>NC_071478.1:12257140-12931739 GCF_028500815.1 Rissa tridactyla
GTATTCTTATGCTTCTGGGCAGGCACTGGAAGTTGTGCTCCCATTCCTGCAGGGAAGGGAGTGCTCCAAGCTGAATGGAAGACCTGGAAATCTTCCAGTTACTGTAATTCTTAAACACTGTGAAACATGTAATTCTTTGTTCTGTTGGCAAACAGTCGGGTGAACCAAAAGGGTAGCTCCGAGAATGTTTTTAACAGAAAATGTTTTTTTGCAAGATTGGCTCTCCTGATGCCTTACTGGCTGTATCCTTCAGTTTCCTCTCAAAGTGAACTCCGAGAACTGTTTTCTCATAGCAGTTTAGTTCAAAGCTTGGCGTTTGGTTTTAGGGTGAGAGTTTTAGGAAAGCAGCTTTCTGAAAGGGTAGAAGAGGCAATTGGGTTTTTTAGTTGGATGCGTAAAAAAAGTGATATATATATTTGGTGTCTAATAGAGTGAAAATGTTGTTCTGAGCCCTGTGTCTGATAAACAGCAGAATTATTCTCCAGTTACAACTTTGAAACGCCTGCCTGATCCCTAACCCGGTCTGCATTGGAAAATCTGGTTTCAGTGGGACATCTCAAATTACTCTTTTTTTCACTTCAGATTTGCTTTAAGTTTTTTTTTCTGATACGATCCATGTTTCCATAAATTACTCAGACTTAGCAGACCTTATCTGCACATGACAATGAGATGAAATTGTAAACTTACTTTAGAAAACAAGCTATTCCTTTAATGTAAGTGAAGCCGTAGCAGTTTGCTTGTTTTTCCTATGAATCACGCTAAAGAATGGAATAGTGTTGAGATATGTTTACAGCTGTGGGTACCATGACTTCACGCTTAAAACTATACCTTTAACTGTTACACTCAGATTTAACTTTGGTTTGGCAGCAAGCCTAATGGAGGCTCTTAAATATGTATATATCTTGCACATGTAAGGCAGTTGAAAGAGGCTTTTTAGTTATACCCTTGAGCTGGAATCCAGTAAAGGAAAAAAGTAGTATTGGTTTTACCTACCGAGTGAGTCCACCCCCCAACCAAAATGAATATTTGCGCAATTAACTGTAATTGATCTTCATGTACATGGTGGTGCTCTTCTTTCATGTGCCCTAGGGCTGGGCTCTGGAGTCCTTGGGTTTGATTTGCTTGTCTTAATAAATGATGCTACAGTGATAGCTCACAAATGCCTTGCACCGTAGTGTCAAAAATGAATTGCTCTTAGCAATACATTGTCCTGATCACTGTATTCTCTAATACATTTTTTTAAGGAATAAAATAGTTAGTAGAATATTTGGAAAATATTGGAAACAAGTAGAGTCAAGTAGACCTTTTTCTTGTGAGTAGCATACTCATGCATGATCGTGATAGGGTCATTGGAGCAGTGGGAAGGTGAATGTTGATTTCTGCCTCCAGCTGATAGCTCCAAAACCCAGGGGTGGGGCAGGGGAAGTGGGTTGCAAAATATTCTTCAACTTGTCTTGAATTTACCAACTAGTATTTCTTGATTTTCTGTTTTTCTATTGCTATAGCAATCACTGATGTAATGAACACGTTAAACAGCTTTTGAAATATATAAGACCCTTTGCGGGAACTTCCTCTGTCCTTGATTTTGTCATTTAACACCAGATTTCCAGAAAAAAAAGTTGGTTGTTGGGGTTTGGGGTTTTTTTTCTTCTTTTTTTCTGGTTCCCTTAGAACTCATCTGCTGAAATGGGACCCTCCAACTGAATGCACACATTCAGCAAGTTCTGAAAATGAATGATGAGTAACAGGGCAGGGAAGGAGATGCTTCATTGTCACCTTTCCCATGCTGGTACCTACCTACAAGGAGTTTTCTTTCTAAGAGAAGAGAAATTAGGAGAGTGGGATACATGTTTTGGTGGGCATGGATTATTGTCACTTACCTTGTGAGGAGACAGTGGACATTTGCTAATAAAACTGATATTTTAATTGTAGATGAAGAGTACCATATTGATTGAATAAATAGTCGTGGCTTTGAACGTGGGCTGAAGAGTATTTGAAGTTTTTTGTGGTCACTGCTCAAGCAGCCACATCTTTCAGAAACTGCAATATGCAGGTGAATTCACATATGGATCCAGTTTATCACAGTTGTGTGTGGTATGACAAGCTCCCCGTAAGTTCTGAAGGACTTTTTGTATAGGAGAAAAAGTATGGACTAAAATTGTAGTCAGAAAGTCTTAAATTAGGTGTCAAGAAAAGTCTTCTAATTTCACCAATGAGTGTTTTAAACAACAGGTGAGGTAAACATTTGTCATGACTGACTGATTGTCTTTCCCCAAAGTAAGATCAAATTATAACTCATGGAATTAAATGATCTCCTGACGCTCCTGTCAGTATGAATTTCTGTGATTGTGATAGATGTCTGCAAGTTGTAGATTTGGTCCCATTAAACAAAGTAAAAGACTTGCAGCTTCTAATTTAATTCATCCTTACTTTAGCCTATCTAGTAGGCTTACCTTCCTTTCATAATTTTGTTTTCTTTAATCTCAAAAGCGCTTGGATCACTGATAAATATCTGATGAAATGCAATCTTCTGTTCTTTATGTGAACTTTAATGGTTAGTTCAGCTACTGCACTTCTCAAGTTGCTGTGATTTATTTGTTGCTCTATTGTTTGCATTCTCATAGATGTACAGTAAATGCAGGGAAAGTTTATCTTGCTGCTGTTCTAACAGCTTCTGTATGAGAATGATTCATGTCCGAGGCCTTTAGCGTGCATTGGTATGGGAACTTCGGTGCGCAGCCTTCTCTTTCCCCCCGCGGCAGAATTTTTCACAATGATTTCTCTTGTACCTGAAGTCACGGGAGTGATATTTACTACTGAAACATTGAGGGGCTGAATTTCTTTGATCATCCATTTAGTAGGCTTCTTGTGCAAACAGAAAGAGGTTTTTATTTCAATTATATAAAACTTCCCTGATCTCTGAGGTGATAGTTTTGGGGTACTTAAGCCAATGCTGCCACTGAAAAGTCTTTCCTCTTTGATTTTTATGTCCAGAAATATGCCAGATCAGGAATCTGGATCACTTGAGAAAACTTCCCATTCATTCTTCATTTTTATTCAAGCAGACAAGTCCCCTGATCTAGTTTTCCATGTGGTTTTGCAAATCGTTGTACTGGCATGGGACGAAGAAAGAGAACGGGTGAGTGGTAAAAGGTGAGAAGTTGCCTTTGTAATGGCAGTGTTGCCTTCTGGTCACCTCAGACTGGCCCATGCTGAGTAGGTTATGTGGAGGGTAATGTTCTGTGCTGTCATCGGGAGACACTTTTCGTTCCTAGTTCTGTCCCTCTATGGGTTTTCAATGAACAAAGTGAATTGCGGATACTTATCACTCAACAAGGAGGGCAAAAAGAAGTACCTTGCTTTGCCTGAGGGACTCCTTCTGCTGGTTTGGAAGGGCTGTTGAAACTCCTATCAAGAAACCACTTATCTTTTGGTGATAAGGAAGAGCTGAAATGTGAAAACCAGTGCTTGCATTGACTAGGTGATTTTCTTGAGTTGGAAGTGCAAAAGAAATAACAAAAACAGGGGAATTAAGAAGTACGTACGTAATAGAACAGTAGGGCTAAAAGAGGGGTGTTTATAAGAATTTTCTAGCAGTCAGGTGGCAGAGTCCCTGTAGGGTGAAGGTTCATGGTCAAAGGTGAGTGTGGACGTGTGACCACAGTGGAAAAGAGAGCTTGACCTGCAGGTACTGATACAGAGGCAAGAGAGCTTGCAAGTGTCTCTAATCTAATGCTATTACTGTTGTTGTTTCAGCTTTTATTAGCTGGTTACCGTCTCCTCTTGCTGTGAATGAAGCAGGTCTCTGTTCCCTTGGGAATACAGAAGTTATTCATTTTTTCCCAGAAGAAGGGAGAGTGCTGCTTGGAACGCCAGCTGTAACTGGTGTGGCGTGTTTTGCGTGGTTACTGTTTGGGACGCGTGGAAGCAGTGGTGTGTCGCAATGGCTGGGCATCCCTGGAATTGTTCTGTAGGTAAAGGTCTATGGAGCAGTCTGTGCCAGGCTGGAGAGCTTGCTGCTGGGATTGTTGTCTGGACAATACTTTCACTGTATAGCCGTAGGGCTGACACACAGAATATGTTATAGAACAGTGCTTGCTGTGTCTCTGCCTTGGCATGCCTTAGCAGGCTCTGGGTTGTAAGCACTTGCCCATGAAGCTGCCAGAAATAGATGCCTACTGGCAGAGAATGTGCTAAAATTGATCTCGGCTGTGTAAAGATGTAGGTTGAGAGTGAGATCTGGAGTTGTAGAGAAGGCGTTTGGGAAGGTACCTCTCCTTGTCTGCCTGAGAAAAGGAGTTAGAGAGAAAAGCAAGCCATGAGTGTGTTTGATTTTATGAAGTACTTGGGCCTAATATTATGGTCTAATAATTATAAATAGTTATTTGTTACATGACTGAGTTAGTGAGAATCTGTCTGATAGCCTGATTAAATAACTCACTTCTAAAACAACTTCCTTACATGGATGTTGAATTTTAGGTGTGGTAGTGTAAGAATCCTATAAAAATGTGCTTCCTTGGGAAAACCAATGGTGTCTTTGTATTTTAAGCGGTGTTCTGCACATATGCTAGAGTTCAGAAATGGGTTGGTAGTTGTTCTTGTAACGTGGCACGCAGTGAACTGCACTGAAGTAAGTCCTTCAAAAGACAGCGGTCCTTAGGATGGCCTTATCCAGTATTAATTTTCAGAATGAGAATGAAGAATAACAATCTTTTCTTCGTGGATTGTAATGTAGTAATTACTAAGAACTGCTTGTGAAAAATCAATATTTAAGTCAAAGGACAACTGTCCATGGGCTTGTTACAGACGTTTTCTGTGCGTTAAGTTTCCACTACTTGTTCTGAGATGAAATACTTAGTTGTACAAAAGTACCTTGTAGAAGGAAGATGGTTTCATTTTTATGTGTGCAGTGGAAGGCTGGTTAAATGCGACTGCCCAGAATTTCGTAAGTGCGGGGTTTTGTTGTGGTTGTGGCTGATCCCATTTGAGAAGAACATAGCACTGATGCCGTGTTTGGCGGTGGGAGTATGTGAAGTTGCATACTTGAAATATGCTTATATGAGAATCCAGTTAGGTGCATAGGACTCTCTTGGGCTTGTAGGTGGTCATTTAAATCTCAGTTAAAAATACAAATGGGTTTGCAAATCACTATCTGTCATTTTGAGTAATAATCAAAACTTTGAAGTTATCTTCTCGATTCTTCATGTGATGCTGTCATTTGCTTATTATCTCTAGTCTAGATTAACGCATTAGAAAGTGTTTATTTGGCACCAAGGGTTTTACTCTGCTAATGAACTGTCCAGTGGTTAAGATTTTAGGAATCAGTTCTGCTTTCAAATTTTGTGCGATATCAGTGAACGTGAGTTTTTCCAGACCATAGTGGTGATACCAACTTTGAGTTTTTAGGATGTCCTGCTGTTCAGACCTCTATGCGGAGAAGTCGGGAAACATCGCTGGTCCGCAATGAGTTTATAATTACACTGTTGCACTTCTCTTGTGCGGGACGGAAGAACTTTAATTCTCATTTCTGCCTTGCACAGAATCAGCAGATAGGTGTCCTGATCATCACTGCAGCCTCTCAGCAGGCTTATGGTATATTCCATCATTGTTGAGAATGGTGTTGCAGGTATTCAATTTCTTTCATTGTACCAAAGGGCTTTCAGTTTTTAATGCAAAACTTAATGGATTATGCACAGGGCTGATCCACGATGCATGCATCATCCTTATTTTATCGGTTTTATAAATCTTGCTAACATTTACAGCCTTTTTTTGCCTAATGTTTAGTAATTCTGATGAAATGGCATTTTAATTATCATAGCTTCCAAAGTTGCCACCAGTGATGAATTATACAGGAAACATTGTTCATCTCAAAAGTATTTGCCGATTTATGAAGATACAATTTTATGAACATCAGTTAATAAAGTTTGGTGCATAACCATGGGTGTGTTTTATCCTAGCTGAAATTCCATTCACTCATTTTGCTTTTCTTGTAAATATGGAGTTCCTGAAGACTCTTTTAACAGATGAATTCCACTATTTATTCTCAAATCCAAACAGGATACGAAGTTTCCCTTTCCCTTCACTCAAGGTTGGGTGAGAGAATGCTTCTCCTTGAAACTGAAGCTAATAACAGGACATGAAACTAATGTGCTCATCGTTAAGCCTTTTCTTATCAGTGTCTGCTTAGCTGTAATCATTGGCTAAAAATAATTTGCTGTGAACTCTATGGTATATAACCTGAACAGTGTTGCATTTATGTAGATGCGGATTGGAAGTGCTTGGTTACATATTGTGTGTACTTGCAGTTCAGTATATTGATCTTCATGGATGCATTTAAGACCTCTGTTCCACATCCTGGAAACTAAAGGTCAAACATGACCGAAATAAAAAATAAATGTATATAAAGCTTAAGTTCGCCTTTATGTGTTGGCCAACTTTATGTGCAACTGAGACATCTGTTTTTCACTTTTAGCGTGGAGTAATGTTGAAGTTATTTATGGTAATTAATAAAAGTAGTTTCTCATTTCTGAAAAGCGTATTCCACAAGTATATAATTTCATCTAAAAGGGGCAGTCTGTTTTTCAGTGATGTTTAATATTGAATTTCTATAGTAGAAAGTTCACATTTGTGTTTATATATTTAAAAAAAAAAGTATTTTAAAGCGTGTGTCTAGTGGTTTGGTAATTTTCTCTAAATGGCTTTTAAATTGCGAATGGGATGAGTGATTCCTTAACTGTCTTGTATCTGTAATTTTTATTTGCTTAGTGATATTTAATTTGGAAACTATCATGTAATTCAGTTATCTTTGTTCCATATCCATGGTCTTGCTGAAATTAGGCTTTTTGGTTAATTTTCAGAAATGTTTAGTTATCTTTTTTGTAAGATTAGACTAATGCAATTAGCATTGGGCATTATTCTTTTCCTTTTCCATTACTTTAGCGCAAGTTGTTGAAAAACATTTGGGAGTTGCAGTGCGACTCCTGGAGCCTCCCCTCGTGCGTTGTACCCCCACCAGCGTGGTGTCCCTCTGCTTGGCTTACGCTGGGGTGCCGGCGCTTTTCTCTTCTGGGGCCTCCAAAACTGTAGGCAGCGCTGGAGATGCGGCTTCACAAGTGCTGAGTGGAGGAAGTCGTTGTTTCTCTTGACTTGGGAGCTGTTGTCGTCTCGTTGGTCAGTTCCTCAAGGTCCCTCTTTAAGAGTTTTCTGTCCTCGAGTGCATCAACCCCTCTCTCCCACTGGCTACCAGCTGGGGACTTGCTGAGGCCACCTCTGTCCCTGTGTCCAGATCTAAAGAAGTTGCAGTGTAAGCTGCAGAGTAGGGTTTGTTCTGTCAAGGATAGGAAAAAAATCGGCGAATATTAGTATTTATATTTCTGTGCTTTAAACACACAGGTATGTTGTATCAGGAAATTGATCTAAAGAACACTGAGACATTTCTATGGGGAATCCCTTATCAAGTTGACTGCAAGATGTAATAGGGAGGTAATTGTCTGTGGTTTAATAAATGCATATTGCAGCTTGTGGGGCTTCGGTTTGATTTGGGTGTTGGTTTTGTTGTGTTTGTTTTTTTCCCTGGACTCAGTGAACCTTGACTGCTATATTGCAACTTAACAAGTATTGATTAAGACATAAGAAGCCTTACAGAAAACAGGTTAGTGTTGTTTACATGCACAGTTGCATTAGTTGCAATTGAAGCAATTGAATGTGTTTGAGGTAAAAAAAACCTGATTGAGGTGAGTTCAGAACAAATAACCATAAGGACTTTAAATTGTCCTTTCATTGTTGTACAGATTTTACATGCTGCGGTCTTGAATAGAAAAAAGTTAATTTATAAGCTACAGGCATTATATTCCAAGATGATATGAGAATTTTAGAGAGAGCTGCTGTAAAGATTTGTCATCCAGTTCCCCCTTTGTATTATAAGACAAAGAATTGACAAATGGCAGTGGAGAAATGGGCACTCACGATGACACACCTGCCTTCTTTTTCCCAATTCCAGGGCATATTCCCTTGTGGATTCCAGTCAAGTGTCTACTTTCCTGATTTCTATTCTCCTCATAGTCTACGGCAGCTTCAGGTAAGATTTTTCTTTATGGTTCTGCAGAATTTTTCTTTTTTGAATAAAAATATGGCAAGTGACTGAATACAATTTATGTTTATGCCTTTTATTTCATTGTATCTTTGTCAGACTGATGGCTAAAGTAAATGAAATGTTTCTTGCTTCTGAAAAGGAAATGGAAAAGGAAGAAGTAGTAGCTAATTGGGGTTTCTGAAAGACGTAATTGTATGTCAGGTTACAAGCACACATAAGATAACGTAGAAGTTAGTCCTTGAAGACAACTGTGTAAAATTGTATTTTGGAGGGCATAAAAGGATTGTCAAGAGAGATAGGAGTGTCATGTTATCGATAGTAGAATTTTATCTATGATGTTTCGGTGTTGGTCGATTCAGCATGTCCTTGTGATTGCAAACAAGTCTTGTAAACCAGAGATTCCCAAGTCCCAGTGCTGTTTACTTGAGTGTGAGTAATAGCTTAACACAGCAGTGGGAAACACTGTCAGTGTTGAATTCCAGCAAAGGATCTGAGAACTTCTGCAGGGTAAGTTTGAATCTTCAAAAATCAAATTTGCCCCATTCTAGGAGACTGGAGTGTAACAATTTAGAGAAAACATTGTTTTCTCTTTAGACTTGCAGCTTGTATTATACAGTTTGTTTTAATGTAGTGGCACCTAAGGAACGAGATTCATACTGACATATTAAAAACAAATAAATCACAGAATGAAAGTATTCTTTTTTTTTTTTTTCCTCAAGTGCAGCCTGTTTTTCTTCCTGTTTCTTGAAGAACATTGCTTCATTTAACAAGTCTATGGTAAAAGGCCATACATTCACTGTGAAGTCTCTGAACTGCTATGAGTATTCCTGAAATAGATGATAGCTATGGTCATACATATGATGTAAGTCGCAGCTGTTAGGATAAGAGGTTTTAAATCGCCTTCATAAGTCAATAAAATCATATAATGAAAGAGCCAATTTTTGATAAGAGCTGTCTGCTGTTGCTAGTGGGTATTAGGTAACAGCACTGCTGATGGAATTAAAATAGAAGGCCTTTGGAAGACAAAATCTAAAGATGATGAAAATAAAAAAAGAAAAGAAAAGGTATTTCTTTAGGTTTTTCTTAAAGTTTTGAGTCAGTCGAGAATATAATTGAGGGACTAATTCAGTTTTTAACTATTTGGATTTATGCAGTTGTGTAAAAAGGAACTGTGTCTGGCTGCAAGAATCCATAGCATTTATTAAAATTCAATTTTGAGAACATAATGCAATATAAAACAGCGGGAGTGCGTGAATTTAAATTGCCTGCCCTTCTCAGAGCTCCTTGCTCTTAAAAATATTCCTCTGCTGTTTGCCATCCTGTTCCTGTATACACATGCTCTTTAACCATCTTGTCCTATGATGTACACTTAAAACTGCTCACGTAACAAGGACTGCAAACTTGAGAACAGTCTAGTTTATTGGATGAAGTAACTGCCCTGTTCTACTCCACTTCCTTTGCCCGTATCCTGAAGACCCCAAGATGTAAGCTATTACAGACCAAGATAGCGTCCCATTGTTTTAAAATTAATTTCCTATGTGTAGTTTTTTGTAGCAGACGTCAGAGTGGAAACCCACAGTTATGATGGTGACTTGGACAAATTCCCATTCTGTTTGGTCAGCAAATGAGGTCAAAAGCAGTTTTTTTACAGAAAACTGTGAAGTGGTGTTAACAAAGGGGTCTAAGATACAATTCAGTTATTTAAGAAATTCAAGTGTGGTGGTAAGTTGCAAAATTATAGTAATCTGGAAATTCCTAAAGTAGTAAAATAAAAACTTCTGGCAAAGTGGGTGGGTTTTCTTAAAAAAGTGACTTGCCAGAAAGACAAAAGTAACAGCTTAGGGTGTTTGTTCTCAAGTGACAACAATGATGTCTTCATCTAGATTTGAGTGCTTTGTCTCAAATGGAGCTGTCATAAGACAAAAAGTGAATAGCCCTTGCCAGTTAACCTTCATGTTGCACAAAGTGGCTTTGGTTTCTGATTTCCAGTCGGAAAAGAAGCAAATAAGAGGTATTGCAGTACGGCTGGCAGGTGACTTAAACAGAAGTGCAGTAATAGGATCAGAAAGAATTGGGTGGGTGAGTCACTAGGATAAAATCCACATTGCGTGGTGGATCTAATGTAATGCAAGAGGTTTCAGGGGAACAAAGGAAAGCCTTGGTCCACTGTCTTTATTCATACAAGCAGGGTTTGTCCCAAATCAAATCAAACGAATAAATCCCAAATCCCCAAGATATTCAAAATAATGTCTATTAGATCATGGGTAAGGTCCACATTCAGAATGAAGTACAGTTTATGGAGTTGAGTTCCCGCTTCTCTTACTGTGGATGAACAAGCATTTCCTTCCTACATTTGTGCTTGGTCAGGAATTTTAGCTTCAGGACATTCTGAAGCTCTCTCCCATAGACATTCTGACTGTCTCTCAGTTCTTGAACTTAATATTCTTTATTATTGACTGTCAAAAGGGCAAGTATAATCTTTCAAACAGTTACAGGCTGTAAACTGGAGCATACGTGTATGTGTATTAATTATGGATTTTTAAAGAGGTGAGCTTAGCTTGAAACAGGTTGTTTTCCGTGGGTTCTTGCAGGACAGCCACCTGTTCTCGTCCAAGTGCTTCTCTGTGATTTGAATGTTAGGGTTACTTTGCAGGCAGGTAACAGCTAAATCTTTTTCTATCCTATCACATATCCAGACACGGTCTCTCGGCTTATGTCAAGCCTGATTTAACCCAGAATCTACCTGTTCAAGTATCTGTTTTTAAACCAAACCAAGAAGCGTGGGATGAAACTGGTGTCTTCTGTCTCCAGGCTTTAGGTGCCTAAAGTACATGTGTAAATAGGAAATAAATCAAACAGTGTCCTCGTGGTTGGCTTTACAACTTGACATGTACAGAAATTGGGATACATATTTCACAATTAAAAAACAGAAAGGCTGTGCTTGGAGTTCATGAGCACCTCCAGCTGCGGCGCTGGCAGCGGGGAGCCGGGGGTGTGGACAGACCTTCTCACCGAGTGCTACAAAGGTTCTCCGCATGCGCACACACAAGTGGCTGCACATGAAATACCTGCTGAAGGCGAGATGTTCTTACCAGAGATGTGGGACTCGAGCACTCTTACTCCATCTAGGCAGTGAAAACATTCTTACCTGCGCTTTCTGCTGTTGTTTCCCCTATTCTTATTCCCACCCCAGCTCTTGCACTAGAACTTCTCCTTTAATCTCACACCAATGTTCTAGAAGTGACTGTAGCAATTCCAGAGCACAGAATGTATTTTGGGCTCTGTGCATTGAGATCTGATTGAATTAAACTCTCAGGTCAATGACTGATTCTGATTGTAGTTTTTCATTGAGAACAATTGAAATCTGGCAATTCGGTGGCAGCCCACAGTTCTCGTAGACCCAGAGCTGGTCAGACGGGTGACTGTCGTCACTGAGTGGAGCAAGAATATATTGCATCTGCAGGCGACTCTGTAGACACATACTTGCTTTCATATTTTCTCCATTGTTTCATAAGAACATTCTCCTGCAGGGTTTCTCTGAGGCATTACTGCAGTGGAAGTGATCCATAGCTGAATCTGAACTTTCCTGATAATAATGTGCCAGCAGCTTACTCATTCCCTTGGCCTCGGCGTAACCCTCCTGAGCGGCTCCCTGTGGGAGGCTGAGCCAGGCCTGCTTTGAAACATTGTGCTGGAAATCCTACCAGCTGGACCCACAGAAGAAACAACTGTGTGGTTTATTGCCCGATGGAATGTCGCCTTTGGAAGCCCAGCAGAAACTTGAACGAAAAAGCAAATGTTTCTCAGCTTGACATTTCTTTACAGTCCAATAGTTTTCAGTATATCTTGTTTTACCATATAATTTTTGACTTTCTTGGAGGATGTTTTAGTGATCACTTCTCAATTTTTTTATTATTATGTTAGCGATAATTTGTAGCAGAGGGAAAGGCCAAATCATAAAATGGTTGGAGATTATTCAGAAGGATCTTGGAGCAGCTGTGTTGCTAAGTGAAAGTAATTTCCTAATTTATGCTTACTTTTGAAGAAGGGATGTTTATAGGTAATAATTGCTGACACTATTACAATGAAAGAAAAAGGGCTGCAGTTGTTTATGAGCAGTAGATATAATAGTCTCTTTCCAGTTTTCTTTGCTGATAGCAATCCCTTAAATTACGAGTTGCTCGATGCCACTGAGAGAATGATGGTGTGAAGTTCTTGCTAAACTGCGCTAATTCAGAGAGGAATGAAATGCTGCTCGGAGAAAAGAATTATCTTGTTTGGCTGAATCTTGGATCAAGTCCTGGAGGGTTGTCAGCCGCCTCCTGGAGTTTTATAGCTTGAGAGGAAAATTATAAGGCTCCAGTGCATTAATGGGGAAAAGGGAAGCGTGAATGAAGGATAAAGGCACCGCAAATGAGAGGCAGAGCAGAGGGATCTTAAGAAGAACAAGCCAAGAAGAACAGATTCGTTTGTTAGAATTTTAGTATTCTCCGCTGCCTCTTTGTATTTTTTGGTAACTTTGTAGTTGATGATCCACAATCTGTGTAGAAGCACTGTATGGCTGAGGTTGAAGCTTCCTCATATTTTGCCTGAGCCCAAAAACTGCTTTAATTTCATACCACTCCTTGGGACCACTTGCACGATACAAACAGAAGAAATAAACACGTTTTAGACTGGAAGAGCCTTTTTTGTTTGTTTTATACAGTGAAACTGCTCAACCCATCTTTCTTTAACACACCACACCTGTCTTGATACTGTCAACCTGTATGTGCATGATTTCAGGCTGTACGACTGCAGCACAGAATTGCTCCCCTGTGCATTGCAGTGGGGAGCCCGTACGCTACATGGAAGTAACTTGCCTCTAGAATCGTCTACGAGATTGTGGTGTATTGTTTATTTGTCTGACAAACTAATAAAATTTGTTTACTTTGCATAGTATGATTACTCACAGCTCAACTTGGAAAGGAGTTTAATGCCTGTTGACCTGGAAGTTTTATTGAAATACTTGGTATTTGATGCTGCTGCAGACATAAGACAGGAGCTGTACAGTCCTTCTGGTGGTTCCCTGCAGCTTATTTGAATAAACAAACCTGCAGCTAAGTCATGGATTAACATGCACACGTCAGAATGAGAAACTATCATGGTAAACTTGATTGCTAGGTATTTTTATATAAAGCAAACTAGAATGTAATGACAGAGATTATTGCTGGCCAAAACAGACCTTAAATGAAATTCCTCCGTTTCAGAAAGTTATGCCAAAATTTGTTGAATATAATTTAGAAGTTGCATTAAAGTCAAGGACTGCTGCAAAAGGAGTAGAATACTGTGTTATTTTGTAGCTTTTTTTAAAGTGTGTATATCAAAAATGAAAAGCGGAATCAATTAGAGCTGAGCTGGGTACAGAGGGGAATGTTACCAGCTCCTATGGATGAATTAAGTTGTATCAATTCGTACCATTTATTCAGAGCTTCCTCTAGCTGCCAGGTCTGCCCGTATCTAAAGTAGGTATCTGGTTACTTTCTAGGCTTTGCTGAAGCTTTTTCAATTAAGGCAAACCTTATATTCAGCAGACAAGTACTTACAAGCTGGTTTTGGTCATCATTCATAACAAGATTAAGAGGAAGGACATAATACTGTTTTAAAAATGAAACCCGGTAGTTAAATTTGAATGAAAGGGATTCAAAATGAGAATTTGGAAAAAGTTCATATACATCAGAGAACTGAAGCATTTATTGCATTTCATCATGTTCTACACTTGCCAGTAAGGCAGATAAATATCTTTGTTGTGGTTTGTTAACTCTTACCAGTTCAGACACTATGGTGACTAATCTCACTACTAGAACCTGTGTGATTTGGTGCCTCTTCTGTAACTGTAAGCTTTTTTTTTTTTCTTTCTTTCTTAGTTTTCCAGTGTGTATGGTGTTTTTTCTAATAACCAGCATTAAAGGGCTTTTTCAGGGAGAGGGTGCTGTGGTAGAGAGGTAATGAGACGGTAGCTGATGAGCCTAAGTAGGAGTTTGGAACTTGCCTGTTAAGTTTGCTTTGTTTCCTGCAGGTCTCTTAACATGGACTTTGAGAATCAAGACAAAGAGAAAGACAATAGCAGCGCGGCTGGGTCTTTTAATGGCAACAGCACCAATAACAGTAAGGGTTAGCTTTACTCCTTATCTTTCTTTCATCACTTCGGTGTGCTGCATCTTTTTTTGCTTCATCCGTCCGTGTGTTTGAGCTACGTGGGTTGTAGATTCACCTGATAGAATGCAACGGTTTTGTCAAACCATCTCGTTACACACCACTAATGCTGCTATCTAGTTCATGCCCATGGAAGCTAAATTTAAGACATCAACGTAACATTTCCATAATGCATAGAAATTGCATGCTGTGCAATTTGTCAGGTTTTACTGGAAATGGAAACTGCTTTACTTTAAAAAAAACCAAACCAAACCAAAAAACAAAACCAAAACACCACGCAGTTATGAGAAGGGAATGTAATTTCTTTTTGTCTGGAGTTTATCGCTATGACATATGAGCCAGTCTGTAAGCAACAAGAGATCTCGTGGTATGCTAAACAAGTCCATGATTCAGGTTTATCAATAGAGAAATTGAAATGTAGAGTTCACATGGCTTTGGGCATCTCATTTATAATGGACACACAATCTATTCAGAATGGGGATTAACATGTCAGCTCCTACGCGGTGATTGTCCCCTCTGTAATCTATAAATAGATTCCAGGCAGCTTGGCCATTTGAGATGCAGTGTTTTGCAGGTAATGTGTATGTGAACAGTTAAGAGTGGAATGTGTTGTACACAGTGTGCTGTAAATTCACACCTGGGTTTAACTTATAGCAATTTATATGGGTATATTCTGAGAATAGGCTCTAGAATGAATAGTTTCAGCAAGTTTGGAAGACAGGAGTGAGATATGTGGGCAGCCCTGTGCACAAAACCCTGAATGCTCAGGTTGCTTTTTTTTTTTTTAAAGTAAGAAATATAGCTTAAAAAATATAAAATCAATAACATATGTTGTAGCGTCTTTTGCTTTTTTGCCTTTTTTTAAAAATACAGACTCTTGGAATGTACGTGTTTGTTGGAGCACTGCTGCTGTTGACAGCACAGAGCAGAGAGGTCGCTGTGCCCAGTGATTCAGCAGCCAACAGTTGAGGCTTTTGGCACGTGGGCAGCCAGAGAAGAGTCTGGGGCTGGGAGTGGGCACATGAAGGGGATGAGCTGTCAAAATGATCAGAAATGAAATGAAGAACGTTGACATTTAACATTGCAGGCACTAATTCCCGTATGCCAAGGTGGTTTGTAGCATGTCATTTCTGGGTTTTTGTTTTGTTTGCTTTTTTTCCCTTGGGAAGTTGAAGGGCATGTGAGTAAATGCTCTTTCTCAAAGCAGAAGGAACTAGATCTAAGTCACCGATTAGAACACAGGAATTTCTGTGTCTTTGCACTTTCATCACTGGACTATCGATATTGTACTTTACCCTTTCGTACCACACCTCAGTAACATAGAAAACCCAAGTGACTGAGGAGTACTGCCTTTTATTTTTAAAATTTATTGTGCTGTTTAAGAATAAGAGCTCTGTGACCTGAACTAATAAATGCCCATACGGTGCCAGTGTCCTGGCTTCCATGGTCATTGTTTAGCTTTAATTTTATGAAAATTCTTAAATACTTATGACAGATACTAAGTTTTAGTGAGTGTGTTTCACGTGTGTTTGAGGTTTTTCAATGTACCGAGATACACTGTTAACTATGAGTTGTGTAGGTAACCTGGTATTTAGACAACTTACCAGTCTTCCACAGGGGAAAAAAAAAAAAGACACATTCTCACACACGCACAAACAATGTGTGTGTATATTACTGGTATGTGTGTGTCTCTGTATATGTGCATCCATACATATGCACAGATATTCTGCTTGATAACCTAAATGCTTATCCTTAAAATCCTGGGACAGGTAAAACCCTGCTTCACACACCAGTGTCTAATTATTTTGGAATAACGCAGTCATGCTAAGTTGGTTTTAGAACTCATCTAGGTCTGAGTCTTATATTAATTTTTCATTAAAGACATTTTGCATACTTCTTATCAAGTGACTACTTCAGTTGTTACCTGTTATTTTAATGCTTTACAAATATAAGTAGGGCTTGCATTTTTAATTATGTTACTACTTATGGCTTCTTCCTCCCCCCACTCGTGATCAAATGTAAATACAGCTAAGACTGGATAAGTATTAGAATTTGTGGGGATACATGGGCTTTTCAAAGCCTGATCTTCTCAATTTTGTTAGTAATTCTAATAGCTTGTGGTAAAATATAGGAAAAAATGTCCTGTCCCACTGTTAATATCCCTAGTACTCCCACTGCATGGTTGAGGTGAGGGGAAATAATCAGAATAAAACACCTCAGTATCTCTGCACTGTTTAAAATTGCTTCCAGCTATGAAATGTGAGTATGAATTTTTGTTGGCCTTGTTAGCATAAAAGGCGATTATAATAGTGCACGCTGAACTGAGGTGGTAGTTTCATAAACAGGTAAATGAGTTGGGTGGGTTTTGAAAACTGCCTGTTATTGTTAGGCTTGATGTTATCTGGTGATCGCAGTCAGTGATACAATTTAAGTGCAGGGTGGCCTTCACCCAAGTGGAATCTGAAGCCGTGGCACCCTTTGCATGAGCTCGGTCAGCCTAACACGGTCTGTGGAGGTTAGATAAAACTTTTATATTCTCTGTTCAGCACGTTTATGTTGCTTGGCGTAGAATGAAGCAAATATATAATTGCCGTATGATTCCTAAGCCCTAAATAATGTTCATTTTTTAAACTTGTTAGTTGTTCTGTCTAGGGCACAAGAAAAAAACCATACATTTTCTGCCAGGTTTCAGTTCTTGGAATCTGCAAAGCAGGGCAGTTGCTGTGCACACCCAGCCGCTCGCTCGGGCAGTTGAGCCGGCGTGGTTTCCCACAGGCTGCTGTGCGTGGTTAGGAGAGTGCGTGAGGATCTCGGAGTAAACATCTGTTGCACCAGAACTGAACTGGGATATATTCTCCGAGTCCTCAGTTGTGTTGGTGGGGACAGGCTGTCAGTGTGTGTGTGGTCGGAAACAGCCCGAGTTAAATGTCACTTTCTTTCTTCTGCAGGTATTCAAACCATCGATTCTACCCAGGCGTTGTTCCTGCCGATCGGAGCCTCTGTCTCTCTCCTAGTTATGTTCTTCTTCTTTGATTCAGTTCAAGTTGTCTTTACAATATGCACAGCAGGTGACTAAGTTTTCTTCTCTTTCTAAGAATTGGAATAGACCGGAAAGCATTGATATAATTAAATAATGTTGATAAGAATTATAATACATGTCGTAGTACATTTAAAAAAAAAAACTCATCAGGTTTCACAGTTGTACTTTTGTGTCTCTGTAGCTATTAATAAAGCGACAAGTATTATTTGAGAAGTATTTTCCACTTAGAGATTTGCCAAACCTACTGAACTATAGTCAGTTTGAAAGATGCTGGGTGTATTATTTTACATAAAGTTCACTTGTTTATAAATCAGTGCTCAGAACTGTACATGGTATTTCATAATTCAGGTGCTCTATAGGATCATGGAGGTACTATCCAAAGATGACTTTTCCCAGTTTAATTTTGGTTTTTGCTGTTACGCAGTTTTTCTTTGTTTCAAGGGTACTTCTGGTCGCACTAGCATTTTGAGTATTATTCTTTTGCATTCCTTGAATTTAGAACAAAAATGAAATGGTTGTCTGCAAATAAGTTGCAAGTCCTCTGATCGTGTTTATAATTATTTACATTTTGTCATTTACGTAAAAGCCAGGGCTTTGATTGTTTGGAAAACTTCGGCCTTTTGATCTTTTTGCAGTTCTTCAAGAGACCAGCTCCTGTTAGGGGTAGCAAGGTTCTTCCTACTGCTCCAAATTTGAAGCAGCTTTTAAAAATTGCCCTCCTCAGTCCACATACTGAGTCTGTGAAGATTTTTAAACTCCTAAATACCTCTCATCCTCTGCTACTTCATGTATATGCAATGCAGGCTTTTCCCGCATGGTTTGACTCCTGAGCTGCGTGTCCTCTCCAGCCTCTTAAATGGGGCTGATGTTGATGGGTGAAATGTAAATCTCTGCTCTTGACAGGAGCCTTGAGACTCCTGTCTCTAGTTCTGGAGGCAGGAGGCACAGTCCTGTGAAGGTCTGTTGAATACTGCTTTTATAACTTTATCTTATGACACATATGTTCTTTTCTATGAAAAATAAATTATTGCTTCGTATGAATTCTACTCTAAATATGCTAGATGTTGGGGGAAAATATATATACACTCACATATATGTAAGATGTTATAAGGGAAGATTTATGACAAGTTTTAATTTGTCAAGATTGTTGGTCCATTTATTTCCAGAATGACCTTAACATTTGTAACTTTATTTGTAACATTTGCAGTGTGTAATTAGATGATGCTGTGTCAGTTGGGGCTTGTTGCAGGTTTAAGAGGATTGAGTCTCTTTGGATTAGTGCACTTGGGTATCTTTGTTCCTGAACCTCATTTTATGATATTTTTGTGCTTTTCCTTGGTCTTGCATCGGAGGGTGTCATTAAGCACAGGGGACTTTGGCCCCAGCACCTCTAAACTGCCAAGCTCCGTTAGGGGCTGTGTGGCCGGATGCAGACCCTGCTGGAGCTGGGAACCTGAGAGCTGTGGGACTCGGTCCCTCTGTCCCCTGAAGCTCGGGCACTGCTGTTTTGCATCCTCGTTTGTAGATTTCAGAGGCTGATGCTGGGGGACTTCTAAATTACAGCTGATAGCTGGTTTCTTAAAGCCCTCTTAAATCTTCCTCCTGCAAAGATTTGCCTTTCAGGGAAGAGTCAGGAGCAAAGGTGGGCACAGCAACTGGCCCATGGCCAGGAGCAGCTGGTAGCAGAGGGCAGAGCTGGAGAGCTGGCGCAGAGCCTGCAGGTGGGAGTTAAGCCAAGGGTTTGCCAGTTGAATGATAGGTATGGAGGCTGGAGGGGAGAGAGAATTTATGACTGGAAGCCGGGGCAGTTGGGAATGAGATTAAGAGTGGGTACTTGTGGGCACTGTGTATTAGCGTGATTACATTTTAATTCTTATACTCTCTAAATGAATCCAGCTTTGGGGTGGCAGCGGCTGGGGACAGCAGGGCAGGAGGCGCAGGGTTCCCTGCTGAGACGCCTGGGAGGGGAGGAGGGGGAAGGAGAGATTCCAAGGGCAAAGAGGGTCTGTCTGGGTGAGGAAGGGTCAGCCCCACTGTGGTGGAGGCGCAGGAGGCAGCAGGGCAGGCAGGACTTGGGGCAGCAGGGGCACGGGCTTCCAAGCAGCATCCTCTGCCAGGCACCGCTGGAAGTGTTCCTAGTTCAGTGGGTGCGGAGCTGCCACACTCCTCATTCTTTCCCTATCCATTCTGCTTTTTTTCTTCTTTTTTTCTTCCACTCTGAAATATTGTTAGAACCGTGAGTGTCCATGGGGCTGTTTGCATACAGATGCTTAAAAATTTTATTTTTTTTTAATTAATTGATCTTTTTAAAAATATCTTCCTCCCACCAGAAGGGTCAGAATTCAGGAGTGGAAAGATGTGGTTTGCACAAACCAATTTCTTTTCTCCAGTTGGCTTAAAGTGTCTACTAAAGAGAATGTTTGATTCCTTCTCATCACCTTCATTTGAGAAGAGAAAAAGAAAATCCCTTTTAAAAACCAACAACAACGTTTTAAGGAATGAGTAGAGGACAGCACAAAGATTTGATTTGCAGCATGCAGAAAATGTCGATCGACCCTTCCGTTCTCATCTCAGTCTGGTTTTTGCTGCAGCAGTTTCGGCTGCCTGCAGCTGACATGTCTGTGTCCCCACACCCTCACTCTTCAGCCTTTCAGACAGTCCTTAGTACAAATTCAGTGCTATTATTGAAAAAAAACTGGAAGGAAAAATGATTATAAATACCAGCAGTTACTAAATGTTTTTACAAATGTGTGAGTGGGATAAGTATGCTTCTTAAAAAAGAAAATGTTTATGGAAATAGTCTATTTGGATACTTATGTATTTTTATCGTCCTGTTTTCAAAAACTTAAAGCACTTTGTATTTTAACAAATATAGGTTGCCAGCTACTGGATATAACTGATCTTAAGCTGTACTGTGTTTCACTAATAAATAAAGGGGTTTGAGTGAGATGGGGGAAGAACTGACTATCTGAGTTATATGTTGAAGAATTTAAAAGAATCTTGCAACCAGACTGTAATAAGTTTTCTTTTTTTTTTTTTTTTTGACTCTCAGAAGACTTTTTCTTGCTCACATGATCATGAATAGCTTTAAGACTTTTTTTTTTTTTTTAAGGTTTTTGGATGGGGCATTGCATTCCTTTGAGAGCTTTTATTTTGATTGCAGTTTGAAAGCATCCTAACAATAGAAGTTCCGCAGAAAACCTTGGAGCCTTGAGCTGCTCTTGCTTTAATAATGCTGCAGCGTATGATAATAGGACATTGTTGCAAGAGCTCTTTCAGACTGGAGAAGCTTGTTTGTGTACTGTAGAAATTAGGTCTGAATGTACTAATATTACCTTTTCTTCTTTTCTAGTCCTTGCAACAATAGCTTTTGCTTTCCTTCTGCTCCCGATGTGCCAGTACTTAACACGGCCTTGTTCACCTCAAAACAAGTAAGGACTTGAGAAATCTTTTGCTCCTCTTCTTGTATGTTGTATTTATTTCTTTTAATGAGAATTCTTTAGTGGAGTCTTTGGTTACGAGCATTAACCTCAGGGCTTCAGGGCTGATGTTTGTGCATATTTTTTGTGCCAGCACCATGTTTCCACTTTGAAACTAGGAAGCACAATTTCTGCAAGTCACGCAGAGTTGCCAGCCTGGGAAATACGGCACCGTTGCAGGGGACTGGCTTTCCCAACAGGGGTTTTTAAGAAGTTTGACTTACTTTGGCTGAGATTTCAGAGTTTGGGATTTAGTATTGGATTTTAATGTTTGTTAACATTGGACTATGGATTTTAATGCTGGGGTTTTCAGAGACTGTAGTTACACTAATGAAAATCGCAGTTGTTAATGTCATGTTTTGCAATTTTTATTTTTTTTCTTTACTTTGTGACTGGGTTTCATGTTGCAAAAACACTATCTTAGATGGTACTAGGAAACAGCATTCATGGTAACAATTTCAAGCGAGCTGCCAGCATTTACAAGGTTTTTTTTCCATCGCTTTAGTTCAGGCTCTGTACACTCTTTATTTGAACGTGAGGAAAGCTTTTATTTTGTTGCTGTTTTGGTACCTATTTGTGGCAAAGGAACTTCCCTTCAGTTGTTCTTGGCATCTTTCATCAGCTGTTGAGCCCTGTTCCAGCAGCGTCCATTTTCTGTTCTTTAAATGGAAACATAAAGTCTGCTAGCTGATGTTTATGTGTTGTTCCTAGGATTTCCTTTGGCTGCTGCGGGCGTTTCACTGCTGCTGAGTTGCTCTCGTTTTCTCTCTCTGTGATGCTTGTCCTTATCTGGGTCCTCACCGGCCACTGGCTCCTTATGGATGGTGAGTATGTGAATGAAGGGATTTTACTACTGCTTTGTGCCTGTTCTGAAACATCCAGTCACCTGGTGATGATTGCTGAAATTTGCTAATATTAATGTCTTGCTGAGTTGTAATATTGTGTGGTCGACTCCCTGAAAACAACCGCTGTCAGGAACATGCCAGGGTAGTGTTTGGGACGCCTGTTTTTCTGGTTTGTAAAAGCTTGCAAGGAAGTGCCAGAACACCCATGAAAGACACCCTGCACGTGTGTGGTGTAGGGTGGAATGCCAGTTTTAGTTAAAGATGTGCGGTTGTTTATGAATCATAACTTGATCTCGACAATCTGGTTAATTTTTCCTGTGCTGCTTCTTGTTTTTTGGTTCAGATGGTCAAATAATTTGTTGTGAGACAGTTCACAGTAGCTGGTTGTCTTTGATCTCTTTGATGCTTGCCAGTTAGAATGGTGAGATGGGTGAAGCTGGCAGGCGTCCAGTTGGCTTGAAGGTGTGATTTATTTATTTTTTTCATGCTGGTTGCACTGAATTCACAGCTTACTGTCCCGAAAAGGAGCTTTCCTCCTTCCCTCCTGCCTTCCAAATCTCTTGTGCTAGCTCTGGCACTCATTTAATCACATGGTGAACTGATTCAGCTCACTTAGAATGGCAGCGACTCTTTTTTTGCCATGCTATTTTGCTGCTGCTGCAGCGAGATAAATTGGATTATTTTGCAGTCAGGTATGTGCTAAATTTGGCAAAAGGTAAGTGGCAGCACGATGGGATCTAAGAGGATGGAGTGAATCTGATAGGAAAGGAGCAGGACCTCTGCTTCTCAGCCACGTAAGGCAGCTAAATTGGCTTAGGACGTCTCATGAAATGGCACCCTGAGGTTGTGATTGCTTGAGGAAAAATAACTGGGACAACGTTTCCTGTTCTTGGAATTGTTTATTGCAATAGAAAGCATACATCCCATCAGCTTTCCAGCTCCTCCTGAATGAGATGGCAGCAGAAGAAAGTCCTTAGCACTGAAACCTCTCATGGCATCTGGATTATTTCTTTTGTATATAGGTGTTTTGTTTCATTCATATTTTTTGCTGCTTTAAAAGTTCCACCTGTTGTATGTGAGGGAATACCTTTTAAAGTACCCAGATACTGAATGAAAAAAGTGCAAACGATGTTTGGTTTGCATTAAGCAGAGTAGCCCGCCATGAAGTCAAGGGTGATTTTTGATCTGCAGTAGCTACAAAGCTAAATGTAGCGTCAAGTGTGGATTTTGACAAAATCCGAAAAGACTTGTCTACACTGAAATACTGGCAGAAGCATTTACTTAAAAATAGCTTATTTTGTGAGCACTTCAGTCTGAAATAGCGGGCTTTGCGGTAATTAATCTGCAGAGTACTGCAGAGTGGTCTCTGGGTTTTATTTCTCTTGGTGGTGGTTTATGATTTACTGAATTGTGTTAATGCTGTCTGGCTTTGGAATATTTTACGTAGTTTATATATTAAGAGGACTTATACTGTATAGGTAAGCCTCCTGTCCTTTGTTCAAATCCAATTAAATCAACGTTTGTAAGTGACGTGGAACAGGGAACAGCATTTATTGGCCTTCATCAGGCAAACAGACTCTGCAGTGGGATGTAGTGCTGCCAGTGGGATCACAGCGTCTCTGCCTTCAGCCTTTGCCTCTCCGTAACTGAATACTTGAGACCCCAGTTAATCTTCTTTGGAGGGAAATGTGGGCAATAAGTACCGCTCGGTAATTTATGCAAGTGGACCACTTGTTCGTCTTTAAGCCAATGCCTGCCAGCTGCTGGGTGTGCTGGGGTCTGCCTCCTCCTCCCGCCTCGCACCGGGACCATCTTTTGTTTCGCCGTGGGCAGAAAATGGACCAGATGATGTGAACGTGCTTCATATTGCCCGGGCTGGTGGCTGGGGGGAGATGTGGGGCAGGCGGCTCTTCTTAAGAGTACACCTTGATTGGGGGGGGGGGGGGGGCTTGTTGTTGTGCAGTTGATTCTGTCTTTATGAGAGGAGCATTTCTACTCGAGAGCTAAGTAAAAAGGAGGGGAAATACTTCATGGTAATTTCCAGTCCTTACAAAATCGAGATATGGCAGTTCCTGCCAGAACAGCCTTCAGTGCTCAAATACTACAATTCCCCTGTCTGCACAGTAGCTGGTTGAACTGTTTCTAAAGCCAGGGACAGTTTACAGGATAGAATGAGCAGATACTGTCTCCAGGGCCTTGTTCTGGCACGTCATAATGTACATTTATAGGTCTTGAAATGCTCATTTCTCAGAGCGGATTGTTTGTTGACAGAATCATCAAGGATGGCCACTGTCTCCTGGTAAAGCCTGGTTAAAAGCTTTCCTAAACAGTGGACGTAGCTGGAGATGTGCAAGGGGGATGCTGTGGGCGTACGCAGTGTCTGTCTAGAGCCGCAGAGAGAACTGAACGGGCACGGACACCCGGGAAGTGCTGCACACCCGAGCTGCTGCGGCCGTCGGGCAGAGGCTACTTCATCACGTGTGTGCTTATTCCCACTCTTTACAATTCGAGAGTTTTATAGGGACGCGATTAGGTCAGAACTTTGGTACCCGTTTCTTCCAAAGGTCAGCTGGCGGGCGGTGGGGGAAGTCTGAGCCTTGCCAGCTTGGAAAATGCTTTGTAAACCAGACACCACACCACCAGCATCTGGGGGGTTTCATCGGCGCTGGGTGCAGTAGTGCAGTACAGCTGAACAATGTGCCGTGTCCAGAGAGTCTAATCACAAATACAAGAATACTCTTAATCCTCAGAATATCGTTTTTCTGTAAGGAGTGTGCGTGCAGGGACTCTGAAGTTAATTCGTTCTGTTAATTGAAGGTTAACTCTTTCTTTTAGTTCTTTCTTACTCAGCTTTGTTAACCTGTTGCCCAGTACTTCCAACCCAGAGCTCCTGTTTGTGTGGCTGTTTTATACCCCCCCGCTCCAATTTGGAGTATATTTCAATGGAGATCTGCCTTATTTAGTTTGTCAGCCCCATCCATGAGCTTGGATAGGGATGACTTTGTTTCTCGTATGATTTCTGGACTCTTTCATTGGAAAAGGAATGGCCTCTGCTTAGAGAAGGCTGTTGGTGCACTTTGGCCGATATTACTCGGGCATTCTTGCTTCCCTTCTGTTTTTTAAATTTGCCAGTGTTTCTTAGAACAGTTGCAAAACTGTATAATTATTGGCATGTGTATTTCACTGTCATTTAAAGGATTCTTTTCCGTCTCCTTTTCTACCCAGTATTTGCTTAGTTTGATGAAAGCGTCTTGCACGTGTGCCTGTGTTTGTTTCAGTAACAGAGAAATGGAGTGTATGAACAATAGATAAAACTTCACGCTGGTTAAAATATTTCCACTGCTAGTTAATTATAAGCTGGAGATCCTCTCCTAAATATAGGCTTGCTTGAGCTATTATTAACATTGGCTTTAGAGAAACCTCTTTGATTTAAGAGAGATCGTTCCCTTGTGTTTGCTCTTCTGCCAGAGGAAGTCTGTAACTGAAGGCTGTATTGAATTGCTGAATGCAGTTCTCGCTGCTTCGCTGTGTCAAATTCTTTGAACCTCAGTAATTTGCTCTACATTTTATCGCAAGTTACAGTTATGCGGCATGATTTAGGGTACATTTTTATCTGAGTAATCCCATTACTTCGTTAAAGCTGGCAGCCTTGACGGTGTTGTCAATTCTGAGACGACAAGGCGGGTTTGGCAGCGCCGTTGCTGGGCTCAGCCCCTGGGCACGGCGGGCAGCCCCGCTGGCAGCCCACGGGGGCGCTTTTTCCCCGGCAATCTATACGGAAATGTTTCCTTAGCGTTTTGATGGAAGAACTCCACATTTTTCGGGTCAAATGCAAGCGTAAGGTAGTTTCAGTTGTATACTTACAGCATGAGAATCCAAATGTTACCTTGTAAATTTTGGCCTAGTCAAAATATACATAATGAATCAATTCTCCCTGCGGTTGCAGTTGGTCAAAGTAGGATTATAACTTTTCGCAGATTCTGTGTCACATGAGACAGAATATTAGACGTTTTGTTTACAACTGTCTGCATACTTAAGTGAAATCTGGCCCCAAAAGGGCTCCGTTATTCTTTGTAAATATGCTGATATCATAGATGAAAGTTGATTTACCTTTTAAGTTTTTTAACTTTTTTATTTTAAGTATCTCTTTAGGGATTTGCTTGTAACCAGTTGAAATGTATTTGATTGTCAGTTGGTAGCTAAGGCTAGGCTTAAAGAAGCAGGAAATTGCACAAATGTGAAGACTGGGATTTTTTTTTTTTTTTTTTAGTGTAACATCTCAGTTTTCTACCCTGACAAAATTCCCCTTGGAGCAGAACTCACATCGGAGCTGCGGCATGTTGTTCAGCTTGTTGATCTGGCTGAAAACTCACTCTTGGGAGAGGGGTTAGGAAAGGACTTGCCCGTATTTTTTTTCCCCGTTGGTAGGTTGGCTTTCACATGGAGTTTTGTTCTTGGGAAATCCCTGTGTATCTGAACAATACCATTTCATAGTTGGTGTTCGGGCAGTCTTACACAATCTTGCCCAAGCAGAAGATTGGTTTGAGTGGGTTTTTGTCATATCATGTTCTAACATGGCACGTAACCGTGCTATTTCTGAATTGAGAGTCAAGGTTTCTATTTATTTTATGCATTTACTAGAAAACCTCCTAATAGTGTAAACGTAGAGGTTTGTCTGTCGCACAAAGAGTTCAAAGTTGTTGTGTTGCTTTGGTATTTAACTGGGCAGTCAGCATTGTTCAGGGGATACCGTCTCTAGGACACAAGACATGAAAACATTTCTGTGTGGTGTGTGGTGGCAGATGAGTGGAACGGGCAGCTGTGCCTGCAGGGGGGTTTCTGCCTCCATGGGAGCATGGTCGCCCATGGCTAATGAATGGATTTTGACTTTTCTTAATGCCGGTAAGAATTTCACTATCTGGAAACAGTGGACAGTCATCTAGCACACGCAGTGCTGCACAGGTGCGAGCAGAGGCTTCCTTGGGGTGTTTTGGGGGTGGGGAGTTGGTTTGGGGTTTTTTTGTTTTGTTTTATTTTTCCTTTTGTAATGAACTAATTATGTGCTTGCATTTTGTAGCTCTGGCTATGGGCCTGTGTGTTGCAATGATAGCCTTTGTTCGGCTGCCGAGCCTGAAGGTTTCCTGCTTGCTACTCTCTGGGTTACTAATTTATGATGTCTTTTGGGTAAGTGTTTTGTTTGGTTTTGCTAAAACTGTTTTTTATCCTTTGGATTTGTAATTGGCCTTGGGCCGTTTGTACGTGAAATGTACTAGTATGAAGTTGATGAAATCTGGCAAAGCCAGAAGATCAGCTTCATTGCTCCATTCTGAGACGCTAAAGTCTGCAGTAGGATATGGAATGATTTCCTTGGTAATTAGTTGACAAAAGCAGAAACATGCTTAGAATATTTCAACTTCGGCATATTATTTAAAAGAAAAAAGTGGACGTCAAATTTTGAAAGGCTGGCTGAAGATCAGAATAAGTATTTCCAAGTAAACACAAAGTCTTATCCACGCTCGCACAGTATACACGTGCCAGCTTCAGACTGGCAGTGAAATCTGCAAAACAGGAATGCAAACTGATTTATAGCCAGTAAGGCTGGCATAAAATCTTACCCCACTTTTATAAGAAACCTGAGAGAACATATTTTGTAATAGTGAAAGGACTTTGTTTTACCTTTGCGTAACACCAGCACTGATCCAGGGAAGCGCTCCCCGGCAGCGCTGGCAGCCAGTCGGTTTCCCAGTGTGATGTGCTGCAGCGTAAGAGCCTGGCTGAAACAAGTGTTGCATCATTGAGCGCCGCACTTACCTCTTCTCTGCTTTCGAGCTTTCTCCTGTTTTCAGTAGCCTGGTACCCGCCTTTGTAGTCCCAGACCACCTACCTGTAGTCAGGACAGGTCCTTTGCCAAAGGATCTCTATCTATTGATCAATGTCTTGATATCAGAAAGTATATTCCAGTAATTCTTGAAGATTAATAGCATGAAAAACTTTATCGGAATTTTTGAAATACGTTTTGCCTTTTATCATCATATATACAACGTATGTATATGGAAAATTTAGACAATATGCTTTCACTTCTTGAATAAGCAAAGCAAAAATACACACACCCTTGAGTTGCTGTATAATTGCAGTTTGTAATTTCCAATGATTTCCTTGCTCCATAGGTCTTTTTTTCTGCCTACATCTTTAACAGCAACGTTATGGTCAAAGTGGCCACACAACCAGCCGATAATCCCCTTGACGTTTTATCCCGGAAACTTCACCTGGGACCAAATGTGGGCAGAGACGTTCCCCGTCTGTCGCTGCCTGGTAAACTTGTATTTCCAAGGTAAAATCACGCGTTCTTTTACTGTATTATATAAGACATTTTTTCCCTCTCTGTACTTTTTTGAAGCACTAAATCTGTCAGAACATACCAGCTTAGTTCCCTGTTTAGTCACTCCTTCTTCAAGATAAAAAGGTATATAATGAGTAGTGAGGATTGAACGCTTTGCATTTGCTGACTCATAGCGTGCAAAAATGATCCTAATTAGGTTAAAAGGTGGCCTGTTCAGAACAGGACACGCCTTTTGACATAGGTGTGAGTTTTGTGGTTTAATGACTGCTGTTGTAGGACTTAGGACCTAATGCTTAAAAGCAAAAGACCTGGGGTTTATTATAACATCAGAATAGTCTTGATTACTGCAGAATGGCAAGTGATTGGGAAGGGAGTTAGAAACTGATCTAAGCACGGATGGCGTACCGGGAGAGTGCTGTGTCGGAGGGAGATTATTCCACATCTCTCTACTGCAGGGGATCCTTCGTGTCTCAGGCTCCGAACCAGATACGCGTAGGCCTGGCTGGGCAGTAAGCCCCGGTGCGCCAGCGGTTATGCACTGGGCTATGTTGGCGTATTTAGTCTTGTTTCTTCAGATGCCGGGATGCTGGAACTACAGCAATTAGGAACTGGTTGTCTGCAATGATAAAACCAAAATTGTTCATTTTGTCAACTTTGATAACTTAATTTGGCTTCATTTTCATGAAAAAGATCTTGGTTTTAAGATAACGGGCAATTTTAGTTCTTAATCTAATTAGCAATTTGCTCTGGCGTCTGGTGAGACTATAGTTTTCTGCATGTTTTGTCTGAATGGGGCCAAAGATGGGAGAGGCCCATAAATTGAGTTACTGCCTTGCATTAGAGGTGATCTGTGTACACGGGAATGAGGGCGCGGTGTCTGTCCGTGACAATCAGTTTGATAAAACGGACAGCTGGTACCTCCCGGCAGCGCTTAGGAGAGAGAAGATGGAAATACTGAGCTGATGGTCTGTTTCACTGAGTGAGTTAAGAGCAGAAGCAGTTTAAACACTACTGGTAGAAACAAACTGGTCCGGTGCAACATGCCATTGCTGTCAAAATGGGTATGTTTAAAACTGAGCTGAGGTGGCGGTGAGATCACTCAGGAAACAATGTTCAGTAGCCAGCATTTAGCCGCTGCTGCATGTGAGCACGGTGGTAGAAAGAAGGGTTGTGCAAAATGAAGCTCAGAATCCAAGTGGAGGAGTTTGGAGCTTGTCACCTTCTGTCTTGGGCACGAACCCAATTTGGGCTGCTCTCTAGTTCCACAGGCAGCCACTTCTCTATGCTGGGGATCGGAGATATTGTGATGCCAGGGCTTCTGCTCTGCTTCGTCCTGCGTTACGATAACTACAAAAAGCAAGCCAACAGCGATTCCTGTGGTGCCCCAGGACCAGGGAACATCTCGGGACGTATGCAGAAGGTCTCTTACTTTCACTGCACACTTATCGGATATTTTGTAGGTGAGTAATTAGTTTAATATGGACAGCTGCTTAGTGAGCAGACGCAGGATTATTGTAGTAGGTTTAAAAGATGATGAAAGCAAGTGTAAAGAGGCTTTGAGAGAACGCTTGGTTATGTTCTTTTTTAATCCTCCTCTCTTTGGGTTTCATTGGTACGGTCTCGGGGAAAAACCATTCTGTAGTCTCCTTTTGAAGAATTTTTTTTTGTTACGTTTAATTTAGAAGATGAAAGAGATTATCAGTGTATTTTTGTTAGCAACTTTTTATACTTTGCTTTACTCACATAGAAGGTGCTGTAGCTCATACCTGGGTTATGGGAAAAATAGGGGAGTTTGTAGATGGATTGTGCT
This sequence comes from Rissa tridactyla, assembly GCF_028500815.1. NCBI lineage: Eukaryota > Metazoa > Chordata > Aves > Charadriiformes > Laridae > Rissa > Rissa tridactyla. The sequence goes on from NC_071478.1 coordinate 12,286,939, forward strand.
GTGGAAGAGTACATCCAGGTAATTCATCTAGATAATTTTTGTATTTTACTGCTAATGCTTGTGATCCTGTGACATTTTAGTACATACAGAAAATCGTAAGTAGTCACAACTGGAATGCTGTTTATGATTTGATGTAGCCATCCCTCTCCTCCCTAACAAACAGGCTTTTCCCTAAGGCCGGGACATATCCAGCAGGTTCATATCCTGACCTCCTGCAGTCCTGCTGAGGATGCAAAGATCATTTCCAACCAATAGCCTTCCTCCTCCCACCCCCTGGCTTTCCTTCTACGTTCCCTTTGGGCAGGTATCCAGGAAAATCACTCCTGGTGTGTACAATCCTTCCTCTCCGCCCTGTTTCTCAGGCCAGGAGCCTCAGACTGACTGTCTCGAGAGGTACCAGCACTGGAGCAGCACTTCAGCCTTGTGCTTTTCAACTTCCTCCCCTTCGCCTTTTGTCGTCTTTTGTTTGAGTTATTCTTAGCTTAGTCTTTGAGATTTGAGGCTGGAGCAAGTGGCTCAACACAGACTAATACTAACACAGAGCAATTTTTCACTGTTATGTTTGCTTTAAATCTATTCAGGGAAAGCGAAGCACAGATAAGTAACTTTTCCACAGCCTGTCTCTTAAAATGGTGGGGAAGGGAGCCAGCCACGTGTGGATGAAATGATTAGAACATTCATTTACAACCTAAAGATATTTATTGTCACTTTTTTCTTTCGCAGGTCTATTAACTGCAACAGTAGCTTCTCGTATTCACCGGGCAGCCCAGCCTGCCCTACTCTATTTGGTACCATTCACTTTATTGCCGCTCCTCACCATGGCCTATTTAAAGGTAAGACAGGATTATTTATGCGCAGCAGGAAGCTCGGGGGTCAGCTGGAATCGGGTCACTGTTCTTGCACTGGGCACTGCTTCTCCTGAGGATGGAGCGTGTCCTCTCCCCTCCCGAGCAGCCCTGGCCCAGAACTAGGGAACCACTGCTCTTGGGGGGAAACCGTCGCTTTGGAGGAACGAGTAGCTGGGAGTTGAGTCCCTGAAATAGAAGATAATTTATGTACATAAAGTACCAGTAATAAATGCTTCTTTAATTAAATAAGTGAATTTGTCCTTGCCCAGCTGGTCATGAAAGAATGTGGGCACAAAGGTTGGACAGAGATTGGAGAGGCAGATCCTTGTTTACCTCTTTCCAGTCACCAGTTCTGAACTGGAATTTTAACACGTAACCTTTCCTGTTACAGGGTTGTTGTTGAAACACACATCTAGCACTCTGGGGAGTGGAGCCTCAGAAATGGCAGAATTTTCCACCTGCATAAATATTTCCTTCCCATCAGAATCCCATTTTAGGTAGATCTGCTGCCGAAGTCAGAGGTTCTGGCCTGACAGGGAAAGGATTTCTTTTTTACTGTCTTTATTGTAATTTGCAAAGCAGGTGAAGAGCAGACTTACAATTGTAAGAACATGCTTACAATTGTATGTGCATTTTGAAATGTGAGTTCTAAATGGACTTTGAAGTTTCTGAGGGCATGGTCCTTCTGCTGTTCTCCTGCCTAGGGCGATCTACGGCGCATGTGGTCTGAGCCTTTCCACTCCAAGTCCAGCAGCTCCCGTTTCCTGGAAGTATGATGGAACAGAGAGAAAGTGACCTGAACTTCTGCCTTGGTCCTTTTCACTTTAACTTGTGGCTTTGTCGTCTCCTGCCGTCTGGACTGGCTGGTACTTGGGAATGTACCAATTACAGGACTTGGACGAAAGGACTTTGTATTAAAAGGAGGAAAAGAAAGAAAAGCTAAGATCCTGGAGCTCCGTGTGACTCCCTGTCTCCCTGCAGATGTGGAACTGGGGACCCTTTGTGCAACTGCAGCCACTTTCCTCTTTTCCTCGCTCAGATGGATTAGTACCAGACTATTACTTTTGTGAGAGAGGAAGAGACAGACTTGAAACTGAAAACGGCTTGAAGTCGTTCAAAAACTTGTGAACACTAAAAAGAAAAAACGGTTTAAGCAAACTGAAGCTTCTTCAGAGAACCCCTCCTGTACATTGGGACCAGTTTCCTGCTGGACTTCGGTTTTGAAAAGAACTGAGACAGAAGGTCTTCTGTCACAATATTGGGTTTTTTTTGATTTATTAAATATTTCCTGTGGTGTGAGGTTACTTATTAAATCCACAGACATTGAGTGACTTCTTGCAGTATACATATAAAAATTTGTTGTAACAAGTTACATTTCCACCCAGATGTCATGTTGCAGTGAAAAAGGGCACGATTTTTATACATATATATATACACACATATAGATATATATATGAATAAATAAAAAGGAGAACCTGCTAAGATCATGCTATGTAGCAGACAGGGGCTTGCTGTAATTTTTAGCATGTAGAGCAGTTTACTCTGGCTTTCTTGTATATGGATCTACGATGAGCTGCTGTTTTTCCCCCCCTCCTACAACTGAACCTGCAGTTTAAAAACAAGTGTAGTATTTGTACTGGTTGTACTCATGGACTTTAGGGGATATTTGATTTTGATCAATGTAGCAAACTAGGGAAGAAAAAAGTTTGAACCGGACCCTGTTCGTTTGAGGGGGGAGGGGGTGGGGGGTGTCTTTTTTTCTGTTTTTTGTTTTTTTTCTCTGTTTTTTTTTTTTTTTAATTTTCTTTTTTTATGAACAACTCCCTTGCAGGTTTTTAGTAGTTCCTTCTTGACCCAGTGCATGTATTATAGCAGCAGTTGTCTTTGTGCTTTCTGATCATAGTAATGTATCACTTGTAAATACATTTTTTCTATTTTCTATTTTTTTGTATTTTTTGCATTTTGTTTCATTAGTGTGCTGTATTTTTCCATGCCCCTGCCCCTTAAAGAAAAAAAAAAAAAAGGAAAAAAGAAAAAGAAAACTGTTCTTTACTGTTGTGATTGGTTGGAGTTTGTGTGTTGAGTGCTTTGTACCTGTAGCCTGTTAAAATGTGGATTTTATTATTTTTGTTTTAACCAGCAGTTCCAGTTCTTTTATTTTATTGATGGAAAGGCTTCTCTGAGGTAACTAGAACTTTTGTTCTTTAAAATACTCCCCCAGATTGGGCTTGGGGAACTCTCCCGAAAACTCTTGTTAGTTTGATAGATGCTGGTAACTGCGAGTTGACCAGAAGGGAAACAGGAATGTTTAAGAATGAACTTGACTCACCAGTAACGTTACTCTGGGTCGGGTTTCGTTACAACGGGTGAGGAAGCTTCGGTGAAAAGTCTGATCCTTTCTGCTCTGTCTGATGTTACAAGAGCACATTTAGCGCGGTAGAAGGTTTTGTCCGGTGACGTGCGCGCAGTGTCATTAATTAACCTCTCCCTCTCTTCTCAGGCAGGCCTGTTGCTGCTTGTGGGCGAGGGGCGGCCAGGGCTGACGGCCTCTGAGCTGGCTGTAACACATCCGAGAGCGGAAAACACCTGAAGAAACAGTAAGCAGCAGCAAAGCCCTTCTGGGGGCGTGGGGGCCTCTAAGATTTATCAGGTGTGGGTGGGTGGGTGTGGCGGGGGGGGATGTTGTGACTTTATTTTTTATTACTTCCTCACCCCTACCCAGTTCATATCTTTCACTTAGTTGAAAGCCCTTCCTCTAGCGTGGGCCTGCAATGCTCACCGTCGGGTAACTGCCACGTTTTAATGAAGTAAATAGTTTTTAATGAAAAATCTGCTGTCTCTGTTCATAGCAGGTGTTAGGCCCCAGACTTGCAGTCAGCTTAGGACAAAAGAAAGGCATCAGTTTTCAGCTAAACAAATCAAACTTACGGTGAATAAAGTATTGAAGAGGATATTCAGAGAGAAAAAAGACACTTTTTTTTTTTTTCCCAAGAGGTTCGAAGCAGTGGAATAATATCTCTAGATCCAGCCTGCTGCTGCTTCAGCTTCTCAGCAGTTCCCTCCTGCCTTTGGAATTGAAAAAAAAGGTCTTTCTCTGTTCTGCAGTGACATTGCTTAGTCCCTGTCAGGAAAGCGTGCCTTTGAGTGATCTTCTACACTTAGAAAGGACTCTGGAAAAAGTTGCTAATTGACAAATGCTTAATGAGAATTAATTTAGCTTTCCAGAAAGGTTTTGGCCTTCCTTTTTCAGCTGTGTTGCCCTCCTGCGCACTGCGACCTTCTGATTTGCACCGAGGTGAGAGACTGAGCTGTAACTGCAGCACTTTGCTTCTGACCGCGCAGGCAGTGCCCGCCACCCCGAGCTGGCCGTGCCGCTGCTTGTACCTGCCAGGGAGCAAAACTGGACGCAGAAGTGTTTGCTGCCCCTTTCCCGTGGAACAGCAGCTGCCACCCACGGGAAAAGGATTTTGGTGCTTTGCGGAGGTTAACTGGACCCTGACTGTCCCAAATACAAAGCTATTACACAGGCAGAGGGAAGACCATTCTCCTCGGGTTTTTGAGTAAGTTAAAGCTGTAAAGCTTTGTCCCACTGCTCTCCCTCTAGAACAGCCTCAGCATTCGGGGGATTAGAAGCAGGATTCTTACCTCGCTGCTCAGCTGCTGGGCGCTCTCTGCGCAGACACAGCTTTTGTCCTTATTTCTTCGGTCTGAACGACCACACGTCGTCGTCTCAGCCGGGGGACTGAACTGTACAAGCTGCTTTGGGTCCTTTGGATTTCCAGAGGCCGTGTAGGGTTCCCTGTCCTGGTGGCGTCTGGCGCGGTTGTTCATGCCTTCTCGGTTTAACTCCTTAATAAACTACCAGACACAAAGTCCTGCGGTGAGACCACCAAGCCCTTACTTACAAAAAGCTGTCAGATAGATAAAAATATTTTAATAATTGTTTGACTAACATAAGCCTTTTTCTAGGAAGGTAACTGATACTGGCAAAAACAGTGATAGACTAGAGCGTGTTTGGAGCAGTTATCTGGGCACAGACCAGAACTGTCATGTACAAACCTGTTAACAGTTCTGGAGTCGTTTTTTCTCTCACGCCTTTGGGAATAGTCACATTAAAAATTTTACTGTTTGTATTTTGAAGTTTCCCAAAGGTCACACTTACTAGTCTTGCAAACGTGAGTTCAGAAATGACGTGGGGTTGCTGGCCAGCCAGTGTGGGGAAAGTGTACTAGAGCTACAGGGCGGCCATTCTGCGTCTGTGTGAGCCCACACCGCGCTGCCGGCCCAGGCTCAGGGCACACCAGGGTGGGCATCGCGGCTGTTTCAATCCTCTGACATTCAGAAACGCTTCTTGAGCGTGGAAGTACGGTCTGTTCTGCGAGAGAAGGGGAAGAAGGCAATGAGGAAATCTATACTGACGGTTGGGTGTCTTCCCCAGCTTAGTCCTGAGCTCGCTGGAAGGGGAAGTGGAGGGAACGCGCCCAAGTATTTTTCTTCTTATACAAGCAGTAAACAAGTCAAATTTGAAATTAATTTTTAGCTAAACAGGAGTAAACTGCATTTTCATTCACGTTATAACACATTTTCTTACCTCCCTTCCATTTCTTCTTCATGTTATAGGTACTTTTTCTTTTTTATTTCAGGATGTCTTTCAAATTTGGTATTTTTGATGCTTTCCAAGATCCCCAGCAAAACCTGAATGTTTGGTTTTTGCTAGCTCTCTGTGTATGAGGGCTCTCAACTTAAGACAAAGCAAAATTTAATTTAAAATCAAAACAGTTTGTCCTGTTTTTCTTACAGATAACACTATCAGAAAAGACTAGTAGAGGAGACAGTAGTCTGATGTGACAACAATACTACAGCAATTTCAGCTGAGTCCCTTAAAACATTTTATGCACTGCTTAAACTTGGAAGGTTGAGACTCTCACTTCCGTTTTGTTTTGGTTGTTTGTTTTTAATTGTGTGAAACTGAGAGGTGAGCCCGGTCCAGCTGTGCTCTGAGGAAGGCAGATGCTTCAGAAGGGGATCCAAACTCCAGGCAGCTCCTTGTTCCTGGTGCCACACACAGCTCCACGGACGGGCCAAGAAGGAGGTGGCTCATGTCTGCGCTCCCCGGGAAGAGTTAAGTATTTCTCTCCTGTGTGTATTTAATTGTGACAGCCTGGAACAGCTTGGCTCTTCCTTTAGTCTGCTGGGAACTCACATGAAGATGTTGTGAGCTCTATACATGATGTAAAATCTATCAAATCTTAAGTGTGTGCGGTGGGGGGGGAAGTAACTCCTCGTTACTGTGTTTCCTAAGAAAGGATTCCCAGGAACTCCTGGAGCAGGAAACACCAGACAGAGCTGCTGCCTCCATGTGACCAGTCCTCCTGCCCTGGAAACTCCAGCTGTTAACTTCCAAGGCTCCCCCTGCCTCATTCCGCATAGCCTGCCTTGTAACCAGTTTCATGTACACTTAGAGCAATTTGGGGCAAAACCCACAACACCCTTGAAAAGTGTAGCTGTGGCTTATCTCCACCTCTTTCTAATTTATGTATGACCTGATTTTCCTATTTCAGTGCCCCAACTTTGAAAATCGTGGCTGAGTTTGTAAACTGATAAAAACTTCTGGCTTCACCTGTACCTAGACCCTTTTCTCAAAGGAAAGCCTGGCCCCACCCACGCCTGGCCAGGTTAGTGCAGCCTGGGGGTGGCTCTCGGCAAGAGCTCCCTATTTAATGCTGCAAAACTTGTTTCTATTTTGTGCTTTCAGCAGTTCTCTTCTGTAACAGCCCTAAGGAGCAGACGCACATGCATTACAGCCAAAATTCTCTCAGCCAGCAGCAGCGAGGAGCAAGCTTTTCATATCTTGCTCTGAGAAAATCCAGCTCCCTGCTCTGGGAGCTGTGGGTCAGGCTTTGTGCGGAACCGTGCTGTTTACCCAAAGCAGTGCTGTGAGCAGAGCTGCCTGACGGGGTACCGATTCCTCTCGGGACCTGTGGCAACAAGGAGGGTATTGGAAAGCTTTTGTTTGAGAGATTTTTGCACTCTTAAAGCATGTTTTTAGGTAACCAAAAAAAAAGGAACTCTAATAGAATATCTTAAGATGTTCTGAAGCTCAGGAACCAGACCGGTGAGCTGCACCTAGACCAGTACTTTTAACCAACTCCACCCTTTTTTGTAATTTGATGATGTGCAGTGTAATTCGATACAGCCTATGCCAGAGGTGCAGCACTCAGCAAGTGCACATGGAGCTGTGAGCCAGGTCAGCTGTTGTACTGATGGCAGAGCGAGCAAGAAGCTTGTTAACAAGGCACATGGTGGATGATCCAGGCATTCCCAAAAGCAGGCTCTGGTCACAGGTGTGGCAGGGCTCCCCCAAGAGCAGTGACTTACTCGATGCTCCCTCATATTCTCTGCAGAAGGCCCCCAAGGGATTTGGTACGTGTAGTGTGTAGTTTCTTCAGGGCTGGTCTCTTGTCAGCTTTGTTCATTGCTGTTCTTGGCCTTAGGTCACCCACAGTGCACGGACAGGGGCACTTTCCCTCTGCTCTGGAGAAGCCGCAAGTTCAGAGTTGGTAAATGAAGGAGGCGTGATGTTGAAGAGGTGCTGACGGTACGGTAAAGCAGATCTAAGAGAAGCAGCTCGATGAAGAGAGGAGAAACAGTGCAGCAAGCGTGGTCTAAGTGTGACTGACTGCTCTGGGTCAGTGGGGATTCAGCTGGACCTCAGCACACCAGGCCAGTGAAGGCCAGCACTGAACAGTAACTGCATTCCCAAAGGCCTCGCTTTCTTGCAGCGAGCAGCCCTACAGTGCCTGTTCTGAGTGTAAAATACTATCACTTCCTCCTACACAATCATAGATACAAGCCTTCAGCAATCATCAAAGCAGTGATACAAACTAAAATCAAACTAGAAAAGTGTCTCTCACTCCTAGAAGCTCTCCATAATCTACAACACGTTCACAGTCAATAGAATGGTTTTCCAGTAGAAATACGCCTGTCGAATGCACTGTTAATCCTTAGGTTTGTGAAAGCAGCAAGGAGACATTCAAGACTTGAACACTTTGCCCAGACATGCAGTTGTCCTCTAGCGCCCTGCGAAGGGATCATTCATATTGCTGGGACACTAGCGAACACCCACTGCGCCCCACAGCGCTGGCGAACTGGGGTGTGCAGGCCCTGCTGGTTTATGCTCTTGTGACTAGAAGAAAATATTCTAAATGAATTCACATTTTCATTTAAAAAAAGGAAGTGGGGACTGGTGGTCCTTTTAAAAATCAGGTTTTATTTGTCTTCTCTGCTCTCTTATGTGTAATAGAATCCTCCCGCTTTTCTCTTCACACAAATTAAATAAATGGCACCACAGGAAAATAACCATTTACTTCTAGTGTACTGGTCGTTTGGACAAGAGGGCCACACAGGCTCTAGTCTTAATCCTCTCCATCTTTTCCTGAGTTTAGAGCTTTTATTTTGGCTGTTGAATCTTCTAAAAGCTAATTTCATGCCAAAGATAACTGATTGAGGATATGTGCTACTGCTAAAGCTTCCTGGCAAGGTTTTCTGTGTTATCTGTTCAATTCCTCGTTGTTGCCCAAAACACGTAGCGATTAGAGGCTGTTACTGCCACTTCATGGACTTTCTTTCCTGTGGGGTAGTTGTTGGTACAGTAAGAGCAGCTTTGGGAGCTGAGGGGTTTTGGTAGTTTGGTTTGTGGTGGTGTTTTTTTTAAATCAGCCGTGGGCATTGCAGCTTTTCTGTCCTTTGCTTTTACACCTACATCCGTAAGTGGATGAGCGAGAAGGCTGCTGGGCAAGATCAAGGGAGGTTTTCTGACCTTTGTTTTGACATCTACATGGACAGCAACCCTAGGTTGTACAAAGAGCCCTTTGTGCGTAGGTGTTACCTGTGTCCTCCCATCTGGCTTCTCTAGGGCTGAAAGTGGGGAAAAGTGCACTGCTGCAAGGGTTACCTCACACAGCCTGTATCCAATTAGGAGCTCACACACAGCTGCATCTCACACCTGAAAGTCATCAAAGTCTGATCAGAAGAGGCAGTGCAACCCCTAGCCTGGAGCAGGGCACAGGGGTCACATCTCTCAGTGCCTCTAACCTTGGCACTGGTTATTATCACGTAGTGACAAATCCTTGCAAAACAGGCAGTGGTGGGAAGCGCACAGGGAGAGCTGCTGACCTTACTGAACAGCAAAGTCATTTTGCCGCTATCAGACCAAAACAAGGCTCCGGTTTAGGAAAAGACCTATGCTCCCCTACAAGGCCAGGGTGCCTCCTCCCTCCTGCACGCATAGCCATCACTTACAGACCTAGACATGGCCTTCCATGCACCATGCTCTGTCCAAAGAAGAATCAGCACATTTTAACAAGAGGGTCCGTTACTCATCGGTGAGGAAAACTTCCATCATTAGCCTTGTTCAAGACTTGATCACTGTTCTGCACCACTACGAGGCACTTTGGGACAGTGTCTTGCTCTAGTCGGCTGCTTCAGCTACGGTAAGCCTTCAGCAATTGACCTGCTATCACCAGTCTTTGGATCTCACTGGTCCCCTCATAGATCTCGGTGATACGAGCATCACGATAATGGCGTTCTGCTGGCATGTCTGTCACGTAGCCCATCCCGCCCAAGATCTGGATGGCCTGAAACAAAGGCAGCAGGTTAGAAAGGAAGCAGGGTCAAGGAATTCATTTTTCTATGGAACACAGCCACCTTAAAAGGAGCTAAGCCCACTGCAAGCATAACTGGGGTGGTGGCACAGGGGATGACTGCTGCCCATTTGCAGAGGAATAAACAGGCTTTGAGACATGTAAGAGCAATACTGCTCTCCCAAAGAATGAATTGCTTCAGAGAGTGTCGTTAGTGATCCATGTTCAGCCAAGACACTTTATAATTATAAAGGACGGGGAAAATAAATGCAGACACCAGAGGTCCTGCTCCATTTGCTCACTATGTTGCAAACTTACTCCTGCTCCTGACTGGTGCACCCACGCTCCCTCCCACACTGCTGAGCCCGCTCAGAACTTTGGCACTGCCCTGGACAACAGCAGGCACAAGACTGTAACCGTATAGCTGCCATGGGCCAGCATAAACCCCTGCATGCTCCCCACCCCAAAATCCAGCAAGATGGCTGTGCTAAACAAACAAATGGATATGGCTGGAGCTGGCTGTTTGGGGTTTTTTTTAAAATAAAAATAATAAATTCCAGCCCTCCTTCCCCAAGCACCTGTTGGTGTGACAACACACTCTCGCTTTCAGCATGCTGTATATTAGAGATGTCAATTGAAGTAATTACCTGATGAGCGATGGCTGTTGCAGCTTCTGATGCAGCCAGCTTGGCCATTGCTGCTTCCTTTGGGGAAGGAAAACATCACTGAGGGTGCAGCTATCACAAAAAAGGAACAATTCCATTGCACGAGGAGCTTGACCACTCACAGACCAGCTGTGGAGCGAGACAGGCCTGATCACTGGTGCCAGCTGACAGTGGCCACCCCTTTCCCCTTGGCTAAAGCCAGGACTCGGGTCTGCAGGCTGCCTGAGGATAGACAGCAGAGTCCAGTATCTGCTAACACCGACAGTGCGGGCTGGGCAAGCGCGGAACACAGCGATGCTGTAGGTAGCGCGGTTTCCTCGCCTTGAGCCCGTGTCCAGCACAGTCACTGCTAGACAAACGCAAGGCTGGCAGTACCTTTGTGAAGGGCTTCCCATTGTCTTTCAGCATAGCAGCTCTCCAGGTCAGCAAGCGTGCACCCTCCAACGCCACAGCCATATCGGCCAGCTTAAACTGCAACGACAAACGCTGCCTTTGTAACAGGCAGTAGCCTCCTCCCGCACAAGAACATACAGCAGAACTCTCCCACCGCCGAGGCCAATATTGCTAGAAAAGGAGCGCCTCCATCCCAACAGTGTTAGCAGTGTTTGAAAACAGACATTATTACCTTGTTTATCCCAGCCAGTGCAAAGTGCACTGCCTGCCTGAAGCCACGCCTGAGAGCCCACATGAACTTTCCACCAGCATCAGGACTGTTTGGAACTGTCCTGTGCGCCCAGCTCGTACCTGCACTGCCTGTAGCTTTGTGATGGGTGACCCAAAGGCCATTCTCTTTTCAGCATAATCCACAGCACAGTCCAGAGCTGCCTGTGCTATTCCAAGAGCCTGTGAGGCAATACCAATCCTTCCTGCATCCAGTGTTTGCTGCGAAAGACACAAAATACATGTGTTAAGTCAAGTTGTACTTGATCAAAAATAGTACACTCACATTTCTGCTTTTGCTGGGAAGCTGCTGTAGCCTTAGTATCCTCTGGTCAGACCTCCTTGATTCAGAATATTCCCAATTATGCAGGAATAAAGAGTTATAAAATGTATTGGGCAGTGCAGAGAGAAGCCAGAGGCACTAGAAGGAAAGGAGAAAAGAGGTGCTGCTTCTTAGTAGCTGGGGAAAGAAAAAGAGTAAAAAAAAAAAAAAAAAAAAAAAAAAAAGAGCGCGAAATGAGGGAAACAGCAGAAGGGGCATCTGCTCTGGAAGGGGCTAAGAAGAACCCTTCAGCTAGACCCTGACTCACTGCACAGCTGATTTTATTTTAACTGGAAAAAAATGGACCTCTGTTCAGTTTTCCTCTTTGCCTTCATCATTAGTACACACACTGAAGCAAGCACTTTTCAAAATGACTAGCAACTTGAGTCAATAAGCTGACTTACCTCAAACACTGCTTCCCTGCCTCACTATGCATAGGAATAACTTGGAGCACAGTGAGAAAAGGCTTCACCTTCTCAGTTCTGGGCTGAGTGTCTTAAACAAGTGGTTGGTGACTGATGCTCTCTTTTAGTTGCAGACATAATGGAAGGGGCTAGTCTCCAGGGAGCTCAGCCTTTTTCAAAAAGTCACACCAACAAATGGTGTTTGGCCCCTACAGAGAGAGCAATGAACACTTCCAAGGGGGAGTGCATCACTGCAAGGAACATGCTGTTCTGCAGCTGCCTGGATCCTCCTCACAAGTCACACACGTGCCACAACTCAGATTTCATAAAACCTTAGACATTATCCAGAGGTTGCCCTGTCCTTTCCGGACAGCTTTTCTCTGCCAGAGTATTTAGGGAAAATGCCGTGTTTTCCCTTTATCTGCAGGAACATACTAGAGGAACAGAGGGTTGGGAAAAGAGCAAAATTAAAATACACCACCCCTGCTGACAGAGCACCTCAGTGGCATCAGCATTCGTTCATCTGAGAACCACTACATTGAGCCTACAAAAAAATGTGCTGTCAAGGATCTATAGTAAATTAATGATTCATCAAGCTCTATGAATGATTTCTCCCATGTCTGCAAGAGGGGTCAACTGCTTAATGTAACACAGAACAACTTAGGCTACTGGTTCTCCAAGTCTGAAAGTGGTTTTGAAAATGCTAAGCTTGAGAACTACAGATTTACACAACTACAGCTGCACCCCGATCCATCTCCTACCATGGCGATTTTGAAGCCCATTCCCAGCTGTCCCAGTAGGTTGGCCTTGGGTATCCGACAGTCCTCAAATATCAGGTTGGCAGTGGAAGAGGCTCGGATTCCCAGCTTGTCTTCTTTCTTCCCCAGTGACAGCCCAGCAGTTGGCATGGGAACCAGGAACGCGCTAATGCCCTGCAACAAGACCCAAACTCTTTGGAATGGTGCCAAATTCCCACTTACCTGGCTGTCAACAGGCTTCCTCAAAACATTTTTTTTTATAGAAGCCGTAAATCTAGGTAACCAGGGGACGGGAGGGGAGAGCCGAGACAGAACAAAGTCAGGGCACATCAGCCCCCCCTCTGCTCAATGCCTGCATGGTTTTAAACAGAGACCCCCCCGGAGCCTTTTCCAAGTGCTTCTCCTGCACAACTCCTTAACTCCTGCCCCTTTTTCCTGACTGACCCACTGAACGCACCTTGTGTTTCAGGGATTTATCCGTAGTAGCAAACACCACGGTGGCTGAGGCGTCCCAGGCGTTGGTGATCCAGGCCTTGGTGCCATTCAGAACCCACTCATCACCATCCAGGCGTGCCACCGTGGATGCTGCACCTGCGTCACTGCCATTTCCTGAGCAAGACACCAGCAAACAAAACTCAGACAAGCAGTGGCAGCCTGGGGCGCAAACCCACCCCCCTGCCGCACCCCCACCATCAGCTCATGGCACCTCTTTTAACTGCTGTAGTGTCAGCACTGTCCCTCCCAGAGGACCCGAACAGGAAGGGGAAAGGCCAGTGTGTCTAAGATGTGTCTGTCTCCAGAGCTCTGCTCACACAGAGGGGATGAAAATTTTCAGTGTGGACGATGGGGATGGCAGTTACTACCTTGGGCACTGAGACTTCATTTACACAGAATTGCTATAAACCACCCTTCTACAAACTGTTAAAATTTCACAGACCTAAAGTCCATCCTAAACCCGACTTAAAGCAATAAGCTACCCTATGTTCTTTGCAACAGGAACGGTAACAGTCACATCACCTGGTTCACTAAGGGCAAAACATCCAATTTTGTCCCCGCTGGTGAAGGGAGCAATCCACTTGTGCTTCTGTTCTTCCGAGCCAAACTTGAGTATTGGCCCTAAATACAGAGACTTTAAGAATTGAGAGTTGAGTTAGTGCCTCTTGAAGGTACAAGCCATCCAGTAACTCCCTGACATCTAAGTGCTCTCCAACACACCTGAACCCACCACAGGAAGAGATCCCATTTCTCCCATACACCCCTCTCCAATAACCCCCCTGATGCCAGCCTCGGTTCTCTGCTTGTCCCTCACACACAGCCTGAAACACTTACATTATTGACGCTGACAATGACACCCGTGGAGGCGCAGCCCCTGCTGATCTCCTCCACAGCAATGGAATAGGCCAGGTAGTCGAGGCCTGCTCCTTTGTACTCCTCTGGCACGTCCATAGCCAACAGCCCTAAGCCACCCATCTTCTTCACCTGCACATAGGGAACAGAGGAGTGAGATCCTCGGCACCACCAGCGTCCCAGCAAATACATGCAGACACATGGAGAAAAAGACAGGTCATAGCAGGGCTACACACAGAGGAAAAGATGCACACAACTCCTGGTGGAATGGGAATCTGACTGTACAAACTGGTAAGTGTTTACATGTCCCAATGACTTCAAAAAGAGCTGTACACAGTCACTACTGCGTAAGACAAGGCTCTTGCTTATTTAAAGAGCTCTCTTCAGTACTGGGAAGGAGGGAGCCTTTTGAAGGTGAAATAGGGAGCTATAACCCCACCAGTGTTTCCTCAGCCTCCCACCAAAGCTTTTCCCCTCGCAAGTCTCCTGTCAGTTGGAAGCTGTCAATGGCAAATCTAGCTGATAAAAATCATTAGAACTTTACCTTTGAGTCTGCTGAGCTTCAGCCTAGGACTGCACAAGGAAAGAATTTTACAGAATGAATGACCCACAGAACAGTTTGCAAGAAGGTAACTTTTCATTCCCATTAAAGCCAGGTCTTGCTTTCCAGATAATTTAATTGTTGATTATATTCCAAATTATTGCACTGCAAGTTCCTCAGCTGGACCCCCAGCTTCTTAACCATAAGCTCTTCAGAGCACCAGCTGTCTCACTCTACTCTTCTTGTTAATGTTTGGCAACACACAAGAGAAAAAAAAAGCTTTGCCCTGCTTTTATCCTTAAGACATCAAGCTTTTGGTGTTGCAGGAACAGACGTACTACCTCTGTTTGCTTTAAGTCGAACCAAGAGGAATTTTTAAACAAATATTCTCCCTCCTCTATGGGCAACCAAAACACCAGTTCTTCACATCAAATCCAGAGGATGAACAAAGGACAGTAACTAGTTCTATGTATGTTGCTTTATCTTAATAAACGGTGTTTAATTTTGAATTTTCCCCTACACATTCAAGTGAAAAGACTCAAAATCAAATGTAAAATTCTCAGATAAGAACAGTGAAGTAAAAAGGAAAGTATTTCCTTCATTAGAGTAAGTATGACCTTCCTTACTCCTTAATAGAAAGAGGGGTGTATGAAAAAACTCAAGTGCCTCTGACTGTGCTTGCTTGGAGCCTTCTGGATAACGTAACAGTGTATATTTTTCTGGAGCTTAGTATTTCATTGCAATGAAACAGGTGACTTACTCTGCTCAATGCAGCACAGAATGTACTGCTGTGTCTGTATTGCTTTCCACAAGAGAAGTCACAGGTTTGACTGGAATCTCAATTTCTTCACAGCCCTAGAGGATAACCAACATGCATCTCCTGTCTCCTGATCACTTCTTTTCACCATCTGAGACACACTCAGGTCATGTGTGCTTCCTCACTATAAACCATTTTCATGGTTATGTGGAGTCTCTAAAAGTATTTCATTGCTTTTATAAGTCAGTTGAGAACTGAAAATGCAATGGTACTAAAGCCAGATACAGAGAAACAAAAGTAGAGAGCTCAAAACGTCCTGTGGGCATTACAGCCTCCACACTCAACTCTCCCACAAGCTGGTCTAAACTTCAATTTTCCGCTAAGCCAGAACTTAATGTACACTTTGCTTTGGGCCCAGGTGGTCCTGCCGCAGCAGCCGAGGGAAGTCAGGCTCCGAACGAGCCAGGCCGGCCCTGCCGTGCCCACTTCCCGGCGGGAGCAGCACGCACCTGCTCGGCCGGGAACCGGTGCTCCTTATCCAGCTGAGCTGCGAGAGGCATCAGCTCCTTTTCCGCGAAGTCCCGGCAGGTCTGACGCAGCATCTGGTGGGTTTCCGGCAGCTCGGCCGTCTGGTACACCGTGTGCAGCCGGCGGAGGCTCCCGAAGGCCAGTGCTGAAAGGCAGCGAAGGAATTAGGCGCCTTCACGCCCGAGGGACGGGGTTTAACCGGCGCGGGAGGACCCGGGCCCAGGCGGGACTCCTGCAACGCGGCTGGGGGGCTCCCCGCGGCGACGCCTGTCCCCCGGAGCCGGGTCACGGCGGGCCGGGGGCTGGGCTGAAGGGCGGGCGCCGCTTCGCCGCGGCTGAGGGGACCCGCCTCAGGCCCTGAAGGGCACCGGGGCGGCCGCCCGCCCCCCGCGCAGGCCGCGGTCCCTTCCCGCCCTCCCCCCCGTCCCCCCCATCGCCTGCCCGGCGGCCCAGCGAGCAGCCGCGGCGGCCCCGGCCGAGCCCAGCGCCCTCACCCCTGGGCGCCCCGCGGGACAGGAACGCCGCCGCCATGGCCGCCGCCTGAGGGGAGCGCGAGGACACGGCGCAGGCGCGAGCCGCCGGCACGGCGCCCCCTGGCGGCACCGCCCCGCCCCGCCCCCGAAGCCCCGCCCCCCCGCGCGGGCACCGCCTGTGCGAAAACGGGAGGTCTCTTTATTGCTATTGCTGGTGACAAAAATCACGTTTATACAAACACACCGTCACCCGGGCGCCGCGGAGGGCAGGGGGCGCCGCCGGCAGCGTGCTGAGACCCAGGGAGGAGGCGGGAGCCAAGGGCAGGGCTGCCAGGGGAGGAGAGCCCAGGGGGCACAGCACGGAGGCGGCGGACGCAGGAGCAGCCCCAAGGCCACACTGTGAGAGATACAAGTACATGTCCGTAACAGCACCGAGATCCGGGCAGAGGGAGACGGCATTTGCTGGTGTTCGTTTTTCCCTTTGCTGCAGAGGACAAGGTGGTGACTCCGCCAGGATGCGTCCCTTGGCCTTGTCCTCGTCAAAGCGGCAGGGAGATGGTGACATTCCAGTCCAAGGGTTACACCGATACCAGGCTGCGCTCTGGGGCAGCAGAAGGGTCAGTAGCTCAATGTGACAGGACAGCAGGGCAGAAGGCAAACACTGGGAAACAGCTGAAGAGGATATCATGAAACACAGAGCTGAGAAGTAGAGTTACCACGTTTGGACCTTGCTGCTTCACCATCACCACCTTCCTCATCCATTTCTGCCCTCTAAACACTTGCTTTATTCTTCCTGAACCCTCATCACATAAGCGGAATAAACATCCTCAAGCACCAGAGAGGAAGAGGATGCTGCTTCTCTGCAGCAGGAAACATGACAATCCTAAGGAACACACACAGGAAGACACTTCCTACCAAAAACAGAGGACGGGGACAGCAGTACCTAGACCATACAATAAGAGCTGACTTTCCTTCACAAGGTGCAATATGTATTCCTCAGTCAACCATGAAAATAGCAGTCCAAGAAGCTTGTTTGCATGGATCCAAAGCAATCGCCTCAAAAATGTAAAAAAGAGGTCCTGGTCCTAAGAGGACAAATACTGTAAAGATTTAAAAAGAGTTTGTGGGTTTGGTCCCTTTTTTTGTTAGGGCAGAACACAGTATGATCCCAACTCTTTTCTCTTTCCAACTCAGCACACAACCCGAGAGAAGCTGTTTGCACAGACACCTTTTCCCTTGCTCAAACTTTAACCGACACTGAAAGCATCTCTCCTGTGTTCAGCATCTGGCCCGGACAGACCAGACACCCGACAAGGATGAGGTCCCACTGGAATATCTCCCCAGCTCACTGGCGTGAGTAGCTTTGACCCATCACTAAAGCATCAGAGCACACAACCCAGAAGGAAGACGCTCTGTTAAACCATGTTTACCAAAGACATCATACCTGCCACAAAGAGAAGACACTTTATAGAAAGCGTCGAAGAGAAAGGGAACCTTAGGGAAGCTGCCAAATTGTGGGCAGGAGTTTGGAAATCCCTGACTTTTTCCATTATAATCAGCTTTTTCAGTGCCAGGTC
This sequence comes from Rissa tridactyla, assembly GCF_028500815.1. Lineage (NCBI taxonomy): Eukaryota > Metazoa > Chordata > Aves > Charadriiformes > Laridae > Rissa > Rissa tridactyla. Next base: position 12,304,461 of record NC_071478.1, read on the forward strand.
ACCCTCTTGTAGGGACTTTTTATCTGCAGCATGCTTTTTTGGGCAAAGACCTAATCTGTCAAAGCAAACAAATTCAGCTAGAAACTCAGGGGTGCTAGTGCTGCCTGCAAGTCTTCCGATTTTTCTCCAGTTTTCCTTTTTTTATTGCTGAATAGCCGATACACTCACCAATGGGAAAGCAACCGCTTCGATGCTTTTCTTCTCATGACTACTGGCAGAGGTAACGACTAAAGACAGGAATCCACTTTCCTATAAGCATTTACATTTGCATTTACCATCGCATTCTGCAAAGCAGCGGCTAGATGGCATCCACGGCCCTTACAGCCACCCCGACCGTGCGGAGCTGCCCGCTGACTACTGCAAACGCCTCACACAAGTTGGTATTTGCCTGTACAGTAATTTCTGCTGCTCGCTCTGGCAACAGTCCATCTTCCTTTTAAGAACCTTTACACAGTGACATAGAAAACAGATGGGAATCATCACACCCATAAGAAAAGCAAGGGGTCGCTTCATACAGAAAATGAGATAAAAGTAACATTTAAAGGCACCTGCATTTATACTACATACAAATTTAGCTCAATACGCTAACATTTCCCAGGGAATAATTAGCAGTCTCTTCAGACACTATCCTGAGCATCTCTGAACACTTCAGGATGAAAAGCTCACTTCCAGGCAGTTCTGCCTTGTCACAAGTAACTACCTGTTCTGCCATCAAAACAAACGTTCCCCACCTCACGGGCACGAGGCCTTCTGAAGACAATCACTGCAAAAGGCATCTCAAGCTCCACCCCACAAGCAGCTTTAACTAATTCTGAAATAACTAAACAAGATTGCCCAAGCGCCTCTGGAGATGCTGGAGGGGACTGATGGCAGCAGAACTGTTCTTCATCTTTGAACCACACAGATCTTGCCCCTCTGCATTCTCAAGACATTTGTTGTGGTTGCTCATGATTAATGCTCCACCCAGAACAGGTCATTTGTTGTGGTTAATCATAATTAAATATCTTCCCAAGAGCTGGAGATTCTTTCATGGCTGCCACCCCAAATACTCTCACTGCTTACCCTGATGCCAGCTGATCTTCTACACCAAAGTTAACATCATTAATCTGAGAGGTGAAGGCAGGGATTTCCTATTGCTGCCTATGCATTAACAGGCTCCAGGCTGTGATGCCCACTGCACTTAATCCTGCTAGAACATAAATTACACTGAATCTTACTTAACACAGCAGGTAACCAACTGTATCCACCAAGGAGTTAGGTTTCAACTGTCTCAAGGAACAAGTGGAACTAATACTAGCAAACATCTCTAGTCTAGATGCAACCTAATTCCCATGTAAAAGAGACACGACTGACCAGCCCAGCTGGAGACAGGAAAAATGCCAGTCTCGAGAGCCAGCAAAATAGGCAGAAAAGGGTTTTGTTAGCGGAGATGTTGCACGGTCGGGAGCTGAGCTCCAGCACAGCTGCTGGGAGACATGGATCTCCTCTTTCCCACTGCACAATGCTGAAGAAGATCCGTGCTATTGACAGATCCCAAACGCAGCTGTGAAATACACCCTCTGCTTTGGTGGTAACTAACACAGCAGAACTTCCTAAACCATAAATAAGCAGCTAACTAGGCAAAGCAGCGATGGGAACTCAATTAGAAAAAGAATGATGTAAATTCTCACTCTGTAAGAATCCCACTCCGTAACACTGAGTGATCTGACCCGGGAAGCTTTTAGCTACTAATACCTTGACTGAAACAAAGCAAATGAGCTGGTAACACCACCACTTCTCCCTCCAGCACCTCTGACAGATCATGCAGGTTTAAAAGTATACAGAAATTGAAGCCTAGGAAGCTCTGCTTCCTACTCATTTTTCAAGTGATTTTCCACATTCTCCCTTTTTCCCCTAAGCCCCACTAGACTGACACCTCCCCTCCACCCCAGCTAGACTGACATGGTGCTGTCAATCTAAAAAGCAATACATTCTGTAGCAAGAGCCAAAATTCCTACACAAAGGGAAGAAGAAGAAATGGTAAACGTAGTGAGATTAATTTCAGCTCCAAGGTTGACCCCTGAGCTCCAAAATTCAATTATTTGCTCACAAGAGCTTAAATAGAAACACCATCAGACTGACTCGATGACCAACCTGGATAAAGCCCCTCTTCTTCCCCTATCTTGTATCCCTAGTGAAATCCTGGCAAGACAGATTAAACTGTTCTCAGGGGCAGCTCAGGCCCCTGGAGGCAGAAGGAAGATTCCTATGCTGCTTAGAAGCTGAATTAGTCTCTTATTTTATCTTTCCCACTGCAGAACATTGGGATGCACCCTGAAAAGCAATCTCAGCCATGCTACAAACTAAATCACTGCGCACAAAAGAGATGATCTATCCAACTGAAGAAGAGATCTGCTCTTCAGGCATCACTGGCTACTTGAAGGGGGAAAATTTTTCTGCTAAGAAATAGCTTACCCAAACAATCTGACCTCTTGAAAGAGGGTAGTCACCCAAAAGGTGAAACATCAGAAGCACTAAAAGTGCAACCTAACTAACTATAAAGACTGTAACAGCAAGAATTTTCTAACAGTGCCTCTGATCCATGACCTAACCAAGGTACCAGAAGGTAACCAGAAATAAGAGAATGAGAGGCAGGATACGTTGAGTGTCGGACAGAGAAGTGTTGCAGGGAGATTTCCTTCACTTTCATGAGCCGTCATCTTTGCTTCATGTTTTCAGCCTCGTGCAAGGAGAAAAGGTTTGGCGAGAAGCCTTGTTGCACAAGACAGCAACTCCAGTCCGCTCCTGGACATCTGGAACGGTTAACGGCATCACAGCATCCAGCGGACACAGAATGATTACTGTCCTCCGTTGTAAGCATAGTCGGCCTTGTTGTGCATAATCAACTTGTTGTCCACAAAGTAAAAGCTGTCTGAGCGGGTCTCGTATGGATTTTCAACCATCAGACGGACTGTGAAAGAGAAAGCTCAATTACATTCAAAAGCCTGCCACACTCCACTGGACAGCACAAAGTCGGAGTAAAAAGGACTCTGCCACTGCGCTGGATTTACCAGGCTGATGCTCTGCCCTACCCAAATAAGAAAAGCAAACTGCTCTGCTGAGAACACTTCAAACGCTCTGGCCTGCCCCTTCCCAGTCTCCCTGTTTACAGGACAAGTGCTGTCAAAAGCAAACAAAAGAGGATCAAGTAATCTCACGAGACGACCTTAGAAACTGTCAGAGCCACAACCAGAGCACAGCAGCAATCACGTCTGTAAGCAGAGAGGTAGCAAACAAAAAAGCAGTGGCACTCCCCACATGTACACAGGCAGGATACAAACTCTGCGCCTCCTCCCGCACCCAGGCAGCCACAAAAGGGCCCACGTGCTCCTCCTCTATCCACCCCCTGCAGTCAAACATACCCTGCGCAATGTATATTTGCAGAGATCTTGGTAGGCTCAAAAACACATCTCTCAGAGAAGAGCCAGCTCTGTTCCAAAGCAGGAGGCTCAAGCCCTAACAAGCAAGTGCTGAAAACAGACACGTGGCTACCGAGAGAACCCTTTTTCAGGGTTTTGTTGTCTTCAGGGCTACGCTGTTAGGTATCAGGCATGTCAGCCCTGTGACTCTGGTCAGCTCCTGCAGCCTGTGATTTGACAACACAGGTTGTCTTAGGCTTTCATTTTCAAAAAAGGAGAATCTGCAGCACAAATCTGTACTTCAGTCAAGATTACACACAGCTTAATCCAGGAACCTGTGTCTATTTATTCCTGACCCCCATCCCAGTCACAACTTCTTTCACAAGTAGAGAGGGAGAAAATGAGCATATGCACACACACAAACAAAACACAACTCAGTACAGAGGAGAAGACACTTACTAAGGTCTTCTGAGAGCTGAGGGAATTCATAAATGTGTTCACATGTGTTCCTGCTACTGGGGATGCAGAAGCCAAAATCAAAGTCAAAGTTCTTCAGCAAGCGATCTCGGAAGTAATGTCTCTCAATCATTCGAAAGTTTGACACTGGCTTTTCTCCCACTGTAAATTCCACTCTGTATGCAAAAAGTAGGAAAAAACAGTTAAGATGATATACTTCTCTTCCTACCGGGAAGAACAGAGCCTTGGACGCAAGGCTACACAAGAATCCAGCAGATCATTCCAGAAAGAGAGACTTTATTACTCGTTCTGTAAGATGCGTTCTGTCTAGTCTTTAACTCGGTTTTGTTATAAGCTGTCAAGTGAAACTTTGCAAACATATGATTCTCCTTTCTATGAACTCATACTTACGTTGCACCAACAGTACGAAGACGGAGAAATGCTGGGGTGAACTGGTAACGAACAAAGCGGCCTGCACTAGCATCCAGTTCACTGTTGTCATCTTCATCCTCCTCATCTTGCTCTAGAAAAGGCACCAGGTCAGAGTTACTCTGCTAATAGTGTACATGTAAGGCAATACTGGCTAGCATGTGTATCAGGCCAAGCTGGCTATTACTCAGGCACTAAATGTAAAGATGTTTAATAATTGTCCTGAGACTCATATTAGAACTAAGTAATAAAGAAAAGATTGGCTATGACAGTTGGCACAGCCTTGGTGGCTCCGGAGCTGAAACCACCCTTAACCTCACAGGATATCCCCCCTCGCAATTGCCAAAGCACGTGAAAGAAACTCTGTACGATAACCAGCCAAGAAGGGAAGATTTGCAGTTGATAGTACTTCCCCATCTCACAATCATTACTTCACAGTTTTATGACAAGTTTTTCAGCAGAGGAAAACTCAGTCCTATGCTTAAAGGAGAGGAATTTAGTCACCAGGACATACTGAAGGACCTTTCTGCTTGGTTTGCATGGGTCCTGCATTGCAACCTCTCATCTCCCCGAGTCTCTTTAGCCTTCCGGCAACATTAGTGTAACATACCCGAAGCAGATGGCTTTGCAATTTCAAACAGCACTGTTCCAGTTTCAAGGTCCCGGATCTTAAACCTGGTGAAGTCAATGTTGTAAATGTTGTCCTCGGGTTTGCATAAATAATCTAGAAGAGAAAGAAAATATATGGTAGCATTTCAAAAGATCCCTGAGCAATTACCAAAGGAATTCCCTTTTTTGCTAGCCCCAGCCCATTAAGATACGTACTACAAGTTCTTTCGCAGAAGCTTCATGAAAGCAGGACAAAACTGAAGGTAGAAGAAACAAAGGCATGCTAGGTGCCAGGTAGCAGAGCGAGAAAGGGAAGGGACTGGGACAGAAAAGCAGAGATCAGCAGCCCAGAGGCAAAACAAAACCCAAACCAAACCCAAGAACCCACAGGAAAACCCACCCCGAGACACCCCAAACTTTCTGGAAGTTGTAACAAAGCTGCCGGCAGGCGCGCACTCCCCAGCTGCCTCCGAGGCCAGCGCACCGGCGGGCAGCGCTCACCTCGCCGGCGCAGGCCCCGCCGCCCCCTCCTCCGCCCAGGCCCCGCCGAACCGCCCGGCCCCGCCGCCGATGGGGGGTTCACGTCGCAGTGCGGGGCTTGAGGTGCCCGCCCGGGCCTGCCGGACCCCGTCCGAACGCTGCCGGCCCCAGACCCCCCTCCCCGGGCCCGGCGGCCGTGCTCCCCGGACCGCACTCACTCTCCGTCACCCGGCACAGCCCCAGGACGTGCTCGGGCCGGACGGTCTCCAGCGCCAGTAGCTCCGATTCGGTCCACGGCGGCCGCGGCGCCGCGTCGGCCGAGCCGCGCCTCCCCCGCAGGCGGCTGAGGGCCCCCCCGGTCGCCGGCGGCGGCTTCTTCTCCGGCCCCGCCGCCGCCGCCGCCGCCCTCGCCTTCGAGCCGCTCATCGCCCCGCCGCCGCCGCCAAGATGGCCGCCGCCTCCCTCGGTAGCTATGGGAGCCAGGGGCGGGGCCGCGGCGGGTCAGAGGGCGCGGGCGCTGCCTAGCAACGCGGAGAGGGGGGAGGCCCCCGAAGCTAAGCAGGGCCCGCCGGGTGCGTGGCCGGAGGGGGGACCCGGGGCTACACCCAGCGGGGGGAAGAAAGCTGGAAGTTACCCGAAGAAAAGAAATACAAAAAACTAACAAAAACCCACCCCCTCGCTGCTGTTCCCAAGGAGCTGGGACCCTGGCCCGGGCAGGGACAGTGACAAGACCGTCTGCTCCAAGGAGGGTGACTCAGGGAGCGCTGGTGAGAGTCACCCTGCCACTGTCACCCCATCCCGGACCACCAGGAGCACCCATCGGAGGGAGGGTGGCAGCTGACGGACGAGACTCCAGAGCCGGGAGGAACTGGGATGTCCCGCCTGCGGGGATCCACAGGAGCACCACACCGAGGAAAGGACGCCTTTCTTCCCAAAAAAGGGGCTACCCCCCAGCCTGCAGCAGGCGCTCAGGGGTTAAGAGTCACCTCCAGCCCTTCGGGGAGCCAAGGCAAAAGAAACATCTGCGTCCTCTTTCCAGACTCCAGCCAACACTCAACGCGCTCAAAATTGACCAGAAAAAGAGATGTAGAGCAGTGGTTAGTGACGTTTGCTGCTGCCGCTGCCAACCAAATGCTCTCTCAAACACACCAGCGCTCACAAATCCTCCTCCCTGGCCCCACGAAGGACACACCAAAGACCCTTCTATCCCCAGGGGCAGGTGCCCTACACAGAGCCAGGGTCCCTCAGCCCCCGAGAGAGGAAGGTGCTGCTTTCTCTCTGCACCAGCTCCAGACCCGTCCGTCCGCCTCTGACACAGTTTTGAGCCGAAATGGGGGCAAGCTTGCAAAACCCCAGACCATAGATTAACATCTCTGGTGTTCCCGGCCCAAGCAGGAAGCAACACGGTCCCCACCAGCACTTTAAAGAGGATGTTGTACCGTTCAACTTGCATTTTATCGCCAAAAATAACCAGCGAGAGAGTGCCGAAGCCGTGGGGGAGGCTGTGGTGGGATGTTAAACTGCATCCCCTCCGCAGGGCAGCACTCCCGCATCGGGAGCCGAAAAGCCAAAGGGATGCCCCTGTCCCCAACCCTTAGAAATGAGGGACCACCTCATCCAAGTGACAATATAATTTTGTTTTATTTTCCTTTAATGCACTGCTGGTTAAAACCGCCAGACAGTAGATTTCAGAACATTCCCTCAACCAAACATCCTGAGGAAATTAAAAAATAAAACCGCTACCGTGTACCAAAAATAAAATAACCCACCCCCACACCCGTCTTTTCCCCCAAACTAGTCCCTGCAAAGCCAATGCAATCAGAAATAGACATCTGTGCTTTTCACCCAGGGCCCAAGCTTGCTGCAAAACCAACTAAAAAAAAAAAATAAAAAAAAAATGTCACTGCAAGTTGTTATAACACAAAGCAATGGACAGTAAAATAAAAAAAATCCTCCTTAAAAACCTTTTGTACTAGTGACAAGTACAGACAGAGATCTCTCCCCACACTGCTTTAGCCTTTACAGACAACCTAGACCTGCAGCTTCAAGTAGTTTGTGACGTGTCCTTAATGCCACAGCACGGGTCACTTCCAGGGGTCCCAGCGGGGCGCTGCAGGGCGGTGGGACCACCTGCCAACGCTCAGAGCTGCGACACCAATGGCACCCTAACATCCCCATCACCTGCCCAGCATCTCGCAGTCCTGGCTACTGGCCTCCTGGCATAAAGCACAAATCCTGCCTCTGCTCTCACACTCTCCGGGGCTGCCTCACCAAACTGGCTGCTTCTCAAGTGGGGAAGCCCTGAACACATGATGGCCGTAGAAACCATGAAAAATGCAAGCCCCCACCTGCCAGCACGTTTCCAGGCACCGCTTCACTCCAGCACCCTAGCTCAGGAACTGTCAGTGTGACAGAACAGCCACAGCAGCACAAGCGCATCCCCACCACGCCTGACCGGCAACAACTCCAGGGCAGAGATCCCGTGTTTCCGAGATCCACACTCTCCCCAGTTAAACTGGTTTGAGCCGTACTGTGCCCCTTGCCTTGAAATCTCCATCACACAAACTCTTTAGCAGAGACCTTTGATGTTTGCAAAAGATTATTCACATTTTTTAATCAGCCAGCACTGTTCCTAGGAGGGAGGAAAGCACTTCTGTTTTATTGATTATTTTTTTCCTTTTTTTTTTTTTTTAAATAAAGCACTTTTTGGGAAAAAAAAATAATCAAAACTTATCAATAACCTGCAGTAGCGTCCCACTGATCAGCCTGGGGACAGCGCCGCCACATCCCTCCCCCTCCCACATCTTCCCCCCAGTCTCCAAAAATAGTATTTAATATACAGCAATAAACTCTGAGCAAGCCAGAGTCCTGGAAGACATGGACCTGCTTTCACCTCTCCCGTCCAGCCCAGCACCATTTCAATGCTGTTGCTACTGTATTCCTGGGACAAACCCATTCGGATCCAAGGTGAAACGCACGTGCCACAGCCCCGCCGAGCAGCGTGCAAAGCAGGGGTGCAGCACAGGCAGACGATTCGTGTTAATCACATTTCCAAGCCTTCACATCTCCAGCCTGGTGGTGCGTTTGTGCCATTGAGAACACTCGTCTGAGCCTATTTGGGACTAGCCAGTGAAGACAGACTGGTGGAACCAGGCTGACGTTAAAAAAAAAAAAGTCATCCTTGAATTGTATTAGACTTTGGCATTTGTTCTGGAGATGCAGAAGCGTCAGTAGGTAAATTAGCTCAGTGCTGGCCCAGCTCCCATTTCTCCTGGATTCTCAGCAAGGATATTTCCCTCCCCGCCACAGAAGTGCAAGAAGCAGACTGATCTCTGCCACAATTGAGTACCAAACAGAGCCTGAAACACTTGGTACTTCGCAGCTGCTCAGAATCTGCTCACATCAAGGGCTGAAGCTGCTCTGCTGGTCCTCTCCCTCCTCCTGCAGTTTTCCATCAAAGACAGGCATGTTCAGCCCAGGCTTCCCATATCAAGACACTTCCCTGGCTGCTGCAATCCCATTTCAACTTAAAGGAAGACCAAGGGACATAGCACGGGTCTGTGCATCCTGTTCAGACCCAAATGGTGCAGGGCAAGCCCCTGGCAAGTGAGTTCGGGTGGCAGGACCCCCAAACCACACTCTGCACACAGAAGCACCATATGAGTACCAGGACGCAGCCATGACTCACTCGGCTCTGAACTGCACAGACACGCAGGCTCCAGACTGTCTGGAAGTTCTCCATCCTGCCTTCAGGACATTTCTGGGGGAGACCAGACCTGAAGGAGCTCTTCCAGTTCTTCTATCCCCTGCTAGGCATTTTTCCCATTGACCTCAAGGCCTGGAACCAAAGATATTCGCTCGCAGTTCTCCGCTTCAGCTGTGACCTCCGGAGCTGGCATCCAGGGACAGTGAGACAGTCCTCAGCTGATCGTAAGGGCAGGGAATGCCTGTCCCTTGGGATAAAAGAAAAAACAACTCAGAAGCTCCTTAAAAAAAAAAAAAAAAAAAGAAGCTTCTTCAAATAGACTTTTATTCAAAGCCTGAGACAAAGGCACCAAAAAGAGAAGTGAATTCATTTGGCTTTCTGCTCACTGCCACCTGGGGAACTCCAAAGGGTCAGAGCTGTTGTTTCAGTCACACACACAGAAGGGGAAATGGTCTGGCTTAAAGGTACAAAAGGAGAAGCTGACAGGTTGGTAATTAAAACAGGCTTTGGAACCACTATCCAGGCCCAAAACACAATCACCAGTGTTGTCTCCCCTTTATTAAGTGGAAACTTTATTAAAATTGCCTTATCTGCCCCTCTCTACACAACTGCTCCACCAATCAAGCCAGGGTCTATTCTGACCCAGCTCCCCACACTGCTGCCAAGGGACACGTGCTTCATCTGCCTGGGGACAACAAAACACAAACCGCCTTGTCCCTAACCAATCTCAGTTAAACACCATCTTGGATATTCCCTCAAACACCCAGGCTGGAAATCTACAGCCAACTCAAACTTTTTCTTTCCCTGGTCAGGACCAGGTACCTCATTATGGCCATCTGGCCAGCTTGCAGGTGCCAGACAGAGATGGCACGGGGAACCGGCCTAAATATGACATTCCCAGAGAGGTGCTGACTGGTTATCCCCTACCATCCTCCCATGTTTCCACATGCTTTGTCTGAAGGCTCCTTCTGAGGCAAACCTGTCAGGAAGCGATGGGCCAACAAGGAAAACTGCTCATAGCACCATAACAGGATCAGGAACCCCCTCAACCACTAGCTTTGTAGTGACAAAAATGCATAAAACCAGGGCAACTAAGCAACTGAAGTGAAGCCATGAAGGATGAACTATTCCTCCTTTCTATTCGTATTCAAATAAGACAAATTCATTTGAACTGAGCAACTGGAACACAACAGATCATACCCTGCTTAGCTTTGCCTCAGGGCAGCTGCTGGCACCAGATGGGTGCCCTGGCTTCAGGAGAGGCAGGGATAAGCTATCCTAGAAGACTTGTCTCCAACTCTTGCACACCTAAAAGCACACCCTTTTTCTCATGCAAGCAAAGTGAGATTACTGGGTGAGCCCCAAGAACCTGAGTGATTCCTTGCTTCAAGGATGCTCAAATAAAGTGTAACGTAGAAGGCCTGGAGGAGAACAGCTCCTTACAGAGAAGCCTGCTTTCAAGCTCAGGTTCTTTGCTTAACAAATCAGCACAGTTCATGCTTCTCAAAACTGATAAAGATCTAAATGTCTCTGCGCTCTAGTTAGAGCAATCCCAAAAACGCTGGAGAATCTCTGCAGGCACTGTCACCAAACAAAACAGAGCTCTCATTTTTAAGAATTTTGTAAGGACTAGGATTTTAACAGCAGCTAAAAGATGAAGCAGACAACTTCAAGCTTACCTACCGCCTTTTCATCATAAGGTTTGCTCTTAAGATCTAGCCCCTCTAAAACCTGTCTTCTCCTGGTATGGCAGGGACCCCCTTGCTTGTCCCAAACTGGCTGTTACCACTCGGGCAATTGGAGAGAAGGTAATTAATGTCCTACTGCTTGCTTTTTAGCTCACAGACACAGAATTAGGGTCAGGCCTATAGCAGTGATGTATGCAATCCGAAAGGCAAGGTTCAGTGCCACCACTGCACAGAGCAGTGCTTTTACACCTCCCCCAGCTCCTGTTCTGGAGCCCGTGAGCTGGCAGCTCACATCACAGCTTGAGGGTTTGAAGGAAGAGAAGGCTTCAGCTGCTTGGGCTCAGCAGAGCAGAAAGGCTGCTCCTCTGGCTTTCTTTCCAGAAAATAGGGAATTCTGCTGACTCTTTTCAACTCAAAGAAAGGCTGAGCCACTACAGAGGATCAAACCCAAGAACAACCACTAGGAAAACTCAGGCCCCGGGAGGAGCAGCAGCAAGGAGGACACTGCTCAGTGCAGCTGCTCTGGGTGAAGAGAGAGCACTTCTGAGAACAACAACGACAGCATGAGGTAAAGCGTTCTGCGAGCCCAGAGCTCACCAGTATGGCAGCTGACCCACAAGGACACAACCATGCCTGGGCCAGATCCTGCTCCAGCACACAGAACATCTCCCTCCCGCCTGCTTGAAGACCTCGGCATGTCAGAGGCCAAGACCATCAGAAGGCAGCTCCTCAGGGCCCGCAGCTCTGGATCAGGAGGCGCAGCCAGGGCTTTCGCTCTGTTCAGCCTCTGGCAGGCAGGAACAGGCCCCGCATGTGGAAACAGAAGCCTCTCGCAGAAATATCCCTGGGGGAAGCAGGTGACCTTGTCTCCAGTGTCCTGTTCACTTCCAGATCTCTGGAGGGTGACAAACCACCTTGCTCTACAGTACTGAAATGCTGGACATCTGTGCCTTCACCACAGTGCCCTGATATGCAAAAGGCTGAGCTAACTGAAGACACTACCCAACCCCACTGCACTTCTTACCGCTGCAGGCAGGCCTGGTCCCTACGGCAGGAGACGAGAGCTCACAGGGAGCATCCGTGAGATTGCTCTGCTCTGTCCTACGGCACAGGCTGTTCACAGTCATTGGGTGGGGAGCTAACCGTTAGGAAGATCAAGGAACAAGTCCAGAACCTCATCTCTAGGTCATCTGATTCTCAGCTGCTTCCAAAGGAAAGGTCGCTTGCTAGAAAGGGCAAAACAAGGAACTGGGCTTAAAATGAAACCTTTGAAAAGAAAAGGGTATTAAAGGAAACAAAAGCCATAATCAATACAGAAAACGAGTGCATCTGATCGACGCAAACAACGTCAGCCTCTCACAGGCTACAGCAGAATCCCTCTGCAATGGATCTAACATTACAATTGTCAGACTAGGAAAGTCTCTCCCAACTGGTGCAGCATATCAGGCCAGACAAATCCCTCTGCTCCTGGCACAGCTTGCTCTCTTAGGAGGGGAACACCTCCACAGAGGCTGAGCAGCTGGCTGGAGTCTTGGTATCTTTATGCAGGCGAGTACCATACATCATGTTGCACGCATTCAGGGAGATGCCGAGCCAGGCTCCATCCTCCATAGTCGTTAGTCACCCAACAGCACCACAACATTTCCACGCTCCTGGACAAAACGTGTACCCAGGCCTCGTTTTAAGAGCTGCTTCCCTGCTTAAGGAACCGTATTCCACCCATCAAAGGCAGAGATCTTGCAGCACATGGCTTTCTCTCAGTGTGGGACATGGCCCAGGACTGCTAGCATCAGCTTCCAACAGCCCAATACACAGACAGCCAGGACTCAGTTTACTCTTGGATGCCCCAGGGAGGAGTGGAGGCTGCACATGGTGTGAAGGGGAAGGCGAGGGCCTCGCTGCTTGCTGGCAGGGGGAAGGTAAGCTCCCTCTTACGTGGACCTGCTATTCATTCCAAATGAATCATCTTTTTTTTTTTTTTCCTTAAATTATGAACAATATGAGAAATTGAAAGCAACCATGTTTGGTCCAACTCCTTCCCTCCCAGCCCCTTGGCTGATGCTCTGTGGGGCTTGCTCTCACAATCGGCAGAGGCAGAAGAGGGTAGGAATGAAGACACCGAAGGCCACCAATATAGGAAACATGAGGCTGCTGTTGTCCGAGGCATACGGGTTTGGTGTGCGTGGGCCTGACTGAACCCGGTTCTTATTTGCTTGCTTTTTAACACTGGAGCCATCATCATATTCATCTTCATCATCATCTTCCTCTTTCTTCTCCAGACCCGGGTGCGGCTGCAGCTTTGGAACATCTGTTGGACAAGACAAAAGGTTGCAAGGAGGCAGGATGTAACCCAGGAAATCGCTCAGGTCACTCCCTTCCCCTCTCCCCGATCCAGCATGAACATGGGCAATAGGACACCTGGCCCTACATCAACACCGTGGCCAGAGCACCCAGGAAATAGAAGCACCTTCCCAGAGTACTCATACCACCACTTCTTTCCTCCATGATGCAAGAGCATCTAAAGACCCAGTTTGCAAAGAAAATGACATCCCTCCACCCCATCTACCTGTGACACTCAAGAATTTACAGCACAAAAGCACACTTAGAGCATAGTCAGACACCGCAGCTGCTCAGTGAGATCTAGTCAAGAACAAGCACCTGCAGGACCAGCAGATAGAGGTGCAAACAGGAAGGGGAATAACCCGTTCCTTAAATGGTCCTACTTCACATCACTGCATCCCCCAACCCCTGACCTATCAGAGCAGCATGGCCCGACCCCACTTAAATGTGGTCCTCCGAGCCTGGAGCCTGAATTGCAGGTCACACACACAGCAAGGTGCCACCTGGCCACAAGGTTACACACCAAATCTTCAGCAGCACTTGGCAATCCCTGGCCAATAGTAAAGCAAACTGATGCTCTGGTCAGAGAGGAGTCCTAAACCTCCCGTGTTCAGGAGCTAGAGGGACTCTAACTCCAGCACAGACTTACAAAGAGAGTGATGAAAGAGCAAGGATTTCACTAGCGTTCCCCACTGCTATCCAGAGGAACTGATATCTAGGGAAAAACACTGCCTTGTCCTCGACCTGAGGAGGCAAAACAAAGCTCCAGGTAAGAAACACATAACTACTAGCTAAAAGATCTCCCATAAATTACTTGTCTGCAGGGCTGCTGCTGACATCCAAGGCCAGAGGGAATTTATCTGTAGCTATAAGCTAAGACTGACCAGACGTGTTTCCTTCTCCTCTACCCCATATGCAGGAAGTCCCGAACCAAAACGATTTTTCTTATTCCAAAAATGACACAGCTATGTGCACTTGGAGGAGCAGGAGGACACTACACACCTACTTCATCCTGCAACTGCACTCTGTGGGAACTTGCTGAGAGAGAAACAGTTTTGGCAGAGGCGGGCGAGCAAGAGCTATGATCTCATGGTCTGAGAAGCAACAGGCTGCTCTCCAAGAGCGAAGAGCCTTCTGGCTCACAAACCATGCTTACCTTCCACTGTTCCTTGCAGTATGTATAGGGCACAGATTTTTGGATTGTCATAGTAGCCCTAGAGAAAGCAAAGAAGGAAGACAGTACTGCAGATTTGAGGTGAGAAGTATTTGCCCCCTGCCCCCCCCCACCATCACCTCTCCTCCCCCAGCACACAGCTGTATCACATGGCTGGGGAAGCAGGGGAAAAGGAAGACCAGGGCTCTGCCTAGCAAAGCTAATTACCTTTACAAACTCAATGTGGAGCTTCCCCGTGAACGTGGAAACCTCACCCTGGACACTCAGTTTCCCCTTTTTGATACTCATGGGAATGATCTCATCATGAGCTGTGCTGTGTCCAACTCTGTCAAAAATGTCCAAGTCCTTCACTACCACGTGGCCATTCAAGCGAACATCAAATACCTTCAGGGTGGAAGAAATGACAGTGTGTCAGAACAGATTCAAGCATGCGACAGTTAAAAGGGGAACAGAACAGGAAAGGTCTCTGCTTGTTATGCACCCAGGACCAGAAAGCATTGCAGCATGCACTGTCCCACCACACGTTCTACTCCCTTGAAAAGGGATTCAGAGGCCAAAAGCAGACAGGTAAGGACACCAAAGCATTAAAGTTGCTTTCAAATACCCCAAAATCTGCCTCCTCCTTTTAAAATAACCCCCATGTTTGCTGTTCTGAACTGAGGACAGCACAGTTTCATTCTGGTTTATTCATACTTTTATTCTACAACTTTCCACCTACTGGCTGAAGACTTGCTCCTACCGCCCCAGGGTGGCTGCTACACATCACACCCTAGGGAGTTAAGCCATTTCTAACAAACAGCCTGCAGCAGAGCAGAGAAAAGGAAACATGCTGGTGAAGGACACAGGGTTTGAAGGAGGTAAAATGTTGAACTGGTAACCACATCTGTGAATTCAGAGTGAAAGTCCTCCTCAGGGCTGTAATGACTCAAACTTCACTCAGCACCTGGGGAATCCCAGCAGAACCACATGAAGGAAGAGGAACCAAAGATGCCTCAGCCCTTCAGTTTAATCTGAGGCTGCTTTTTGCATCCATTCTGTAAGCCAGCCCCACCAGTTCTGTTCCCTGAAATACTTCTCTGTCAGGAAGGCATCACAGTGCTTAAGGAGCAGGGCTCTACAGAAACTGATGGAGCTGGGGAAAGCCAGACTAAAACACACACCACCTCTCTCCCAGTTTATCACAGGGCTTTGAGTTCTTTGTGCTTCTGCTTCCACATCTGTACATGAGGGATTTCAAAAGTGGGCAAGGATTATTCTTCTCTAAAGCGCAATAAAAAGGGTTGAATTTGTGTTTTCAGGATCAGTTTGAACCAGTACCAAGTCTTATTACATTTGTAAAAAATGTTTTGCGTCATTTATTTAACCCAGATCAGTTCCCTGATTCAATCTGCACAATACTTCCTTCAGCAGAAGCATGCTGTCAGGTCAGTAACTTAGCCAGTAACTCACATCAAAGAGATGAGCAAGGAGCTGTTGCTTACCTTCTGTTGAGACTGTGCAAAATAGACCTCTGCAAACTTCAACACCAGCACGTAGTCACCCTCCTCTTTGATGGGAACTTCATAGCCAAATGTTTCCTCGTTGTAACGCTCAGTCTGGTACAGAATCTGATCTTCCGCATTTGACCGCAAGATTGGCAGCTTCATACCATAGTCAGAAGCTGGGTTTCAAGCACAAAACAGTGAGAGGAAGGGTTAATTTCTGAGGCACATGGAAGAGAGACTTTATATACTCTTGAAGTGCTTAACTCCCTAAGTGGCCTTAGCACTTACGCCCTGTCAGACCTGTCTCCCCTCCTTGCTCTGACCAGGAGGCGGCACTACTGGAGCAGAAGCAGAGGTAGCCAAAGCCCCAGAACCCGGGTCCTGTAGAAAAACAGGTCTGGACCTGCTGCAGTCTAAGACACAGTAAACTCACTCGCACCGTTTCAGAAAGAAGAGTCTGTTTCCAAACAGGGCACAGAGCCAAAGGACTTGGCCATTGACTCCTGATCGAAAGAGGAAAAGCACCTAGAATATTTTTACAAGGTCTTAAAATTATAAACTCTGAGTACAAAACCGAAATGGTCAGTGCAGGACTGACTCGACTCTTTCATTCAACAGATGAAAGTTAGCAGTCGATGGCATCAGGTTTTAGAGACTCACCCTCCTCAAGTGAAAACCCGGGAAATGGCAGAAGGGTGAACAGCACTAGACACAAAACCCTTTCTTCTCACCGCAACCATGCAATACCTGCTAGCTTAAAGACAGGAAGAAGGAAGCAAGAAAGATACACGTGGGTTTCAAGAGGTCCATCAGCTGCTCTTATCACGGCTGCCCAGCTGAAATGGGCGCTGTCTGGTGGTATTTGAACAGCCCCCTAAGAAAGGCCCAAACAACATTCCCAAACGGGACATACCTGAGAAAACAACAGTAATCTTAATGACTGACAAGAGGCAAATTTTATTTCACCACTTCTACAGCATCCTTCAAAAGATCTTAACCTGACTTGATATTTTATTGTGTCAGGGTTACTGTACAAATGCAAACTGACACTTGCCTTGAGACCTCAGTATCAAGTAATTCCCCAGCAAAGCAGGGGCAGGAGGGAAGACTCTGGACACCACCTGCCCACTGGCACTTCAGTCAGGAGAAGCTGATCCAGACGAAGTTCTCTGCTGACACTTGCCACTTCCACCCCCATTTCCATGGGAACAGACACTGCATTGGCCAAGACAAAGCAAGAACTACTAACCCGGTGCACGTTGCCAAAGATGGAGCCAATGCAAACGAGGGAGAGGAAATTAATGCCAGTTCTGGGTCTCCTGTTTCACATACAGCTACTCAGGCAGCCTCCTGCTTCTCTTTACCACTCAAACCCGGGTGCAAAGGCTGAAGACTCTAATCACCAGAAATACAGAGGGTGAAAAGTTTGACCTGTCCTCCCACACAGACATTTCTGGCCAGCCACAGATTACGGCGATAGCAAACCAAGGACTCCACAGAAGTCAGCTCCTATTAGAGGAAAGCCTGCATAGGAAGAAAGTCCTTTAATAGCCAAGAAGGTAACTGGAGAGGAAGAGCTGTCACCTGTATATCAGAGGTCTGTTGACATAGCTGTGGAAGCAAGCTTGATTTCACAGCATGTTGAGAGGTAGCTCACCAAGAGACAAGCAGTACTCATTAATCTGCGACTCAACTACATTTGGCACCTGGCTATTCTGTAATTGCCATCAGCACATTTTGTCCTTTAGGGCACAGCATCTGAACTGAGGCTTGGAAAGAAAAAGAAAAAAAGGTTTTAATTTGCCCAGAGGCAGTACAGCATAGAAACGCTATCCCTAGGTCATTTTCACCCAGTCAGCCGCATATTTCTGCTGTAGCCATTACATCCCTATCGACACAGAGAGAAGCCCAGAGTAAACTGAAACAATAGTGCAATAAAAAGCCATTGAGGAAAAAGCAGCTGAGAGCTCAAAGGGGTAAAGTCTCCTCCACTGTGCCTGGCACCACTGGCTGAAGCAGGATTACTGGAACAGCCTGCTGTTCAGAGACACCATAGGCCTTCCCCAAAGGAAGAGCACGCCACAGTGTGCGTGAAAAAGAGTCTTTTTTCTCAACTCAAAAATAAATTGTTCAAGTCCACAAGGACATTCTCCTTCAAGTCACACATGTGAGAGGTCTGTGAAGGGAAGATGACCTACAACAATCGGGACACCCACGGAAGCTGGGGCATCAGCTTCCGCTGGGGTGAAAAACTCCTAGCAAACCGTAGTAATATTTAAATGTGACCTCCTCCGTGTACATTGTGCCCAAATCGGTTTCCATTCGGGATGGCACTCATGCAGGGTAAGCAACAGCAATCCCACTGTAGAGCACAGGACAATCCTCACCAACCTACACAGAAATAGTGAAGGTTAGACTTAAACAGATAGCTCATCTTCTCTGCACTCCACCACTCACCTGTAACTGACAGCAAGAACAGCTCAGCACAGCTAACTTTTCAATACATTTGTGAATCAACTAAGTTTTGGTGCATCAATTACCAGAAACATGCAAAATTCATACAACCTGAGTAGTTTCAGGGGAAGTGGGCAAAGGTAACCCAAGTGTAAGAGCAATTTAGTTCTCCATCCTGCCCTTACTGCTAGATAGAAGCTTTTACTGATTCAGTAGTTAGAGGAGCTGATCACATCCCATCTGCCTCCACCCCTGCCCTGCTCTTGGACACCCACCCTGCCAGGAGCGGAGCGGTGGAGCAGACCAGACACCTGCCCCTTCCTCCTGCCCGGCCCCAGCTCCCGGGCCCCAGCCACCAGCCTGTGCCACCCCCGGGGGGACCAGGCTATTGGTGGCATCGCCCTGCACCACGAGCCATTCCTCTGCGCAGAGCGGGCAACGCGTGTTCTCACTTACTGAGCGCGCCGCAGGCTGGGCTGCAAACTGGCAGATCTTGCTGTGGAAACTGGGGTCTTTCAGTGGAAAAATGGGAAGGAAAAAAAAAAAAAAAGGAGCCAGGCGGCTGCACGCGGCCGGTTTGGCAGCCTGACCTCTCCCGTCGCCTTTCCAGCCGAAATTCCACTCCAGCCCGCGAAGAGCTGCTTCCCCCCCGCTATTACACAACCCCGCGGCCCGCAGGGATCACCCCGCCGCCGCCGGGAACCGGGGCCCGCTCCGCCGCAGGAGTGGGGGTTGCGGCCCGGCGGAAGGATGGGGGTGGCCGCGGTCCCAGCGGGTGACAAGTGCCGTGCGGGGGCTGGGCCGGCGCTCCCCGCGGGCCCTCGCTGCCCGCGCAACCCCCGGCCGCCCCCTCCGCGACGCCGGGCCCGGGCGGCTGAGGGAGAGGAGCCTGCCTGGGCCGCCGCAGCCCTGCCGGGGGAGACGGGACGGTGTCGGGGTGACGCGGGACCCGGACCCCCACCGACACAGGCAAGCCTCGCCGCCCCCGGCGGAGCGGAGCTGAGCGGGGCCCTGAGGGCGGTCACAGCGACACCACCACCCCTGACCCGGGGCGGGCCCCCCGCGCGGTACCGGCGCGTCCCCCCCGGCCCTCACCTCGGCCCACGCGGCCCTCGAGCGGGTCCTTGCGGAAGTGGATGCCGTTCACGTCCACATGGGCATCGCCGCCCGCGTTGACGGCCCAGACGACGCTATCGGCCAGGCCACCCGCCGCGCCCCGCAGCAGCGGCGGCAGCACCAGCAGTAGCAAGGGCGGCAGCAGCGGCGCCCCGCGCGCCCCGGCGCCCACCATCTCGGGCTCCCGGCGCCGCACCCGCCCCTTCCTGCCACCGCCAGGGGGCAGCCTAACCCGCTGCCGGGGCGGGGCGCGCCTCGACCAATCCGCGCGCCGCAACGAGAATATTAATTATCTGCCCGCCTGCCATTAGGCGACCGCGGGTCTTTATCTGCATATTCATAAAGCGACGCGCCAATGGGCGGCGGGAACGGGCGACCAGGCTCGATTGAGAGGCGAGTGGATGGCGGGGCGCTGCGGCGGGAGGCGCGCCCGGCGGGAGCGGAGCGGGGAGCCCGTCCCTGCCAGTCGGAATTGCCTGGGGCCGGTACCGCCCGCTCGGGGAGGGGAAGAACGAGGGGGAGGAACGAGCCTTCCCGGCGGCGCCTCCTGAGCGAGGCCGCAGCCCAGCGAGCTCCCCTCAGCACCGGCCGCCAGAGAGGAGAGCCCCGCCCCCTCTTCCCCGCCAATCAGGGAACTCCAGCGCGGCCGAGGCGCAAAGCACTGTGGGACGGCGGCGGGAAGCGGGGAGGGCGGTGGCGCGTTGCCGGGGCAACGGGCGGCGCGGCGGCGGTACAGGAGCGGGCCCACGGCCGGGCCCGGCGGCGGTGCGGGCCCGGCAGGGCTCGGGAAGCTGCTGGCAGCGGAGCCGGAGGAGCGGGAGCTCCGCTACCCTCGGGCGAGGCTCCTCGTTACAGCTCGGTAGTTTCGCGTCCGCTGTACTCCGGACAGCAGCTCCCAGTACTGATTCCCTGCCTCAGCAAAGCGCGCTGGTTCCCCGTTCGCCCCTGCCGTGGAGTACGGGAACGTGCAGCTCCCGGCCCGCCCGGTGAGGAGTGAGACTGATGAGTGGCGGGCAACCACTTTGGACCACAATTATCTGCTTGACAAGTAAAACAGCCAATGAATGGCGGGGGGGAAGAGGGGGGAAGGTAACCGTTGCACTGCCAGTGATTTTTTTCTCTCTGTGTTGCATTTTACAGGAGAACTTAAGATTTTTCTGAGGTTTTCTGGAGGACGTTAGCAAGGTCTTGGGAGGGCTGGAGTGAGACATCACTGGTGGAAACTGGATGAAACTCACTCACTACGCGGTGAGGGGGAGGAAAAAACTTAATGTTTGCCTCCATGTTTGCCCTTCTGTCTGATCTGAACAGGCTGCCCAGGGACCTGGTTGAGTCACCATCCCTGGAGGTTTTTAAAAGACAGGTAGACATACTGCTTAAAGATATGGTTTAGTGATGGTTTTTGTCAGAGTTAGGTTGATGGTTGGACTAGATGACCTGAAAGGTCCCTTCCAACCTAGGCAGTCCTATGATTCTATCTTAGTGTTCCTCAAAGCTTTGGATGCCAGCTAAACCTCGTGTCTGCACTTCGGTCACTAACCACATTAGCAGGGGCTGCTCCTAAATCCCAATGACATTTTATTAATTTGGGTCTTCCACAATGTGTTTGCCTTTAGAAATAAAGACTACGTGCTGCAGATTGTGAATTAAATGGGCTTGTTGCTTTTGTAATGTACCTCAGAGGCCTCTTAGACAGGACACAGCCTTGGAGAAGTGAAGTCAGTTTGGTGAGGGCAGAGGAACCACCCACCCTCTGCTCTGGCCAGGTTGGAATGGGCCCCGGAACGTGTCCCTGCTGCTGTCACATCGTCTTCTGGGCTCGTGGTATAGCTGGGCCGGGGCAGACATGGCACTGCTGCTGGGAAGGGGTTCCCGAAACTGCAAGGTGGATTAGGAAACCGTATCCAGAAAAGCAGTGTCAAACACACATGCTTAGCACCTCTCCAGACTAAGCCACCTCATGCTGGTTCCTGGCAAATAGTCTCAGTGTTACAGACCCCAGCCCTGGCAGCAGCTGATCAAATCCAGACTAATCTCCCGTATCCCTGCTGTGTTTGTGACCTGTTGGGTGTCCCCCAAGTTCAGTTAGCAAAGGAGCGCAAGCAGCCGTGGCCAGAACAATGCTGTCCAGTTGGCAAGGCCGAGGGAGGCCTCGTTAGAGCTCATTTGTACTGATTACAAGTGATCCTTCCCTAATCACTCAAGATCTCTCAACTTAAACTGCGAAGTGCTTGGGTCAGGAGCACAACTTCACACCTTGTTACTGCCATGAGCTGCAAAAGTGAAGGGAGAAGAGGGACGGCGTGATTGTCAGCAGGCTGAGAAGACAGCCAGGGCTGAGGTTACAAACAGCAATGTCCATGGGTGCAAATCCTCATATTTCCGCTCCTGAGACCCACCAGGGCAGCAAAGGTCCCACTTGGGTGGCCCAGGTGGGCTTAGGCAGCCGGCCCCGTTGGCCCCTGGATCAGCAGGGCTTTTGAAGGCTTCACACACACAAAATGGCAGTGGGGCCCAAGCGCTGGCTGGGCAGAGCCTGGCCAAACCTGTTGTGCCTCTTGGTGGGCTGGGGAGCGTGAGGCTCACACTGGGACTTTTGCTGCCTCGGTGGGCACTGGGGCGGTGCAACCAGTGACTGGGGCTTCATTACAAACCCAGCATCAAACTGCTCGGCCCAGAGCAAACATGCCCGTGAGCAGGAATTCAGACATGAAGGGATTTACTAGCTAATGTTTAGGCATGACTTGGACAGGTCCCTCAGCTGAAGGAGTCTGTTTGGCCCCAGACTGTACAGCTAGGAGCTAACCCAGCTCCCCTCCTGCCTTGGGAGGGTCACCAGGGGCTTTTGTGGCTGTGCCAAGCCCTAGTGTCCCCATTGAGGGCTCCTGGGGCTCCTGCACATCTCACAGTGAATATCAGCAACTCTTCATTGAAAAGAGAAGAGTTTCCTTGAAAAGGAAGGAGTTCCCTTCCTTGAACAGAGGGGAAAATGCCTCTCTTTCCCTTCCAGCTGAAGACTCAGCCTTTTTAGAGGGGGCAAGGCACTGAGCAGTGCAGCACCTCCTCTGCCTCCCCAGTCAGAGCATCTTCCAATAACTAGCCTGGGTGATTATTTCCCAAGAATCAGCAGTCCATCATGAAGCAAGAGGGATTAACTGAGCATCAGCGGGTGAGGAGGGATAGTGGCTGTGCTCATCTGGGTGCAGGAGGAGCGCTCGCCCTGGCTCATGGCAGAGGACAGCAGACGTGCCGCAATGGCCTGCGTCCACGATGCCCTACACTGCTGCCCCTGAATCATTACTTGCGGTCACAACAACTTGATGCCAGCTTGTGTCCCAGATGTCAAAGGCTCTGTATCCTGTTACTAATCCACTGAGCCATCAGTCCCTTGATGCAGGCTGGATTTACACCAGTAACCTACAAGTGAAAGGCTCAGGGTTGTCTTCTCAATCCCTTGATCTCTTTCTGTCCCCTGGCAGCTGTGCCAAAATGACTCTCAGTCTTGAATCAGTCCTGCCTGGTCTATAGCCCTGATCATTCGCAAGTGGTGTGGGGCACCTGTTTTGGGTATTAGCCATTTACTGCAGGCAAAAGGGATCAGGCTTCGGGGTGTCCAAAAAGAGCAATGGAGATGTGTGGGTCAGAAGCAGGTCTCGTAGCTAACCAGACATCTAAGAAGCCAACGTGAGCCAGCTCCACTGCCTGGGCCAGCTCCCAAACCACACGGAGCTATGGGGCTCAGGTGCCCAGAGGGGACCAGCTCTGCCCTGCCATGTGGAGCTATTTGGAAGCCTCCCTGGTACCGGATTGAAGATGAGAGCAAAAGGATTATCTCTGGAATTAGATTATTTAGATTGGAGCTTTAATCTCTGACCCTGTCTGCACAAGAAAATAGTAAAACTCCCTGGGATTATTTGGGGTTTTTATGCAAGTAAAGCCAGGCTTGCAGCAAGAGCTTCTGCTGGAAGGAAAAAAAATGAATGCTTTGGAGACCTGCCCTGTCTGACCCGTTCACTGCATCATGGTAAGACCTGACAGAAAAGAGCTACAGACAATTTGGCAGAGACCCAGCTTTCATCGGAAGTACCTGTGGCTCCAGGACTGCCTCTGCAATGACACAAAGGTGCCATTGCACCCTTCCACTAGCACCAGTGTCCCCGCAATTCTTGGGAAGACAAACACAGCTGTGCCAGATAGAAACACAGGGATCTGCCTAAGTGAAAACAGCAGTAGTTCGCAGCCACTGTGATGCTGCGCTGTGGATCAGTGCAGCCTCTAGAAATGGGTTTACAGTTTTAAATAAATTAAGACCATGTCCTGCCATCTGCTGCTGCAGGCAAAGGATGCAGCTGCTTGGTGCAGGACCCAGGAACAAGCAGGCAGAAGCAGACACTGTGCCTGTTGCCACTGACTGTCTGTTGGGCTTCTGCATGCTGGCTACCGCACAAGGCATGTGCCCTGAGTCGTCACCGGTCCCCGTGGGCAGGCACAGTCACTCTGCTGCACGCAGGCAAGCAGCACAGCTGTCCTCTCACTCTGCATACACACACACACTTCCTCAACGGGCTCCACTGTAAGTGAAGCACATTTGTGTACCAACATTCCCCATGGCAGACACAAGCCTGCACGGGTCTCTCCCTCCCCAGTATTATCCTAAGTATATGTATAACTTACCAGGACTCTGGACTCTGTTCAGTTTATCACCCTCATCTCCTAACCACAATGCAGCTCAGCTGCTGTACCAGTAAATATGGAGATCTGTAAATATCAATTTTCCAATTTCTTGGCTCGCACCCACATTTCTGAGACTGGACCACCTCCAAAGATACACACACATAGTTTGCATACACCCACTTGCAAACAAACTCTTCTACTGCTGCACTCCCAGGTACCCATCTGCACTCTCTACTTTTATACGCGCACACACAAACCTTTCCCAGTGCACATGCCTGTGCAAACACAAGTATACACACATACAAATATAAGGAGAAACATAGTTTTTCCATTGTTGGGATATCAGCCATTGCTGCAGCTATGCTGGTTGGCACAGCAGGAGAGAAAATCCTCCTTTGGGACACAGATTTGTGGACCCTAAGAATTTGAAAGGGAACCTGGGAAGTGAAAGATTTGAGACGGAGGAAGCAGGAGGATATTGGTTCCTAACCTCCCAGTTGGAGTAAGGGGGCAACTGAGAGGAAAACAGCTCCCAGTCACACTGAGGAACACACAGCAATAACGATGCCCTTTGAAGCTAAGCAGAAATTAGTACTGGCAACTTGTGACTGAGCACAGAGCAAGCGGTCAACTCTTGGTCTGGCAGAGTAGGGGAAGGGAGCAGGAGGTTGGGAGCATCTTGGGGAAAGGGGAAGGAGGATGAGCATCTGATGTGTCTGTAACCAGCTGGTAGGGCTCGGAGGCTGCTGTTATCACCACTGCAGGCAGATGCAGCATTTTTGAGCATGAACAAGCTGGAGAGCAGGGCACTGCCATGCAAGGAGGCTCCTGGCCAATCCCTGGCACCAACGGTGTTACAGCTCAGCTCCCGCAGCACAGCCCCCACTGTGCATATGCTCACAGTTGTGTTTGCAATGGTCTGGAAAGGAGGGGGTTTGCTATTGCTGCCTATCGCCCTCCCACCCAGCTTCCCTCTGCGCCTTCTCCCACTGCTCCTTGCCACGGCGCTGCAGGGGCTCTCACCTGCCCCCTTGTGGACCCTCCACACTGCCCTCCCTAAGAGGCACCTCCAGGCCCCTTCACCATGAAGACAGCAGGACAGAGGGCAAAGCCCTGCCACAGGCTTAGTGGCCAGCAGTGGCTCATCTTCCTGCAGCAAGGACTTGCCTCTGGAACCCGGTGCAGATGGCGCAGTGTGCATCTGCTGCAGCCCTTCTTCCCCAGCCCAGACACCTCTCACAAGGGACATCCAGTCTCCACATTGTTTCAGCGTGCATATTTATCGCTTTCCCCCCACAAGACATGTATTTGAATTTACTCTTGGTAAACATAACCACAGGAGATGCGAATATGTGCCGGGGAAGCATAAATAACTCCACACAGGTAGACACACACACACAGAGACAGCAAACACAGACACGGTTCACCAAGGGAAACCAAGAAGTGCAGAGCACGCCCTGAGGCTGCCACCGGTCCCAATGGCTTTGCTCTCATCCACCAAGCCAAGAGGATTTCTCCTGCTTTTGCTTTGCAGCAGCTGGTGGGAGAATAAAGCTGGGGAGGAGGAGTCTAAAGTTGCAAATATGTCATGAAAGTATCATGACAAGTCCTGGCTCTACAGTTTCCTGCAATCATCTTCAAGGAATGGTTCCAGTTGTAGGAAGATGCAAGTCTTTCACAGTGTGAAAGGGTGGAGGGGCATGGGGACCACCACGAGGGAGGAGCAGCAGGTCATCTTGCAACGTCCCAATTGCAGCCAGCCGATAAACCTTCATGTGGGAACATCGGGGCTAGATGCTCCACCTAGGTCCTCTTTTGCCCTCTCTAAGGTGCTGATTCTTCTTTAGCTGAGAATTATCTTCAGCGGGACATCATGCGAACAAACTCTGCAACCAACAAGAAAAGACAGCCCTGAAGCAGAAGGCATCCACGGTCCCCAGCCCAGCATTCCCTGGAGATAGCATGCAGCCAGGGTGAAACGGAGAGTCCGCACACTGCCAGCAGGTCTGTGCCACTCCGTGACCGGCCCTGGAGGGCTCACACAAAACAGACTTTAGTCCTTGCATTAGATATGGTGATATGATCCCACCAGCAGGTCAATTCATTGCCTCGGACTCCTTCCCAGTCAGCGTACAGTCTTGTGTGCACAAGCAACTCCTTGTGAGACACTACGGCAAGTGTGGTCTCCCTTCACTGTAACTTCAGGGAACCTTGATTTATAGTCTTGGGAACACAGTATGATTTCTTAATACGCTTGTCACTTCACAGAGACACCAGTGTGGGAAAGCACTAGTGTTTTGGGAGGTACCAGGATTTTTGTAGAGAAAAGTTTACTTCGATGGACTTCTTGTTTTTAAAGATACAAGTTAACTGTAAGGATACCCTGGATTTATTTCTTCACCTCTCTGCAGCTTGTGAAGTCAATTACAATTGTTCAAATTGAGTGTAAATGCCATCAAATATAAATGTGTTTTCATTCTGCACTTGAATTGCCAAAGAACTAATAACTCTGCAAAGAGGAGGGCAGTGGAAATTACCCCCTTGACTTCTCCTTTTCCGTTGATGGAGCTGTCCTTTGACAACTAAAGCAGTAACTCACAGAGAAAATGATACTGGGATAGCATTTCATGTACTTTAGCTAACATAATTTCGCTGTAGGAAACAAGAAGAGCTACTGTCATGTAATCAGCCAGTGCATTAGAACAACTGCAGCTACCAGATACTTTCTAGAGAGACACTTCTAGGTTTTTTTCACATTTTCCAAGCCCTCAGAAGCTTCAGTAATCCTGAGGACTGAGACTCCTTGTCATGCAGGAGACCCAGGAATGCCTCTGAGCCAAAAAAATTACATCAGTTTTATTTTAATTCTGTAGATCCTGTGCTTCACCCCTACTGCAAAGGGACATCTGTATTTGCACTAGGACAAGAAGCAGCCTGCCATGCTCTCACACCTTCCAGCTCTTATATCCGCTTATCTGTCTGATATCGACTGCTTCCCTTGCCAGAAACCCTGAGCTCTATTAATATTGCTCTTGCCATGGCTAATGGCTAGGATAGTAGCCTAACCACTCTTATTTTTCCGAGTCCTTCTGGCATGAAAAGTGTGAGAAGAAATGAATTATCTCTAGGATTTAACATGACACTTCTAGATCTGCATCTGCATAGATATCTGCAGTCCTAGTGAGCACATCTGGCATGTGACTGTCTTCTGGCATAAAGGCACAGAAACAAATTCCCTATAAACCCAGATAACAATGTGAGCCAGAGGAAATGGTAGGTGCAATGCATTCTCCAAAGTAATCCAGCCTCCTCAAAGCTCTTGCAATAAATATAATAGAAAGGAAACTGCCCCATAAAAAGAGGGCTGGCATAGCACGTGTGCACCAGAATCTGCTTCTCTGTGACAGGGCATATTTCTTACCATGCTAGAGTTATGGAGAGAGACTCAAATGAAACTGAGATGCAGCAAGAGATGATACACAAATGAACACTTCAGCTGAGGAATTTCGCATGTGGGACAATATTCTCCATTTTCCTCAGCTGACTAGGAAAAAACCCCGTGTCCTGTTTGCTTTTTTCTCCATACTTCAGATAATTGGGCCCCGAGCATGCAAATCTTCCCTTCTGCGTCCACCTCTGAGCTGAAACTCTGACTCATACCAGAGCAGATGGACAGGGAGCGTTCATCCCTTCTCACCTTCAAAATCAACACGCCCATCTCCATTCAGATCCACATCCCGGATGATCTCTTCAATATCCCGATGGCCCACCTGCTGCCCTAGAAGCTTCTTCATGGCTTCTCGCAGCTCACTGGTGCTGATCTCCCCATCACCATTGGTGTCAAACTGCAAGTACATGAAAAATACCAGCAGGGGAAATACAGTTAATGGAAATGGATCTTGCTCTGGGTTGGATTGTGTATTGTCCTGCTCCTGAGTGCCTGTATTTTTCCTGTATTCCTTTTGAGTCCCTGCTTTTCCTCCTTTGTGTGCCTTTTAGATCCAGTCTGTCTTTTCTCCTCAGAAACCCCTCATAACTGCTGTGTCTGCATCAGCTTTCCTCTTCCTTGCCTCAAGGGTTCCCTTATCTTAGTGACTTTTTCTGCTCCTCCCTTGTTTCATGCCTGGCTTCTCTGTCTTCCACTGTGCTGCTCTCTCCTCCTCCTCTTCTTTTCCCCAGTGGGTCTTCTCTCTTTCCTGTGTCCTGTTGCTCACCTCTCTGGGGGGCACGCAGTAGGGACCACTCACCTCTCTGAAGGCATCGCGGAGCTCTTTAACACCAATCATGTCTGCAGTTTCTGCTAGCAGCTTTGGTCCCATCAGCTCAACAAAGTCTTCAAAATCCACATGGCCACCCACTTAGGACAAGACAAAAGATCATGTGTAAGAACTCCATACAGTAGCCAAGCCCAACACTCACTTTGGACTTCTGTGTGCCCCAGAGAGGGCTTGGTTCTGCAGGAAGGAAAGCACAGAAGGTGCAGGACAGTGGAAGGAAAAGCAGAGGTAGTTTTACACTGTCTTTGTATTTTCTGGACTGTGGGCTAGGTGGAATGAGCCCAAGTTATTCCATCCTAGGCTGCCATGGACTGTCACATCCTTATGGCATCACGTACTAGGCATTAGAGGCTTGATCATTCTAGTGCTTATAGCAACCCTCTGCTGTGCCCGTGCAAAAGGGTATGGCAAGGGCACAGCATGATGTTCCTGCATGGCCTGCGTAGTGCCCTGCAGCAGTGGTGGAGTCTTGCTCCATGGGCAGTGGCTAATGTACGTCCAACAGTTTATTCATTGTATTAGTCCTTTTTCTCGTTTGTCCCCTATCTGAAAGCTGGCAGTAACACTCTGAAATTTCTAAGCACTTGTGTGCCAGCGTTATCAGCTGCTTTTGTGTATGACTGGTTCTGTATGTCACAATTGTTTTCCTTCCCTTGACCAAGTAGCTTGTCCTTTTTACATGATCACGTGTCAGAAATAACATGCACTAAATATCCTTTTTCCCACTTGGCTGAGGGTAATACCCTGCACTGCCACAGACAAGAGGCAACAAAAAATGATGGTGAAAGACAAGGGGCACAAACACAGTGAATCAGAAGCGTTTGTCACATTTTTCCATGACTCCAGCAGATGCCCCCATCTGACACTGACAGCACAGCTCACTCGCAGCCCATCCCCAGGCACACAGCAGATCCATGAACACCCACCACAGAGTGAAGAGCCCATCTATCACCCATTCTGACCAAAGCACCTCCATCTTCCCAGGCTCTTTCTTCAGTCTGACACCATCTGACAACAGCTTCAATATGAGAACATCCACAACCTGTGCACCAATGTCTAACTGCCCACATTAAGGATAGTTTTATACCTGGCAGCATAAGCACAAAGGACATCCCTTCCACACACTGTTCCCATACAGCACAGTCCACACAGTCCCTCTGATAAGCAAGAAACAAAGGCATCGACTCTTAAGGACCACAAACAGGAGAGATGATAGGGAGCGAAAACGAGAACCAAAAAAAGAAGGGGGAAAATTCCAAAGGAAAAAAGACAGCGGGAGACTGAGAGAGCAGGAGGCAACAATGCAGGGCACAGCAGCAACAGCGAGGTACAGCTAGGTGGACATTACTCACGGTTCATGTTGATCTGCTGGGAGAGCTCTATTAGCTCCATCTCAGTAGGCATGTAGCCCATGGTTCTCATGCAGTTCCCCAGGTCCCTGCAGTTAATAAACCCATCCTTGTCTTTATCAAACTCCTTAAAGGCTTCTCTTAATTCTGTGGAAGTGGATCCAAAAGAGAACAATATTGTCAGTGACAGCTCAAAATACCTTTTTCCAAGAAACCTCCCCAGAATCAGCAGCACTTTATGAGGCCAGACTCCCTAAGATACTCCCTATTTTCCAGCAGATCTCCCTGCAAAGAGGCAATGACTGGAGCAATGTTAAGCTCTTCTATCAGCTGCACTGCTGACCCATTCCTTACAGGAGAGCTTACTTGGACTACACGTGTCACGAACTGATCATTCCTAAGCTGCACTCCCTGAAGAAAGTGGAAGCAGTACGTTTTCCCAACTTTTACCCCTGCACTATATTATATAGTACTCGTAGGGATTAGCAGATAAAATAGCTTTCCTGCAGCCATACTATTGTATCTTGCTCTATGACATTTTCTGTGGGAGCTGGGGTGGACAGTGGTTCCCTGACAGCTAATATCCCATTACTTTACTTATTCTCACATCCTGAAGAAGCTGGAATTGATGCAAATTCCTTCACAGTCAGCACTTTTGTAGTTTTACATATTATTTATTTCTGCTTGGGATTGCCAGGAATTATTCCAGTAACTGTCTCCATTGATTTGCCCCAAATTATTTTACCCCACAGGGGCCAACCTGGAAGGGCCAGCCAGTAGCTTTTCACTGGGCAGAGAGAAAGGTGATACAGAAGGAGCGACAAATTTTACCTTCAATTTCTTCCGGACGCAGTTCTCTATCCTGCAAAGAGAGAACATACTATGTTCAAGCTTGACACAGACATAGTTTCAGAATAGCACTTGTTGGTACAAACAGTTCTGGGACAAGCCAGAAAGTGAGAGAAGAAACAAGAAGGTGATGACATGTTTAATACCGTCTACCTAGCAAGGCCTCCCAGCAATCCTCCCCAACGAGAGGCATGTTAGCCCGTATGCTTCCCTGTGGAAGGGGGATGACAGGTGCTCCCCCAAAATAGAAGAGACCTGGGCCAGCACAGCCATACGTGTGGCCTCCTCATCTGATGATTCTATGACCACCTTAATGAAGCTCCTACATCATTCCCCAGCACTAAGTCCTGGAGCAGAGACTGGTCCTGCAGCAGCTATGATCTCCTCTAGAGCTCTGATTGTATTTCCTACCGCAGCTTCCACTGAAACAACCGGATCAAAACAGCTGGAAGCAGTCCCTGTAACCAGCAGGTCTATACCATCATGTGCTTGGATCGCTGCTTGATCCCTGTCCTTCTGGCAGGACAGGGACAGCCATGAGCTCTCTTACAGCCAACATTCTAGTGCCATCTCCTATAATCAGTCCCCACAAAAAGGTAGGAACTTCCCCCTTCCCCCCAGCCTCAACTCCATATACAAGCATTTTGAAACCAGGCATGAAGGCAGACACACAACATATACATCATCAAGGTCATCTACAAACAAAACAGGACAAGGATTCACCATGTTCAGGAAACACTGCAACTTCAAACATCCAATCTGAATTTCTTGGAAGAAGGGGGAGGATATAAAAGAGCATAGGAAAATTCCAACACTGCACCAGGAAGAAGAGATGAGCACGGAAATGCACTGCTTTCTGGTTTAAATGCCCTTTCTAATTCCTCTTATGGCTCCCAGGCAAATCCAAAACATCTGAGAATTTGGAAACACAGAAACGCCATCTCTTTTGTCGTCTCACTCTTGGCTTTTCCCCTCAACTGTGAGGACTTTCTCCTTGCCTTCCAGGTGTCCTCCAGCCTCACCACACATCCCTGGAGACAGTGCCCTTGATCAGTTTGAGAAGGATGATCCTTTGCTATTCAACCACAGGCTCCTCTGGAAACTAATGGTGGCTGCTCAGAGTGCACAGCAAACTAGGACACACACTGGTTTACGTCTGTGCAGAAGTGGGCTGTGCCAGAGAAATGACCAGCTTGCCACTCATAACCTTCCCAGAGGCATCTCTGTGCTGGATGGAACTGTCGGAGCACGCTGGCTCTGCCATTTCATCCTTCACAGACCTGGTATTTTCAAACATGTCATCCCATTTGTTCTGCTTTCATCAACACCAAGTAATAAAACAATTCAAACTCCTTAGACCGGATGCAGGAAGCATTATTGCCCTCCTGCCTTAGATAAAATAGCAGATAAAAACCACCCATGATCAATACCAACACCTTGTGCACCTCACTCCAGAGTTCACAAACAGTAATGCCCGGAGATACTGCTGTGTGCCAATAGCCGGCTTGGCACGGCAGCAGATGCAGAGGTTTGATTACCACCACCACGGTGCGAAGGGTGCCGTGACACACCCGCGGTAACCGCTGTCATGTGAGAGTGGCTGGGGTAGGACCTAGGCCATCCTCCAGCACAGTCGTCACAAGACCATCCTCCTCCTTGCTCACTGAAGACCACGTGGCAACCGACATGACTGACACATGTCAGAAATGGGGGCTTCAGCACCAGCTCTAATTTTGCACACCAAGGCATTTGCGTTTGCAGGGCTCTGAGCATATCTTTGCACATGCAGATTCTACCATCAGAGAGCCACAGACTGCGAATGCAAAAGGAGGGGGAGGGTTTGTGTCCCTCCAAAAATCTGACTCAAGCGATAACTAACGTCATGAAGAGGTTTTCTGTTTTAAATTTGAAAGAAGATCCCTAAAATGATAAAGGAGGAAAATTGCTTGGGAAGAAAGGGTCTGAATCACTCTAAAACTTTTGGAGAACACATGGAAAGAGGAATAAAGCTGTTCAGAGAGTCTGGATCCTAGATATGAGCAGAGGTGACCCTCAGAGAGTCCATTATACGTAATGGTCTTACCCTTGTTTATGTCTGTTCTATGCACAATAAATCCTGTTGGTCTAGAGAGTCAGTAAAAGTAAAGCTTTTTATCAGATGCACTTATTCTACATCAGGGTAGTTAGAGACATCGCTAATCCTATTTTGTAGACTTCTTAGGGTACCGTGATTTTTCAGGGTCTAAACAGGATGGATCCTGTCCAGCTGTGAGCCTTGCACTAGGGAGCTGGACCTACCTCCTATGACAGGTAGCTCTGTGCACGCCAGCATGTGTGCTTGCGTGAGAAAATTATGTTTTGTGTTTTAGTGAACTGGCACAAGGAATATGTGATCACTTGGTGGCTGAAGGTTAGGAAGAACAAAAGCCCTTCGATCAATAACAACAAATAATGGCTCTTTTTTGGGTTGTTCGTTGAAGAAGCGGTTTCAGAAATAAGGATCTAGGTGTCTCCTGCAGCTGTGGATAACATATCGACGCATAAGTAAGACAGAGATTTCTTACAGCGGCAAGAAAGCTCTGACTCTCAGGTAACTGGGGTGAACTTTGTTTCACCAGAAGAATAAGGGTGAATTCACGGGGTGAATATCTGACAGACAATGCACATATTCACTCATACGTATCCATAAAAAGTGTGTTAATCCTATGTTTGTGTATGTCTTTAAATTCATGTTATTGTAGAAATCAAATGTTTATGTGCAAAAACATGTTTTACTTCTTGTAAACATACAATACCGGGGTGCATATTTATGTATATGTAACATGTGCAGGTGTATACATTTGAATTTACATACAAATATTTTTATTTTTTGAATATAAATTCATATATTAGATGCATATGAACACATAGTTACAAACAGGTGCGAATAATGGATGGATGTGTTTTTGCTATTTATCTGTGTGTGTACGGGTAATAGCATTTGGTAGTCTGGCACTATTTGCAAATATGAGGACAGACTGATGTTCTTTGGTTTATTTGGCTGGGACTGCTGCAGTGTCAGGCTGTGTATGATAGTGTATAAGAGATTGTGTTTGGGTATCTGTGAGGAGGCAGATGCATGCTTATTTCTGCTGGTAATAGAGTGCCTAATGTGAGCTGATAGGAACAATATCAAATATGGGCATCTCTGTGGGACAGCTTGTTCCCAATACAGATGCCCCGATTTGCATTTAAGTGGCTATTTAAGCCTTAAATGCTAATCCGAGCCTCTGGGAATGAGATGTGGATGTCTTGCTGGAATAACACCTTTGAACACTGGACTCCTCCTGAGTCCATACGATTATGCCTACTTGACTGCAGGCTTGGATCTATCTTCCATAGCTACATTTTTAGAATCCTCCTTTCTCGGTGTTTAGGCTCAGGGATATCTCTGCACATCCTTCGGGTTAGACATTTGCCTGTGATTGTATTTGCACTTGGAGCTGGAGCCAGGATGCTCAAGACCCAGGGCTGGGGGATACACAGCTCCACACAGATGGAGCATGCGGGCAGCTCCGCACCCCCGGCTCGTGTCCATGTGCGTGTCTTGCCCGGCTGGGTATAACTTACGTACAGGCTGCCTGTTTTCTGCGAAGCCCTTCCTCAGGAAGATGCATGCTGGCCCCAGCAGGTTGTGCATGACGGCGCAGTTCTGGGCCAGCACCATGAGCGGACCCTGGTACTCGCAAGACGACGGCCCCTCTTCGCTCGTCTGGACAGCCTTATAGCACGTCTTCTCCTCATGGCGGATCTTCCCAGCCAACCAGCAGCAAGCAAACAACACAACAGAGGATGTTACCTCCCCATCTCGCCCAGCCGTTCCTCTGAAGTTTTACTGAACCGCCTCGCAGGGACATTATTACTAAATTTCCTTCATCTGGTCCACACTGCGTCCCCCCCCCACCCTGGGTCTATTAGGATTTGTACAGAAGCAGTAAGTCCAGGAGTTCACTTTCAAAAGCTGATAGAAGTACAACCAACCAGGAGAATTTCGCTTTGAAATTACATCAAACTCTCAGCACTGCTCACATCTACCCAGACACAGACAAAAGGGCCGCGCTTCCGCTATCAGCCCCACAGTTAAGGATCCCTTGAATGATCTGCAAAGGACGAGTACACCCCAACCTAACAGTACGTGTGCCAGCCTGTGCTGAGGGTGAAGCTGCTGGCAGAGCCATGTGGCCAGGGCATCCCCAGGAGACCAGGCAGAGCCTGCACAAAGACCCTGCGTTAGGCTCTGCGTTACATTTCAGCAACACAGCATCACACGCTTTATAATATTATTAGAAGGCCATTTACAGCATCAGGTGGCTTTGCCAACCGCAGGCTCACACTCCCCGTGCCACTTCTAATTTAGTTACATCCTCAGGGTCTCAGGCAGTTACTGCACTGCCCTCTTCTAATCACTGACAGTCCCAAAGTGGAGATCAGCCACGGGCACAACATTTTTGTCTGTTTGCATTTGCACATTTTCCTAAGTGCACACGTCCTGCTAAGCTCAGGCTCCAGAACAGAATCCAGCACTGGATTTTATAAGGAGGCACTGCTTTCCTTTTATAGAAATGCATTTCCCTGGCTCTGCAAGAAAACTCTTATCCTGATATTCCCATGCAGCTATAAAAAGCCAGCACAACCCACAGGACCCTTGGTTTTATAGAATAAACATTAATCATACATCAGATTCTTCTTCAGGAATGATTCTACTTTTACAGCCGGTGTTCCCAGGGGTGATCAGAGAAGCTCTGTCAATTGTCATTGTCTCTATTAACCCCTTCCTTAAAGCCTGAGGTGCTTTTTCAGGCTAAAAGACCAGATACGCACACACACCCCGTTCATACTTGTCCGAGTCTATTGTATCTACTTGCTGTGTCTGCCATGTGCTATTATATTGCACACATGGTTTGTAGTTTGCATTTCTGTACACAGTCTTACACCAATCTGCTCATGTATAATGTCATGTGAATATCAAGCATCAAAACAAAAACAACTCAAAAGGCAAGCCATGGAGAAAGAATATGATGAAGCAGAAAAGCATTTTCGTTGCAGTCATGGATGAGGAAAAAATCTGCCTCTGATTAAATCTGACACATAAGACACTTGTCCTTAAAAACCTAAAAGATGAGCATCCGTCCACAAATGGCATATTACTAGCTCAGCTAAATGTCAAGGCATCTGTGTTGAACGGCACAACTTCGTGATATCAGTGCAATGTATTTTCAAAATCATCAGCTTTATTTCTTGGCACATTTTTCAGTTTAATATACCAAATAATATGAATCACTTAAAATAGCCCCTATCAGTTCTGTGTTTAATTCCAGTGAAGCCACGTGAAAGATCGAAGGCCTCACAGCCCCTAATCCTTGTTTTCTGACCCTTCCAGTCAACAGAGTTTATTACCAAGCCACAGAGCAGTACCACAGAATGGTCCTCCCATTATTTTCCTGTGCAGGTAGAGATTGTCAGTTTGATGAAACAATTGCCAAGAGCCACCGAGGATCCTGACCAGACAACCCGCTGCAGTGCCAGGATAACAAGGTGCATGGCTTAGCAACACCCCAACAGGGGATCCCTGCCCTGCTCTGCTGCTGCAGGCATTCCATGTTCCCTCTGCCAGCAGCTCCCCAGGTTTCTCCTGCAAGTATCCCCATAAGTTCCCTCCACCACGTTCCTACATCCTGGCAGAGCTGGGAAGGGAGCTATGATACGTGTACAGGGCAAAGCAACATCAGTCTCCTGTTAAAGGGGAAACAGCAGTGTGCACGATGAGAAAAATGCAAGGACAGGACTGGGGAGCTCAGGCTTTCCCTGTCCCTTCCCTTCCCTGAGCAAAGCACCACTACTCTTCCGGGCTGAGTCCAGCCCTTGGCTGTGTCAAACCAGCAAATTGTGGAGAGGGAAGAGACCGGGATGATTTAGAGATGGCCGTAGTGATGGTGAAGGGCTGCAAAGCAAGAGACCTGGACGACAAAGCTTTTCCTTTCTGCGCAGCAGAAGCGCAACAGGATTCACCTCATTTTCCTGCCTGCGTGTCAGAGGGACTTTGAAGAGTGGCAAGCCCAGAAGGGCCTCTTCATCCCACCTGCAGTTCATCTTGGAGGGAAAGGCAGCCAGGCTGACTGCTGGGATCACTGGAGGGACACTACGACAGTGGGAAAGTGAAGCTGCCAACAACAGACGTTGTGCGGACAAAGCCTGAGCACTGCCACCAAAACAGGCAAGATACCCCTGTGTCATCCAGTCCCAGACCAAGCCAGCTGGTGCCTGGGAGAGAATCCCAAATTTCGTGTTGAAATCATGTATTCAAGAGATCGGTCTGTCACCCAAGAGCAGCTTTCGCACATGTTGTCTACAGTCCCTCCTCTTTACCATTTCAGCAAAATGAGTTTGCCCAAGGTAAAATCTGAAGAAAAAAGACCGGGATCACAAAACAGCCAAGTGAAGTTGTGCAACGTTAAGACTGATCTGCAAAGTCTCCACTATAATCATGCGTGTTGTGATCAAAAGAATAGCAGAGCCCCAGGACCTGTCAGGATGAGTGCCCGAGTCCTTAATTCATGGATAGCTGGAGCACGTCTGAGAAATTCTCTAATTCAGCTTTGCAACTTTATTTAGTCCTGCTATCTAAGGCCCTCTAACCAGGCACAAAGTGCATTATTCGAAGCAGCTTTTAGGAATGAAAGCATAAATTACCTAAAAGACTGACGACACAGAGCTTATAAGTTCTTGAATCCATTTTGATTCAAGCAGCCTGGCCACACGTCAGAATTTAATTGCAATCGCCTTGATCATGTTGAGCACAGCTGCAGCCTTTTATTGTAAATTGGAGGCAACCTACAAGCAACCAAGTTGGTTTTTCGTATGTGCAACATTTGGGTAAACCTCAACTACTCCTGCCTCTCCCTGAAGGTCACCCTGACCTAGGGACTGGTCTCGGCACTGTCTAACCGCTTGGTGATGAATTCCCTCCTCATGTATCCCAGCTCCCCCACAGCAGCACTGTGCCATTACTGGCTTTGTTTACAGCAGCCAAGATAACAAGCAAACTGTGTTTCTACACAGAAGAGGCAAATCTCTGGCCAGAAGAAACTCCCTGCTAGGGAGGTCCTCTCCCCAACAGCTCCCTCCCAGAGGAGCCTTCCCGGGTG
The DNA here is from genome assembly GCF_028500815.1 of Rissa tridactyla. NCBI lineage: Eukaryota > Metazoa > Chordata > Aves > Charadriiformes > Laridae > Rissa > Rissa tridactyla. The sequence goes on from NC_071478.1 coordinate 12,342,128, forward strand.
GCAAAGTCTCCTGGGTGGAGCATCCTGATGGCAGTGGCATTTCACTATTGGCAAGGTCTCCACAGAGGTAGCTCCTCACTGCAATACTTCGGATGCTTAGCATAACTTTTTCATTTACGAGGAGTGAATTGCATAGCTTTTTGCTGAGTTATTAGATTTGCAGCAATGCTAAGTGAGAACCGTGCGGCTGACAGGTACACAGTGCTCCAAGACACTGACATCAGTCAAACAAGAAATATTTCTGGGGCATGTCATTCCCATTTCAATCTAGTCCCTAACAGCAGGATCGTTCCTGAATCTAATTCATCCTGGGATCACTGTAAAACCTCAGCACAGAGCAGACCGCGGGGTGAAGCCTAACAGATACACATGATAGCTCGCAGATGAAGTCCAGCTGGGCCCAGGCATATAGACACACATGGGCCGTGCTGACATGTCACATGATGCACAAACATGGAGCCAGGGCCCAGTGTGTCCACTCACAAACAGAGGCATGGACAAACAGATCTCAGAGAAAAACATGCTTCTGTACCCAAACACATACCAACAAAACCAGATGTGTGCATACGCAAGGATGGATATACATAAAACACACGCATGACTACATACAGACTTCCGTGAGGACATCCACTAGCAGGTATACACACACACAGAGCGTCACACAAGCAGAGATATGTGTGTGATGCACACAAATTCCCCCCCTTTACACTCACAACAAACATTGCACGTCTGCTCATGCACCTTAGGATGCACACGTAGAGACATAAGGAGCTAAGAACACACACATACTTGAGATGGGCTCATTAGGTGTGCATATTCTTACACACCAACAGGAACACGTACGGACACACGCCCGTTCACATGTACACAAATATATGTCCCTAAAGAAATGACACACATGACTTAAACTCGTGCAGATACCTCTCAACTGAAGTGCACACACATGCACAAACTCACCAATATACACAGACTTTAAGATGCCCCTACAGAAGACGTGCGCCAGCATACTGAGCACAAGCTTGCACGTAGCCAGAGGACAGCACACACGCAGAGCAGGACACAAGCCTACTCCTGTGCATGCGTATGTGCACATTTATTTACACACTTTTTGGCTCTCAGCATCCCGGGCTCTAATGGCTGCACTTGCATGAGCAGCTCTTACAAAAAAAGTCTGGTGAAGCGAGCTGAACCCTTCATACACATCTCTCTGTTTCTCCCACCTCCCATTCCCATCTGCCCACGACGTCACCCGTCCCAAGAAGCAGGGCTGGAAATGCACAATGCACTTTGATTCAGGGAACATACCTTTTTTGAGAGGTTTCTCAGTGGAGACTTCACACAGTTGCCCATAATAAGTAGAGTCTGCCTTTCCGGTGGACTTGGTTATAAAGGAACTGAAGCAATTGATCCCATTAAAGGTATTCCTTGGGAGCAACGCAAGAAAGGCAGCGCCAGGCAAATCCAAACAGCTACTGGCTGCTGGGGCTTCCCTCTTCAGGGAGCTTTTTCTCTCTCTGCCTCTCTCTCTCCGTGTTTTTACTTTATGTTCACTTTCTTGAAGAGATGAAGCAGGAAGGAGAGGGAGGGGAGAGAAACAGACAGAAAGAGAGGGAGAGAGAGGGAGAGAGAGAGTGAGAAGGGGAGAGAGAGGGAGGCGGATGTATAATCTACATCAGATTAATGTTCAAATCCCTCCCACCCCCCTCAATCTGCAGGCAAGATTGTTTCACTCATGGGAGAGGGCTGATTCAGGGAGAATTAAAACAGAGCGGTACCGCAAGAAGTGATTTCGGTGATGAGTTCAGTGAATCCAGCTAGTTTGGGTCCACGCAGCCTCTGAACATCGCATCTCTACCCACCCCCCTTCTAACTCCTCTCAGCTTTTCAATCACCAAAGAGCTAGGCTGGCCAGAAGGCAATCCACTTAGGGGCTTGGAGCAGAGTCCAGAGCTCATTTTGGAGCAGAAATGGACCATTTATCTGGGTGGGACCTGTTTCAGCTTATAAATACCAGCAGACCTAGAAGTCCCTCATTCTTTTCCTACCATGGTGGAAGCAAGCCTGAAGGCAGCGGTCCAGGGACCCTAAAACACTCTCAGCCTCAGGACAGTAATTTTTAACCACAAGGGAGAGACCTTGAGCCAGTCTTGCGGTAAAGTTTTTCCAGCTTTCTGCAAGTAGAAATCGACTCGTGGTTTACCTGCACAAGTCTGCTAAAGATGGGCTCACACCTGAATCCTAAATCTGAACAGCTCCAGGCGAGATAATGTGAAGCAAAGAATTTGAACCGTCCAAGTCCTGAAATAAATAAGAGGCTCCCAAACCCAAAGCCAGCTCCGAACTCTGGACTTTAGGCATGTTGTGGTAACAGGATAACCTCTGAAAGAAAAGGGATGAGTCCCCAGCACATTTTCCTCTGATCTCAGGCTGAGCACAAGAGCATGCAGCCTGAAAAGAGATTTAAATTGCATAAAAAACTCACCATCACAGGCAACAGGATCTGAACAGGATAGTGAATGTACCCTTAGATATGAAGCCACCACCACTGCAGCTCCACAGTGATAAGAAGCCACAGCATGAAGAGCTACCTCCTTCAAGAACTGTGAAGACCAAGATGACGCTGATCCTACACCCTGTCTATGCAGCAGGTTGGTTGGACACTCAGGTGCTCCGCTGAAAGATTTCACAACTTTCTTTGAGAGTGCAGTTCCAAACAAAAGGCTCTACAAAGACCTAACCCATGGGCTGAGTATTTGCACCACATGTTTTTTTGTGCAGGAGCCAAGGACTCACTCTCCTGGCAGCTCTAGGGCTGTAGGACAGAGAAGGATGAACTATCAATGTCACAACAAAGCAGGGATTTCTCTGCTTCCACCCTGATGATGCTGTGGCAAATTAAGTATGGCTGTAAGGTGAATCAACAGTTACTTTAGAGCTTAGAGGCTTCTTCCACCTGAGGAGATGAGTTTAGGAGTCCAGTCATGACTAGAGTCAACAGCTTCTCCAGTTCCAGTCACAGCCATAAGTGCACGACCATGCAGGATGGTGTTTCTTGCTCTTCCTTGTATTAACCACTTCCCAAGAGTGCAGGCAGGGAAGCAGCTTCCTCTCAGATCCCCTCAATGCTTTCTTCACTACATGGCCTGGGAAGGAGCTGCACAAAGGTCCACAGGCCCTCCAAAGCAAGAAGCTGCAGTAGCAGATACTGGAAGACATCTTTTATACCCAGCTCAGACTGAGAGATGAACAGAGTGGATGGGAAAGCTCTGGTCTGGAAGACCTCCATAGCAGAGCCCACCCATGGTGGGCTGGGAAGCAAAAATGTTCCTCAGATGAGCCTGTCTCCTGCTGTCACAGTTTGAGGACCCCTGACGCTAGGGAAATATACAGTCACTCCTCTGGGGCTGTGCCAGCCCTGGGCCTCGCAGAGGAGGACTTTGCAGGAGGATGACAAAACTCCCAGCTCCTCTCAAGGCTGCCATCTTTAGCTCTATTTCTCTTTCTCCTCTTAAAGCAGCTAATGGGAGGTTGATCTACCCTCAGACAAAGTGCCGGTCATTAATAATGTCCTCTGTCAGCTGGAGCCATTCCCTGGGCTCCTTGTTTATTGACGAAGTGCTTGTCTCCCTTGAGCAGAAGCTGCCACACAGAGAGCAAGGCGCCTGGGCTCCTTCCCGAGACAAATGACTTCAATTCCAGAGCAGAGAGAAGAGAGAACTGCCTCCCTCCTGCTAATGAATCTTCCCCTGACAGACAGCATGGAGGCCAGGAACACCCTGCAATTGAGAAGTGCCCATCTCCTGCATCCTCCCAGAGAGAGGGAGTGGAGCAAGGGAGTCAGGCATCTCCTGCCAGGAGAATCCATCACAGCCCCCAGACTGCCACGGGACAGCTTTGGAAGACAGGCATTAAGTGTGCCTTACTGAGCTTTAAAAGCCTCTCAACAGCAATTGAGGTGGTCATCCCCTAAATACTAGCTTGTACCAGAGCATTCAGAGCCAGCCACCATGGCATGCTGCTGCGTTTGCCTGCTCTCCTGCTTTTCTTCCCCGCAGCTGTAGGGAACGTGCAGGGCAGGGTGAGAGGGCTGAGACCTGCTGCCAGGTTTGGCAGGGAGTTCACAATCCAGGAAGGGAAGAGGTGATGGGAGCCCACTTGCACCAGGTTTGCAGCACAATCACAGTCCTTTGACTCTGCAAGAACTCTGTCAGAGCAGCAAGGGGCCCAAGAAACGCAATCGTAAACAATTCTCTTATCTCCTTATTTATCCCGAATCTCTTAAGAGCAATTGGGCAGCACATCACAATCTAGCAGACAGACCCTGCTGACCTCTGAGGAAGAAAATCACTCTCTACATTGGGATCCTGTTCCCATCACCACCACGAGCAGCTTAGAGACAGGCAGGAAAGTGGAGTTGGCAGAAAGGTCATTAGAAGATTAGGTTAGAAGGAACATATTTTCTCCCTTCCTCCAACTGAGGCTGCTGTAAGAGAACAGGATGCTGAGAATAAGTGTGTCAAAAACATTTGTGTGTAGGTGCTGATCTGTGGGTATGCCTATATCTGGGGTAGTCAGGGTGCGTGTGGGAGGGCTGCACATGCATGTATACTGGTTTTCCCACACTGTTCTTTGTGGCAATCACACTGTTCTTTTAAGGTCTGGGGCTCTGTTGTAAACTTTCTAAAAATCGGTAGGAACTTTGTGAAATGCAAGTCTTGCCTATGTGCCCGCATCCCTTCCTCTTCCCTGAGGTCCAAAGTGGAGAGCAGAGACCTCAGTGGACGTGGTTTGGCACAAAGCAAGGTCTCAGCTCACAGGAAAGAAGCGTTTGGCACATTGACTGACCTAAACACACAGCAGGGAGGGGGCTGGGTGACTTGGCGTTGAACAGGGAGTGATTTAGGTGGTTTAATATGTCTGGATTCTTTAAAAAGCAGCAGTGCTGTGCTTCGGGCTGGTACCTTTGGCAGAAATGCTCACTCCATAGGAAAATGTTGGATCCCACCATAGCTAATCACTTGGCAGCTGCCAGAAACTTTATCCAGTGGCAGCAAATATCCAACCACCACAACAGGAAGAACAAAAGTCAATCCAAACTTGGGATTGCTTATCAGTCTGCAGCTTTGCTTAGCAAAAATTTCCAGTGGAAGTATAGATTTGTACAGGAAGACTATTCAGATGCCAGGCCCGTTCCAGTGCATGGTCTTTCACTTGCTGGAACACTATATCAGATGGTTGTTCTCAACACAACACAAACACTGCAACAGGGCAACGTCAGTAGGCAGGGGGTTAATCTCTGAGGGGAGAACATAGTAAAGCAGGGAAAACTCATTCCTAGCATCTTTTCTCTGAAGACCATAGTTTTACTTAAGAACTCATTGCATGCCTTGAAGATTTAGTATTTTTAAATACACCACCTTATTTAATTTATCCTGAAAGGGCAAGAATTTTTGGTCTGTTTTTTCCTATCACAGAGTGGAGAGTGCACTATTGATTAGTAGCTTTCAAATCCGCTCCCAACCACCCTTTAGCTGGTGGTTATAGATCTGTATTTTACAAGAAACAACCCGATCTTGTTTACTGGATGACCTCAGATGAGCCTAAGCATTTGGAATTGTTAATATCTTCCCTTGCCAGTGCTGTTGAGGGCCTTGCTTTAAAGCTCCCGACTTCTGGAACATGCACTGGCACTCTGAACTTCTGCAACTGACTTCGCTCTCTTCTTCTGTGTCAGGCTCCCAAGTGCTTTTGCTGCATATCGAGTTGTGTCTTCTAACCTCAAATGAACCTTGGATGGTTCCATATTCCAGTCAGACAACTACAGGTCCATCTCAAGGGGAGGCACCAGCAGGTACCGGTGGATGCGGTCCAGATCCTCATCTGGGGGGAGGAATATTTCTCCAGAGAGTTTGGGAACTTTCTTTGCTGTCAGCTGTTCCAGGAGGAAAGTGTTGCTGACTCATGCTGTGCATAATATTCTCCTCCATTAGAGCAATTGGATCATATTCAATCACAAACAACAGAAAGGTTATTAAAAAGATCAAGGATATTTTCCATCCCTCTCAAGGTAACAAAAGCCTGGACTGTCAACTTCTGTTTAGAACAGCTTTGACTGTAATTAGCTAGATTTATTCTGAGTTAGATGAAAAGAGATGGGACTGTGCCATCTCCTGACACCTTCCATGCAGATCTGGTCCACGTATTTTGCACTAGCCCAACTTCCAAGAACCTGCACAGGAGATGCGTTGGCCAGAGCACAAGCTTTCTGCTTTCAAGATCATCAACGGGCTACAAAAAGACAAGCACAAGCTTGACAGCCCAGAAGCTGCTGACAATTTGCCACGTATACACAGTACAAAGATTGTTTAAAACAAACCTTACGTGGTCCCTTCCCTTTGCTCAGGAATATGAGAATTGCGAATCACTCTCTGTCCATCTGGGACTACAGCAAAAGCCGCTCATTCTGCCCTGGCTCCCTCCCTGCTTTCAAAGTAAAAGGGACAGAGGGTCAGTATTTGGCCAGCACACTGAGGTGCTACAAAAAGCATGGCTGATTATTAGGTGAGCAGAGGCCTGGGAACCAGTACTAACCAAATGCTCCAAACCAACCCTGCAGCATTGCACGAGACACGCTACCGTAAAACCAAGGTCTGCCTCACTTCTATTTTGAGTAAGGATCTAACAGCACCTTTAGAAGGATCAAACTGTGTATCCCAGTATGAGATCTCTGGCTATATCTCAACACAGCTGGTCACAAACTACCTAAACCCTTTTTGCGTCATTTCAGCAGAATGCGGGGGGTTGCTGGTGGTTTTCTACTTCCTGCCTTCAGCCTTGTGACATGATGCTTCACAATGTTACACAGTTGCCTGTTTCCTTCCAAGAGCAGAGAATGTATTTCATCTCTGTGTGGGATGAAGCAATGCTGTATATTCTTTCCAAAGATGGTTGCAAGTTGCAAAGTACTCTAGGGGAGGAATGGGTAGAAGAAATATTCGAATATTGCTAATGACTTCATTCATAGATAGTGTTGAGTTCATGGTCTTATGCTGGTGCAGAAAGCTACTAAAAACCTAAATTTGACCATATGAGCTATGATAGCTGTTTGTCTTTATTTCTAAGCAGGGCATTTGATTGAAATTGGAGGATTACTCAAGTTCATGGGCACTGCTGTTGCTCTCTAAGGTCACAGGAATGTCAGAGGATTATTGAAAGGCAGCCCAAAGTTAGCTAGGCATCTTTTACTGGATGCACACCACACAGCTGCTTGTTATTGGAAATCAATACCACTCATGGACTCATCAGGGAAAAACAGTTACTGAAGCTGTGATGCTACAAAGAACCACAGCTAATTCAGCTGACAAACCCGCAGCCCAGCCACTACATCTAAAGCTAAACTCTTCCCTGACACTTTGTTCAAACCCAATATTGCATGAAACAAAAATCAAAGCAGTACAGGTTGATGGAATGCACAGTGGACTAATTTAAATTATGATTAATTTATTACTGAAAGATTTTCTTCTCTCAAAAGATAAGCTGAATCTAACCAGAAGGTTTGTGTATTTCAGTGCATTAGATCATGCTGCTGTATATTTCATGAACGGAATATTTAATGAATGTTCTTTTAGCTTGGTTTTATTTTGACGTCTTTCCACATCCTTTTAAAACAGATTTGTTTAAAAAGTAAATCACTGACAAAGATTAATGTTTGCTGGCAGACCCACTGCAGGCAGGAAGCTTATCCATTGCTCCTCAGTGATTCTGTACGTCTGGCTCCCATCCCTCAAGCTCTTCACATGCAATAAATGTGATAAATTTTCCTCCAAGCCGAGCAAGGGGGGAGCTGAGTGGATGTGCTCAAGTGGAACAATGTTTATCTGTGTTTGTGCATTTATCCATGTCTGTGTCCGTTACATATAGAAAACACATGAAACGTACCTTGGAAGGTATGGCGAGTGTCAGCAGGCAGGGATGTATGCGTACATCGGTCATTTTAAGCACAGGAATGCATATGCATGTACAGAGGTGGTTGCATAGGCACACAGAAGATTTAGCAGAGGCTGTTCGCGTACAGGCTGTGTGTATACAGACAAGACGTTTATACGAAGTCTCTTTATGTCAGGCTACATGCATGGACATGGGCTGTGCCAACACATGCAGGGATGGAAGCACAGAGGCCGTACGAGCCCCACGCAGGTAGCCAGACCCCTGCGAATACACGCCTGGAAATCAGCAGAACGACCGGACCGGCTCTTCCCTACATCACGGCAACCACGGGGCTCTCCCCGGGTCTGACACACTCACCGGGCGGCCCGGGGATCGGCGGCCCGGGCACGTCCAGTGTGCCCAGGGCGCACCGGCCGGGGCCGCGCAGCGCCGCCCGCAGCAGGGGGCGCGCTGGGGCCGCCGAGCGCGGCGGGACGGGACAGGGACAGGGACGGGGACGGGGACGGGGACGGGGACCATCAGGCGGAGCCGCTGCTGTTCCGGGGCAGCCCCGCGGCGAAGAGAAGGGCTGTGAAGGGCCGCCCCAGCAGCCGGCCGGGCACGGCAGCAGCACCGCCGGCTGCAGGAGCGTCCCCTGCGGCCCCGGGGACACCCTTCCCTCTCCGCGCCCTTTGAGGACCCCTTTGGGGACGGAACAGGCCTTCAGAGGTACCGTAAAAGAAGAGGAAAAGTCGGGGGAGGATACGGTGCTGCTTCTGTGTTTTTTTTCCTTCCCAACCTGTGCACCCACGCTCCGTACCAGCAAGCTAAGACTATGTAATGGGATCAGCATCACTACGGCGGTTGGTCATTTTGAGCCAGAAGTCTGTTCACCCCAAATTACTGTGCTGATTTAACATTGTAAATGAATAGCTGTTAGAGACTGTTCTCAGTTTGCCACCAGCCCTGGCACGCCACTGTTTCACCTGCCTTACAGCACAGTACAACCCCACACACCAGCACCTGCCAACCCAGAGCTTCCACCTTCACCTTTGCCATCCCACAGTGTGACACCCACAAGTTTCCATTGCTGGCATCACTGCTCCAGCACAGCCCAACGCACTGCAGCCTCCCTCACCAATACACAGGGGCAACTGAAAACTTCTCTTACTGAGCCATTAACCCCTCTCCCTCGACTGAGCTGGCCAGGGCTCCCCAGCTCTCTGCTGGTGGAGCTCCAAACATGGTCCTGACGCAGTGACTGCTCTTGGGCAAAACTCCCATCAGAATCAGCTGAGCCAAAGCCATTGGAGGGAACAAGGTCATCCTGCGGATGAGGAGACCAGAAGGGTGAGGGGCTGGACAAGGCACTTTTTCTCTACCCGCTCCTGGCTGGTTTAGAGCAGAATGTTCTTGATACCTGCTTCCCACACAGGCAGCCTGGGGACACATCCTGCCCCAACACAGGGCCACTTCTGTCATCCTGGTTTGCTCCAAGGCTCATTAAAGACCTGTTGAGATGAACTAAAGCCCACAAGTAAAGGAAGATGGAGCAGGACAAGAAAAGGAAAATTACACAGGAAATGCAGAAAGACTCCTTCCCTATTTTAATGATAATGTGGACGCTGACATTAAAGCAGGAATGGGAGACGGTGCAGATAGGAGAGGTTTTTAACTCCCTGTACAAATAGAAATACAAAAGCCCCTTTGGCCACAGTGCTAACAGCAGAAGCCTGTAAATATTTAATGATTCTCTACAGCATTGTTTGACCCCTCTGATCCCCACGCTACCAGAGGCAATTGACAGAAAACTGTTGGGGAATCACTTCACTGAAAAATTTAACAGTCAGCCAGGGTGTGAAAGCTAAACGGCTCTGAAAACGGTCAGGTCTCACATGGCAGGATCGCTTGCAAATTAATATTGCATAGCAAAGGTCCGGAAAAAGCTCTTCTTAAAGGTGCCAGCTAGGCTAACACTGTGGCACATGAGGAATGAAGCGAGGAGAAGCGGCAGGTTTCTGTGCCGCAGTACCCATACCGCGCTGTGCCGGAGCCCAGTGCCAAGCTGCCACTGTACCGTAGGTACTGCTGCTGCATCTCTGCTGCCCCAGGAATCCTGCTGTCACAAAACTGTTGCATTGTGGTCCCTGCTGCCACCGCACTGCTGTCCCAGTCTGTCCTGCTGTTGCTGCTGTTGTCACAATAAACTCTGTCCTACTGCCAGGCTGCCACCTCACCGCCATCCCAGCTGCTGAGGGATCACTGCTCCTCTGCTGTTATGGACGTGCAACTGCTCAATACGACACTGTTGATGAACTGTGTCCTGTAGCCACACTATCGGTGCTATTGGACCATCATGCTATACTGCTCTGCAGGGGTGACAGCATGCTCCTTTTTGCTCCGTGACACTCCTTCGCCACTTGGCCACTCCAACACTGTCCTGCTACTAGGCCAAAATTATATGAAATGCCCTCCCCACGCTCACCTTTCTTGCCACTTTCCCACTTCGCTGCATTATCACACATGCATCCCTTGCCAATTACACCCGCGAGTCACTGCACTGCTCTCACACTGCACCGAGCTATCGCCGCTGCAGGGCCACTTTAAAACACGGCTGCCCCGCTATCACACACATCGTGTAGCCAGCCCATACTCACACTGCACTTCTGTCACCATGTCAGTCTGTGGCGTTGCCCTCATGCTAACTCACAGCTGCACTTCCAGAACTGCGGCACGGTGGTAACATCTCACTCACTGCTTTCTGGTACAATGGGATGTTGCTGTCAGATCAGCACAGCGCTTTGCTAACATCACACCAGAAGTAATCACTGCTGTACAGACTAGCTCTCTTCTGGAATATTGTATTACTACATCATTAGACTGTTAAACTCTTCTGTCAGGCTACAACAGTACACAATTATCACACCCATGCACTGCCAAACTCCTACCGCATGGCACCAGTATCACGTCTCTGTTCTGCCACAGGATTGCGTTACCACACCACCACGTTGTCGGTGCTGTGCGGCACTGTGCGCTAACCCGGTATAAACTCCACAGCAGAGTGCTTTTCTGCAGCTGCCTCACCGATCCAGTGTGCAAACATGTCATTAGACTAAGATGACATCCTGGCTTATACTAATACATCATTACACTACTCTACATTTGTTAATTCATGTACCACTCAATTACAAAATGGTAAAATGCCCTAAAAGGGTATTATTGCTTTATCATATTAGAACACCACTGCACCAATATAGCATGAGCCTAATTAATAAAATATCACTGCATCCTGTATCCTGGCAGTATCTTAGCATTCTCCTGGAGTACACACCCACAGTGCACTATATTGCTGTGCCGGTTATATAAACACGGCACTTCTGCCTTCACTCCGTCTTTTTTTCTGCACAGCTACAGATCTGTCTCCCTCAGACACAGCCCTGTAGTCCTGGGCTGCTCCTTTTTGCTGTTACTGCAATAATGACATCCTCTGTGAAGTCATCCCTGCAATCTTTTCTGCGTATCTGGTTGTACCACTGTGGTGTCTGCATCTGCGACCACATCACTGCACCACTGTGGAACAACAGGGTGATGTTCCACATCTCTAGAGCTGGGACAAGATATACTGGTGCCGCTGGACCACAGTGCTCTGCTGCTGCAGATATGCATCACTGTGCTCCTCTCCTTCTACGTACTGCAAAATTACTGTTTTAACTGTTTCACAGTGGGTTGTGTGGGCTGGAGAGAAGTTCTCGTATTAAATAAATTGTCTGCTGAGCTGTTGCTCTCTACTAATTACAATGTGGAGCAGACTGGCGTTACAGAACCTGCAGCCTTATACTGCAATCCTGAACATTTCTGTACCTGTGACCCTGCCTCAGCAACTTGGGCTCTTGCAGGTTTAAGTCCTTGCCTGTCTCAAAACATTACTCACATTTTTACACAATGCGTAGCATTTGTTTCTTCACTCACAGAAACAAAATTTCCGTCATTCAGTTCCATGACAGAATTTCCACAGTTCTTATCCTTGGGCCTTTATTCATCCCAGGATTTTGATATTACTACAAAAAAATCTTCACATCTCTCTTCCTGTAGCCAGCTCTTTGTGTATCCCGCATTATAATTCCCCTTCTTGTATCCACAAATCCCCTGTACCAGCCCACTCCTAAAGGCAGTCCTAAAATCTCCACTAGATGGTCATTCTCTCATAGTTGCTTCAAACAAAGCAAGTGAGAGATGAATACAGAGAGAAATGGGAATAAATAATATGCTCTAAAAGAAAGATGCTGGTTTTTGTTTATAAGCACTGGTGCAATGTACCCAGTGAAAGGATGAAAACTAGAATTGTAACTGTCTCTTTTCTACAAGGGGCATTGTTCAATACTGTGCAATTAATTCTTGCTAAGTTTACAGCTTGCAGAAGTGTCATGACACTGGAATGCAAGCAGCAAAGCAGGTAAAATAAAGATGCCATTCAGATAAGGACTGAGTTCAAAAGCAGAGAGCTTTCTGTGAGTGGGAGCCCTGGCATGGATTTGTTTGTATTTCTGACACTTTGGGGACATACAGCTCCATACACTTAAAATCTGTTCTCAGATACATCTTCACTTTCCTCAGAACTACAGGGACAGCACAAGTCAGAGCTGAGCCCACAGATTTCAAAGCCTGGTGTCAGAATATTGCTTTTTGTAACCTGGTTGAGCACTAAGCCGCTCACCCGGCCCTTCCTTATTGCTACTACAAAATTTTAATCTAGACTTCTGCTACACCATTGGCACAGGGAGGGTAATACTCATTATGAGTTAAACACAACCGTAACATTCCTAAATAGCAGACTGTCAGTGAGGATGCAAAATCGTTGAGGAAAACAGATGTGCTTCGATTTGTCTCTGGAGAAGTCAAGATGAACAGAAGTAGACCATGTTTCCTGACACCAGATTAAACAGATACGGGTGTATCACCTCCTTCCACACAGTTACAAAAATTCTTTTCATTCTCTCCATAACCTTGATTTAAATGGGCACCCTGCAAAGCTTCCCAAACCCGCTTTAAAAAAAAACAAAACAAAAAAAAAATGACAACAAACCCCACAAATCATAATTCTGGTTTAATCGATCACTTCCAGGGCTGGAACTTAGCCGCCCAGGCTACTGGCTTATACCTATAATTGTGCTTCTGGGAGATTGCAGTTACATTAATCTTCCTGGAGATTACATCTCCCAGTAACATCCGTAAATGGCTCTAAAAGAAAATTTTGAGCCAGTCTCCCTCTGCCTTTTCATTTCTAGAGGGTAGCCGTGTTGGGTAATTTCACTACCAGAAACAGCTAAAAGCGACAGCTTTGTACTGAAAGAGCTTGCAAACACCGAAAGCATCTGTTCCATCCTAACATAGTGACTGGGAAGGCTTCAGAATTGGGTCAGGATTTTTTTTGTCGTTCTCCCCACTACCTTCTCCTGACAGCTTCTGCCATCAGAAATGATTCATATGCTGATTGTACAGAAATGTACCATAAGGAGATGTAAACAAATACAGCAAAGCAAGGCGGGGAGCCAGAAAGATGGAATCTAATAAGTAAATACATTTTTAAAATCCGCTTCTCTGACTCTCACCCTCAGCAGGCAGAGCCACAACTTCCCCCGGCGACAGTGAAAGCACCGGCGCTTCCCCCGCCAGCACCACCGAGAGCGCCCTCCGCAGCGCCCGGCGGGGCGGGCGGGCGGCCGGGGGCTGCGGGCGGCTCCGACCCGCATCCGCGCCCTCTCCCCGCCGCAGAGCCCTCGTCGGTGCCGGTGCCGACCCCGCAGCGCCCCAGCGGTGCCGCATCGCCGGGAGAAGTTGGGCAGGGGCGGCCAGGAAGCAGTGCATTTACAGCTGCGGGCTGCGCCCAGAGGCGTGGGGGGCTCCGGGACGAGGAGCCGAAGGTCCGAGAGCGGGCAGGAGGAGGGGGCGCGGAGGGCTGGCAGGCAGGAAGGAGGCGGGGGGCGAGAGCCGCTTTGCCCCTTACCTGGCCAAAGACCGAGCTGAGCATGGGGTGCAGCTGGTGGAAAAGGGGGTCCGCTTCCACCGACCGATCGCTGCCGCTGGACTTGGTGGAGTACTTGCTGCTGGATTTGGACAGAGGTGAAGCGCCTTCCGAGAGCTTCAGGGACTCTCTGCTGGACCTCTGCCTGTGACTGAAGAAAAAGTCCTCGTCTGCCTCCTCCCCATCCCTGTCTGAGAGCTGATGCTGATCCTGGGGATGACCGTGGCTGGCGTGCGGCGGGAGGTGGTGGTGGTGGTGTCTGGATGTCCGCGCCGGCTCCTTGCCGCTGCCTCTCCTTGGACCTCCTTCCGCCGGCTCCAGCTGGCTCTCCCCCCGTCCATGTGACAGCTTCCCCGCGCCCCTTACTCCGTCCTCCCGGGCGCCCGGGTGGCAGAGCGGCCTGCGGGCACTAGGCTCCCCGGGGAGCGGCTCCTGGCTCTGCTCCCTCCCCGCCTGCCCGCCTTGTCCTCTGCCGTCCCGGGCGCGGCTGCCGCGGGGCTGGGGCTGGGCGCCCGCCGCCCTCCGGCTCCCCGCCGCCTTCAGCAGCGAAGTGCGGGACTCGCTCTTCGCCATGGAGGAGCCGCTCATCGCGGGGCCGCTAGAGCCGCATCCCCGGCCGGGCGGAGCGCTGCCGCTGCGGGCAGGGCTGCGGCGCGCCGCTCACGGCATGTCCTGCGGAGACCCGCTTAAATCCCGCACCGCGGCCCATGTGACAGCGCAGACAAAGGCCGCGGAAGGGGCGCTCCGGCGGGGGCTGGCGGGTACGGTCCCCCCACCGGGGCTCCCCCCCTTGCCGCCGCCTCTCCAGGTGAGCCGGGGCCTCCCCCCGCCGGGGGCCGGCCCAGGCCGGGGCGCGCCGGCAGCGAAGCGGCGCCGCCGAGGGGGTGCGGGCGGCGGCGGCGGGCGGCGCTCCCGCAGCGCGGCGGGCGGGCAGGGCCCGGCGGCCCCGGGCACGGCGGGGAGGGGGGGACCGCGGGGCCGCAGACCCCCAGCGCGGCGGCGGGCCGGGGTCGCGGGAGCATCGCCCCCGGCGGCGGCGGCGGGGTCCCGGGGGAGAGGCGTGACCCCCGGGGCTCCCGCGTCTCCCGGGAAGGATGTGAGTGCCTGCGAGGGCAGAGCTTGGGAAAGCGAGCGCCCCTGCCCCGCGGGGTGACCCCCACGCGTGTCCCTCGGAAGGTCCCTCCACGCCGGCAGCGGGAGCCGGCCCGCTGTGGGCACTGGGGCCCACTGGAGCGCTCCGCCTGGGTGCTCAGCCTACCGAAACGGGACCGGGGTGGATATCGGCGCTATAGGTCAGTACCTATAGGTCTCAGCTGTATAACTGAGGGGATTCAAAGCCTTGATCCAAATCCCAGGTTTCCCAAAGTTCACGAGAGGAGGCTGGGTGCTCAGCCCCTGCCTGTCTGACACAGCCCACAGGCGAAGTTTTGATCCAGCCTTTGAAATGGACATAGAGGCTTTCTTAGGGCACGTCATAAAAAGATATAAAAATGAAGGAGTTTGTACCTAAAAAGCCGATTACTTAGCATCTTTGTAATCAAACACAGGTAATTAAGTGGCAACAGGTGGTTCAATAATCATGTTCTGTTTAAAAACAGTAAAAGATAATGGTGTCAAATCAGACATATGTTCCCAATGAGGAAAGGACCCGGTTCCTTCTTGCTCATCTTCAGACAGTGATTGTGCCTCACTGCCAGACTTGGATACCTCAGCAGTTTATGTACCCAGAAAGATGAAGGTGTGATTATCGCATAATAAGCTTACTCATGCTAGCTCTGCTCTTGCTGGCACATGCACAGCAGTTACTATGTGATGACACAGTCTTCTCTGCAACAACCCAAGCGCAACTTCTCTCTGCAGCCTGGGGTCCCGTTGCAGCCTGTGCTGCTGTGCCCCCACCATGACAGTCATACGTGCCGCTCACAGCAAAGCTGCCACGGAAAGAGAATTACGCTGCGGCCCTGGCTTGGTGTGCCCTGTCCCCTCAGCTCTGTTATCAGCACCAGATGCGCAGCAGCCGTGCACAATTCCTGCACAAGGTGCCCTCCATCCATCCACAGGATGGCAGAGAGAACAGGCTGGTCCTTCTGCCTCTTTCCTGCTTTGGACACTTGGCAGCAGCCTTCGTGGTGGCTAAATGGGCCATTTAAGGGGTTTGTGGTGGGGACATTTATCGAGCAGCAATTTCCCATTCATACTTGCTGTTTCATTTCAGCTTCTAATTACAGCTAAGATACCTTTTTGGGTTTGGTTTTTGGGTTTGGTTTTTTTATTTTTCCAGAACTGGGTGCTCCTGTTTGATATCAGCAGAGCAGAACCACTACTCGTGGCTGGATGAACGCGAGCCCTGGCTTTCCCTATTGCGGCTGCGTTGCTGGAGCCGCAGCTGCTAAAGGGCTCCTTCTGCCAGGAAGCTCAGAGGTAGCAGGAGGCTGAAATGAACATTTCTCAATACCTCTCTGTCCCGGGGAAGTTAATTCTGTCAGGACGTAACATTGCTTCTAGAGAAGCTGCCATTTGTGGAGTTGCAGCTTACAAGGCATTGCTGTGAGGAAGTTCACACAGATAAGATTCCTATCCAGCCTGACTAACGCTGCCCTCACCCTCCTTGGGGTCTTTTGAGCTATTCCTGAGGAGTGACACTGCTGTCTAAAGGTGGGTTGTAGCTCCTTGCCTCAACCAACTGAGCACTGCAGAATTTGGAGCAGATGCCTCGTTAGTGAGAAGGGACTCACTAGTGCAGGTGTGATTCATCACTTTGGAGAGCACTTCAGGGATCAGGGCAAGAAACGGCTTGACTAACAGAGGCAATAACAATGCAGGCAGGGGCCATGTTACAGAACTGAGCAAAAAAGCAGCAGCTGAAAAAACTATGAAATGGGACAGAGTGAGAGCACAAATCAGAAACCTGGGCTGTCCATGACACCTGCGTTTGGGTTTCAGTTAGGAATGAACCCTGGCTGTTCAGAGAATCTGGAGTGCATCCTCCTCACAAATTCATTTTGGAGGTTCTTCATGTATCTCCTTTTCTAGACAAATTAATCTTGGGATCACAGTGGCTGCGTAGCATCCACTGCATACAAAAGAGCTAGCTATTCTGGAGCCAAATGCCAGGGAACAACAGTGCCCGGCTGTAGAGAGAAGCACATAATTCCAGCACGGCTGAGCAGCGCGATGTGCAGGGACATCTCTCCAGAGAGAGCGTGGCTCCTCTTCCATCTGGCAGCACAAAAGAGGACAGGCCTGAATCCTCAAGACACAAAGATTATGTTATGTAATGTGCATGCTCGCTGCTTCCACAGACGGAGCTAAGTCAAAACCGTCCCTGTGATTCCGGCAGAGGCCGAGCCTGAGGGGAGCTGCGCTTCCTTCCCCAGAACAGGGGGATTCTGGAGCGAGGGAGTAGCCTGGGGCTGGTGAAGGAAGGTGGATCCAATTCCAGCATGCAATGACAAATACAGTACTGCCTGCAAGTGTAAAATCCTGTCTTTCCTTAAAAGTGCTATCAAAAAGTATGCACGTGAACAAATGCATGAGTGGTTTTTGGGGAAGGATTCAGTCAATTCTTTTTGACTTCACTTGTATAGAGAAAATTTTTGAAAAAAATTGAGAATACTGTTCAAACAAACAGGGGCTGCATTGCCTGCCCCAAATTCAGAAGAGTATATTTCAATTTCAGTTGAAGACCGCAGCCTATAAAAGGAGTTTGAGACTGAAATGAGTGAGAATTGCCCATGAAAAAAAGTCTCTAGCAAGCTGTTGACAGGAAAGCACAAGGAGTCTGTGTTTTGCAGTGATTCTCTTGGTACTGGTTTCTTAAGTCTTTATTATTTCTCTCACCTGCATTTGCAAGAACATAGTCATCTAGGGTAAGTATGATATCATACAATTTGCCAAAGCACAGTAAAATCTAAGCTGGACTGGGCTGAGAATTGGGATACTAATCGGGAATCTGTCCTGCAACAGATGATGAACTGTCTAACCCTTGCTTATGGCCTTTCCTTTCCCCATACTAGCTCTCCATCCCCTTTAAAGGGTTTCAGAAACGTGGCATGTTTCAATAGTCATAAAGATGCCAAGTATCAGTCTTCTGGCATATTGTATTTGGACAGGCATGTGTCTGCCTCCAGGGGAAGCAAAAGCACTGACAGCTGGAGATTCTGTTTGCTTGAAGACTTGGTATTGCTCTTCAGGTTTTACTCCGTGGGAGAGGAATAATCCCGACCGCATTACAAAGGCATTATTGTTCTGGCTGTAATCCCTGTGCTCAAATCCACCCTGGTTACTTGCATCCTGATTGCAAACAGAGAACTTCCCTTTGTATTTGTCAGGACAAGACTGGCAGATGGATTGGAAGTCACTGTTTTCTACGGTCAAATAGCATCAAAGGGGGAAAGGCCACAGTGTGATCCTGTGATAAGTCTATGGGAATGGGAAAGGAGGATGAAGGGCAATGGAACAAAAATAACAGTCCACAAGAGGAACACATGAACTACAGGAAAAACACAGTTGGAGGAAATCAAGGTGACAGAGAGAAAAGGTGGAAAGAAAATGGTGTAGGGACAAAGGTGAAGCTCCCTATACATTATGAAGTAAATACACAGGGCGCACCAGTGGTCCAGGCTGGGCCCAAGGAGCTGGCAGTGGGAAAGACAGGTAAGAGCAATTGTCAGTGTGGAAGAGGGGATGGCTTCCACAGGGAAACAACAAACCTTTTCACTACGATGCTCTATAAGGGCAAAGACCTCAGCTTGACTCTACGCCTCCATGTTGTTGGCATGTGAGAGGCCAGTCAGAGCAGGAGACCACACTTCACATGGAGATGATGCCTCAACCCTTTCTTAGCTTTTTAAACCAAATAACATGAAAGAAGATGCAATGGAAACTCTGCTGCTCAGTGGGACAGATATGGTTGAGCTCCCTGAGCTAGCATGTGTGGCTTAACTTTAGCCAGGCTCCCGAGAAGAGACCCAACTGTCCCTACTCCAGGTGTGTAAAAAAGAAAAAAGTAAATAATTTTTCTGGAATTTCTCCTCACCCTACCTCCTTCCCACACACCCTTTTTGAGACTCATAGTCTTCCAGTTCACACAGCTAGGAATGCAATTAATTAGCTGATATAGCTGGCTCAGCTTTGCAGTTTTAGAGCCCACGGCTGGCAAGTGTCACCTCTTTCGTATAAGACATCTCTGTTGCCAAACTACAATCAACTTCACAGTCACATCTATGTAGAAGGCACTGCTGTACAAGTGGAGGTGAACCACAAGGCAGGCAGGAAGCACATTAAAGTGGAGGTCTGAGTACAGGTTCTAGGAAAAAAATACTTTGAAAATCACCAAAGCAAGACTCAACGCAGTTTTAAAAAGTGACAGTGGTGCCTCTCTCCATTTGACACAGTCTCAAGGCACAAAATTATAACGTGCCAAAGAGTAAATAGCAAAGGAATGCTCAGTTGGGTGGCTTGTCTTTGGTTTACATTGAGAGCAGCAATTAATATAGAAGGGGAAAAATTAAATCACTTCATAATTTTCCATTTTCAGATGACCTGAGCTCTTGTAGATAAGAGCAAATCTTTTTATGAGTCCATGCAGATGTTTTACAGTCACAATAAACTACGTATGTCATGGAGTGATCTCTTTCTAAAATATGATCTGGACCACAGGATTATAGCTGCTTTTGAGAGACAGGTGGACTCTTCAGCCGCATTAAAAAGGATCCCTGATTATCAGGTAAAAAGCCTGCATTTTTTCTGACTAGGAACATTTAATCTTTGCCATTAAAAAAAAAAGGTTATTTATCAACTGCCTAAATAATTAGTTTTGGGGAATGGGAAGGAAAAAGAGCAGCACTGAAGGCCAGATACTTGCAGTCTAGATTGGAAGTAGTTTTGGGACAAGGCTGAATAAAATGCTATTGCTTGCTCATTGCTTGGCAGCCTGATCTCTGGCCGGTCTCCTGGCAAAGAAAACCTCCTGTGTCTATTTTGGGAGAGGGTTATTTTCCAATGGGAATGGTATTAAGGTGTATCAAGATTATGATACATCAGTCTTCATATTTTATTCTGCCACTATTGATGCACCTGGGAGATCAGAATAAAAGTCACTCCTGCTTTTCATCCTTTGACTCTTTTACCACCAACAACTAAAATATGAGCTACCATCATGTGACAACTCAGTTATACAACATAGACTCAGTTATACAACAAACAGGCAAGAGTATGAAATAACTACAGTGAGTTCAAATTCATTTGGGATCGGATGGAGTGAATCACTCGTTATCTCCAGGGCAGCTGGTCTCTCTCCATAGAGCTGCTCTTTCTCAAATACTTTATTTAATGAACACAGATAGTGGTAGATAACCAGCACAGTTCTGGTAGAAGATAGCTCCAGAGAGAGACAGGGTTTGCCACGTCTGGCTTGTAACCAGAAAGGAAGCTGTATGAGCTGCAAAACATGGTCAGGTTTCTGTTAGCAGCTGTAGTCCCTTCAAGATGAAAAATTATAGCCTTAGTACTGACACAAGAGAAGAGGGTCAGGAACACATGGCTAGTGGAGGAAGGACACCTTGTCTCAGTAGCAGAGCTGCTCAAAACTCCTGTGCAAGCATGCCCACCTCACTGCTGAGTCGGCAAAGGGAGAGGGGGCAAGATGCTGCTACCAGTGTCATTGGCACAAGAAACTAAACAAAGGCACTGAGGATTCATCATCTTGGAGCTCTAATATTATTTTTTTTCAAGAATTTAATAAAAGACCTGATGTCCTGAACAAATTACAGTTTAGGTACATACGTTCTGCCTAAGTTACCCCTCAATTTCAGATTAAGGAATTCGTCAATTCTACAAATAAGTTAATTGCAAAATGCTTTTTATACCTTGTTTCAGAGGGGTGCTACATTTTGGTAGTTGATCTAATAACATCTCATTAGTACAATTATCAGTTATATTGAATAATGTACATTTTTAGTAATTTCCAACAAATTCTGTTAAACATCCAGAGAAGCATTTTTATTTCGTAGTTATTAAAGGATCAAATTAACTCATACAGAATAAGTAGTTCTATCTCGTGCAGTAGCAAAAATCAGCTTTGCAGTTTTCAGACAGGCAGCATACACTAGTGCATAAGCAGGGAGCTGGGTGTCAAAATGAAAGCTAATGACCACTCTGACTGCCTGTGATTTCGTTTGAATCGCCAAATGCTAAATTCTGACATCTTCTCCCACAGTGAAGAATACCTACGGGGATTTGAGCTTTTTGCACTGTCTTAGTTTCTTTCCATGTGAAGCGCAGACAGGAACACCTGCTTTCCAAAGGTGTTCTCATCTCTTTGGATTTAAGAATTTCTGTTCAGATCCAAAGCAGAAAGAGTAGTGGGCTTCTGAAAATTATTTAACACAGCAAGTACAGAAGCTGGAGAAAACAGAAATCTGCTTCTGGATGTGATTTCTAAATGCAAACTGCGGACATGTGCTGGTACGTTCTTTATCTTTTGAAGTAGGATTTAAGGAGAGGTTCATATTTGCTGTCTGAAGCTCAAGTTCACATCTCTCCTTTATTTGCTTAATAACATCAAACTCTCCTAAAACTGTTTGTTTCTTCCATTAGTTTACCAGGAAGGCTCCCTGTTTACTCTCTGGGCTTCATTCTGTCTGAACAATATGTGTCTGAGTTGAATCAATCTCCTGAAGAAAATCTCCTTAATACAAGAACCTTCCTTAAAACATGAAGGTTCATATTCTAAACATGCCAGTTTGTTAGTTTTAAGGCTCACTCCTAGTCTTTACTGAAATATATAAACACTGGGAAAAGCTGGCAATTGCCTGAAATAGCTGAAGCAGTATAAGAGGAAAAGGAATGATCATCCGTAATGAATTAAAATCTTAAGAATTGTACTTCATACGGTCTCATTATTGATTAGCAAAACTGCCTCTCCTTTCTTCCATTTTGGTGACTTTCTGTGATATTCACAGTGGGGAAACAAGTATTTCCCAGTTTCCAAGCGCTCTCATCTATTTACCCAGCTCAAAGAAAGCTAATGCATAGTAGAATCTTATGAGCACTGGCACTTTATGAAATATTTCAGTTCTCTCCATTTCCTATAGCTTCTTTCACTTTCCAGATGATTTACAGCTGCAAACGAGGCTCCTAGAAGACTTTATAGAGACTTTGCTAACTGCATCACTTAAATCTGTACCTGACAGCTCCTTACTCTTTCTAATAATATCAAATACATAAAAATATACATTGACTGAGCTGAGAAATATGAAACATATTGTTGATTTCTAATGGGTTTGTGCATTAAAGGCATGAGGACTAATGACAAACTAGGCAGATCAAACAGAGGTTTTTCCTGACACTCCAGCTCTGAAGGACTCAAGTGTGGATAAGGCTGTTACGTAAGAAAGGCTTTTCGATATCACTGAAGTGCTTTACAATGAAGATGGAATATTAATAAAAGACTTAAACCGAAAACCTCCAGTTATTAGAAGGATTAGGACTTTGCAGTGGGCTAGGGGAATACATACAGTGTCAAGCCGTCTTCTTGGCTGTGATCAAAGGCTCTGGCAGAAACAGCATCTTGGAGGGAGGGGAATAGATCTGCAGTGCCACATAACAGTAATAATAAATGATGATGATGATGATGATAATAATAATAGCAGCAACAACAACTCATGCAGAGATTGCAGTCCACAGCAGCAAAAGACAACGAACTAGGGGTGCAGCCCAGAGCTTCTCTCACCAGCCATGTGCCCTCTAACAGTGGGTTTCCCCACAAATGTGAAAATGCATCTGCTCATTTACACGCATGGGGCTGTTCTGGCTTTCCTGGGAAGAGCATGTGAGAACAGAATTCGCACTCAGTGAGTTTGTCACTCAGCAGTGATGTCAGCTCCTTACACCTGTGCGCTGGCCAAGAGGAATTAGCACCAAAACCCACAGGGCTCAATGCTACGTAAACAAACTGGATTTTATTAGATTTATTTTCTGGAGCTTGATTCTTTTTTTTCAAAAACAATCTCTTCAAGGAAGTGCCCTAAAGGGTATTTTCTTTAAAAGCCCCAGCCATTTCCCTGTAATTCTCATGGGAACAATTACTTTGATAGTTTAATTCTGTTCTACAGAAATATCATTTCGTAATATACTGTAATCAGGCAAATACTATTGACTGCATTCTGACTATGCTTTTTATGAGGTATCATCCTTTTGGAAAAACCTGAGGACTGACCCCCTCTGCAAATATACCATTCCCACACCATACCTTCTACTGCAGGGACTGTGCCTGGAGCACGTTCCCTCCCAGGCCACCTGGCAACTCTAACTATCTCAAAGTGGATTAGTTGCCCAGGCTCAGGAACAGGGATATGGCAAAAGCCTTCATTCCGAGTAGAGACAGCTGGAAATATGTCGTTAATAAGGAATAACTTTTAAAGCGGTTTGGGTGTAGAAGGATTAGGGAGTGCCATATGGTATTGGGAGTAAAAAGATGCCAAAGAGTGTAACTTGAATGGAAAAGAAGAAGCTACCAAGATGCCCAGAAGAGCTGAAAGTCTGGAAATACAGAAGGCAATTGGGAAAATACTAAATTGCATGTGTATGTGCTAGAAATCCTTGTTTATTTAAAAGCCATATATGTCAGTAAAAAGGAAGACAATCAAAAGCTTTATTTTTTTTAATACTCAATTTTGATGCATTTGAAATGTTTAAGAGGTTCCAGTCAATTCTGGCAGTGAAAACCCCTTAGAAATCTGTATACATTATGAGATACTGCACTTCATGCAAAAACGAAGTGTAAAAGATGTTTTTTTAGGTAAATATAAAAAAGGAAAGTGAAACTGAAGAAATGCATGTGCCTGTCTGATTCTTACCTTTTCAAAGATTACTAAGGGGTGTCTCTCCTGAGATTTTTGCTGAAAATTCAAATTATGGTCTGGCCTCTTATTAGTGAATTGGTTTTCCCTCAAAATTTTCAAGACTGATAGAAGGTCAAAGAACAAATCTATGGCAATCATCCAGTCCATAATTAAGTTCAAGTCATATTTAAACACAATGAAAACATAAAATACACCAGGCAACAGATCTGAGAGAGAAAAGTTCAAAGACAAAATCACGTAGACTAACACGCGCTCTTCGACAACCAGGACAGGCCAAGAAAATATTTGGTGTATGGGAGAAGATGCAAGAAATGTCATGGATCAGACAGCTTCGCCAATTTTGCAAGCAGCAGCAAAGCATTGCAACCTCAGGTAAACTCTTCATAAGAGGGAAGTTCAGTGTTGCAGTAATAAATGAATATGCTATCAGCTTGAAAGGAAATGAAACATTTATTAAATTGGACAATGGCACACAAGCGACTATGGTGCCAGAAGCAGTCTTATGTCCAATAAAAAAAAAACACAGAGAGTACAAGGGATATCCAGGTAAAATTCAGAGACTACACTCATAAGCCTGTCACCATTAAAGGATTATAGAGACTAGATATATGAGTAAATAGGAAACTGAAAAATATTTAAGGGTAGTAGCTAAGAGCATTGTTTACCGTGCCAAACGCATGGCAAACCCTAGACTTGAGCAACTGGCAGAACACAACTGGGGAGGTTAGTACAACATGAAATGTAAAGAAAAGCTTGATAATGATTTTCCAGCTAAAAGACGCCAGCCATATCTCTAAGCCTTTCCAATGCAGGAAAGGCTTATTGGTCTCAGAGTCACCAAGTAAGAGACAAAAAGTGAAACAAAAACCCCAACACAATGCTTTCCCAGTGGTACTGATGCTATATTCTGTCACTATAGATAACTTCTAGTCTCCGTTATCCTCACTCCAACAATGTGGTGGAAACCACTATTAAAACAAGTTACCAGTTATTGGCAAATGCTGTTGATAAAACTAGTGCAGTCAGATGCTAATATGTATTTAACATTAGATAATTTGATCTGCAGCAAGTAAATTCACTGGGTATCCAGCTGGATTCACAACTCATGCCGTTGGCAAAAGGAACACTGGTGACTTAGGAAAATGTTCAACCAAAATATTAATAAACAGTATTAATAGCACACAAGCAATCCACAACATTGGCTGAAACAAGAGAGTATTTAAAAAACACATTTTCCAGATATCTGTCTACTGCCTTTCTGTGGTGAAAAAGTACAAGGTTAATGAATCAGTTACTTCTGCAGTAAAATCTCCACATTTTACAGCAGAAAGACAAGATAGAAATTTAAGAACTCCCTTTTTTACTCACATTTAATTCACCTTCTTATTGATCCTTCAGAAAATGTCAATTAGATATAATTTTTTACAATCTGAAGGTATGTAAGGAGACTTGCCTATACTGTTTCTGTAATAAGTAGCTGAAGCTTTCAGGCTAGACAGTATCTACTGGTTTATAAATTAGTGTCCTCTTCTACCTAACAGATTTAGCATGAGTTTATTAATGAAGTTACGAAGTTCATTAATACTTCAATTTACTGTCCCTGGCTCAAAAGCTTGTGGATTATTGACAATGTTGAAATAAACATACAATTATAAGCAAGAACATATTAACCAGATAAAAATAAATAATTCTTGAAATGCTATTACTGTATTTACAACTAAAACTTAAACATATGCTTTATGTGTAGTTTTGAGTATTTATAACGCAAGTTAACAGTCTCTGAGGCAATATATTAGAAACCCACATCAATAAAATAGGGCTTCTCACCTGTAGACTATACATTTAACAAAACAAAAAATTAGAATTAGAACACTTATACTGAAAAAAGCTGAAGTTAGAGGAACTGAGGTTTTGCAATAATATAGAGAGATAGATAATACCAGTAATACCAGTCACTTCAGCTAGTAAGTCAGCTTCATCGGGGGCCCAACTTAAACAAAGAAGAACCCCAACATAAGAAGGACACAGACCTGTTGGAGCAAGTCCAGAGGAGGCCATGAAGATGATCAGAGGGCTAGAGCCCCCCTGCTGTGAGGACAAGCTGAGAGAGCTGGGGGTGTTCAGCCTGGAGAAGGTTCCGGGGAGACCTTAGAGCCCCTTCCAGTCCCTAAAGGGGCTACAGGAAAGATGAGGAGGGACTCTTTTTCAGGGAGTGTAGTGATAGGATGAGGGTTAATGGTTTTAAACAGAAAGAGGGCAGATTTAGATGTGAGGTTGGGAAGAAATTCTTTAAAGTGAGGGTGGTGAGACCCTGGCGCAGGTTGCCCAGAGAAGCTGTGGCTGCCCCATCCCTGGAGGGGTTCAAGGCCAGGTTGGACGGGGCTTTGAGCAACCTGGGCTGGTGGGAGGTGTCCCTGCCCAGGGCAGGGGGTGGCACTGGATGGTCTTTAAGGTCCCTTCCAACTTTAACCATTCTACGATTCTGTGAAATGGGACAAACTTGCAAGCTACACCTTGTAGTCCCTGGATCCACCAGCTTTATAAACATGACACAGTATACATTTAGGATGCAAATCAATAGCTCTAAACAAGTATTCACAGAAGACTGTGGACATAGGAGGTTGTCCTAGAAGATAGGCATATACTGAAGAGGAACCACAATGCATTTCCAAGATTTTTTCTTGCCTGAGCAAGTGACAGCTTGGTAGCAGTTATAATAAGTTGAAACAACTTAATCTAGATATGGTATCACCAAGTGGGCTTAGCACACCCTAACAACAGTAGTTTTATACATTGAGAGACATTGTCAACTTCATGCAACACTCTAAATCCTTCAGAGAATAATGAGGATCTTTAGCATGCTGGTTCTAAGTATTTATTAGAGCCATGTATCATAGAAAGATTGCTTTGTTAATTTTTATTATGATGAAGATTTGGCTTCGATAAAAGGGTGAGATATTGAGCATTTAAATAGTTTAGCCTCCCAGACACAGGAACTCTGTGGAAGAAGCCCAGCAGAAACACATTGTGGCTGAGCAGCTGAAATTCTGACTGATTACTGAACATTATGCAAGCAGAGCTCTTGCACAATTCCCTACAGTGTTTTCTGCCGGCAGGAGAGGCTGGAAATTGTAATAAAAAGCAATACTTGTCCATCACAATAGCAGTATGGTGAGTTGTACACATGTTCAAACAAGACGTCTATGGTAAAGACTGCTGATTACCCAGACAACGCTTCAGTCACTAACCCCATCTCTCAGCCTGTGGTGTTGTCTCACTCACAACTAGAGCTAGGGAATAGGAAAGTCTTCCCACAGTTATTCACCCCAATCCAGTGCTATTCCTGGAAGCACAGCGTGGTCCTATTATTTGAATCCCCACTTGCAGCAGAAACACTGATCTGGAACATTGCATCCTGTACCCCTCAGAACAACAAGTCTTTTATGGGTCCTTCTGTGACCCAAGAGCCGGGAGGACAGCATGGGAGGAATCATCAGCAAGAAAGCCCTAAATGAAGAAATGAAATACATTTCCCTTGGAGAGAAGGCTTACTGGAGTGTAACGAAAACAAGCCCCATCCCTCCTCCCCTGCGTGCACACACACACACCCTAGAGGCTTTTGCAAAGCCACAGGAACGGAAATAATTTCGTTTGAATCCATCAAGCATTAAAATCCGTTCGCTGAGGGATTGAAGTGAAAAATGAGCCGGAGACAGGAATTAGAAGCTCACCGCATGGGCTGTCAAAAGGGATTTTCCCCAGATAGAAAACAAGCAATTGGAAATGCAGGGAGGTAAATCCTTTCAGTCTCTGACATGTATGCACACTCTTGGTTTCCCCTCCTGGCTCTCTCAGTTCTAGGTTCATTTTGCCAAACCTGGACACATCTCCTTGTGCGCTCTCTGGCCATAGCACCCATTCTTGGGATCCCCTTCCAGGGGTCTGCTCAAGAATGTCACAAGCCTTGGGCAAAGGGGAGGTGCTGAGACACACAGGGAAGCTGGCTGCACTACGTACAGTGTACTCACAGGCGACTGAGGTGCAAAAGGGAAGACAAGGCAGCTGCTGAAAAGATAAACCAACAGCTCTAAGAACTATTTTATCTACTTTGTAAAATTTGCTGAAGAAACAGACAAGGAGCAAAGTTGACAAGTTGACATAGCTATAATCACTGCACATCTTAGTTTACCACTCAAAAAAAAAAAAAAAAACCACGACACTTCATGCCCAATACATATATCTCTGCACCAGATACATTTTTTTGATGTTTCAGAGGCTTACTTGTAACCATAAGAGCCAGAGGTCTACTTTTTCCAAAACAAAACTGCGATTCAGGAAAGTAACGTGGCAGCTAGGGAGATCTGAGGTCACTGTGCAGAGGCCACCTCCAGTCCAGATTATGAGCTGAAGCATATAAGGTACGTCTCACATTCACAAATCTCTACAGTCTTGTAACTGGGCTTTGAGAAAAAAAAATGTTCATCACAGCACTGTTTGGTTTATGCAGGGTAGGCTTCCCCTTTAGCTGGTTGCCAAAACTGAAGGCAAGAATCATTTATATTACAGCTTCTGTATGAAGATAATAAACACTGTAAAAAAGGCCAATATACCTCTGGGTCCATAGCACAGTGATGCAGGACAGCCACAAGACAGAATATCAAAAAAACCTATGGATCTACCAAACGGCCTTAACAATGTGCTGAGATTTTATACTCATCTAAGTGTACACCAGTTGTATACTGTGGAGCCAGTTGTCTATTTAGTGAAGAAGAGGTAGGAAGAGAGAAGTAGAGAGAAGAAAA
This sequence comes from Rissa tridactyla, assembly GCF_028500815.1. Classification (NCBI taxonomy): domain Eukaryota; kingdom Metazoa; phylum Chordata; class Aves; order Charadriiformes; family Laridae; genus Rissa; species Rissa tridactyla. Next base: position 12,370,744 of record NC_071478.1, read on the forward strand.
AGAGAAGATGAATAGCCAAATATGAAGCATTTAAGCTATGGGAAGAAGTCTACAGAATGACAGGAGCCAAAGAGCTGTCTAACCGCAGGCCAGTTCCAGATGCGCAAATTGGTTTAAGAACAGGGCAGAGGTAGAACATGAACAAGGTAAGCATTCATGCAACAGGAACACTGGTGATGTGTGGCTTTGAATTCAAAAGCCAGTTAAGAGGACAGACAACTTGAAGAAGTTTAACATAAAACAGTCATTTTAATGTATGCTAATATGCTTCAAGATAAAGGCCACAGTTACCTAGATACAAAGACGTATGTGTTTGTAGTAAATATTTTCTTTAACACATGCTGTCCCCTACTGTTGTGTAATATGCTTTCCTATTGTTCTGCGACTCTCTCTAGTAATAATACTACTACTTAGGTGGTGTTTCATAGCTATAGATCACACTGTGCTTAACCCAGGGGGTATCATTATCTCTGTTTCACATATGGAGTCATGGAAGCACCTAAAGATTAAATGAGTCCATGGCAAAATCATAAAAACAAATACAGTTTTATAAATTAATAGTGTTAGCTTGTATATAGGACAAACCTCATGAGGTTTAAATGGCATTTGCTGGCAGCGTAAAGACTGTTGGAAAACACCCATGAAAAGAGCTCATCTTAATGGCAAGCCAGGGACAAACATGGACAGAGAAAAAGAGAAGGTGATAATGCTATGGCCATGGGTCAGAAAGAATCAGTAAAAGCCAGCTTAGCAGCTACAGTAGAAAGAGTTTGTGTTTTGTTCACACTGATGCTATTCAGAGTTGTCTTCCTGCTCTTTGAGGAGCTGATGAGTTATCAGCAGAATCTTACACTAGGACCAGGGCACCCAGACAGTTGAGCAAAAGGCTTGGGAAAAAGGGCTGGCTGAAGTCAGCTGGGGGCTACAATATTGGGGTGGGGGTTGATCTATATCTGAAAAGTCTTATGTGCCATCCCCATTCTGTCCCCCTCCTCTTGCTGAAGATGCTGCTGCACTGAACCTGAAAGGTCTGGTTATAAATAGCTTCTCCCTGCAGCTCCTCAATGAGCCACTGAGGCGGAATGAGTCATCTCTGCCGGCTCTGTGGCCCCCCCAAACCGACTGCGTCAGGTTGGGAGCGTGGCTGCCAAAAGCAGTGGTACACACTGTTCTCTCTCAAAGGGCAGTGGCCTTGGGGGACAGGGACACTAAACAAACTAGCTCTACTCATTACTCATAAACACCCAAAAGCCACATCACTTTGTGAATAAGAATAACGTAAAACCCATCAAGAGCGCTTAGAAACCGACACTGGCATTTCAGCCCCCTCTGTCCACACCATTATCCATGCCACCCTGGTTTTCAACTGGAGCTTCTAATCCCTTAAATTGGTTTCTTATGGAAACAATTGAGCAGATCTCTGAAAGTGAACCTCTTGTTCTACTTACAAAGAACTTCTCCTTACCAAGATTTGGTGACATTGTTCAGTGAACGGACACAGCAACAAGTAGGTGAGCTGACAAAGCCTCACCTCTAGTTGAGGAAAGAATGTGAGAATTTTAACAAGAAAAGTCAGATATAGATTTGCTTATTCCAGTGAGAGAAACTCACCTGGGAATCACATCCCCTTCTAAACAAGACAATGCACAAACAGCTGTAGACAGCTGTTTCTCTTCTAGTCCTGTTGCAGGAAAGCAGAGTGTTCCCCTGTGTGATTTCCTGCACTTGCATAGGACATCAGGTGCCCAGAGTAAAGGAATTCTAGTGATTATTTGCTTTGTTCATGGGGGCTTTATTCAGAGGCAAATGGAGCTCTCCTGAAACATGTCCTTTCTCAAGCCTAAGACAATAAAGATAGATGTTTCATGAGCTTTAGGATAACCACCTATCTAAGTAAGTGAAGCACAAGCCCTAGCCAAGACAAACATACCAAATTTGCTGTGATTAGCAGATATTGGAGGGGTTGGGAGTGAGTACTTGTAGTAGGGGAAATAATTTAAACCAATACTAGGTTAAAAAGAAGGCAAAGAATACCAGGTGAGGAGGATAATACAAAGTGTATACCAAAGACGAACATAAGCAGGGTCTGGAAACCAGTATTACTGTTATAAAAAAAGAAAAATTTGTAGCTAGGAAGTAAGGAAATCTCCTAGTGCTACATTTCTTTCAAATGGAGAGGTTAAGGTTATGTGATCAAAGTGACTCTGGTATGTTTTCCATAAACTAAGCTTAATGGCTGTGACCCATGGCTCACTCAAGTATTGTGTGAGAAAGCAAGCTCAGGGCAACAGTGAGCTAAAACAGGACAGGCAATCAAGAATATCTTACAGTTCAGTTGAAGCCAAACCTTTGCAAGCAGAACCTTGAAAAATAAAACTCACACATAGCTGTTATTGGAGCTGAAAACTGGCAAGGCTGATGAAGATCCACACAAAACATTTCAGTTCCTTGGTTTGTCAGCATTCAGTAGTGCTGACAAGAGCAATATTTCCCAGCTATGTGGTCACTGTAGTTCTGCAAGTGATCCCCAGCACTGTACTATGTGATGGCAGAGAGTATGTTTGCTTTCGGGTCATGCTGTGATGCAAAACAATGATAAAGTCTGGCAGAATTTTTGCTACCAGCAGAGGTTATACAGTGTTGTCTCAATGGAGGCAGAGGATGATGCAGCTTTACATGCCTTTTCATTTTCCCTCCAGTTTTTAATTCATCATGAAATCAACAAAGTACATTCTGTTAAAAGTTAATGACTTTGTTCTGATAGAGTTTTTAAAACAATCCACTTCAGAATTTTGTAAGTTCATCATGTGCAGCCTCATCATTTCTATATGCATGTGTCTGGGAATATTTTATCTTTGATGATTTTTTTTTTTCTAAACAGAAGGGACTTATTCCATAGAAGAACCTAAACCTTGAAAAGACCTCTGGCCTGCTTTCTACCTTCTTATCAGCACTTAGAAAGTTATTTACTGGGACCTGGCATCCATAAAAGGAGAATTCTGCTTTCTGCTATCACCTCTAACCTCTCCTCCCTTTCCTCATTATTACCTCTTCTCCATCTCCTAACAAGGATACAAAGAAGAATATCTGTTTTCTCTCGTGATGTTCCCATATCAGGTCCCAGTGTGTAACAACAGAAGATAGTCACCACCTTACTTTTCACTGTGCAGAAGGGACATGCTCATCACCTCTTCTCTCATCTCTAAATTTTGCAGTTAGAAAAGACCTATCCACATTGCTATTGATCGCTATATTCTGTAGCCTCTCTATGGAATCCAAGCTTTACAAAGGTTGTACAGCTGCGGACTAATTGTGTCTCAAGGATGTATCTGGGCTGTACCTGAGTCCTGTCCCCAGCTCCTGTGTTGTACGATGGCTAAGAAAGAAAATCGCAAAGGTCAATCCCTTGGTAACAATGACAAACCCTTATCTTCCTTTAATGATGGAAGAAGGACAGAATAAGTGAACTCCTGGAATTTCATTCATTTCTTAGCACTCTAGGATTTTTTAGTCTCACTAATAAATGTATTTATCAATTCAGAAACTTAACACTTTTGTCCTTTGTGTATTTGATCCTCAATGCAGGTTATTTTAACCATAGCTATAGTCCTGTTACTTGTCACTTGGATGCAGACATAGTAGCCGGTACAAGACGCAGGACATAGAGGGATACCTCAATACATGAGAAAGCAAATTCTTTGCTCATTTGCAAAGATACAATTCCGATTCATTCAAGAGATATGGCCAGTGTACCCAGAGTGAGCATCTGTCCTAACAATGACAGGGAATGCCAATGGCAAAGGCTACAGTGAATGCTCCACAACAGAGAGGATGGTGGTTCCCATACTTAAGAAGTACAACATACATTTTTATTAATGAGCAATAAAATAGTTAGTAAAAAGAAAATGAGGTACATGGGAGGCAAGAGCGTTAGTGAGGGTTGAGGTTCTGCTGGGAGCAGGGGAAATACTGATGAAATACAATTTATTCCTTCAAATATTTGTAAAGGCAAACACATCCCAAAACAGCCTTTCAGGACATGAAAAAAAAACCCAACAAAACAATTGCACCAACAGGTGTCCTAATTGTCCCAAGACTGTAAAGCATCCTCTTAGCGCACACAGCAAACTTGGAAATTAAAGATACTGGAACCAATGCAAATGAAACATCTGCTCCTAGGAAAGGATTATAACTTTGACAGAGCAGCTGAAGCTATATAGCTGCTACTACCTGGGAAGGCCTGACATTTGCAAACATTAAACAAGAAATGAGAGAAAGTATCTCTGAAAGTAGTTCCTTCTGTTGAACTGGTTTTTGCAGGATCCTATCTATATCCTTTCTCACCTCATAACAGGTACCTCCCCAATGTCCAGATCTGCTTCATCCTCATCTATGTCATTCTTTGGCTACTCTGGGCATGGGGAATTCCAGCTCCTAAAGACAAAAAGTGAAGAAGCAATTAGTCCGAATGCATCTGTGGTATCAACTACAATTGCAGGTGGGTTCTCTGTCTTTTAGACTAGTAATATTCAAAGTATGATACTTGTTCCCTAGAAAATCAGGCCTTTTTAAGGTCCTAGAGGCTGCCTGCCAAACTCTGCAAAAATTTATACAGACTTTCCTTAAACATCCCAAGGGAGAAAGTTTTCTGTGGGGCTTACACTTACCTCTCAGGTTATGTAGTTTCCAAGGTCATCCCACGAAGAGTATAGTATACAAAAGTGAACAGACATAATCAGATGTTTTTCACCAGCAACATCCCCTTGCAATAGACAAAAATTCGTGCTAGTCAAGTCCCAAATCAGACACCACACTTGAAAACTGACGAAGGAAATATTTGAACTGAAAACTTCAAGGAATAGGGAAAGCAGTTCCAAAAAAGCCAAATCAACCCAAAGCAGACTCATTCAGGTAAGAATAATGCAGGACCCATAATTCAACTCTACTTTCTTTCCTGCATCCTCCCACCATCATATTTTTTCTCCTTTCAGACCCACTGGATCCACTTCATTTTCCCTTCCGCCTATTGTACTACATTAAGGAGAGATGTAGTGATTATGCAATGAGATTTTTCTTAAATTGCAAAGTGCCATGATTAAATTGTGTATATGAATAGAAGAAAAATTCTCCTGATGGAACTAAAACCTCAAGCACAGGTAGTCAGCTGCTAATGCCCAATGGCACATCCAGTCACTTGGCCATGCTGTACAGGAAAAGCCATGGTTGAGATGCGCTGTCATCCTACCCAGTTACAAGCAGGATTTTAGATAACGACAAGGACACAAGCATTCATATTTTCTGTCATGGTTGCTTAGCAGAAAAAATTTATTCCTTTTAGGCCGTCCAGACGTTTCAGTTTCTCTTAGGTCCCAGTTTAAAAAAAAAGTGAAAGAAACTGATTATTCCACTGTGGATAGGAATATGGAGGAGGTCACCATATGCGTAGGATAAATATCCTCCTGTTGGAAACTTGTATCAGTCAGTCCCATCATCTGGTCCGTGGGATAAAAATGTCTCAGATACTGTGCACTCAAACATCAGAATTGCCCATCTCATTTACAGTGCTTACTGCTGTTCAGCAGGATCAGCCATGAAGTATAAGGTGATTTCTTGTTCAGCCAATTGTCCTTTCCTTTCTTTACCCACCCCCGCCCCGTTTTTGGGTTTTTTTGGTAGTGAACCTTCACCTGTTCCCCTTTCCCCAATGTTAAAGGTATAAAAGCTGAAGAGACAACGACGACAGTCATGAGAATCGCAAAAGAACTGGTTGTGCTTGTGTTAGGAAATTGTAATGCTCTGCAGAACTTTCAGCAGATCTTCTCCAATACTGCTTTTATTCCCCTCTTTTAATGATTTTGTTATACAGTATCAAAAAGACACTGTAGACCCACATCTGAATCTACTGCCAATACACTGAACAAAAAGTCACTCTGTTCCAAGGGAGAGGAGGAGTGGGTAAAGAAGAGCAATGAGAGAAAGGGAGAGGAGCACAGGGAAGAAAAGAAAGGCCAAGCAATAGCTGTAAAGAAAAAAATCCTTTCTTTTTGCTCTGCATACCTTCTCTTGTTTCTTTCTCATACTCAAGTTCCCCTCCATCCCCTCCCCTGAGCAGTGGGATAAAGAGGTCTGCAGTATCGTGCATAACTGTGGCTTTAAACTGAAACTGAGTCCAAACCCGACTTTTCAATTTCTAGAGCTCTGGGAGGGAACGGGCAGGAGGTAAGAGCATCCCTGAGGAAGCAAGGCTTCTCTGGCAGAGCTGCTGCAGCAGCAAAGCTATTAATAAATGTTTGCAATCTTTTAATCGTTCTGCTAAATTGCCATCATGTTCTTGCAAACCCCATAGTGTGTCAGTGCAGCTGCCTCCTCCTGCCTGCCTCCCCGTGTTCGTGCATGTGAGTGAGGGGGAACATCAGGAACATGCTCAGATCTGAGGGCTGCTGCAGCATTAGAGGGAAAATGATTTTGACAAGTGACTTTTTAAATCTTCCCTATTCTAAAGAAAGCAGCACTATTAGTTACATCTATAAACCATATTTTCACTCAGTTTTCCTTCTCCAGCAAATCCTGCCTGCTTGATATAGACACTAAATTTTTCTTCATGAAAATATCACATCCGATCTGTCATGGCTTGGGACCTGCTACCTGAGAGGCCGCACCTCTTGCGATGTGGTAGCACCATAGTTGCAATCAGCTAGCAGTCACTGCCTTAAACAGAGATATTCTCAGTAACAGAACATTTTTGTCTGCTTTATCCAACCCACTATGGAGTTGATAGTCATCAGGATACAACACAAACTTATATTGCTTTTCAGGCTCTCTCTGCAGGGTCAGTTAGTCAGAATATAAGTGGACTGGAAAGCTGTGATCCTATTTATGGCAAGAGATAACATTTCAGGATAAAAAGGATTAATACTTTTAAATAAATTGTCTATTTGCCTTTTCATGTGCCTAAAGCATATCCATTATTTTCCAAAGTAGGATATAACAGACAAAGCCACCTTCTAACGTCATGGTGGAGATCAGTTTAATCCTTTGTCTGTTCCCTCCCCCGGCTCAAACTCTCATCTTCGTCCTAATTATAATACCATTTGAAATTATCATGGTTTAAAAAAAGATGCCAGCTTATATAATATTCTTATTGCTTATTAATGATTTCAGAAGGGAGAGCAAGTTGCCTTGCATTCTGGGAATTATGCAAACTAAGGCTGAGCCATACCTTGCTGGGCTCCACCAGTTTCTTATTTGGAAGCCTGATGCGTGAGGATTACCATGTAATAACAGATGTTAAGGCTTTTAGTGAATGACAGGCCTGCCGCACATACTTGAGCAAGAAGACATGACAGGCGTCACATTTCACAGTGATTAGCCTTGGGCACTTTTCAGAGGCAGAAGACTCGAGGCGAAGTGACTTTAACCGCCCTGCAAGTGTGATAATCCCCAAGACGGCACAGCCTGAAGAGTCTGATTGCTGTTCAGCATGGGGGCTTATGAATAATAATAAAGAAAACATCAGACTGGATATCGGTGATACGGTTACACGGCACTGACAGCCAGAAAGACAGTCTGCTTGGATATGAAGTCCTTCAGTCCATTACTTAATCTAAAGTTACTTATACCCTGTGCTCTAACCATCACCTCCTCTATAAAGCTATAATGTGTGAAAGACACTAAAGAACTGAACCTGAGATTTAGTATGTGTCCTTCAATTTTCTGTGTTTGTCACTGTGGTATCTTTCTGTTGGAGGATACGGGGCAGAGTAGGAGGGAACATGAATGGAAGCAGGAGCTCTATATACATATTATAAACTGCTGCAGTTTTATTGAAAAATGAGCTGCAATGTAAGGTGACACCATCAGTCTCTGATACTAAGAGGCTATGAAAAGACTAATGAAGTTGCTTGCCCCCACACTTACAGAGAAACACCTGCATCCTGCAAGTTCCAAAAATAAAAGAGCTCAGCATGTACAATTTAAGTAAATTAATTAAATAAAATTATTTTTAAATTATTTTGTTAGTGTCTGTGATCTGACTCACAGATGTTGGTCTTACAGTACTGAGTAACATTATAATAATAGAGAAATAATAGAGAGTATGCCTTTTCAAGCAATAGGTTTATCTTTGTAGCAATATACATTAAAATGTTGAGAGCTGAAGTTCAAGATGTGTTTTAGGGGAATCTAATCAACACTCAAAATCACCATCTCTACACTTTTTTAAAATCCTGCATCTTACAAAAAATAACTTAATAATTATTGCTTAAATAGCTGTCCCTCTGTGTGCCACAAACAAAGCTGAGGGAATTTTGTTTTGGCCAAATGGTTGGGTTGGGGACAGGGAAGGCGAAGAGGTGGAACAAACTAAAAGAATCAATCCATCTCCTGGAGACAAATCATCACATGTAGAAAATTACCCATGTCAGCATATTTGGAAATAAATGGGGATGTCACACAGACAGTCCTGGACATCAATTTAGGATGCTGGGAGTACCATGTCCTCTGCTAGCCCTGCTATTTCACCAGCAGTGACCCACCCTGTTATTTACCCCGAGAAGTCCCTTAGACCCCTGTTACAGTATCAGCGAAGAGGGACCATGCTGTGTAAAAACACGGGCTCCTGTGACACTACAGGATGAAAATCTTGCTACCTCTACACATCCTACGCAGAGGGAAAAAAAAAACAACAAAACACACTTAGCTGTCTCGAGTTTAGTGTCTTGACCCATAAGCAGGTACTAGTTTTAAGCTATGCACAGTCCACAAGACCAGTTCTTGATGTGTCTCATGTTTTGTCTCTACACCAACTTGTACCTTGCTGGCTGGAAGAGTGGTACTTGGCTTGGCACTGAGACACGGGCAGCCCAGGGCGCTGACATACAACAGGCATATGCTGAAATGTGGGGAAAAGTGAGCTCCCTTAGGAAAGATGGAAAATGAAACCAGACGCCACCAGTACTGAGAGAGAGAAGAAACCAGATCTGATCCTTTAGATGACTTGATGGAAGCTGCTCATGTTCAGAGGCAGTAGGACCAAATTCAGCTCTAATTAAGTCACTAATGTTACAGCAGGATAAACATGATCTTTTAAGCATCACAGGTATGAAACAGGGACAGAGAAGGTCACATAGCAACAACTGCTTGAGTTCCAGAATGAGCACTATGAAATTTCACTGAGGTAGCCTGAGGGACGTGCCCTGGGTCAATTGCCCCCAAATCATCAAACTGTGGCAAATGCCATCAAGCACTGCAAGAAGGTTGCTATGTGCATCACCAGGAACTTTAGCTTGGGACCAACCAGCAGCAGGCAGAATTCATCTCAAGTGCCAGCTCAACCACCCCTGCCCTCAGGGCAACTGGTGGAATCAGCCTAGCAAATGCAGCAAGATATTTTTTAGTTGGCTTCTGTCTTCACAATGCACATAATTAGGAAAAGTGACAAATATTTACAGTCTCTTTGACTCAGGTACAAGCATATCTTTAGAAAAAAAAATTAACAAAATAAAAGTAAAAAGCCCCAGAAGCTTCCCAAAATAGGTCAAATGCTGCCAGTGCTTTTTGTGTTCTTCAATTTATAACAACCATTGCCTGTGGAAATCTGTTTGCACTTACTGGTCTTTGTGAGCACCCCCAGTCAGCACAGCAGAAATAAAGAGAGTCGCTGTTGATTCTCCCCACCCAAATCTGCACTCATACACTGCAACCTGCTCTGCTTTTGAGGGGCTTTCACTTACTGTGCTGGGCAGTGGGACGCTGCAGCTAAAATTGGATCTAGGCAAGAACAGACAGGTGGGGAGGTCTCTGTCAAAGTGGGTCAGGCAATGAGTTGAGACCCGTGTGCCACAACTAGTCAGTGACTGACATACTCTTTGCGCCAAGCTGACACCAGCACAAGCTGAGACCCTGCAGCTGCCCAGGGGAGCCCCGGCTGTACCCCACCAAGCAGCTCCACGGCTGCCGCCATCTTCCCCTGCATGCCTTGCTGCTGCCCTGCCGGAGCCAGGCAGCAAGCTCGGATTATAGAAGGTTGCTCCAGGATGCCTGTCCTCTCGCCTCAGCGCTACAGCAGCTGAGTGATGGATGCACTGGAAAATGTTTTTCATTGCCTCCCTCATTAGGCAGGCGAGTGCTCTGCAGAAGACATCGCTGATCCTGTGCTGCTCTAGGCTGCTGGAGTTAAACATAGAGACATGTAGAAAAAGGATTGTTCAGCATATGGAAACATGAACAGATCTATTTTACTGCAAAATAGAACCCTGGCTTAAGCTGCACATGGGAATTCAAAGGAAAGAAAAGGCAGAGAGCAAAGATTTACAGGACAAGCAACACAGACGCATCATTTTTGTTTCAGAGCAGCCTCTACACCAACTCATATCTGAAGGTAGCTCAGATTAGGCTGTTTATGTCATAAGAACTTCTATTATCTCAATTATTATATTATTTAAGTGCATAACAACTCATTAATTTATTTGTAGCACTCCCTGAAGTAGAAAAATGTTGCTATTGCCAATGTGAAACTGAGGTCTAGAGAGCTTCAGACTGTCATGCATATGAAGGTGCCCAACTCCCACTAAAGTCAAAGGAAGTTATGCACCTAAATATTTTGAGGATTTTTAGTTAAAAACAGAAATCGGCAGGGCAGTTAGGAATTTCAGTTCTCAGGCTAACCAATCTACTAAACTTACATAATTGAAAGTGCTCTGCCCTTGTAAAAAATGTGAAAATACTGGTCTCAAGTGTGGGCTAGAAAGTGAGTAAGATTCTCTGAGGCCATTCTGAAGTTTATGGCAGTCTTTGCCATAACATAGAATGTTGTACACCTCACTATAGGCAGCAAGAAGTTAAAATCCCACTAATGCTATTGGCTTCTTTGTGAAGGAGCAATTTTTCAATTACAGATAATTAATAGTAATTACCCTTTATCTTCAGAGACCAGAACAAAGAATAATTAATCCATCTTAACATCCCCGTTAAGGAGGTATTAAATACGGGGTTTTTTACACAGCAGATTACATAGTAACTTATGTGGCCTACTGTTCAGTCTACGTTCCCTAATGCAGAAAGGAAAGAGGAAAAGGAATTCTGAGCTATCTGAACTAATAATCTAGTTTTTGCTGTAATTTAATTAACTAGTTTGGAAACAGCTGTTTGCTTCTTGCAGCAGCTTGCTGCAAATGAAAAGTGTGCTGCCTACAGACCTCATACATAGAAGCAGTTTTACTATATTTGATAATTAGCAACATTCAAGTGGACATTTTACTATTTTTTAACATGTATCTATGAATAAAGTATTTGCAGTTATTCCCATGGCAGAGCTGGAGAAAATGAAACTCAGAAGTTTAGGGCCAGCCTCTCACTTGGCACAAAGCCTTTTCACACTGCTCTTCTCTCTCAGTTTTTTGCTGCACAGGAAGAGAAGACTCCGGATTCTGTGTTCATTCTAGACAGCACGTGCCAAACTCATAGATGCTTATGCCCTTTATCAGATCTTAAACTTTGGCTTCAATCTTCCAAAGTGGCTTCCAATTTTTGATATCTTAATGGAAGCTCACCTTACAACACCTGGGATGTCTCCCAGAGCACACAGTCACTATTAATCTGAACTGAAATTTTCTGTTCTTGACTATTAAAAAAAATAATCAAACAAATGTGAATTTACTATTTTGATCTTAGGCGAGTAGTCCCAGATGACACTGCAAGCCACTAAAAGAGGCAGAAACAGAATTTGCTTCAAACACATGGTTTTGCAAGACAAATATTCTATGTGGCAAGATGACAGCAAAGAAGAGGACAGCGCTGCAGGCAGCACGTGTGGCAGACAGACCTGCAGTCTCTGGTCTGTGACAGCCTGGGTGCCCAGAAAGCTTATGATTAGTGATTACATGTTAAGGTGATAAAAAAAGGATAGCTTCTATTCCTACATGTACTGATCTGAGGGATCCTAAGCTCAAAAGTGGAGAGTAGAGAAACACAGAAAATGGAGGAGTAAAAAGGAAGGGACGGATGGGAAGAGAAGAACATCCCAAATGTTAAATGGAAGCATCCATATGAAAGGCTCCAAGCCAACACGCTCAGAGAGTGCACTCTTCTGTCTCAGTGACCTTGTGAAGATAAACTGAACAAAAAGCTTCAGGCAACATCAGACAGAGGATTTAAGAAGCAGTTTTAATTTTAGCCAGATTGTTTTGTATTTTCAACTGCAGGGTTACCTGGGGATGCAATGCGCATACAGCGGAACAAAATGTAGTTGTCACCCCCAACTCTGCTAACACACCTGATGGCAAATTCAGTTCAGTGCTTCCAGAGTGAAGCAAAAAATCATGTTTTTTGGCTACGTAGGGAAGATGAAATTGTGGTACTGCAAGGATGGAGTACCGGCACATCCTAATTTTACTCCAGAATGTAATTACTTGGCTACCTTATGCATGAGCAATATACAAGACCTATAGTCCAACACAATATCCACTAATATACTGGTTCCCTCTACTTATATTATGTCTTTGCTCTATCTCCAGACTGACAGCTATTTACTCTGAACAAATTGTTTAATCCCCCTGTACCTCAGTTTTCTCATCCATAAAATGGAAACGTCCTACCTAAAAAGAGTGCAAGGATCCACTAACTGGTATAGGCTTTTTCAGTGAACACATTTGCTGGTATTTTAATTATAGCAAATACATACAAACTCTAAGAGCTGGCTGCATACAATAAAACATACATGTTAATCACGATGTCTATTGCAGCTTATTAGCACAATTAATTCTATACAATACAAATGCGATCTAACCTGCAATTTTGAGATTACAAATGTCATATAAATCCAAAATGAGGGTCTAGATCTTCAAGCCTGTAGTAAGATGTCAAATCATGGTAATAAAATGGTAATAAACACCTGGACTGATTGGGAATAACCCCTTCACATACACACTACCACACGTAACAAACATGAGCTAGGAAAACAAGACCACAGTATTCCTCCTGCACCACCCTAGCATCACCACTTCATTGGACAATCATTGATGAACACTTATGCTGATAAAGAATATTCTACGCAAAGTTCTCAAACTGCTTTACAAATTGTCTCTAACGTGTATGGACAGCGCACATTATTTCCCCCTGTCCTCGTATACTCTCTCCTCCATAATTTCTATTTGATAGGCTATCCCGAGGCCACGTTGTCTCTCCAAGTCTGCAGGAGAGACATCCATCCTCTCTCTTGGCAGGCCCCTTGACCCACTCTTCAATTTAAATAGCATTTTCTGAATTTTTCTCTCTCAGATCTTTTCTTAGGAGACAGTTCTTTCCCACCTTGACTGTATAACTCACCATCACTTGCGACAGTTTCTTGAATCACTGACGCTGGAATCAATACAGCAAAGCTGGCAGAGGATGGGAGTGAGGAGGTGGGAAAACAAATGTGAAGATGTTGTAACCTTTTAGTCCTGTGCTGTCAGCTCAGCACACCATGACGCCTGACTGGATTCACACAGCTTGTACTAACACAGGGAGCCACTGCACAGGGATCTGCGGTGGCTCAGAGCACTCTGCATCCTCCAAACCAACAACGGGGAATTAAAGGCAATATCCTACGTGAAATGAAGCAGGACAAGGCTCTCTCACAACACTGCTCTCTCTTTGCACCATGTCTCTCCTAATCAGCCTTCTGGACCGAAAACAGAGGTCTTCACTACACATAGGGCCCAGCCTGTAGCATGCACAGTGCACATGTCCTATTGGATTACAGGGCAGAGTGCACTCACATGGCCTGCTTGTCAGGGACCCAGCCGTGCCTCTGCAAACAGAAGGAAACAAGGCAAGGCGTGAGTGAAAGCAACCCGAGCAGCACAGGATAATTCGAGTCCATCAGAAGGCAGGATGAGCCAGGACCTCACTCCACAAAGAAAACACATGGAAACATGGTCAATATTGCTCAAAAATGTGAGAATAGCTTATCACCTAGGAGCTCACTGTATTGACGAGTGGAACAGATGACAGATCCCAGTTTGGATATTAAAACACAAAGCAATACAGCAAAGATCAATGCAATGCAGTCTCTCTGACTGAGAAAACACTTCTATCTGCATCAGCTTCAGAAGCCGACAAACTTCTCCCAGCCCCTTTCATCACGGTCCAAAACAAAAGGTCTCTTGGCAAGTCCATACTAGACTACGTGCTTTTTTCTCCCCAGGCAACTCATATTCTTCAGTTCTCAGAAAAACATGACTCAAAAATGTGATCATAGGCAAAGGAGAGAAGAGTTAATAGAGAAAGGGAGAGAACAACAGAACAGGCATCTCTTTCAGAGGGCAGAAGTTTATCACCCAGGACAGGATTTCCACTGGGTTTATCATTGTTTTCTTTGTCTAGAATTAAGGTCATTAAAGATGTTTCCACTCTGAATTAGCAATGAGTTCCCACTTAATTTATAGCGCCTTAGCTCTACTGTGTGATTTGGCTCCAGGGACCTCAGTGAAAAGTGCTTCTCCGGTGAATTATACGCTGCCCTAACTGGCTGTTACTCCCACCTCACATTCAGGTGCCCACCTCATGTCTTTTCCCTTACCCCCCCTCCCCACTTTCTTCTGGTACCAGAAGAGCACTCATTGCTGCCTCAGATAACCCATCAGAGAGAAGAGCTTTGAAAACCACTACAGAAATACTTATGAGAAGTAGCTCTGTTCTGCAATTTTCTCAGCTGTTTTCATTCATCAGACAGCACATACCCCAAAACACCTCATACCCGAGCCTGAGGAGCTATAGACACTGGAGTAAAGTTTTGTGAGGCGGTGCAGGCAAAGAGCCCTCCCAGGAGCACAGGGGCGGCACTGGGCGCTCCGTTAATGCCCTCAGGGCAGATGGCGGCCCCACCGCTTGCCACAGCCTGAGGGGGCGACTGTCCTCGTGCTCATCCTCCTCCCCGGGGCCTTCCCGCGCCTCCGATCAGACGGAGCAGGGCTGTGAGGGCGGGACATCCCGCCTCCATCTAAACCGACTGAGCTGTAAACGGAGGGGGCTGGGGTCACCTCAGCCGAGGCGGATCGAAACAGCACCAGCGAAAACGGCTAAAAAAGAAATGAATTCACCTGCGGCAAACCCGGCGCCTCAGCCGCCCCCTCAGCGCCGCGCCGCGCGCGCCCCCGCGCGGAGGATGCTGGACGGCGGCGGGAAGGCGGGGGAGGAGCGCGCATGCGCACGGCCCGCTGCCGGCCGAGGGAGGGAGGTGGGACCATGCTGCCGGTTGGGGCCGGGAAGCCCTTCCTCTGTCCCCGCCCCTGTGCGACGGCGATTGGCTGCGGTGCGCGGACGCGCCTCGCCCATTGGCTAGCAGCAGCGTCCGTCCGGATCGAGCACGGCCGCCGCCGCCATGGTTCGCTTCAAGAACAGGTGAGGCGGGAGGCGCCGCCGCGGGCCGGGTGCGGGGCTGTTCTGGTCCCGGTCCGCTGAAGTTTGCGGTGTCCCGCAGGTACGTGCTGTGCGAGGTAGTATCGGAGGACCCACGGTGCCGGCAGTGCATCGAGGACCGCGCGGTGGGCCTCGCCGTCAGGGACGCCATCGGGCGGGTGCACGGGGACTACGGCCTGGCCTGCTGCTCCATCTCCTTCACAGGTGCCGGCAGGACGCGCCGCCCCGGGAGGTGTGGGGGTGTGAGGGGGCTCCTCCGGGCTGACCGGTGCGTGCGTATGCGTGTGTGTCCCCGCAGTGAAATACCTGAACGCCTACACCGGGACCGTGCTCCTCCGGTGCCGCAAGGACTTCTACAGGCTGCTCTGCTCCGCGCTCCCCTTCGTCCGGCAGCTGGAGAGCCGTAACCAGCGCTACCCTTGCGCTCTCCGCACCCTGCACGTCGGAGGTCAGCCGGTGCCCGGGGGCCGCGGGGCTCAATCGAACCTTCCCGTCCCGCTAAAATGGACGAACCCCATGATACTGCTGTGGGTGCGACAGACACAGCCTGCAGGCCGCTAACTTAGCTCCTTCCAGCGGATCTAAATAAGACACAGGCACCGGCAGCTCTTTGTTGAAACCCTCGTTAGTTCTGCTGGAATCTTCATTACACAAAATCAGAGCAGTAAATACTGTATTACACTGTTTTCTTTTCAAAATATATTTTTGAAGTATAGTATCGCCTAGATCCTGAAAATTAATCACCTGGGGTAAATAATAGGTACATGTCAGAAATTAGTGTTCCACCACTTAACCACAACAGTGCAGAAATAAAGTCTACAGCCCCTTCTTAGCACTTGTATTAATAAAGTTGGTGCCTGGGGCACTTATTACTTGATGCAATGATCATTAGAAAATATATTAGCAGCTCTGAAACACTTGGTTTTGTAGGCTGTTACATATTGTTCTTGTGACTCCTACAGGTACTATAAGAACATGTCAGAAATTTCTAATTCAGTATAACAGAAGACAGCTGCTGATGTTGTTGCAGAACTGTACAAATGAAGGTGAGTTCCTCCAGCCATTTTCTTAAACATGGCCTTAATTCCTGGGGGGTTTGTAGGATGTGCTGGGCTACTTCTGAATTCTTGAACTGAGAAATGTTCCTTTAGAAGTTAAGGATATTCCAGCATATGTGAAAAGATCAAGTAATGACCCTCTGTTGCTCTCTTTATTGCAGAGGAAAGACGGTGTATACAGAAGTCCTTGTTGAGCTGTTCCCTTACAGAAGAGCAGCCTCAAAGTGGAGATGAAGAAGATGATGATGGCATAGAGACAGACTGAACGTTACTAATTACTGTTCACCTCTGTCCTGTACTTGTGTACTCAAGATGTTACCAGTGCTCTTCAATGTTGAGCAAAGTAGGGGAGAGAAAAAGCATTTGTTTATATTTAGACTTCACTTCCCTATTCCAAGTATTCTTGAATAAATTGTTTTTTAAAAAAATTACATGGTTTTACTGAAGTAGGTTACTTGCCTGTTTCACTCCAGGAGTCAAGACCACCTGCACTCCTAAGGAGTGCAGCAGCTCAATGTGATCTTCATGCTGAGGTAGAAGTGAGCGTTAGGCAGTCGGCATGGACAAGGAATGTAGTTTTTCTCCTTCAGTACAGAAAAAGTATTAACATCTTACTGTTTTTTTTACCTTGTCTTCAAGCACACCTGTTATCCATAGGGCTATCCATTGTTTTGAGTCACAAAAGTACCGTTTGTGTACACAGGAGCAGAGATTACATGGAATGCAAGGTAGAGCTGTAAGGCTCAACTCCATCTGACCCATTATAAAACTCATAGGTACAAGTACTGCTTAGATATTTATTAAGTTTACACCAATCAGTTACAGGAAAGTAGCATTGCTGGTATTATCTCTTGAATCCATAGGAAAACAAGATACAACTTGAAGATGCTGTCCTGTGGAGACTGCCCCTGCCGAAGGGACACTCCTTGCCACCATCACTTCCCTTGTTCTAATGTCTGTGAGATGTGGAGGTGAGTTACACCAGCTCCAGCTATTCTGCCTCTCTTCCCAATGCAAAGAAAAGTTGACTATAAATGTGTAGAGATAATAGAACACAACAGATACTGGTTAGACACTAAGCAGTTGCTCCTGTTCCATGGCTTAAAATGACTGTTACAAATAGGAAGCAATAGTACTGTGAATGCAGTTAACTGCATACTTGAATCGTAGTTGCTTTCTCCACCCTCATTGATAATTTTCCACTGTGCATGTAAAGCATTAACAAGAAGATGCATTACCACTTTCAGGCATCTTTGTCTTAGTTTCTTTGCCCTCTCTTGACAAGCTGTACTGCCTTTCCATCAAGTATAATTAATTGTGACCACGCGTGAAGTCAAGCTGCTTTCAAAGAATGTTTTGCAAGTGTTTCCTCTATCCTCCTGTAGCAGTTGGAAGTATTCTTTACCTCCTTCCTCTCCGCCTTCTTTCTGGTTTACAGCTGCACACAGCTTTATGAAGTACACTCTTTGGTACCGGCTTCCCATGTGCACGTGCCTAATGCCTCGAGGAAGCACCTGCATAATATAGAGCCTACTGCTTTGAAATCAAACATCAATGCATTGACATAAACTTTTTACGTAGGGACAGAGCCAATGACTTTACCAGTGGCGTTAGAATAGCTGACTCTGGGAGTCTCAAACACATGGCTTCCTTGCTCAGCCCGGCCACAGCGTCAGAGGGAGAGAGCACATGAGCTTTCTAAAGCCAGGGCAAACACAGTCAGACCACTGGTGTAAGTGGGGCTGAAGATAACAGAAGAGACCTGTCAGTCTTGCACTGTAAATTAGGGGGTGCTTTATACCAGCTCCCTGGCATGAAATCTGTCAGGAGGAAGGTAAGATTTGAACCTGTGCAACTAAACGGTGTTGTGCTCCACATTGACATGGCAGTTCAGTTACAGCTCAGGAAGTGTGCAGTACTGGAAGTGTGCGTGCATATGATTTATTGCAACTGTTGGCCTTGACTGGTACATTACACCTACAGTTCATTTTATTCAACAAAATCCACACCACTTAACTCATTAGCTCAAATCAAACCACAAGCACTGCAGAATGAGACCACTCAAAGAAAGAGCAGGGAGGGGTCGAGAAGAGGCACGTTTATAGCCTGAGGTGCTTAGTGCAGACCGACTTACATCCCAGAAGTAAGCGGATACAGGCCCTTATCCCAGTACAAGAGACCCCAGCTTTTTGCTGGGGGATAAAAGTTATCTACAGACTCCAGCTATCAGTTGTTCTTCCAATTCAAGAGCAGCCAGTGTCAAAAACATCATTCAGGTAGTTACCAAGAGCCCTAGGGTGGAGTGTTTATTCTAGATGATCAGGTTACAAAGAATGTGTAGCCCATGGTTGGCAAAAAAAAAAAAAAAAAAAAATTAGCAGCCTCACTCACCCACATTAAAACAGAGTTGAACAACTGAGAGAAGCCAGGAGGTTCCTTCTACCACTAGTGCCAGTACGCGTTTTAAAATACACAAATTCATCAAGAGTCACTTCAAAACCAAGTAGCCAAGTTCTGCTTCACACTCACCTCAGCTTTAAATCTTTCCAAGACAGGAGAACAGGAGGAATTCTTGCTCTTTAGAAAAAGAACAGATATAGCAGCTAACACTCTAAAGCCAGGAAGCTTTTTTGCCTGTTTCCAGTGCAGTGGAAACCAGTTTCTCAAGTGAGCAGTTTGATGGCTTTACTGGAACAGCACTACTGTCATAGTCAGATAGATTTCTGCCCATGAATACTTCTAGGGAAATAAAGGCTCTCTGCCTCTTCACTTAGGTGATATTGCAGTATTCTGGCAGTGCCACAAAGCTGTAAAGAACCGACTTGGCCTAAACTAGAAGCCTTGGCTCATTTGTCTCTGGGTTGTTTCTTTCAAAACTTTGTTTCAGTATAAACTAATTAGGCAGTGGGAATCAAAACACCTTCCTTCAACATATACTGTCATGGTTTCCTCCTGAACCCCCTAGAAGCCCTGGAAACACAAGTTTAGTCTCTTTAAACTTAAATACTTAAACTATAGCAGCAAAACAAAGCAAAATGAAAAGAAAACCAGGAGAGGAAACTTCTCTTGAATAGCAGAATCACTTTGTGTGAACAACAGAGGTGCTGAACAGTAGCTTCTGCTTCTGTTTCTTTCTTTTCTTGCCTCCCTTTTCCTCTGTGAAGGATTAAAATGATACTGTCATTCTTCTCATGGAACAGGAATGTCACACAGAAATGACTTCTACAGGCCCATGATACTTCTTATCAACCCACTAAGCACGAGGGAGCTTAAATTTAACAAAAAAATTACTGCAGACAAACTAAGTGACACTCCATCACACCTAAAACACACCTAATGCTATTGCAACAGAAGATCTTAGGACTGCAAATGTGCACCAGTTTGCCTTTCAGACAGGTATCGCTTTCATCCATGCCCGAAAACCACAACAATTTCTCTGAAACTCCCAGGCCCTCCCGTCCAATTCTCCATCATTCAGTGCAGTCTCCAAACAGAAGCCAAAGCTAAACATCACAACTGAGCATTATAAATGAGTTTTTATCAGCCAGCACCAGGCTTAGAGGTTTAAGTTCATCTCTGTTTGTTTCAGAGTCCCTAATTTGAAATCTCAGCTAGCAGTTACCTTGAAATTTTGGTCAAACTTAAGTGGTAGTTCAGCAGGTATTTTTATTTTAAAAGTACATAACCTGAACTTCCTTGAGATAAAGCTTAAATTCAGTTTCAGTAGAGACATGGCAAACTTGATTGTCAAAAGCCATCTTTGTCCTAACAGGATTCTTTGCTAGTTGGAGATCTCGGCTCCCACTAAGAGAGCTGCTTTAAGCTAAGAGAAGCCCTAGTCAAGCTGTTCAGAAACCACAACCTGACAATTTTCAGAACTGTTCTGTGGCCAATATTTGGTCCCCAAAATTGCTGCTCTCACTTCTCCCAGAGGAAGAAGGGGAAATTCTCAGTTTTTTTCTCTTCAGAAATTTTGCATGCCTTCCCCCGGCACCTTTTACCTGATAAATGATCAGCTGTGGACGGTTTGTCCAGTTTCAGGAGGGCTGCCTCAATGGCTTGGCTGAAGGAATTCTGGAAGCTGGGCACAGGTATACGGTCAGAGCTGTCACTTTCTCCATCACTGTCCGCTGGCACAGGGAGTGCCAGAGTGTTCTCATCTGAAAGAAGGAAACAGGCAGAAGGCTGTATAAAACTTTCACAGTGCATATGCTCCTCCACACTCCAGGTGTTTCTTGTGAAATTACAGGAAACCTGAAAGTAGTAATACCAAATTTTCTTACCCCTTGTCTTTGGAGCAGGTTTGGGCCATGTTTCTGGTTTTGCCTTTCCAACTCTCAACATCTATCAAAAAAGTTGTAAGATACGATTAAATCCCATGTACTAGAACAATCCTGCATATCCCTTAAGTTGCAAGAAAATCTAGGAACCCCTTGAAGCAATCCAACGCTATGTTGTCTCCATAAGATTTATCCCACGTTGTTTCTGTGGGGGAAGCAAAATTCCCCCCCCCCCCAATTCTATTGGGGGAAAAAGTTCTCAGACTAATCCCTAACTAACACAACAAGCAATTCTGACCAGATTTACTCTGCTACATGGCTTACCTGGGCAAAGGAAGGGAAGGGAGACTCTTCTTCTAAACTCCCACAGAGCAACGGGCTGACCTGGCTGGCAGCAGGTGACAGTGGAGTTGGAATAGACTCTACAGAGAAAGCAGCAGATAATTAAAGCCAGTTGCATTTGGCAAAGGCACTCATTATGCTGCTTATCAGGATGAAACAGAAATGAAGTTTTGTTATCTTATGTAATTAACCATTTTTATCTCATCAGTTCCATCCATTAGTCACACAGTGGGACCTCTCAAATTTCCTCAATCTTTTTGTTTACGGAAGATTTAAGTTTGGGCTGGTTTTTTGGGGGGAGCTGTTTCCTTATTTTAGGCTGTTGTGTACGTTTTTTGTTTTGGGCTGGGGGGGGCTTGTTTGGGATTGGGTTGTTGCATTTTTTTTTCCAAAAAACATTCAAGAATAGTTTCGATTTAATGGGGGTTTTTTTTATGAACTGCAAGATAAAACATTTAGTAACACATCACTGGACAACAACCTAACTGAGTGCTCATCAACTACATTTTATTTTAGTATAACGTGGTAGGGTAGACTGAGAGGGTAGAAAGAAAAAATGCCAGTAGTGTTTTTCTGGCATACACACTTTTCTTCCACTTTTGGGGAACTTTTTTTTTTTCCTTTCTTTTCATCTGCCTCAGCAAAGATTTAAAAGTTGGAGCAACTACAGTGCAGATCTCATACTGTCACTGAAGCAGAGGTAGTAAAAAGCAGACAAAGGACCAGAATGTTTCTTAGCCATGTCAGCCTTTTGTGTATGATCTCACAGGCAACCTAGGAAAGACGCAGTCTTTGATCAGTATTAAGGAAGTTTAGCGTGATGACCTGAGCAGTAGATCCCAAAAGAATGATCAAGAACTATATGTGATGTGTTTTTCCAGATGCTCACCTGTCTGAAACACAGGGCTTCTGCCAAGAGGAGACAGACAGAAGCTCTGATGATCAGTGCTGGTAGTTTCTCCGGGGCAAGAGGTAAAAGCAGGGAACTGCTGCAGATTCTCTAAAGCAATATGGACCTCTGGATCTAGAAAGAGGTTTTAAATTAAAGCACTACACAATGTGGGGGAGAACTGTCAACATGCAAGTTGTTTCAGGAATCTAGGAGGTGCCAACTCAATTTTCTTTCCACCCTCTATTTTAGAGACCAGTACAAGCCCTGCTGCTGGATGGAAGCAGTTCCTAGGCGGTTTTTTTCTTTTTCACTTTTCACTCAATATCATAATTACTATAAAAACAGAAACCAAGAATCCTGAGAGCTACATACACCATGGAGACAGCTGTGCCCACAAATGCCCTCTGTCTCTCCCATAACGGGCAGGTATGCAGAAATTGCATAACATCATTTAACACCCTGGCTAAAACAGCTTATATTTTTTGCTCTTACAGATGATGTTTCTAGTATCTTGTAATCTTGTTCTAAGTACGCACTACAAACTAAAGGCCTTAAGAGTTCATCCTATAGCTCAAGAAATCAGCTCAGCAACTAAAGATGACTGGAAATCCACCAGTTAGGCTCAGTCACTACTTACATTTGCCCTGTTTCTTGTTTTCTTCTATCTCAATTCTGCGTTCACGTCGTCGTTCATCACGAGCTTTCTTCTGCCGTAGACGTTTCCTCTTTTCAAGGTCATCTAGGAGCAACGCATAGCATTGGATATCGAAAAACACAATATTTTGGCAATGTTTTCTCCAGCTTTGAGAACAACGTATTCAGTTATAACACGTTAGTAACAAAACATGCTTACAAACAACATATGCTCTTACAAGCAGTCAGGCTTTTTTATTCTTTGTGTAACTGTTGTCTATAAAACAGCGAACTGGGGTTGTTCTGTCTAGTATCAGACAGTTGGTGCAAGAGGAGTAAAGATGCTACGAATGTTCTTTTTTTCTGCCATTAAGCGATAAGAACGCCTTCCCCTTCACCCTCACAGATACATGACAGAGCCTATGAGAAAGGTAGTACCAACCTGAAAACAACTCTAAAGTCTCCTTAGAGATGATTGGTGGCTTCAGAGCCAGTTCACAAATGCTGAACTCACAGGTGAGGGGCAAGTGACAGAGGTAGCGATGACGCTGTCTTATATCCTGATTTAAACAAAAGAGCAGATTTATGATCACAACAAGGTCTAGAGGCTGCCATAGTGATGAACAGCTCATGGACCTAGAACGCCCACCATTCATCAAATCAAATGGAAAAAAAAAATAGCAGCAGTGACACAATAATCACTTTATAAACTACAAACACGTGAAGGATGCCCTGGATCAGAACCAAATGCTCTACATCATAATCAGATTTGGATGCAGTTACTCCAGCTTGCTTACTGATTTTCTTGTTATTCCTCCCTTCTCACTCATATTCACTGGAATAAAATTCTACACCAGTCTTACAACGCAATTATTTTTGCACTGTATCAAATTTGCCTTTTACACTTAAATTATTTGGACCAATGACCACCACTTTGCTAGACTGAGACAAGCCAAGTTTTCTATTTTCCTTGCAGAGCCGAAAAACTTGAAGACAATTCCCTACTACCTCCGCATGCATTCTTACTTGAGCACTTAATTTCTTGAAGATGAATTAAGAATTATATATAGTTGTTACTGCACATGCCAATTGTTACAGTTGTCTTTATCTGAAGTAAAGGAATCCAAGACCCATCCCTTCTTCCAGAACTTCAGCGTCTTAAGCACTTTCACTCCCTCTATCTCAAATGCTGAAGTTTTCTTTCCATCCTCTTTATTTTCGTAACATCCCACCTCTACTCTCGATGCTCAGAACCAACTGTTTGTTCAAGACAGAGGCAGGTTGAGAAACATGATAATCTGCCTAGTTCAAGCTACTGTCTTATATGAGAAAAGAATTTACATTTTTTAAGACAGCTTTAACAACAAACCAATCTTAAGCTTGCAATTCTCTTACTCCTAGAATTTCCTACCTTCTAGAAAAAAGCTAGACTGCAGTCTACTTATCAAAGGCAGCATAAGGTACTGCACTTTACAGAGATGCCCTTCACAGATTAGCATGCCTACCCATTCATAGTTATTATTTCTTGTTGCTGAAGAGAAACAAGTCTCATCTGTCAGCTACAACGATGAATCTGCTAAAACAAGGGCCTTTAATTACTAAGAAGATAAAATAACTACCTCTGTCATTGAGTAGCCAGTTATCTCCACTACAGCTGCAGTTATCTTCTCTGGACTCTTCTCCAGGCTGCCGTATTCACGAACAAGACATCGAACATTCACAGGGTGAAGATACATACACTGTCCGTCCTCCGCTATAAGATAAGATATCGTCACTTGTTCTTTGCCTGTTAATTTTCAGTACCCTTCTCCCCACTTCAGTGCATTCACCACTAATAAAATTAAAGCTCCTTTCTGAGTTTCTGTGGGACTTTTATTTCACAGGGCTTAGCTGCACCTAATGAACTGACATCTTCCTCAAGAGGATCCCCAAAGGTGGCATCTCTGCCCCTATGATTCCAGGATTTCATTGCACTGACCTTGATAGAAATAGTAAAAAGGAGAGTTGCTAAGATGTCCACTGCTAATCGTATCTTTAGATTCTTGGTAGCTTGTTTCAGCTGGATTTGGTTCTTCTGTAGTGTTCGTATCGGGTTCCCCTACAGTGTCCACCTCAGGTACCTCCTCTTCACCCAGCACTGCCTCTTCTGCTTCCACAGGAGGCGAAAAGGAACTTGCCAGATCAGAGCAAGGCTCCACAAGCTCCTCATCAAATGCAGAGAGATATTCCACACCACACTACCACAGCAGAGAGCATACAGTTAGTACCACATCACCGCCTTTCAAAGATTATCATCTCTGCAAAAATCTTTGGCACCAGTTCACCATACACTGCAGTGTAAAGTGGCAGAATTAAGCATTACCAAGATCTGCCAGAGCAGAATTGCCACCCACCTTTTTCTCTTGGGAAACTGCAGGCTCCACTGCCTTGGAGCTTTCTAGGACCAATTCTTCCATAGCTGCACCAATTCCAGCAATGCCATTGTTTTTATCCTGGTCAGCAGAGAGTGCTGTTTCTCGCTCCTACAGGTCATCCAAAGAGAACAAGTTTTGATTCCTTATTTAAGCCACGAGACTATCACCATGGTTATTTTTAGCCTTGTTCTGTACTTCAGGTTTTCATAGATCTATAAATCATCTGTGACAAAGAGTGACCTTTGAAGAGAGGTCCTCTCCTTCTTGTTACTAGAAAGCACACCCATTGTAGGATGCCCAAATGCTTTGAAAAGGAGTATTCTACAGGTTCGCTCATGTCTGCCCGATAGAAGTTATCCCAGAAATTGCTGGATCTGAAAGGGAAACACATCTTCCTTTGAAAGCAGAACTCCTTTACGTTTATGGAAGGAACACCATTCAGTAAATATCATTCTGTTTGGTTATTTTGAACATCATGCCAGATACCTGGGGTCCAAAGGCGATAGTCTCCTCCAAGATTTATAATGCTATTCTAGCAGCAAACCTCGCTAGTATGTACATCGTGGAGACCAGAACAATCACACACAACCACTTATCAGCAGAACATAGATGCTCAGCACTCCGCATATTCTTAAAAGTAAAATTACTCCAAAGAGGTTCTCACCTTCAGTTCCTGGATAGCCGCCTCAATAAAGCAAGCCTCTGGGGTGTGTTTTTCTTCCTCATACTGTTTTAGTAATGCCGCTTTCTCCTCCAGAATCACCAGCTGCAATACCTGCTCCCTGGATGCCAGAAGCAGCTTTGAATACTGACTATGCTGGTCATCTGAACAGAAGGAGCACCAAATCATTAATATCTGCATGTAGAGACCGATGTTTCTTCTGAAGTTTTGTTACTGCTCCCTTTTGTGAGTTAATCCACCCCAGGGCAGAGAATGCTTAGCAAGAGTTTGATACAGACTGCGCGTATTACCATTATATCATTGATGACACAAGCTGGTGCCACACACCTGCTCTGCTACACACACCTCCCCCACGCAGCTGTTTATCTGCCACTTTCAACCTGTCACTTCACCACTCAGTTACTACAAATCAAAAGAAAATCAAGTCAAACTTCTATGCTGTGGAAGCACCACATTTGAGAAGCCTTGGGTGGTCAAAACTTCCTGAAACAATGCAGTCTGCAGCTTCTTCCTCTTCTCTATATCCTCAAAAATACTGCAACTGGAAAGCTCTGCAAAAGTGACCGCTGTTTTGGCTCAAACTAGTTCATAAACCCATAAGTACTCAAAATTCATACAAAATATTATTATGAGGTTTTTTTCTTTACAAGAAGCACAGCAGAAATGGTAAACTACAGAATTGCAAGTTTAGCAAAAGGTAGTCTTCTTTGTTACTGGAGAGTTTATCTTAACTTTAAAGCTTAGAGCAACCATAGCCTCACCTACTAGCACAGTCCCTATACTCGCTGCTCCCCAAGGGTCCAACCTTGTCTACAGAACACCAAGTTAATGCCGAATTTCCTGGGTTTAGAATGATCTCAAATCCCATATTCATTCTTTTGTTTATTTTATGAAAGGATTTATTACTTTCAAATACTGAGGAACATGTAAGCACACGCCCTGCCTGCTGGATACCCGTCATGCATTAGGAGACTTGACTTTTTACAGAGAGCTTAAATGCACGCAGCCTTTCACAAGTGTGACTGCAAAATGAAGTGAGCCAAGACAGCCCACAAACCAGCAATGTTAAGTAAAATTATTTCTTTAGTCACAAAATTTTTGTGATACTAACAGATAAGATGACGATGTGTTAGTCACATTACTTGACTGGAGAAAACCAAAGAAGTCAGGCAACAGATGTTTGGAATAGGTTTGCAATAATTTTGATTATTTTCCCATATCATTCTCAGATTTTAGTTGGTAAGTGAAGATGATGATGAAAACCATGTGGAAGATCACATCCTTGAAACAGTTTAGACAGAGACAGTTATTTTTGCTAAGCTGTACAATGAGGAGCCAGGAGGGAAAAAAGCTAAGGACACTGAAGAGACAACAAAAGCAGCAAGAGTCACACCAATGACTCTACGATACACAACACGCATCAAACTAACACCAACGGCTGAGAAGGCAAGAGCTGCAGCGCAGTAACTTGAAAGGAAACCACACAAGTTAAAGCCTTATAAAAAACAAAGCGTGAGTAGAAAGCTTATTATTAATATGTGGTCATTAAGGTTTTCAGCTGCTAAACCCCATGTTTTGTAGTCTGGTCTATTTTAAGGTGACAGCAGGGCATTGCCATGGTAAATCCTCTCTACACGAGTCCTAGTCACAGTTAGGAGCAGGACGCCAACCACCAGGACTCAGACAGACTCACCTCTGATGTAAACAGGCTGCACCACATTCATCCACTGAGATTTGGGCAGTGCTATCAGAACACCTTTCTCTCTTCTCATAAGTTGCATTGTAATGGTATCACCAATTGCATATTGACGTGTTTCCATAGCAACAACACTGCAACGTAAGGGGGAGGTTAGTAGGGTAAAAATGACATTTCAAAAAGATGCATCATTTAATAAATATAAAGCCTCACCTCTTGAGATCCTTCTTGTGAACAGAGCCGTAACAAATAGGACATTTACTCCAGGTCTTTTCACTCAAGGAGAGATAGTGAAGGATACATGCCCAACAAAAGATATGCCCACAGCGGGTGATCTTTGCTGCGGTTGGTGGGTACAGACATATGGGGCAAGAGGGCACTTCATGGCTACAAATTCGCTGAAATGGCACATGAGAAGAACAGTACAAGTTTTAGACTTGGAAATCAGTCCCTGTGCTACAAAATAAGCCACCTGTAAGATCTATTCTAACATACTAATCTTCCAGCTCTTTAGGCTCTGCTTATTTACCAATAAATTAAGTACACTGTGAACTAAGTATCACCTTCAGAATGCACAAGGAATAACCATCAAAGCCACCCATCTGGTATTTCTACTCTAATGACATTAAAAAAGTGACTTTTCTCATGTTTCTTCTCATGTATTCACCATCTGTAAGAGTCAGCAGCATCTTCATCATCCGGATTGAGACACTGAGAAGACAGCAAATGAGCCCTGTCGCCTCACTTAAACAAGCAGATCTGTGCAGCCCTGTTTAGCTGCGAGACTGGACTTACCTATTTCCATGAACATGCTAGTTTAGTCAGACACTTTACTAGCATCTATATGTTGCAGAGACGTAACTGCCAAGCAAGCACCTAGATTTTTCATCTCTCATGTAGCACCGGGTAACAGTAAGCCTACCTCCTCTCCAGCTACACCATGCACCAAGACTAGTCTTGGCAGATAATAAGTTTCTACTTGAGGCAACCCAAAGTTCTGACCACAATTCTCAAGAGATTTTCCATTTTGTTGCTAGGCAAGATGGGCCACCTATGCACAGAATAATTCTTCAAAATTCTACACTCTAGTCCTCTTCCATGGACTCATGCCCAAGTTTTCTGTTAATATCTCGATCACAAGGACTCTGTCTACAGAATGTCAGATACTATTTTTGATGAGCTCCCATCTGCGAAAGCAAGAAGAAGCTGCTAATTCTCCTAATAGATTTTAGCACTTCTCTTTTCCTGTCATGAAAGTATTTCATAATATATTCCATGACAGATCTTTCCCAGTATTGTGGGAGTGACAGAAGAGGCCTCAACTCAAAAACAGCTGAGTTTTACGTAACAGCACAGAGATAAAGAGGCAGTTAAAGACAGGTTGAGCTTCTTAATAAGAAGAGGAAAAAAAAAATCTAGCCCATCACAACTGACCACTTGCTCCACAAAGTCCCAGTTGACCAAGGTATCTGGATCAGCAAAGTGGACTGTGTAGTCCTGTTCTTCAGAGACAACAAACTGGCAGCTGGGGAAAGGCAAAGAGACAGATGATCCACTCAGTTGTTTCTAAATATTCTTTGAGAACTATCCTATAGGATTCTCTGAGCTTCTTCTTTGTCCAGCAGAAAACTGCTGGACGCAGTCAGTAACTTCTACCAACAAAACCCAAAAGAGTTCAATTCAGAACCAGTTTTCCAGAATACAGGTGTGTGCAATTTCAGTTAGACACAACATCACACACTAAGTACAGAATGAGACAGGCAGACTGGTTTCCCAGAAACATCTAAGAAACAGCCACGTCCATCAGGGATCTATTAAAAAACAGGGAATCCACAAGTGGAAAAAATATGCTCACAAAAACTAGAACTACTGGGGTTCCCACAAATAGACTTCACTACAATAAGACACAAAACAATAGGGAAAAATCTGCAGCATCAATGCTGGAAATAGTTTTTGTTATCTTTAACGTGATCAGACGCAGGAAGTCCTGAACACATTTCAAATTCCCGTGAAAGCGACCATTATTTCCAGTCAAAAGCAATTCTGCTGCTGGATTACTATACTGATCATTTGGGTTATACTACATACCTAGGGGCCTGTGAAATAATCAGCAGTTTAAGAATTAAGACCCGTATAAGTAATTGCTTCTGGGACTTGTAAATTCAGATTAGCTTTCATACAGCAATTGCTACCCCTACCATCTCAACATATTATTTTTTGGAAAAAACAATGCATATCCCACAAGGGAACTGCATAGGACTTCCCAAATGGATTGTCATATTCCACAGGCGATGCTAGAAAATTACAGAAGACTAATTGGTTTGTATCTAAAGGACTCACTCCATCAGATCCCTTGTAAATAGGTAAAGACCACAACCTGATAGATTTTTCTCTTTCAAGTGTAGTCTTTACCACTAAAATCACTACGGAGAGGTAACTTCACCCTGGAAAAGTCAATACAAGTAGCCAAGGTCAAACACAATTCCCTGTCTGATCATCCCTTACAGCTCAGTGTCTCTGTAGAAGAGCCCTGCCAGTCTTCCACTCACTTGGCCTGTAGGAAGAGCTCCTTGTTGAAAGGCTTATGTCCCCACTTGTTCCTTTTCCCCCAGTTGCCATGTCCATTCCCATCAAAATGGCCTGCTTGGCCACGGGGTTCAAAAGTGAAGTTCAGTAAGTGGTTCAGATTAATCTTCTTGGGACCAGAGAATTGGGCAGGGCTGAACTCTGCCCGCTGAGCCTCTGCTACCTAAGAGACAACAGCATTTGTTAGAACTTGCTAGAATTTACTGCAAAAACATCAGTACAAGTTGATACCCAGGCCCCATTAGCAATTACGTACAGAATATGCAGCATCCACTCACTCACCTTCGCCCATTCCAGTTCTGCAAATCAAGTAGTGCAGCGTTAGAAGTGCATGAGAACATGAAAGTTGGAACTGAGTGGTCTTACCCCCACACTGATCAAAAGGAGGAGAGCATAAAAACAGCCGTCACAAGGACAAATAAAAGCTGGCAAAACCTTTAGTCCAAGTTAATAACAGAAGAAAATTGTTCGAATCCTGAAAATATTTTTTTAGACAGCCAGTAAGACAAGTCTGATCACTATTTGCACAGGTTGTACTTGTTTTGGTTAGTTTTCATATAATGAAGCAAAGAGGGAAAATTCAACAGAGACAGCAGGGGAGTTCTGACAGTCAGCAATTTAGGTGAGCAGCGCTGCTCATCCACTAAAACTGAAAAATCAGAGTATCAATGAAAACCCACCAATAGCCTACAGCATTTAGACCCACATCAGCATAAAAGCCTCTGGTTTCACTCCATCTTGATGTCATCGAGGCTAATACAATTACTTTCCCAATACCACTCGCACACGCAATTTGTACACTGAAGCGGTTAGACACAATCACCTCAGACTTAAAAGCTGGAAATTGTATCACTAGATATTTTCATGAAGGACCTCTGTTTCATGAGATATGGACACGGCCTGTCTAGGTACCCATTCCTCAGATGGTATTTTTTTATTGCAAGCCTCTGAGAGCAGAGAGCACTCCTCTTCTGTTGTTGCCAAGTTGTTCTGCTCACGCTCACTCTGGCATCTCAACGATGTTAGCACCTCTTATCGCTCTGTCCCTTCCCAGCCCAGGAGCTGGACACAGAAGACCTATCTAGGCGGGTCAGAGCGATCCTCTCGTCCCAAGAAAGAAGGCCTTGGAGGCATGGCATTACAATTCTCACCTCATCTCGTCTTCCACCATTACAAGAGCTAAAAAGTTTGCCACTTCCGCCGCTACCTCCCCTTTGAGGGGGCATCTTGTTAAAAGCTTTGCTTTTCTGTGAATTGGAGCGACGGGACTGACTGGAAAAGTTCTCATTTTTTGAATATGAAGTTTCTCTTTTACGATTATAACGCTGTTTGGATCCACTCGCATTCTTTCCATCTGAAAGACAAAAAAAAAAAAAAAAGAAACAATAATCAGATCAGCAGCCTCAGAGTTGTCCACATGTACTGCTATGTACTGCTCCTCAGACAGCTTCGCCTCAGAGACGCGCCCACCTCGTTCACTGCCTTGGGCCCTGGTTAAAAGGCTGGTGTTTATCAGGACATCAAACCCCCCCCAGCAACCGAAACCAGTTCATTCCTACCATTGCCCAAAGAACCAGTCAAAGAGCATAAAAGAAGGATGCATTTGCTGGGCTTTATCTTTTATTA
The DNA here is from genome assembly GCF_028500815.1 of Rissa tridactyla. Taxonomy (NCBI): domain Eukaryota; kingdom Metazoa; phylum Chordata; class Aves; order Charadriiformes; family Laridae; genus Rissa; species Rissa tridactyla. Next base: position 12,402,352 of record NC_071478.1, read on the forward strand.
GAGTGGCTGAATTTTCTTTATCTGGATTTGGAACTGCCGTCACCAGACATTAGCGTGTTGCCTGGTACATTAAGTGATAAACACCAACACCACATCTTCATGCCCCATTACAAAAATTGACAACAACTAGTTCATTTTTTCATTCCATTTTCTGAAAACACACAATTTCTCATATGTCGTTCCCTTATATAAATATGCTGCTGCCTGCATGTGTCTTGAAGTCTCCCACTTTGCAAGACCCCCATTCCCTCTTTTCACTCCGTTCTGGCCCCTGCACTTCAAAAGACTCCAACAGACCTAATTCTGTTTTAAAAATACCCTTTTCTTTCATGAGGCAAACAAATGCTAATCGATCTTGAAGCACGAACCCAATGCTTTGGCCTTGCAGGACACATACCTGATATCTAAGTACTAAGTCCACCAGCCCATGCAACAAGACCTGTTTGCCCAAAAAGCACGCCGAGCGCACCACTGACCCTAACGCAGGGCACAGCAGAGAAGCACAAGGCAAAATACTGCAGGAATAAAGCTCACAAGAGCAGAAAAATCAGTCAGACTCCTGAAAGGGGTTTCTAAACAGCTGCTTCATTAGACTGCTAGAACAGAAAATTAATACTATGAAGGTATTTCTAATAATCTTATCACAAGACCGGAGTTGCCCCAAGGATGCAACAGACTGCTTACCTGTCACTTAACATAGCTTTTCCACCAACTGCCCTCAGTTTTATTTGTAGAAGAGGTACGTTGATAAGCTTGGAAGCAAAACTCCACAGGCCCAGCGAGACGTCTATCCACACCATCCAGCCCCAAAGCCACTCTGGATACTCAGTAAGTGTTACGCAAACAGCAATGCCTCACACAATATCTAGATCCAGTTTATAAAAGCCTCCTAGTTTGCCTTTTCACACTTTGTAGTCCTCCCCACCCCTTAATATAAATCTTACATGGCAGGCAAACACACCACTGTGATTCAGGATCACGTTACTCACATGGGCAGTTTTCATTACCTGTGCCTCCAGTTTTCCCCTTCCCCAGCACCGATTCCAATCTACCCGAGCATTTGAAACAGCTGGAATGGGATCATTCACACAAAGTCTCACTTTTCTGTTATTTCTAGTTTTCTCTCCCACTTGCACCCCCAAAAAATAAGAGGGGCAGTGGACTGGAAAGTCTGTGTGTTATTGTACGTTACTGAAAATCCGACTTATTCTTAAAATTAAGCAATAAAACTGATTTGACGGAGTTTTGTGGTGGTCTGCTGTTTCTTGCACATGGCAGACTTCAGTCTTTGCCCACAACGACAGCTATAGACATAAAAAGACACTATCATTACTTTCACATGATGTGACAGAGGCATTTTGCAGACAAACTTCATCGTCAGAACCGGTCATTTACTCTGCTATTCAAAAGGCTGATCCTCTAATTCAGAATTAAACCAACTCCGTTGGAACCACAGACGTGTAACTCAAACACACGCTTGCACAGTCTGCAGTGCTATAGCGCACGTCGGGCTGAAGACATGGGTTGAGCGTTATCAGGAAAAAAACACACCAGGAGCTGCCAAGCGTCGAGGGTGTGACCAGGTCTGGCTGAATGATTATTTAGATAGACCTTTTCTGAGAGTGTCTGTAGGGAAGAGGCTAAAATCAACACCCCTGAGTCTCTGGTAAAAAATTAAGGCATTTTGAAGAGGTTTTGACTACTGCTTCAGTTATTCAGGAGCATAGCTTGTCAGTTTAGAGCTCAACCACCCTCTTAAATCTGCAATTTCAGTGAACGCTTCTGAAGCGGAGTTCAGCCTAAAGTGGATCTTTACAAGGCCCAGGAACAGCTTGTACCTGCAGTCGACAGAAGAATTTCCTACCACTTAAGAGTTTTAATCAAGTTAGTCACCATCGAATTTGTCAGTCAACTGGTTTATACACATTCCTGTCATACTACAGGTCCTTTCCGACCAACTCCAAGAGCCTTTGGGAGTCACTATGACGACTCTCACGTTCTATAGGAAAGTCCTCTCCACCTGCGCCTTTTTTATAGGAAGGACCTTACATGACGGTCTAACAATGCTTCAAACCTCGCGTTTCTCCTCCTAGAATAATTAGCCTCATGAGGATTCTGGCCCATCAGAGCAGCAATGAAACCAGTCAACAGACATCGAAGAGTCTGGAGTATGCATTTGTAAACTGGAACGCTTTTCCCTCGCCACGAATCTAAGCAATGCCGTTCCTTCCAACCTTTCCAGCATGCCACATGTCAGGGACCTTTCTGCTTTGTATCATCCCCTCCTTGCGTTCCCAGGAAAGGCAGGGCAGGACAGGGCTGTCTGCACTCCTGCAGGGAGAAAAGTGGAAGATTCTCACCGCTGTCCTCTCTTGTCAGATCCCAGTTTTAAGTAGCATAGGTTTGGATTTGTGAGCTTCTCTTTTCCTTCTTTTCTTGGCAAATTAGGAATGATCAACAGCACTGGTGAGGTACTTACTCTTCACTCAGGTCCTCAGTGAGTCCTTTTGCCGCTCTCACAGGATCTAACCTATAATAAATATATCTACCCATCCATGCTCCAAAAGAACGCAGACTTATAAAAAAATACCACCTATATAATTTTATAAAACTAGCAACAAAGCTGTTCTTGCATTCTGAAGGAAGCCCTGACATCTGTGGTTTCTCCTGCTGGATGCCACGTGCCACGTTCTGTTAGAGGACCTCTATCTCCAAAGACCCAGAAAGAGGAGATCAAGTTCACAGGACTAAGAGCAGCTCTAAGTGACCACTTTGGTCCTGGAGCCGCAGTGGTTTGCTACTGGGGTGAGGACTGCAGTTTCCTTCCACCTTTGTTTGCCTCTTCTTTTCAGCTGAGCTGTGTTGAAGCCAACTGTATTGCATAAGGGGTTTGGGTGGTGGATCACAGTAAGCCCCAGGGTGATTTCAGGAAAACACACTGAAGCTATTGGCTGCTGCTAAGGCAAACATCCCAGTGAGCAAGAGGTGACCGAGCAGTCACACACCCCAGCTAAGCATGCTCTCACCGGAATAATAAGGCCCAGTTTGCGAGAATTAATGCTGTCCATCAGGTCCCGAGGATTGCAGAGAAGCCCAACAAGCCTATTTTCCCTTAGCTACTTTGCTCCATCCTAATGGGATGTGACTCCTCTTGATACACTAATATAACCCAAAGAAACTCTTCTGTTGGAAACTTCCAAGTTTAATTTAGTTTCTAACGCCAAGTCTGAAATATAGCTGGAATCCAACTTCCACAAGAGCTTACAGTATCCTGTTTAGCCCATTTCAGAAAGCTGCGCTGCAAGAGAAACGGAAGGAGAAGCTACTGCAAGGCTTTACAAACATCCACTTCTTCATTTCTTCCGTTGGACTTGATCACAGCACGTAACTCTGAAAAGCACCTAAATGGCAAGAGCTTGACTAGACTCAAATGCAGTGACCATCAGTGCAAAAGCCAACTATGCAACATTTCGAGGAGGGCCTGTGGTCCATCAAGAATACTCTCCATTTCAAAGGAGACACAAGATTTTCAGAATACCTCCTATATCTTTCCTAAAACAGGACAGAAATTGGGTGGACCACATCAGCCACATGCAGAATGATAAGGAAATCAAGAAAAAAATCCCGTATGGTGACATGCCAGTGTCTTGCGCGCAACAGCTACCAAAACACTGCCACGATTTAACAGAGCTACATGCTGTATGCTCGTCCTGTGGTTGTTTGCCGTAATCTGACCAAGGGTATCTTCTCATTTTAATTTTCAGTACCCTCCATTTAAGATGTTCTCAAATACACATCTGCTCCTACGAGAAGAGGTTCTAATTTTGCCAGGCCTCTTTGATGACGCAACTCATTCCATATCCCTTTGCCCTCCACTGTAGTTAAGAAACAGGCATTTTAGAAGCAGAATTATGTCAGGACAAAACTTTCTTCTGTTTTATTAAAAAAAGAGGACTTCAAAAAGGCTGGGTTTGTTTTTTAATTAAAAGTTAGTCTATTGTATTGGAGCAGAAGAGTATGGTACATCAGGATTTCTCTCCTCACTGCTCCTCTGCTACTAGTGACATTGTTTCAAACCTGTAAAAAGTGGCATTCCACAAAAATCACTTAACGCTTTTATTCAGGGTTGGAAGGACAGGCCTTTTATTTCCTTCCTCACTACAGACACTGTTTCTTCTACTTAAAGGCATGCCAGCCACAGGACAGGCCATCTTGACTCCTTACTGAAAGGTGTTTATATTCCGTGACCAATCCCCCCTACAGCACCACACAACACTAAAACAAGAAGCTGTAGCGATAAGGTACCTCCTGCTAAGACAGAAACCAGTTCTCGACAACAGGAAAACCTCGTGTCTGATGGCCTTTCACACTGCCTCTTGCAATACAGGCGGAGAAGTTTCTTTATTCCATCAGAAGCCAAAGATCTGGTTCTAAAACTCCTGTTGCATACCTAACACGTGATATCCCTTGTTTCCATTGGTTCGTTCATTAGACGGGAAAAAATTAAATAAGAGACTGAAAAATAACCACAGTAACTAGGCATAATAAGACCCTCGCATCAAATCCTGTTGCTGATGCAAAAAACTTTACAAATCAGTTAGGAGTTCTTCCACAAACAACTGCCTGAAAAGTTCTTCCCAAAAAGACTTTCATGTGTTTGAATCTGAAGTTAAAACTTAACTATAATCGCACAGTTACACCACAACCTGGGGAGCGGCGGGTGAGCCAACCTCCGCATCACTCACTTCAGTCTGCCCTGCGGAAGATCAGCAAATAGAGGCGAAGAGCAGGTAACACTTGGTTACCCGGGATCCCAGTGCATTTCCTCCAGATACTCATTTTGTAAACCCTCTGGAATACACTGCTGCTTTCTCAGAAACCTGAAGTAATACAGTTGAAACAAACCACCGAGGAGGAAGGAAATTAGCACAGCGGTGGTGTTGTAGCAACCTGTTGACACTCTCGCACGTCCTTCCGGGACTAAAAACACTAATTTTAACCACTACTGCCCCATTTCTAGGTTTTAAAAAAAATAAGTAAATAAAATGCAAGGTTGCCAGGAGCACTCTGCTCCCAAAGAGCTTTAGAGAACTGGAGGCAACTCAGGTCTTACCTTGAATAGATAGATGACAGGAACCATAATGGCTCCTCACGAACTGCTATGTCAGCAAAACCAGCTGTTTGCAATGACAGACATAACACTTTGGTTTAAATGCCAGAGGAGCAAACAATGTGTAACTAACTCCGGGCTCCTCCGAAGCAGGTCACTGGCAGACAGCCGGTAAGGGGAACGCTGTCTATCCACACCAGACCTCCTCCGGCAAGACACAAAAGCACCCTCGAGTACAGAATAAAGTTAAGGGTTCTCTTAACAGGCCCTGGCAAACATATATTCTTACTATAAAGCCAAAGCTTTAGCTCTCAAGCTGATTATTCCGATGCTAACAGAGACAGAGCGTTAATCCTCAAAGGAAGAAGGGAGCAGGAGCCACAGCTCGCCCAACAGGGAACAAAGCCGGAAGAGGAAGGAAAAAGAAAGCAAGAACAAGCCGTGACCTGAAACCAAACCCATTAAACTCAGCCGAGAGACAAACAGGCCGGCCAGGAGCGGTTCAGCTTCACGGCAAACCCAGCCCCGGCACTGCCCGGCCCCACGTTACCCCGCTCCTCCCGCCGAGGGGCCACCGCCAACGGCCCGAACCCCCCCCGGGCAGGACCCCCCTCACACCCCGGCTCTTACCGCCTTTGGGCTTAGACTCCCCCGCGGCGGGCCCGGCCGAGGCGGACCGCGGCTGCTGCCCTTTGCCGCCGGCCGAGGAGCCGGGCGCACCGGAGCCGCAGGGGCTGCTCTTGTCCATGGCGGAGGCTGAGGCGGGGGTCGGGCCGGGCGGGCTCTGCAGCATCAACGGGCGCCCCGGCGGGCGAGCGGCGGCCCTGGGCGGGGGGGCAGGACGGGCGCTGGCGGAGCCGGCGGGGGCCCAGGCTCATGGCCCGCGGGGGCGACCGGCGGGGGCGGCGCAGCGCGGACTCGGCCTCCTTCATGGCGACATCTTCTCGCTGCTCAGCTCGAACGGGGGGAAGGCCGCGGGAGGCCGGGCCGGGCCTGCGGGGCTCCGGGCGAGGAGGGAGGGAGCTGCTGAGGGAGCCCCGCGGGGCCCGGCGCTGCCTGCCGCCCGAGTGGTCGGCGCCCCCCAGGCACCCACCGGCTCCTCGGCGCCGCCCCGGCCCCGGCTCGGCCGCCGCTGCCCCGTAATGGCGACGAGCCGCCGACAGCAGTGGCCGGGACCCGGATGGAGCCGGGCCCGCGGCACCACGGGACTCGTAGTCCCCGCCCGCCGCGCAGCGCGCCGGGAGCTGTAGTCCCCGGGGAGCCCCGGCCTCGGGCCGCCCCCCGGCACCCAGCCCCGGCGGCGCAAAGCCGCCAGAAATAACGTGATACTTTAAAACTTCTCCTTCAAAGCAAAAGAAAACGGGGAAATAAATCACAAGGCAACAGAGAGACTAAAGGCATTTATTTAACACTTAAAATAACACTCAAAGATCTTGAGTGCATCTGCTGATCCGTTTCCCATTATTTTAGGGATGACAGCTTCGAGTTCACCAGGAGAGCAGCTCCCAGCTTTCTTACAAGAAAAGTAGGGGCGGAGCGTGAACGGGCAGAACTAATAAATAATATTTTAGGAGAAGCCCCATAAAAGGCCTTATTCTAACTGCTGTTTGTTTCCTATTTAGGTCTATTAAAATTGTCTTTGGTCTTAGAATTACTGACCAAATTATGAGGATGGTTACCACAGTGTTTAGACAGTTTGGATTTAAGAAAAGAAACTTTCTAACAAAGTTAGTCATCCACATTCACAGGTAAATAAGAAATAGCACGAGCAATATTTGCACAAGAACATACGTAGCCACAACACTTTTAAAGGCAGAACACAAAACTTTTATTAGCAAAGAAGCTGGCTGTGGAAAGAAAATAAATACAAAGTTTGGGTTTTTTTCTTTTCTATTTTTCCCCTCATTGCAATGAGAACATCAACCATGCTAGTAAAATCACCGCCATCACCCTTTAGGCCAAGGTCTGCGTCCTCAGGAAGGCTGAGAGCACCAGGCTTTGTGCCTTTAGCACACAACTGAGGAACGAGATGAGAGTCTGAGAAACAGTCCATGGCTTGAGAAGAAAAGTAACAGAACCCAGGCAGGTGAGGACAAAGCGACTGGTCTCGGGAGTCACAAAATTCCTTCTCACAGCACACTGAAAGGTAGGATTATATTTCCTGTCAAGCTCCTGCAGAAGAGACCACTAGGAACTCAGTATTACTATTCAAGTGCTGCCTTTGGAGAGCAGAGGACTTAAGTAGAATTGTGAGAAAGAGAAGGGAAAGAAATGGAAAAGTGCATGTAAGGTGTACAGAAAGGAGCATAAGGACACCAGTCTCCAGAGAAAGTCTGACCGGATATCAAATATCCATGGAACTTGCTTCTCTAGAACTACATAGTCACCAAAACTTCTGCTTGATTTTAGAAGTTCGTATAGCGTTCAGCAGGAAGACATTATGAGCAAACACTTATCCTTTTTACACTGCATTCCTCCAGAGACTGAATGGCACACAGCACCTTGCTGCCTCTTCTCTGGCATGTCCGCATCCTTTACCAGAGCCGTCTGAGCAGCCATATTACCTGTAATAAACAACGAAGAGAACGCCAGGTTGGGGGAGCAGCCGCCCGCCCGGCCCTCGCCCAGGTGCCGCCGTTGTCAGCCCGACCCCGGGGCCAGCGTTCTGCCCGCAGCCGGCGCTGTGCAGCGCTTGGCTGGCGGGGCCGGGAGAACGGCACCGGTAGAGCCCGCCGGCCGCCCGGCCTCAGCCTTCCCGGTGCCCGGGTGGGACCCGGCCCCTCTCGGGAGCAGCAGTGCCCCACAGCCCCCTCACAAAGCCCCCTCCGCGCACCGGCCTCCCGTTCCCCTCCCGCACCGCCGCCGTTTAACGGGCCCGCGCGCGCCGCCACCGCCTCCCAGCTCCCCCAGCCCCTCCCCCTGCGCACAGCCGTCAGCCATTGGTCATCGCCACCGCCCCCCGGGCGCTCATTGGCCAGGACCGGGCCTCCCCTTTGGGGGTGCGTCCCCTTTCACACCGGCATGCTCCGCGCCCGTTGCCATAGCGACGGGACGCGCGCAGCGCCCCCTGCCGCCGCGGCGGCTGCCCGGGGACAGCGCGGGAGCCCCGCCACGGCCCGATCGCGGCAGCACCGAGAGCACCGCAAGAGAACAGGGAGGAGAGTGGGCTAAAAGGCGTCCCAGTGCTCTCTGGCAGACGGATTTACGGTAAACCCAGATTTATGGTATGGATTTATGGTAAACGGGCTGAGCGCTCCCCGTTACCACCACCGGACAGAGCCCTCCGAGGGCACCCGGCAAAGCAGCCCCCGAGCGCCTCCTGACTGAGGATGCTGCTCTCAGCAGGGACTTGGGTCACTGAATGCAGCCACTGGACACGGAGCTTATCTCCGAGGCCCCACCCCTCCACCAGGGCGGTCCTGGCCCCTGGCAGGTAGCCCCTGGGCAACTGGGCTGCCGCCAGCCCAGGCCAAGGGCTCACTTCAACTCCTATGTATCATCCCTAACGGCACGGTCCTGTCTAACCACAGGGCTCCTTTGTGCAGCTTGGGGTTATCCACATACTCGCACACTCAGCTGGGCCTTCAGATATTCAAGTTTGAGAACAGATTCCCGTGGAAGGTGGCTGTTCACAGGGATGTGACAAGGAGCACAAGGAACATTAGGGAAAAAGAGAAAAGAGATGTAAAACTCTTAAAGATGGAACACACATAACATTTTTATTAGCAAAGAAGCTGATTTTGGAAAGAAAATAAATACAAGGTGGTGTCTGCCTTGTTTGCTTCTGTGGGGTTTATTTCCCCTCTGCTTTCCCCCCCAAACACAACAAAACCAGCAACCACTCCAGAAGAAACCCTGACATTACCCCTGAAGACCAAGTTCTGCTTCCTCAGGTCAGCTGAAGGCACTACATTGCTGCCGTTACTGCGCAATCTTACAAGCACAAGCCACTCTGAACAACAATCCATAGCTCTCACCAGCTTTAAACAGAAGATCATTTACTCCACATCTGAGGAAGATGAAGTGCTTGGTCTCAGGAGACACAAAGCTGCCAAATTTCCCTACAATGCAGTGCCAAGTGGGACCATGTTTCTTCTCAAACTCCTGCAGCAGAGATCGCTAGGAACTTCATCAGCACAGTCCTCACCCAGGAGCTGACTACAGGGTTTCTGTCGTTTATGTGTCTCTTCTTAACAAGTATCACTTTTTGAAACGGCAATTAAGAAGCAGCTTTCTGAAGGATTGTGTCACTTACCTCTTATACCTCACCTGCTGCAGCCCAGGGACTGCAATTTCCCCACCAAAGTCGTACTATGTTCTCAAACTACAGCACTGAAGTATGAAGGTCATGCAATCATGTTCTCCCATCATACTCAGAAGCCAACCACGTGTTTCAAAACTCAAGATATACAGTTCTATAACAAGTAGAACATTCCAGTCAATGATTATATACTGTCATATCCAATAGCTCTCAAATGACGAAACTCTCCTTGAGAGCATGCAAGTATTTTTAGTTACTTATTAAAAACATGGATAAATGAACTCCTCACCATGATTTCTCAGGTTGCAACTAGGAACCTCAAGAAAAATCTGACAAGCTTGAAACCTCTGCCTTCCACTAACATAGAAAATCATTCTTACAAGTGGAAAAACTAAACCTGCTTATATCTCTGTTTGGGTAACAGGAAAGGAAGACCAGCCCAACAGAAGCAATTGTACCACTTAATTGAGTGACACTTTAAACAGGTTTTCCAGTCGGATTCGTGTAATATTTAACATCCACTGGCACCCTTAGATTTCTTTATTCTCCTGAGATGGCAAAACAGAAAGTCTATCAGAACTAGATCTTTTGTGAATCCATTATTCTTCTTCATGCATATACAAGAACAGGTATTCCGTGGACACCAGATACACAGAGCTCCAAGACTTGGGATTTTAGCAAGGTTCAGCACATAAAAGGAGGATGTGAATATGGAAGGTATGCAGAAAATTACTTTTCCCTGCAAATTTTGAACCAGGTAGCCAATCTCATACAACTATTACAGAACTATGAACAGAACCTTCAGACTAATTTGCACACAACTTAAGTACTAGGTTAAAAAAAGGCATTCCCTCAGAGGAAAGTTACAGCCAACTTCAAAGGGCTGTATTTTCTACCAGCGACTCAGCCACACTGGGAAAGGCCAGCAGACACTCTCCTATTTCCACTAGACAGTGAGATAGTGAAAAAAAACAACCAAAAATAGAACGTATTGCAAAACGAAAACTAGAAAAGGTACACATAAGGCATGGGAAAAGGAACACAAGGACAACCAGCCCACAGGAAAAGTCCAATGTAACTCATGTCCGCAGAACTCGCTTTCCCAAGAAGCGCGGCAACACCCGCCCTGCTTGGCTGCTGGTGTGGAGAGCGTTCAGCAAACGCACGTACAGTCTAACATTTACCCTCTCTATAAGGGATGCAGTTTCTCTTTCAGCACTGTATTTCTCTCTGGCCCAAACGACACGCTCCACGGCACGTCGTTGCGTCTCCTCGGACACGTCCGTGTCCCCCATCAGGGCCGCCCGACGGCCCGTGGGTGTCTGCACCGAGCAGTCAGGAGCACCGGGACCGCGGGAGCGGCTGCCGGCCCGGCCCTCACAGGCGCCACGGCCGCCCGGCCCAGGGCCGCTCCTCCCGCCGCCCCGCTCTTACCGCCCTCGGGCTCACGATCCCCCGCCGCGGGGCTGAGTAGGGTCCCGGCTGCCGCAGGGCAGGCGGTCACACCGGCCGAGCGCCGCGGCACCGACGGAGGCCCCGTAATGGCGACGAGCCGCCGACAGCAGTGGCCGGGACCCGGATGGAGCCGGGCCCGCGGCACCACGGGACTCGTAGTCCCCGCCCGCCGCGCAGCGCGCCGGGAGCTGTAGTCCCCGGGGAGCCCCGGCCTCGGGCCGCCCCCCGGCACCCAGCCCCGGCGGCGCAAAGCCGCCAGAAATAACGAGCCGGCGGCGGGGGCAGATCTCGTCCTTTATTTCCAGGGCGGCGCTCCAAGGGGCAGCAGCAAAGAAAGAAACAGCTCAGGTTTGGGGCAGCACATCCGGCAACACAAGAGGGGAAAGTATCAAAAAACAAATCATAAGAACAAGAGAGGTTTGGAACAGAAAGAGCTAAACACCATCAGTACTTACATAGCACAAGCAGTAATTGGGCAATACTGTAGATGGCTATAAAACTCTCAAAGGCAAAACTGCTCCAACAGCTCTACTAGCAAAGAAGCAGCCTTCTGAAAAAAAATAAATACAAGGAAGACTTTTTTGGTATTTTTCCTTTTTATATCCACATTGTAACATCATCTGCTATAGCATAATCCCTGCCATTGCCCTTGAAGATCAAGGTCTGCGTCCTCAGGAAGGCTGCAGTAACTAGTCAGAGGAGTCAGCACACAGTCCTGTAACCGGGTGCAAGTTTCAGTAACAGTCCGTGGTTCTAACCAGACTTGAAAAGGAGAATAGCGACTTGGCCGAGGTAGAAGTAGATGAAGTGCTTGGTCTCATGAGTCACGTAGCTGCCAAAGTTCCTTCCCACGATGCAGTGCCAAGTGGGATTGTATTTCTTGTCAAACTCCTGCAGAACAGAGAACTAGAAATTAAGAACTCTTCTAAACAGACATTCACTTTCTGGGCAAGGCAATTAGAGGAAGAGCAGATGCTCTTAAGTACTAGGATTATCTTATTTACATCTTATTGTACACCTGCTGCTTAGTCAGACAAAAGAAAAAAATCCACCAAAAAAAGCCACAGTGCTTCCTATCTGAGCAGTACTAAGTTTAAAACACTACCTTTGTTCAGGGAAAGTAGTCTTTCCCCCGCCTAATTCATGCCATGATCTGAAACTATAGCCCTCGAGTAAAAGCTTCACCACTAGTTTTATACCCAGAAATTAAGCCATAATTTAGACTTCATTGTTCATCTGCAACACAGGTGCTAAAGGGACTCAGTGGAAAATTCTATGCCACGTGCTCTGTAACACCAGCACTATCAACAGATCTAAGAATTTGCATTTCACATGTTTCAAACAATCCTCTACAAATTCCCAGTAGTGCCACGAAGAGTATCTGAAAAATAGACTCTCTTTTACACCATCATAGATACTTTCTGCATCTGGGGAAAAAATGTACCTTTCTGTATTGTGGACGCAGCAAACCAATATTCCTCTAGTGGAAGGAATCATTCTGCTTAGTTGAATTACTTTTTAAACAGCTCTTCCACTCAGATCAGTTTAACTTCCATTGACACTCTTTGATTTCTCCATTCTCCTGAGTTGGCGAAGCAGGAAATATAATCAGAACTAAATCTTTCCTATGTTCAGTATTGTTAATCCTACATAAAGTGCGACACAGACTTTGCAAGCAACAGATAATCAAGGGCCACCGGGATTTTTTTTGTGGTTTTGGTTGTGTTGGGGTTTTTCTGGGGTTGTTTTGGTTTGTCAGTTTTTGGTTTGTGTTTTTTGTTTTCTTTTTTTTTTGCTTAGGTCACTATGTAAGGAGAGGAATGACTACAGTGGACTTGCAGAAAACTACTTTGCCTTGCACTTTTTGACCCAGCTGGACATAACTGTAAACAGATCCTTAAGATTAGGTTCAATAAAACTTAAACCAAGGACTATGTAAAACAGGCTTTCTCCCAGAGGAAAACCTCAGGAGAGCTCAATAGAGCCTCTGTGTTTTGTACCAGCCCGTCAGCCACAGGGACAGTCACCTGCCACTCTCTGTTCACCCAGACAATGGGACAGTGGCAGAAAAGGCTGAAGTAGAAGGTACCACAAGAAAAAAGCAGAAGGACCTGGAAAAGTCTACGCAAAGGGTGGGGAAAAGAATATAAGGACACCAGCCAACAGAAAAAGCCCAACTTGATTATCTAGTGTCTCTAGAACTTGTTTCTCTAGAGCTACTTGCCCGGCAGCATTCTCCTTGCTTGGTTTTTCATGTGCATGGAGATTTCACGAGGACACTACAAGCAAACGTTTACCTTCTTTATGTGAGCTGCAATGTCCTTCTCGATGTTGTACTTCTCCAAGGCCTGAGTCGCGCACTCCACAGCATCTTGCTGCATCTCTTCCGACATGTCCGCATTCTTGATCACTGCCTTTCGGTCACTCATGATTGCCTGCATTGAGCGGAAAAAGAGAATTCCAGGTTGGGGGAGCAGGCGCCCGCCCGGCCCTCGCCCAGGTACTGCCGTTCTCAGCCCGGTCCCGGGGCCCGCGCTGTGCACCGCTCGGCCGGCAGAGCCAGGAGAACGGCACCGGCAGAGCCCGCTCACAGGGAGCTCTCGGAGCGGCACGGGCATCGACGGAGCGGCCTCGAACCCTGCTGCCTCCCAGCCCCGCCCCAGCCTGGCGCAGTCCGGGAGCGGAGCCACTGCTCCAGCGCCCGGCCCCGACGGCCATTCCCCGCGAACGAAGCCCAGCGGCCCCCGCCAACGGCTCGGAGTCAGCGAGGCTCGGAGTCAGCCTGTAGCTCCCAGGGATACGGGAAAGACGGAGGCGGCCGCCGGGGAAGGGCCCTGGCGCGGGGGAGCCGCTGCGGTGCCCGAGCTCCGGCCGCCCAGCCTCAGCCTTCCCAGTGTCCGGGCGGGACCCGGCCCGGCCCCTCTCGGAAGCCGCCTCCCGACAGCGTCCGAGGTCCCCACGCCACTCTCCTCACCACTTTGGCGGGCGCCGCGGGACCGGCTCTGTGTGGAACGGAGCGGACGTGGTGCAGAGTAACACGGACACGCAGCTCGCTCCGCCGCCGCGTCCGTTTAACCGACCCGCCCGCGCCGCCGTCGCCTCCAAGCGCCCTCGACCCCGCCCCCTCCGTACTGGCCGCCACCCATTGGTCACCGCCACCACCCCCTTTAGCGCTGATTGGCCAGAATCCGGCGCTCTCGTAGCATTTTACTGCAGCAGTTTCTTTCAGACCGGCATGCCCCGCGCCCGCACCTGTTTCCATGGCGACGGGCGGCGGCGATGGAGGCCGAACCCCGCGCTGGGCGGGAGCGCAGGCCTCAGGGGCGGCCCCGGGTCCCCCAGGACCTCTGCCGGGGTGGGCCCGGGGCATGGCACGTCTACAGAGACCTGCTTGTGGGTGTGCCTTGGGCTGGGAGCCTCTGCTCGGCCTTCCCCGTGCTTTCCTCACAGCCTGAACGTGGCAGGTTGCTGGCATCTGTTCAGCGGCCTGTGACTACAGCGCAAGAGAGGCTCTCCCGGCCACTGCTCTGGTAGGCAAAGATCATCTCTCACTATAGCTGAGGCAAAAAAAAACCAAACCACACCAAAAAAAACCCCAAACAACATATGTGATGCTTTGTAAGGCATTCTGCAAAAAAAAAAAGCAAAAAAAATCAAAATTGTAGGTAAGGTATGAGAAAATTGTGGTGGGGTCTGATGATGGGGCTAATAAGTGTCAACAGGGAAGGAAGATCTTGGCAAGGGAGAGCAACTTGTGCTGGGGGAATTCCTCAATCTGATGTCACCTCATGAGAAAGGGGGAAATAACTGTATCCACAAAGCTGACAGAATTTCTGGATGATTCAAATAACGTGATGAGTGGTGCAGCTTTTGCAAAAGTAGCAGAAAAGGGCCCTAATTTGTACTAATGTTCCTGACAGGAGTCAGAGGCTCCTGTCACTCCTCCCCTTGGTTCCTCAGTATCCACAAACCAAGCCTCCTGCCTGCTCCCCATCAGGTTTTACTTTTTGCCAGGAAACTGCAAAATTAAAAATCCGAAGGGGTTAGAGAAAATTATTTGCAAAATTACTCAAATACGCTGTGTTGGGTTTGGTTTTTTTGGTTTATTTTCCCCTGTATCATCTCCCGGGACGGATTCAGCCGCAGTGGCACCGTGACAGTCGCCCGGTATCGCCCAGCGTGGGACTCGGGGCTGCGGGACCCGAACCGCAAGTTTCCCGGGGACGGGGCCGAGCGCGGAGCCGCCCTCCGCCCCGCCCCGCCCCGCCCCGGTTCCGCGGTTGGCGGAGCCCGCGGGCCCCGCGGCGGCGGCGGGCGGGAGCGGAGGTCGTGCCCTTGCAAGATGGCGGCGGCGGGGCTGTGTCCGTACCGGGCGCTGCTCGCCCGCCGCGGCGGAGCTCTGCGGGCGCTCTGCGGCTCCGTGCGGGGCCTTGCCGCCGGACCGGAGACGCACTTCGGCTTCCAGACGGTGACCGAAGCGGAAAGGAGGGAGAAAAGTGAGGGCAGCGGCGGGGCCCGCTGTGGAGCCGGGGGAGGGCGGGCCGGGCCGGGCTGGGCTGGGCTGGAGCCGAAGGGGGCTCCCGGGCAGCCGGTTCCTGTGGGGCGAAGGGGTACTGGAAGCTGGGCCGCTGGTTTGAGACGCTACCGGGAGTCTCGGGGAAGCACTGTCAGTGTTATGCCAGGTCGATTCTTCCCCTCAGCGCCGTAAGGGTTACGAGAAGAGGCTGTGTTTCTCCAAAGAGACGTTTGTCAGGCAACGAGCTCGGTAGGATTCGATCACATCTTTTGTAAGGAGTTTTCAGGTGGTATTTTTCAGTTCCATATGGTGGCAGACCTCCACGAGGCAGTAGAGGACACATTTTACTTCCACAGGAGCATTTTTAAGTAAACTGCATCTCATTCTTACGTCCTTTCTTTGCAGTTTACAGGGTCTTTGAAAGCGTGGCTAAGAAATACGATGTAATGAATGATTCAATGACTCTAGGGATTCATCGAGTGTGGAAGGATATCCTAGTGCATAAAATGAACCCTTCCCCTGGAACACTTCTTCTTGATGTTGCTGGAGGAACAGGTAAATAATTTTGGTGAGTTCCATATGACAATGCTACGCTGTTTTCGAACTGTTTGAGTCTGCTCAGAATTAAGTTGCCTAGCCTTCCCCCCCCAACCCCCCAGTTCCCTGTCTTTAAAACTGGTGACGCGTCTACTTGGTTTTCACAGAGAAGGGTTGAAAGCTAACTTCTTTGTGTTTTGTAATATCTTGCTCCAAGGCTCTGAAAGTGTTACAGTACTGCCATGATATGTTACGGAAAACTGTTTTCATTTGTAGGAAGTCATGGACTCTTTGCTTTTCATATGTTCCCTTTATATATATTTTTTATACATGTACACACACTCTTTCTGTCTCTCTATACTGCATGTGGTTTTTATTTTTATTTATCTATATATAAAAAAATAACAGTTTGATGTTCAAAGCCTTATGTTCCAATTTCCTGGAGTCAGAAAACATTCCAAAATATGTATCGGTCTTTTAAAACAAATGCAGGTGACATCGCCTTTCGATTTATTAATTATGTCCGCTCTGTACGAGAACGCCAGCTCCAGCGGAAGCTTAGGCACCATCAGAATTTATCGTGGCAGGAAATTGCTGAAAGTTACCAGGAAGACAAATCTAAGTCGCTAGGGGATTCCCAAGTGGTGGTCTGTGACATTAACAAAGAAATGTTAAAAGTTGGGAAGCAGAAAGCACAGCATCTTGGCTACTCTGAAGGTAAGTCATGCATTGTACCGTTTCAGTAGCATGCCTGATAGCAATAATTTGATGCATGGTAGCCATCAGGTAATCACCACTTCAGGATTACAATATACGTTATATGGCCATGGTGTATACTATAGCTGTGCTTACATATTTGCCAACTCTGAGTTACTTTTTCAGTGAGCTTGTATGTAGTATGTTGTTCAGATGTACAGTGATCCTCTTGAATAATACTTGAACTTTCAGAAATCCGTATATGGAAGTGTCCATGAGGTCTGATACCCAGCTATCCTTCAAAATTGGTTAAATAACCTAAATCTGCTGTTTATATTTGTGCAAATGAATCTGATTTTACTAAGGCAGATAATGCAAAAGAGCTCATCCCTAGAATGACACTAAAGATCTTATAATGGGTATTTTAAGAATCAAGGCAGCAAGTAAAAAATGCAAGAAGTGTATTGTGAACCTATAAAACTTTCCGCAGTTAGAACATACGCTAATAATACTCGGAGAAACTGAATTATATTAAATGTTAGTTTGCAGGTCAATGGATTAATTCACTGGTATCTAGAATTTGTTGGGGACCACGCCAATCCTGATTGAAAAGCCTGATTTTAAGAAGTAAGACATAGAGAAAGAAGTCCTGCTTGTGGCTCAGCGTTTGTATGATAGTTGTTTATCCTCTCTTCATTTATGGATATTTGGCAAATATTTTAGCAATGTAAAGTATACCAAGAGGTTCCTAAACTTTGTTTGCCTGGGTACCTCTCCCTGTGTGTTACAAGGTCTCCTGCGTGGCCTTTCACTGCGCCCTGCTCTCACACCCCTTTTGGGACTTGAGCCTACAGATTGTGTAGGCTGAAGGACATACAGAACGGCTCAGTAGCACAAAGGGGCTGAAAGATGAGCTGCTGGCATAGGTTGTCTCAGCTGCTCTTGCTCCCTGCTGGTGGGTTACCCCAGGCTGTTGCCTGCCTGCCTCTTCATTTTCTTTAAAAAATGAACTAATTGTGAAAGCGTTGGTTCTTCCAGCTCTGGCAGACTGCTTGCATTGTGCTTGTCTGAGCAGCTTACAAGCCTATCCAGAGCTCTTTTTATGCGTCATAGTTTGGGAACACCTGAACTGTACCAACATTGTAAGTATAAAAGCTTTATGACTGTAGCTTAGGACCTCAAATAAAGCTTGATGCTGCCTCCCAGCTACTATAAATAAAGTATTTTGTTTAATTGGCTGCACTTTTTAGGTATTTTTGTGACTTGCCAAATTCTCAAAATGAGTATTTATGCTTTTTAATTTTCTTTCTCTGTACATTGTAGCTGCAGAAGCCCAACTGTCTTCCTATTGCCTGGGTTGACTTATGCCTCACTGTGGCACAATTCTGACTTCTTACTCTTTTTCGCTCCCTTGTTCAGCACATACCCATTTAATATGTCCTACCTTCTGTTTTTCATGCGATTCCTCCCTGTTGCAGTAATCTCATTTCTGAGCTTGCTTATCTATTGAATGTCTGAGGTCTAATATTTAGTTTGCTTAAAATTATAAGGGGCAGAGTTTTCTTTCGCTATTTCCCTATGCATGTTCACCAATAGCGGGGTCTATGCATGCTGAAAAGAAACACGTGTGTTACACAATCACTGATTGTGCATTTTGGCCAGCAGGAGTAGGAGACTGCACTGCACTGTGCCCCAGTTTCTGTTGTAGGAACTGACAGCCCCTTTTATGTATCCACTTACAAACTCCTGGCCTGTGATTTTGCCACAGTTCATTGTGAGCGACAGTTTTCCTGTTGCTCAAAACCTTTTCTTGATGCTCACTTCTTAGGTCTCTTTTCAAACTGTCTAGGTTTAGATACACTAATAATTGCTGCTTTAATAATGTTGCGTGATGCTTTGCATACAATACTTTCTACAACTATAAATATGTATCTTTTGTAAAAATTAAATTTGAATGTCTCCTGGCAACAACTTTTGTTTTCTGTTGTGTTTTGCTCTCCTCCGTGTCACTTTCTAGCATATTGCCCTTTAAAACTGATGATATCTGCAGAAGACTCCTGGTTTTTTCCATTATTTTTTTTGTTTTGCATTTGAGTCACCAAACCAGTGACTTTAAGAACTATTAATTCTAAATTGAGTAGTCTTATTTTTGGTACAAATAGCCTGAACATCCATACTCCATAGATAGACACGGCCTTGATCCGATGGGGTTTTAGGAAGCAACGTAGCTGCAACAATATGACATAATGATAGTGCGAATGGAGTGAGTGCGGCTTTTCATGCTCCTCAGCCTATGGAAGTTTTCTAGCAAAATGTTTTAAGTGTTTTGACCATCGTTGCATGGTAAGACATTCATCATTGTTTATAGTTATTCTTTAAGCAGAGATTCTTTTTTTGCAACTTGGCTACAAACAAATGGCAGCCAGTTTCTGGAAAGCCAGTTGCTTTCCACTACGGTGCAAGATTTGAGTGAAATTTTTTCGGCAGACTAAGGCACTGTGAACACAACATGTGTGTATACACGGAAGAATGTTTTGGCTGATCTGCAACATTAACTGCTTTACTTGAAAGACAGCTGTATAGTACAGGGCCTTGAAAGGTTTGTGAGTATAGACCAAGGTGTCTTTCCACCAACAAAAATGAAAAATTGACGTATTAGTTTTAAATATCACTTTATTAATAATAATTTTCTTCTGGAATAGATAAGTTCTAGACTTTCTGGAGCAGTCTGAGTTCAATTCTGTGTCCTTGGCTTTTATTACAGGCTTGTCCTGGGTGCTTGGGAATGCTGAAGAGTTGCCCTTTGATGATGATAAATTTGATGTTTACACAATTGCCTTTGGAATACGAAATGTAACTCGTATCGATTTGGTAAGTTGCTGTAGTTTATCCTGACCTGGGGTCCTTACGATTCACCTGAGGTTTTTTATTCTAGTGGAGGAAGCAAATGAGGGATTCCTTTAATAAAGGAAAACCTTTGTCTACTCCTGAAACATTTAAAATAAGTGGCATGTAGTGTGCAACTTGTTTTTATGAAGAATGCAATTAAATGCCCCACCTTTCTCATAAAAAGTTAGATTTCTACTAGTTGTGTCCAATCCTTCCAGCTTGGCAAGCCACACAGTCTCTTCCTAAGGCAAAAAGGGCTGAATGCTTCTGTCATTCCCTACCTTTTCCTGACCTGTGATGTTACCGTATCTACACATGCACAGTGCGGTCAGTCTGCACGTCTCAGATCCTCCTGAAGCACCTGCTGTATATTCCACCCACAGTGGGGCTGACATTCCTGCCCCATTCTGTTTCCCTGCCTGAGCCAGCAGAACTCCCAGAGCAGAGAGTGGGAATCAGCTGGCATTGAACTAACCCATTCAGCCCACTGCTGCTCAGTGTCATTACACTGCCTGCTAGTAGGGTTTCCTATGAAGAATTAGTATGATTTTAATTAGGGTAAGCAGTACCCATTGTTCTAAACAGTATCTGTCCTTCAAGAATGACTGGCTGTCTTGTGGGTGAAGATAGGTTAGACCATCTGACCAGCTAGACTAGTCGTCTGTTTTGGAGGAGTGTGTTACAACCTTGGCAATGCTCCTTCTGTGGAAGGTGTAGCATTTGGATCCAAACCACCTTGAACTGTATGCCTTTGAACTTCTCTCAGTGTGGATGACTTTTCACCATGCTTCGTCTGCACCCTTGCCAAGCACAGGCTCTTTGCCATCATGGATACGGCAGTCTGGTAGCATAGCTGCCTGGAGACCTGATACAAAACATATCCAAGCCTCCAATTCTTTTGCAGAGCTCCCATCATGTGTGCGTACTGTTTATACTTTATTGCTTAGGAACATGACAGTTGAAGCCAAGCAGATGTGCAGCCTGCAGAGGTTCTTGAATACAACTCTGCTGTGCTCTTGTATGAAAAAACATACAGTTGTAAACAGAATTTTGTCTTGGTGGTTCTTAGATCTTTTATTTTGGACATAGGATGGAATTTTCAAAGTAGCCAAAGATTTTCTTCTTCCCTCTCTTTTCTCCCTGTTCTCACACATTGCTCATCCAAAACCCAGTATCATTTGATCTTTGGGTGTGCCTCACAGTTGAGTAAAATCTTCTCTTTTGATTAAAAAAAAAAAATCTATAATGCCCTCTTTTCATTTTCAGCTTCTTGTAGCTGAGTCACCTGCTCCCTTTTGGGTTTGGTCTGTAATTACAAGAGCTCTGTTGGCACACATTCGTCATCTAAGACTAGGGAAAAAGAAGAAAAATTGCAAACCTGACATAATAGTTTCAACACAAAGCCTGGTATAAATCTATTTGTGTAACAGCAAGAGTTTTTGTGGTTTGGTTTTGTTGTTTGTTTGGGGTTTTTTTTGTGTACTTGTCTTAGGATGCTTCTCCACAAGTAAATATTGGAGATTGCCAATCAGATTTCTCTTTACTCCCCTCAGTTTATCACTGAGTTGCTGTCACATGGCGTGATAGTAGGCAGGTGCTGTTCTGCATAAACTTATTGCATCTGCTTTGTCTCAGGCACTTCAGGAGGCCTATCGTGTGCTGAAACCAGGAGGAAGATTTCTCTGCCTTGAATTTAGTCAAGTCAGCAACTCTCTTCTTTCCAGGTAGGAACATGGTGACACTTAATGCCGTGTCACAAGGCTCTCGTACTTGGCCAGAATAAGAGACGGAGACACTTTGAGGCCACCTCATTGTGCACTTTTAAAATCAAATACAGATTCCATAGGGTAGTAGTACAGAGATCAACTTGTGTTGGAGAGGATTGGTTTTAAACTTGTTTGTATTAATCTGTATTTGCTGTCTGTCTGTGCAGGCTCTACGATCTCTACAGTTTCCAGGTTATCCCTGTTCTGGGTGAGGTTATTGCTGGTGACTGGAAGTCTTACCAGTATCTCGTGGAGAGCATCCGACGTTTCCCCCCTCAGGTAAGACAGAATTTTTCTGAATTCACTAACACACAAAACACAGTCGCAGCATAATCTTGCAGGCAGCTGGTTTATAGGCCTTCAGGTTGTTACAATTATGGAACTGTTATTTTTCAGGAGGAGTTCAAGGCAATGATAGAAGATGCAGGGTTTTTTAAAGTGGATTACCAGAATTTGAACTCAGGCATTGTTGCCATTCACTCAGGTTTCAAACTGTGAGTCTATACTACGTAGCAAAACACCGGAAGTGTCATTTTCCTGAAGAATATAAAAGCTGTGGAATTTTAATGCTATCAAGATTGAAGAGGAGTTTTAAGAACTTGTGCAACAGATACTTGCTCAGCAGTCCCAGAAGAACATCAGCTGTCTTCTTTCCCCAAAGAAACCTGTGGATGAAGTGACTCCTGTGGAATTTCTTACACTTGCATTTTCCTTGCAAGGACGTGGGACATAAAGGACACGGCCAAAACTGAGCAATGCTAACAAATGAAGCAACTTCAGTTACCAGTGGTGTGGATACAGAAATAGACTGACCCATCTTCAAATAAGGTGCCTCCTTTTTTTTACTAAGCTCTAAGGAGGGTATTGTACCAGGGAGAAGTAACTTGGATTTATTAGATTTTTATTAAACTGTTGTTATCTTTGTCATGTGGACTCTAAGGGATTTTTTCCCCGTGATTCTTTCAAAAGCAAATGGAAGGCTTGTGAAATAAAACAGCTCTGCACCAATTTTTTTCACCTAAATCAATATTTTAACCTTTGTAAGGTTTCCTTTCTAAGAAAGGAAATTTTTTTTTCTCACAGAGAACTATATTCTGGGATGAGATGACATGTTTTCACCTCCATATGACATGTTTTTCTTTGTCAGTGCTAGATGCAAAATCTCTATGTAAAAACCTGCATTTCCTTCTGTTCTTTAAACTAAACTGTTGAAGAACAGATGCTTCTGCAGCGGGGTACAGGGATAGAGGAAAAAAAAATCTAGAGAAAGTATAAATTTACATTCTCAAGTGAGAGCTGTGTAATGAACTAGCATGAAAACTTTTCTCTTCTGAAAATTGGAAGGTGAAAGGACTATGGCATTTAGCTCACCAGTTCACTTGAAATCAGGAAAGTAGCACCACATATCTAAACTCCAGAATTTACACTGGAGGTTGTGCATACTGAAAATATGCTTATCAAGAACTGAAAAGCAGTCTTTTTTCTCTCAGGGAAACTGTTTCCTGTTACTGACTGATGATGTATTCATAGATTAGCTCAGGATACAGATGCTGTGGATTTGGGGGGAAATGGAGGTGGAGATGTTCCTCCTCCATTCACAGCAGAATAAAGAGGGTAATACAACCACTAAGAGGGTAGAAGGGAGAGAAAACTCTTAAAGAATAAACTTGTTCAACAGTTTTATTAGCAAATAAGCTGTCTTTTGAAAGAAAATAAATACAAGGAAGACATTTTTGCCTTTTTTATAGCCACAATGAAAGTAACAGCTGCTACAGCAAAATCCCTGACCATTAACAATGCAACAAAGGACCTGAAGATCAAGGTCTGTTTCCTCAGGAAGGCTGAAGGTAGGAGGCCATCTGGAGTTAGTGTCCAGTCCTGTAACCGGGTGCAAGTTTCAGTAACAGTCCGTGGTTCTAACCAGACTTGAAAAGGAGAATAGCGACTTGGCCGAGGTAGAAGTAGATGAAGTGCTTGGTCTCATGAGTCACGTAGCTGCCAAAGTTCCTTCCCACGATGCAGTGCCAAGTGGGATTGTATTTCTTGTCAAACTCCTGCAGAACAGAGAACTAGGAATTCAGTATTTTCGTGAGAATTGTACTAATATTGTCTAACAGGGTTTTTTTGCAATGACATGTCACTTGTTAGCAAGTATCACTTTTAGAAGAAGGCAATTAAGGAGCAGCATATGCTCTTAAATGCAAGGATTATCTGTCACTTTATAACTCATCTGCTGCTTAGTCAGACCAAAAAAAAAGAAGTGTTTCCAAGCTGAGCAGGAATAAACTTGAAACATATGTTTGGGGAGGTAGCTTTTCCACAAAAGACGCACCATGATCTTAAACCATAACTTTTAACAACTTCACTGCTTGTTCTGAATCTCTACAGATTAAGACATTATTTTGACTTCATTATCTGTTTTGCACAAGGATGCTCAAAGGACTCTGGAAGGAAAATTCTCTGCCACATCCTCGATAGTAGGTCATGAGACCACGTTCCTTGTCCATGCTGCAGTCAGGAGCTTGCTGTGACTTTCAGATAAATTCAGGCATGCAAGTCATCTCTGAGTAAAGCCATGCAGCCAGTGGTTATAGACTGCAGGGTCTAACAGCTGTCAGCTGGAGAGACTTTGTGTCAGCATGTGCAAGCGTTCGTGTTCTGCTCAACCAAACCCTTCAACTACTTGCAGCTCAATCAGGCTCCAGTAGGAGTCGGAGAGAAAAATCTGACAAACTGTAAGCCCTGAACCATCTGTTCTGCATTTGCATGAACAGTTTGTCTTACATGCTGGGGGGCGGGGAGCAAAAACCCACACAAAACCACCTCTTGTTACAAGGTCAGCAACCCACCAGTTCTCAAAGAGGCTCCACAGAGCCCTGGTGTTTTGTACCAGCCCGTCAGCCACAGGGACAGTCACCTGCCACTCTCTGTTCACCCAGACAATGGGACAGTGGCAGAAAAGGCTGAAGTAGAAGGTACCACAAGAAAAAAGCAGAAGGACCTGGAAAAGTCTACGCAAAGGGTGGGGAAAAGAATATAAGGACACCAGCCAACAGAAAAAGCCCAACTTGATTATCTAGTGTCTCTAGAACTTGTTTCTCTAGAGCTACTTGCCCGGCAGCATTCTCCTTGCTTGGTTTTTCATGTGCATGGAGATTTCACGAGGACACTACAAGCAAACGTTTACCTTCTTTATGTGAGCTGCAATGTCCTTCTCAATGTTGTACTTCTCCAAGGCCTGAGTCGCGCACTCCACCGAGTCCTGCTGCATCTCTTCCGACATGTCCGCATTCTTGATCACTGCCTTTCGGTCACTCATGATTGCCTGCATTGAGCGAAGGAAAGGAGAGTTCCAGGCTGGGGGAGCAGGCTCCCGCCCGGCCCTCGCCCAGGTACTGCCGTTCTCAGCCCGGTCCCGGGGCCCGCGCTGTGCCCGCAGCCGGGGCTGGGCAGCGCTTGAGCTGCACCGGCAGAGCCCGCTCACACGGAGCTCCCGGAGCGGCCTCGGACCCTGCCGCCTTCCAGCCCGGCGCAAGCGGGGAGCCCCGGGCGAGCTGAGGCACAGCAGCCGGTGCCCAGGCTGGTGCCGGTCCCCTCGGGAGCCACCCCACGCACCCCGCCGCTTCCCTCACCGTTGGGCGAGCGCTGCAGGACGAGACCGGCCCGGTGCGGAGCGGCACGGCGCGACGGTCTGGGCACTGCGCGCCACGGCCGCCTCAGAACCTCCCCTCCAACCCCGCCCCTTCCGCACAGGCAGCCAGCCATTGGTCACCGCCGCCGCCCCCCCGAGCGCCGATTGGCCACGGCGCAGCGCTGTGGTAGGGTTTTACTCTTGCGTTTTCTTTCAGACCGGCATGCACCGCGCCTGCGTCCGTTCCCATAGCGACCGGCGGCGTGGGCGCTGCGCCCATCGCCTCTGGGGCGGCCCCGGCGAGGGCAGGAACAGCCGAGCACACGCTGGCGGGGACCGTCATGTAGATTTCAGCTGTGCATGGAAAGCCGCCAGTCCTGGTCCCCCCGCTGCTCGCCTCTGGCATCGTCTAATTGGTGATTCTGGGCCAAAACACTTGTTCCTGAAGTAGGCTCAGTCCCCAGTGCATTTTAATGTGTCCACCAGTTCCTGTAAAACATCTTTTCGTAGTTGATACGTCGGGCATAAAAGCCATTTTATTGCTCACCCCAGCCCAGATCACAGACACCGAATTCAACACAGTAATGTCTGCAACAGGCCCTTGTTTCTCTTTCAACGCGGACAGCTTTGAGTAAGATGCCCTTTACTGAGAGCAAAGACCACATATGTGAGAGGAAGGAGTTCTATAGCTGATAAACGGCACTTAATCATCTTTCCTATTCACGTGTCTGTTTTCAATTTGTCTCTGTCTTTCAGACTAAGAGACCTCTGGCAGAAATCTTTTACCCTTGTTTACCAAGTATGATCAAATCAGCTCTAAACTTCATCCTTCAGTGAACTGAATCCATCAGACTTCTTACATCTCATTTAATGCATCTTGTGCAGGCCTCACAATTTCTGTAACTGCCTTTTTTTTTCTTTTTTTTTTTGTTTTAAATGAAGCAAGATGTTTTGGGAGATGCCCAGTGCCCTGTTTGTTAGTTTCACTCTCCCTGGGGCACTTTCTGCTTATATTCTTGTCAGCAGCTAGAAAATTGCTGTAGTCTTCCATAGCTGGTGATCTGTTAATAACAGGACTCTGAACTACGTCTATAGCAAACAGCACAGGATGACTTAAAAGAAAGGTTTTCAAATACTGGTTGGTGGGACTGCCATTTCCTTGTAGAAATAAAAAACTCAAGAGTAGTCATCCACCTCACTTGAAATGCAAATATTTTTCATGTTAGTACAGTATAGTTACCTGCTCAGAGTCACTCATAGCAAAAGTAGTATAATTGCAAGCAACCTTTTGCTTTTTCAAGCTCTGGGACCACCTCAGAAGAATATAATGTCCCCAAAATATTAAAACTGGATAGTGTAGTACTTTTGTCACTCTAAAGTACGTCAGAAATAACTTCTGGTTTTAGCTCCCAGGTTTTAGCATTCCAATTAGAAGAGATGCAATTCACAGCTTTGCTTTCTGTCTCGCTGTGAGGAGCATGTGTTAGGGACAACTCTGAAAGTTATGAAATTAAGGGAATTTATCTGTTTTAATGCAGCACGTGAAAGAGCGTAAGAGACTTTGTGTGCCAGCAACTTGAAGAAGCTTTGAATAGTCTCGGGGCCACAGTAAGCAATTAATTTACAGAACGGTGTGTAGTATTTGCAGCACCAGCAATGGTTCTTTGAGTACAAGACAGTTTTATGCTGACAGAACTGAACCATTTAACAATCTTCCTACTGCTTACAATGAACAACAGAAACACCCATGAATCTCTGAGGAGGTGGTTGTGTTTGGTAGCTGCGGGCAAATTTCTATGCATTTATTAAGAAATGGTTAGCTGAAGGAACAGATGTGATGACGACTGCAGGAAATGTCAGTGTGGGTGAGATACACATCGTTAGCAAGAGACATTAAAGCTTGAGATACATGGCTTTAAAGAGAAACATTAGAGCCTTACTTGTTAATCTAGAATATAAAAGTATAATTTCCCTCAGGACAGAGCTGCAGGGGAAGGCAGAACAAATACATATAGAAGATGATAGCTGGAGTAGAGGAGGTGCCAAAGACAGTTGGGTAATGGATAAGGCATATCATGAGATTCCCTTGCAGATGGAAGTTAGACTGTAAGCACTTTTCAGGTAAGGCTTTATTTTGCTCTGTGTTGAATTCTGTATCGCTATATCTAATAGAGATTTTTCCTGGGGCTGCTAATTACTATCAAAACATGAAATAATCATCATTAGCAATAAAAAACTACTTCAATTTTCTTTTTTCCATAAAACTGAAAAAATCTCCACCTTGAAATTTTCTTTGTAAACCTGGAATCTATATGCTAGCGCTTCTAATCCGATTTTGTATGTTACAGATCTACATCACAGTGGAAAAACCTTAGCAGGTAATCTCCATGGTCTCCAGGGGAACAAGATATATTTACATCATCTCTAAATATGGCTTCCTTTTGTTGTTTTTTTTAAGCAAACAGATATTTTTTTTCCTTTTTGCTGTATCTCTTAAGCACTGAGAAAAGATGAGTTATTTCACAAATATACATTGCCACACTGCAGTTACAAGGAATTTACAGGTAGCGATTTTATTACACAAGTCCATAACTCTGTCCAGTCACTTGCCTGCGTTTATAAACTGCATTGTGGCAGAACACTGTGAAGATGCGACCCAGATCCGGACCCGCTCGCGCACCGGGGCCCTGCAGTGACAGCAGGTGAACTGGCACCATGAGGGGCATCTCGTCCCCACCTCGGGGTGCAGCCGGGGCCCGGTGGGGCTTCGCACTTTCCTGTGGAGCACAGCACCCACCACATTAGACACGCCGAAGCACTAACGTATTCTGCCCACAGGCAGCTCATCTGGCCTTTGCTGGGGTTTTTGCTTTGGTGGTTGCAGGTGTCTGAGTCAAGGCTGTAAGTCCCTCATTAGTGGTGAAGTTGCAACAAACCCCTTCATTAAGGAAATGTGTGTTTTCCACTTTTAATGCAGTTTGGTCTGCCAGGAACAAGTATCAGGCAGTCTGTTCTCTCACTGGAGTGTGTGGGTTAGGGAGCAGCAGTGAACTGGCAGTTTTAAGCTTAGCCTGTGCTGCATTGTGAATGTGGGATCATCTTTATCCAAATTGTTGGTTTGGTTGGTGCATTTAAATAGTTACTTGATGATATATTGGGTTGGAATCTCCTGCGGCCATGCAGTTCACTCTCAAATTTCTCTTCCTTTTTCCGTGTAAATAATGTTGTCACCATTCTCTCTGACGGTCAAAGGAGGAGGCCAAAATGGATGAAACAAGTGGGGATTTCTCAAACTGGGAATTCTCTGCTAACATGCTTGTTGTATGGCGTGACCTGAGGTCTTTCCTTGTCGTGATTTATATATGCATCATAAATGACTTTTAGGCTGAGCTTGTATATTCGTAAAACTTGCAGCATTTGCCGGGTCTGAATCTTGAAAAGCCTGAGATTATAGCACTAATACAGTGTTACAGCTTTGCAGAAAATTGGATTAGGGGGGTTAAATAGAGACTTTAATTCAACACCCCTTAAAGAGTACAAGTATCGTAATAATTACATGCTTTATGCGTACTCATATATGTATATATATGTGTGTGTATTATGGAAGCTTAAACAAACAATGAAGTGCACAAATAAAAGTGGGGCGTTTCCTCTGACTTCCTGCCAGAGAAATACGAAAAAAAAATCAGTCCCAGAAAAAAAACCTGTTCAAAACTTATCAAACATGCAACCTATGAGGGTAGTAAGTGAAAGTGGATCCTACCCAGCAGCTGTGATTTCTTATACCAGCAAAGGCAGCTGTAGTCCTTTTCACTCAGCCTTGTTTTTCCCTTAAGCACATGGCACATAATGAATGGCTGGAAAGGGAGTTTGTCAAAGCAGCTTGTACACATGGTATTAAGAGCACGCCACTAACTGCTCAATCTAGTCTTTAGTATTTTTTACAGTGTTTTTCAAATTGTGATACTTCTAATAAGCTTGGTGCACTTTTGAGATGTTAAGAAATAAAACATGTGTATATTAATCTCTAATTTATATTACCTGTTGTTTGCAGGGATGTGGAAGATGCAGTTTATAGGAGAAATTGTTATTACGGCCATGCTCAGGACTTCCTCTATCAGAGAGCTGGCAGGACCAGAAGGGACGCATGTACCAAGCTGGTGGTGTTTATTATGCAGATGTACAGAGAGACAGAATAGGAGTAGTGGCTTTTCTCTGCAAAAAGATACAGAACACGCACTGTGTAAGCTGGGTGACATCAAGTTACGATCTCATGAGGTGAGTTTCTGCCCTCAGGGGAAGCATGTGCCTGCATGGTCATAGAGAAGCTCCTTCTGTCAGGCTCTCGAGGCCCAAGAGCAGACTCAGAGCTGGTGATGAGCAGTATCCTATTACAGTAACTTCAGGGGTCTTTTCTAGCACTTCTGAAGAAAATTCCACCGTGGCTCAGGATTTAACTCTATGCACTAGAAAAGATCATGAAAACTGGAATAAATAATTCTGGGTTCTTAAATCTGTACATGGAAGAAAAGTTCTATATCCAAGGAAGAAAAGTTACTGCTTCTAATAAAGCTGTTGCTAGCTTCCTCCTAGCAATGTCTGTCTGCAAGACTAAAGGGCACTGGGGTACTTGTATTTCTAAAACCCGTTCTGACAAGAAAATAACAGTTACAGTGCGTATTTAGTTCACTGTGCCAACAGAATAAAAATGTCAAGTTCACAGGTAATTCCATTCTTTATTTACAAGCTTAGCCATGCAGCATATTTTAAATAACACAAACAACTGCATTGCTTTGTTTGAAACAGAAAAAATGGTTTAATCCAGGAAATATCACTAGTATCCCTAGAGATACATGTCTGGTGTACAGAAATATTTATGGCAAAGATTTTTAATTTTAGAGCAGCTGTTTCTCTGTATGAAAAGTTCTTTCTCTAATTATGTACAACTCCTAGTATTTAATTTGTGAGAATAAAAATACAAAGTGGGAAACAGAAGGTAACCCATACAGTCATGGAGCACAGAGATAAAATGGAAATATTCAATAGAAGCAAAATATTTGAGTGACTGATCTTCTCAAAGTGCCTTTTCTTCCATAATTAAAATCTGAGTTCTGTCCATACATCAAAGACATACTCAGCAATGTTACAGACTTTGTTACTTCTGACAGGGTCAGAGCCACCGTCAAGCTAAAGGTGAGAAACAGGCAAATACAGCCTTCCAGTCTCTCTGGTTTTCCTGACAAAATAGTTGAGGAAAAATATTGTGTTCTGGGTTTTTTAATCATAACCTTTTAATGTTCTCTTTAAGGCCTTTAAGCCATTCAGTATCTTAAAAGAACATCAAATTCCCTTAGCTAAATAGAAGTATTAAGTGATCTATCGTGCTGCCTTCTAGCTTCATAAACATTGACATTTCAGTAGCGCTTTTTACACCTTCCTTCTTGGGTAAATCATCTTGCAAGTGCTCTTCTTTTGATCAAAATACATGCCAGGATATTCCAGCTGTGACTGCACAAATCTCAGTTTTCCCACATAAAACACTGAAATTGTGTTTGGGTTCTAGGCTTTCGCTAAGAGCCCTGCAGAAAAGTCTCTCGTTCTTCTAGCGTTGGTAGAGGGATGTTACCTGATAGAAAACAAAAAGAAAGTTGTGTGAGACCAGCTGTAAGGAACCTGCTGGGTAATACAGCTTTGTTTCTCCAGTTTATTCTAAGCACATACAGGCAACTTAAATTTTCTGAACAAGTAAGGAAAGCAAGTCCTGTGTGACGTCCTCTAAATAATTGCTCAACATGTGCAGGAACTTTAGCGTAAGGCTACCTTCTGTACTGCTTTTAGACCAGCAGATCGCAGTCTGGTTTTTACACATGGCTACAGTTACTTATTTTATTACTTCCTTATTACCAGCTAATATTTCTGAAAGTAAACGCAGCTATGGCAGGTTACACTCCTCAGATTAATTCAAACATAATTAAGATGTTTTTATAATCAAGAGAATACCTGGTGGGGCTACAAAATATTCCTCTACTTTCTTTCTGGCATTTTTCAGCAGCTCGTTCGCGCAGTTGCCTTCTGTCACATCATCTTCCCTGAGATACAGACACCTGAAGAACAAAGATTACTAGCCTGTCTTTAAGCTAGTCTATGAATACGAAATATGAAGCGTGGTTTATCTCTAAAACTGGTTTGGGTTTTAAGTAGGGGGTAAGACAAGCATTGGAACATTTTGAAGCAACTAAGAATGCCACTGAGAGATTCCTGTGCAGATCACTTGTGACACAAAGAATTTGGAGTACACCTTTGCTGTGCTTATACAACAAGGCCACGGGTGCCAACAACATCTTCCTTCCACGCAAAACCACAGTCGGACTCTGCTGTAAGCAAAGGGGCCAAATGCCTAACCAGGGTGATTCCCAGGGGAAAAAAAAGTTACAAAAGCAAATAGCTGGATGCACTAACAGTTAAACAGACACTGCTCCGACCCGTCACCTGTCCTCCAGGACGGAATCCATGGGCTCCACGCCGTCGGTGTTCACTTCGTGAAGCTGATCAGCAAACTGGATCGCTTTCCGCAGCCGCTCGACGCCCTCTGTGTCGCGGAAGTCGACCAGGGCGAGCTGTTCCAAGTGATCCAGCACTTCCACCGCCACCGGCTGCTGCGCCGACAGGCGCGGGCAGAACGGGCAAAGGCACAAGTTTAATACAGCGCTGCTTTTATTTTTTTAACCAAAATCTGGTTACACGGCAAACCCCCGAGTTTAAGTCTGATGGGACACAGTGAATTCTTGTATTTTCTTGGAAAGCTAACTTTAGTCGAAGACACACTGCCACTGCCTCCGTCTCCTCCCCTCCCGCCTAGCGAAGGGCGCGCCTGGCCCGCCGCTCGTTCCGGTAAGGGACCTACCTGCGGCGGCGGCCGCTGCTGGCCGTGCCGCCCCGCCGTCAGCGTTGCCCGGCGGGGAGGGACCGGCGTCTGCAGCCGTCCCGACCGGAGCCACCGGGACAGACCCAGGGCCCGCATCCCGCCCCGACGCGTCACCTGCCCGCGCCGGAAGTGCGTCAGAGAGGCGGCGCGGCGCGGCCGGCTCGGTGAGAGGGCGGGGGGGGGGGGGGCTCGGCCGCCGCCATGAACAGCGTAGGCGAGGCGTGCACCGAGCTGAAGCGCGAGTACGACCAGTGCTTCAACCGCTGGTTCGCCGAGAAGTTCCTCAAGGGCGAGAGCGCCGGGGACCCCTGCGGGCAGCTCTTCAAGCGGTACCAGCTCTGCGTGCAGGTGCGTGCGGCCCTGCCCGGGACACCGCGGCGCCGCCCGGTCACTCTCCGCCCCAAGCGTTCTCCCACCGGGGTTACCCTCCTCACAGCCCCCCGCCTTCCCCCGCCCGCGGCTGCGCACCCCGCCGCGCTGCTCCGGATTTTCGCTTGTTTCACGTTTCTGCCGGTCGTGACGTGTAATGTTTTAAAGCTGTCTCTTTACTGTATTTTCCTCGTTAAGGTAACTTGTTACGGGCACAGGGTTGGAGGCCGTGGTGCCTTTCTGCAGTAGGATCCGGATTGTAGCTCAGCAGGAGTTCTCAGCATCTCTAAAATTGAAGCTTCGTCCAAACAAGTCTTAAGACTGCTTTTTCCAGATCATGTTTTGAACGGAAGATTACATCACTTAGTGCCGTAGAGACACGTCAAGTTTAATTTTTTAGTTTTGTTTTTCTTCTTTTCAGAAAGCGATCAAGGAGAAGGACATACCCATTGAAGGGCTGGAGTTCATGGGCCCAAGCAAAGGGAAAACTGAAAACTCCTCTTGACCTCAGCTGTGTGAATGGAGTCACTAACATGAGCCTTTGGACTAAGCAACATCACCAGGCACAAGACTAGACACCACCTGGATAATACCTTTGTTGAGCGGCTTTCTAGGAAGCGAGGGATCTTCTCCGCTTGTAAAAACAGACATACAGACACACACAAACAAAAAAGACTGGATGATGTGGTAACTACTGCCTCTTTTTCAGGGAATTTTGGTGGTGGTTCAGCATCTAACAGTGTGAAAAGCCGTTTGAACTAACTTCCTATTGAATGTACTCTATAACGGGAGAATGCTTATTAGCGTCGGCGGAGATAGTAGTTGCTTTGTTACCAATTTCTCTTGCTTATTTATATAACACTTGAAAGTGTTTAAAAAGAGTATGAAGAAGGTTGATTTACTTTGAATTGTCTCTATGCTGCTGAATTTTGGTGGAAGGAGCTTGGTTTATGTGATCCTAAATGCTGAGGGGCTAAAGCATTGTTTTGTACTGTCAACAGAGATGGTATAAAAGCACTCTATTGCAATAGACTTATCTAAAATAAATATAACCTGGTTATATTTTGCTCAAGTAGATAACTGTCCAGTAGAATCTGAGTGTAACGTCTAGGAGGGACGGAGGTGGCCTGCAACAGAAGCTGAAGTGGACACTTCTAATGCGAGGTGGCTACTTCAGCCTTTTTCTGAGGTACTGAAACAATCCTGAACTTGAATTCTCTCTCCATTAGCATTACCCGTTCCTGCAGTAAAACTGCAGCACAGCCCTGGCCATCCTTTTTCACACCACCACAATGCACCAGGCTGGCCACAGTCACTGTTGTGATCACCAGCTTTGGCTTCTGGTGGTTAAAGGGTGTGTTGAATGAGGGAAACGTCGGGTTGAACCTTGACGGCTGACAACAATAAAAGCCCCAGCTGCTGCCTGGGGATCTCACCCACTAACGAAGCTGCTCCTGAACTGTGTGTACTTTACACCTAGGAAGTCAAATGAAGGTTATTTGTGCTGTCTTGTAAACTGCCGAAATGCTTGCAGCAACTAGAAAAAGGGTGTTTGGAAGAGAAGCGAGGTATCTGGACCTGTTCTTTCCAGTGGCCCTGTGAGCACTGTGGGAGGGGAGGAGATATCCATTGATCCTCATACAGGGATGGGGAAAAGTTCTCCCCTCTGATTATGCCAGCACAGGTGAAAGAGTTAAAAATATTATGTCCTGGGTATGAAAGAGAAGTTAACTTCCTAATCCTCCTAGAATTACAGTGAGGAAAAAGGCGAGCTTCACTCACTTTGCTTTTAAGCACTATGTGAAGGATCATTCAGAAGTTTTACTTTTTTAAAAAAAATAAAATGGTGCAGTTCTCAAAGGTAACAGGTGGCTTGTCTGTACCACAGCCCCTCGGTAGTGACCCCAGACATGGAGAGCAGTGTGGGACTTGTGCAGATCAGGAACTGCAGCAGGCTGGGGCTGTCATTCCCCATGTCCTCAGAGATGGCCTAAACGCGTCAGCTGGAGCGCAGTCAGGTCGCCCGGGCGTGTGAGACAGCCGGCACAGCGTCAGCACAGGGGTTTAGTGTAGCACTTAAAAAACAAGCTGTTGACACTTAAACTACTGTGTCACTCAGGTATAAATAAAAATAGTAAGCTATGGGAAAGATCTTTCTAAGAGCACCATAAATAGCATTTTGGTGACTGTCAAGTACAAGGCTTTTTTTTTTTTGTGTAAGGAATAACACATACAACCATTTTCCTTTTCTATGATCTTCATGTAGGAATAAACATAGTGTGATTTTGTCAGCTTTAAAACAACTGTGCCCATCAGTGCCTTGTTCTGTGCTTTTAACACAGAAAAGCTTGTCTTTTACTAGTTAGTGGATGAAATAAATTGCATTGAAACCTGGCGAGCAGTGTCCTACAGTGCCCACTCCTTTCAGCAGCGAGATGCCAAGTCAGCTGCTGTATTCTTCCTTTTGCGAAAAACATTAATGACAGCCAACGGTTCTCTCTGTAAGACCATACAAAAAAACCCGTAGAAGTTGCAGAAGGAATTGGAAAATGGCTGACTTGCAGAGAATTAAAACTTCAAAATTAACATTTTACTGGAACAGATTCGAGGCTTCAGAATTGGCTGTTAACTACGGAAGGTAATTAAGCTCTTCTAGGTAAAGAAGCTTCTGAGTGACACAGTATACCTTACATTATACAGACATATGCAATGAAGCAAAAATTGTGTTTTCATTTGTAACGCTTTTATGACAGACATTGTACAACCAGACTGCAGGTTTATGAAAAGCAGAGTTGTGAGCAACATATGTGCTGATACACTAGAAAATTTGAGAGCTGAAGATTAACACTGTGAAGGCACACAGAGCTTATTTAAACGTCTTTGCTGCCACTCCCTCTCCCAGAAGGGGGTAAGAGAAAATTGCCTTCATGACTGTTAATAAATATTCCAATAGCTGATTACAGAGAATGTACTTCAGTATATACTGAATTTTAATCTACAGTATTAGCCTGATACCTGTTGATCTGGCTGTGGGTTTACAGTGATCAGTTAAACCAGACATGAATATGAAATTGCGTAATGTCCTATATTGAATGTGTTCCTGTTGTTAGCGTTATCAGATACAGGAGCAGATACTAACATTCAGGCAGCCACACCCCTTTGCTCCTGCAGTGTATCCTCTGGGAAGCCTCAATGTTTTAAGGGAACACTGAAGAACTCCTAAGGATTCAGATTAACAAAAAAGTCGGGTCCTAAATTCAAGTTCAGAGTTGTTTATTTAAAGGACCTCTACACAAGTACAGAGGCCGCACTATTCAGCTTCATCACAGAAGGAATGTAGAATTTCTTAAATGATGGTTCCCTAAATGATGGTTCCCACACGACATTCTGGTCCAAGATGGGAGGAGACAAAGTTTTGGCTGTGGTCAGGATCTTAGTTTTCATCTTCATAACCAGTTGGGAGAGCGTTAACATGGGGGTTGTGGAATAGAGTTTTGTTCCCGTCACCCCAGGGGAAAGGCTGTTGAAGGAAGAAAGAAAATAAGCCAGTCAGAGCTGACTGAATGATCTATACAGCACAGGAAATCAACAGCAATACGGACTCAAACATCACACAGCTGGACAGGCTGACAAATTCAGCAAGTCGGCATCTGTTCCCGGGCTGCAGGAAGCAAGAGCTGGAAACCAGTCTCCCTTAGCTGGCAGCCACCATCTCTAGACAACAAGATCTTGGCTCTTACTTAAACAGCAACTGTGCTATGCTATCAGACCTGCTTTGCGAATTTGGGATCTCCTGTTAGCTTTTAGATCTGTATTAGTTTAAGGTAAGTACAGCAGCTGTAGGATTGAAATGTTTTTCAGCGAGACAGCAACAGGACTACTTGGGAGCGGAAGGCCTGGGAATACCACAGGTGCTTCATCTGAGCTGTGAGAAACTCTTTTGCAGCACCTCATGTAGTGGACAATAAAGCAAGAGGTGCTGTAGTAATTTCAGATGATGGTCCAGAGGAGGCCATGAAAAGGATCAGAGGGCTGGAGCACCGCTGCTATGGGGACAGGCTGAGAGAGTTGGGGGTGTTCAGCCTGGAGAAGAGATGGCTCTGGGGAGACCTCAGAGCCCCTTCCAAGCCCTAAAGGGGCTCCAGGAAAGCTGGGGAGGGACTCTGGATCAGGGAGGGGAGCCACTGGACACTGAAAGAGGGGGAGATTTAGATATCAGGAAGAAATTCTTTGCTGTGAGTGTGGTGAGCCCCTGGCCCAGGTTGCCCAGAGAAGCTGTGGCTGCCCCATCCCTGGAGGGGTTCAAGGCCAGGCTGGACGGGGCTTTGAGCAACCTGGGCTGGTGGGAGGTGTCCCTGCCCAGGGCAGGGGGGTGGCACTGGATATGCTTTAAGGTTCCTTCCAACCCAAACCATTCTATGATCCTATGAAGCTCCGCAATCACAAAAAAAAAAAAGAGCAGCCAAATGTACCTTGGTCCTGATCCGGAGATGAGCATAAGGAACAAACTCGGGCCTCTCGTGCTCATGCTGCGCTTTCAAGTAGCAGTTCAGCATGCAAACGCCAACCCCGGGCAGAGCCACCACGAAGGACAGGAGCTTCCACAGGCGGGCTAGTAGGAAGCGTTACACGAATTAGAACAACCACCGCCATTTCCATGAGCGTTAGTGACCCGAGAGCACATTAAACGCAGCCAGTACGTTAACGGGGGACTAACGCCCCTCACCGGGGCGCGGGGCTCCCTCCCCATCTGTAAGGAGCGCTCCCCCCTTGCAGGGCTCACGGCTCAAGCCGCCCCTGGCCCGTGCTCCGCCGCCGGGGCCTGCCGAGCACCGCACAAAGGACACCGGCTGTCAAGGACAGCGGCGCGCCGCCCGCGGGCCCGGGCCCCGGCCCCGCCCCGCCAGCCCCGTTACCTCCGCCGGCCTCGTGTGCCGCGGCCGACATGCTGCGCCCCGGCAGGGAGCGCGGGGCGGCGGCGCCGAGCAGCAGCCGGGAGACCCTTCCGAGCGCCGCCATCCCCTCCCTCAGGCTCCGCGGGCGCGACCCGGAACCGGAACCCGGGGGGGGGGGGGCGGGCGGGAGGGGGGCACGGCAGCTGCGCGCGCCGCCGCCCGAGCATGCGCAGTCGGCGCGCGCCGCCAGCCTGACCTTGAGCTGCGGCGGTGGCTGAGGGCGCGCGGCTGCGCATGCGCCGGCCGCGGAGGGGGGGCGGGAGGGCTCGTTGGTGACGTCACGTCGCCGTGCGCCCTTAAAGGGGTGGGAACGGGCGCCATTTTGGTGCTGAGGGGCGGGATTGGGGCGGGGTGGGGCGGTCCCGGGGGGGTACCGGCTGTGAGGGGTCCTTCGAGCGGGGCTGGTCCGGAGCCGGGGAAGGCAGGACCCCGGTGCCCTGGGCGAGCAGGGGGAAGGGGGCCTGCCGTGGGGTGGCTGCGGCGGCTGGCAGTGGATGGTACCGGCTTCCACTGGGTGTCCGAGGGCAACGCTGGCTGGGAGCTGTGGCCAGAGAGCTGTCCAGAGCAGAAGGAGACATACCGATGATCTATGGCATCGTTGTGGATGGGTGTCTCCCAGGGTGGGTGCCCCTGAGTGAGTTTCAGGGACTGTCTGCTCAGTGTAGGTGTCCTGGTAGACAGCCCTGCTGTCCTGTGTAGAATTTCCTAGTACTGAAGCGATTCCACAGCTGTATTTGAGTTTCTTTTATGCAACCGCAGAGAAGGGCTGTTGTATTTGTTAATCTGACTTTTTCACACTAGGGACCAATCCCATCACTGGGATATAAAAGCTGTTTCAGTCATGATAGTGAAAAGATGTTTGTCATTAATGAAATGCAATTTCGTAAACAGTGATGTATTTTTAATTATGTGGATTCCTGGGATGATTCTGCTGAAATAATAACATCACTTGAATAAATAAAAGATCTCAAGAAAAAAAATCATTGTAATGAATTTGCAAAGATCTAGATCCTATTTTATTATAATTCTTTATTGGAGCCTGGCGGTTGGCCGTTTGACCTTTGGTAGAAGCTGTGTAAATGGACGGTATGTTTTAAAACACTAAACTCCGCAATAAAATGAGAGGACTCCTGTAGTGCATGTAGAGACTGAAACAGGGAAAGCAGAGAAAATGGGGCTTTTGGGAAGGGACCTTACTGTCTGCTCTATGAGCAAATGGTGATGAAGGAATTGTGTTTTCCTCCTAATGAGATATGTTTGTTCATGGAAGGAGCAGGAGGAGGAGGTTTGTCTGTCGTATGAAGCAGGCACCTGTGAAAGATGAAGAGGAGCTGAAGGAAAGTGCAAGAGCCCTGTTCTGGTTTGGGATTATGTTATTACACAGTGCTGCTCTGGCCAGGGGTACCACAGACTTGTGTTTCGCCTTGGTCCCACAAAACTGATCACTTTTCTGTCGGCCAGACCAAAGCACGTAGGGAGCTGCTGTTACAGCACAGTTGTTAGATGGCAGGGAGCTGTGTGTGCTGCTGGGGAGTGTGTTTACTTTTCCCGTTTTCATTTGGAGCAGGGTTCGTGTCCAAATGTACTGTGTAGCACAGAGGAATGGTGAGATGGCTGGGATCTTGGAAGGCTGTTGTGAAACATACCTTGGCATAAAAATATTGCTCAGTTGTTTATGTTTACGGTATCTTTGCAGTGTAAACTGTTAATAAGTACTTTTGTTTATTATTATCTTTATTTTTTTTAATCACAATTATCTCTTCCAGCAGTTTGCTTTCATATTATTTAATAAATCATTTTAAGAACAGTCTTCTTTCCGTACAGAAAAGTTATTCTCTGGTGGCATTGTGTGTACCTACAGAAGTGTCCTACCGTCTTCATCGACGCGATGCATTTTGCACAGCGCAGACGTGAAACCACTGCAGCTCCCCATGTGCGTGCACACCTGCTTTGCTGAATGAGGTTGAGAACATTATGTCACGAAGTTCTAGTCCATGTTGCAGGTAGACTTTTCCTTTCTCCTTCTGCATCCTTTGGATGCAGGCTTATGAGATATGTAATATCAGACTTTAATCAAGGAATTTGCATGTGACTTTCCGTGGGAACAGAAGATGCAAGAATTATTTTGTATAATATTTTAGTGATGAAACCAAGATTAAGTTCTGTATCCTAAAGCAAATTACAGCGTTGTTTCTATAGCAGGAGCTATGTAAACAAAATCACTCATGTTTATAGCAAAATGAACTGTAAGTAAGCAACAGACACTAATGTTTACAAAGGGGAGAAAACAAAAAAGGACCAGCAAAACAAGCAGCAAACTTCTCTCTAGGATGAGGAAAGGTACTCTCTACAATAAAAAGAACTTGTGAGCTGTGCTGCTGCAGTAGCCTCAAAAGACAAGTACAAGTGTTCAGCAGGAGGTGAGAGCAGCCAAGGCGTGCTTCTCCCTTGTTCTCCCTGACACCTTCACTCCACTAACAGTCTCGAAAATGCTCTTCGGAGAAGAAAATGCTCACAGAGAGCAGCACATAGTAGTGGTCACTCAGCACAGCTGCCTCAGGTTAAAAGAAGTTCCTTGTGAGCACTTCTTCCATGCATGGAGCTCCAAGGGGCTTGTGGAGAGCATTTGAAAATGGGGGTCAGGTCTGTCCTGAACCCAAGTGTGGCGGCAGTTGCGTTACCGTCCAAGTTACACTGATTTAAAATAGGGCTTTCTTAGGCTTTATCATACTAGCAGCTACGATTAATCTCTGTATTAGCTGCATCAGGAGTCAAATGGGTCTGATTCACCTCTTCTTTAAATGTGTTAAAAACTGGGAGTGACCACTGGAAGACAGAAGAGATTTCATGTGATAAACTCCTCATTGAGGTAAGACAGGTATTTGAAGAAACCTAGATATTTTTAGAAGTATTGTGAAGAATGTTTTTATATAGTTGTATGAAATATGTTTAACTGTGCGATATGTAATGGTTATTATCACTGCGATGATTGCAGTCAGCCTGACAGCATGTGGTTTTTTTACGAAGGGGTGGGGAAAATATTGGTGATTGAACAGTCAGCTCTGCCACTGGCTCAGTAGCTGTGTCTGGATTATTGACCTGTGGCGTGGGAACCCCTCGTGCACTCACTGGTGTGCACTATTGCCTTGCAGAAGGGAGTTAATGTGAGTTTTTCCAAAGCTGACCTATTTGAGGGCTGATAGCTTGATTTAGAAACTAGCCTATCACCTTCAAAAATCAAACATTTTGAGTAAGTTTCAACACATACATTTTCCCAAAAGATCCAGCATCCAGGGAGCCTTCTGAGTGCAGAAATGCTACGAAGTTAGCTCTGAAAAAGGAGAAAAAAAAAAATATATATATAAATTGCTGGTAGCCAGTCACTTTGAGAAAGCTGTTTTCAGTGTCGTGGTGGGACAGGTAGAAGTCAGGCCAGAACTCCTGGGGTCTGACTTGGCTGCCCAGTAAACATGTCCGGTTGGGTGTGCAGCATCTGATTTGAACACTTTGGATCATATCGCTGTTCAATTTAGCAAAATTTGAACGATTGCAGTGAGCTGGTGTTCAGTAGAAGTGGAGTTAACTCGCTAAACTGAAAAAGAATGTTTATAGCGCAAAAGAAAGCTTGGGTTTGTATGTACTGAGCACAGAAATGCTTGTGGAGGCAGGATGCTTTAGCCTTCAGGTAATGGCCCTAAAAGTTACCGAGTTTTGAGATAGGGAGGTTCCACTGTAATTTAGAATCAAAGGCTGCTTTCCAAAGACTTTGTCTTTCACCTTTATTTTTCTTATATTTCCTAGCTGCAGTGGTGGCTAGTGAGGAAAAGAGGACACGGATAACAGCATGAATCACTGATGAGATGCGATTTATAAAAGCCTTCGATACCGTCTGCCGGGGTCGAAGGCTCTCAGAGCAATGCCAGACTGGCCCGCCTGGTGGCAAACTGCTTTCACTGGAAGCGCCTCTCCGTTTAGGAGGTTTGGGAACAACAAATGCGCTCACTGGGATTTCAGACTGTAATCTCATCTCTATGCATTTTCAAGTTTTCAGGGACCTGCTCATCCCTCTCGAATAGCAATGTTTCCTCCATCAGATACTCCCTTAACAAACACGGAGTTCATGCTGCAGAGATAGCGCCTGTGTCTCAAACTTCACAGAGTTTCTGGGGGGTTCTTCATCCTCTCCCTGTAGTCCTGGAACTGCAGAAATCAATATTCTGCCATCTGTAAATCCTTTGTTCCCCTTTTCACCAGGGCTTTATCAGCTTTGTAAGTGAAGGAGGGAGGGGGGGAAGAGGGCGTTGAGAGAGCCATTGTCCCTTCTCTCGGGAATGATCTGGAAGTACTATGCAAATCTTCATTTGAAGACCCTGGGAACTGGGGGAGGGCTTTAGCTGCGAGCTCAGTAGGAGGGGAGCTCTGCATCCCTGCTCACACTCTCCTGCCTACTGCAAGGAGCTGGGAAGAGTTTTGAACTGGTGGAAGAAATGTTTTGCGCTTTGTGCACTTCTGTGAGGCTTTGTGCTCCCTATGTCTCCTGCTTTGTGGTTTTCTCTGCCTGCTTCTCCTAAATGTTTGCATAAAGATTGGGTAGGGCAGAGATCTAAGAGCTGCGATGAGCAGTGATGAAGTCAGGACGATGCAGGGTGCAGCACCCTCCCGCCTCGCACCCCGGAATCTCCCACCAAGCAGTGGTGCGGCTCCAGTGGTGCTAGTGCGCGTATGGCCCAGCTGCTGGCGTTAGCACAGAGCACGGACGCAATTTCAGTAAGCAAAAGATTCAGCTGGTCAGGAGTGGTGGAGTAAAATAGTTTGCAGTTCTCAAATTATCACGTTGTAGCCAGCTCTTAAAAAGCCTTCTCTTATGGAGGCAAGGACTCACAGACCAGTGAAACCCCGCGGTCTGTCCTGG
Source organism: Rissa tridactyla (assembly GCF_028500815.1). NCBI lineage: Eukaryota > Metazoa > Chordata > Aves > Charadriiformes > Laridae > Rissa > Rissa tridactyla. Next base: position 12,444,374 of record NC_071478.1, read on the forward strand.
CTTGGCTCTGAGCTCGTGTCACCTGTTTTGTATTAGGGCAGGGTCACATTAACGGCCAGTTTCCTGGAAGCTTCTTAGGCCTCATGGAAGGGGAAATATCCTGACTGCAGAGACACAAGGGTGAACAGGACAGTGGGGGAGGGAGAGTACAGATGCATTTCTGGGCATTTTGTGTTTATAAGCTACTGTAAAAGCAGCCATAGTCTTTTTTTATTTTCTGACCTTCATGGCATCAGTCCCATTGTTTATTTTTCAAACTTTGAGGGGTTTTGTGTTCCAACAAACTGTAAAAAATTACTTTTGAACAATGACAGCCCTGGAAAATGCAACACTTGTCTCTGTCCCAGGCTGCTGAGAAGATGCAGCCTTTTAAAAATCTCACCTTCTGTCAAAGCCATAGGAACACATGCCAAAAGACCTGATTCTTTGTTACCTCCCACATTATGTCCAGAGCAACGTAGAACACTAGTGTTTTGTTCTGCAAGTACTTTACTGCTTTGTAGAGGGAAAGCGTATCAAAAGCATACGCTCATATGCACAATTGGGTCTAAATCTGCTCTTATTTTTTTCGTGTGTAACTCTAGAGTGACTCAGCTGGCTTGAGTGAACGTCCTCTGGAACGGTGCTAGCTGGAAACCGGCCTGGACATGCCCTCCCGCTCCTGTAAGTGCTCCCAACTACCTGTGCACACTCACCCATCCACGCAGATGCTTTTCTCAGTACACTTGTTTGCATGCGGGCTGGTGTATGAATGCACATTCTTCTCACCCGCTCTTCACATATGCATGCAAACACACACGCATTCTCAAGTGCGCACATCCAGGCCCTTTCTCTCCTATACATTTGCACGCATACACAGACCTTTTTGAAAGCTCCTGTTTTCAGAAAGGTTTTATTTATAGGTCCTGCCTGGTTGTGAATGTGAAAGGGAGAAAGCCCCTCAGAGGGTTCCTTTCATGTGTAAATCAGCCTAGGCTGAGAGCATTGGGGTCACTGAGAGGAGGATTTCACTCTTAATTACTCAGAGAGAAAGCAGGCAGGGGACTTTCTCAAACTAATAGGGTTGTTCTCTGCTGGGGAAAGCAGCTTGAGACGCCCAAGTTTCTCTTGCATCAGACTTCGGGCTCTGATTCACAGGCCTCTTCTGCCAGTAGCAAGAGCTGATGTCTATGTGGCACTTGGAACAAACAGTTCAGCTTCCAAGCTGGCTTACTTATTAAAGATGGTTATGTTCATTCTGATAATTGGGTGTTCTTTGGAGACCAGTGGAACAACTGACCTAGTTTGCTTTATTTTTATGCCACTTCTGTTGAGAAAATTATATTAGTCTATGCTGTGTATATCTGTGTCTCCATCTGAGGACCTCAATATTCCTCCAGACATACCTGAAAGCTCCCATCTCTCTGCAAAGTAGAAAAATGTTATTGTCTAGAGATTAGTCCAGTCAGCAGGGCTCTGAACTTGGACTTAAAACCAGCACTGAATTCCCAGTTCAGCCACCGAATGCTTTTGTGACCTTTGACAAGAGACTCACTACCCTGTGCCTAGCTGTGAAACGGCGTAATCTTCTCTCTAGAATGTGGCTGTTAAGAACAAAAGTCAATATGGATTGTGATACTCCTGGTAATAAGGCTGTGAATGAATGCCAAGGTAAATGCGGGTGATGAGCATGTCTGAAGAGATGTGTCTTTTTCCTGGAATGCAGTGCAAGCATGTGAATTCCCCTGCTGAAGTATCATTGTCGCCTTTCATCCGTGGACACAAAACTGAGTGTGGAAATCTCCTGCAGAGATGGGAACACCCCATCACAAGCCACTCAGTTCTCTACAGGAACCGCAGGACCTGCTTGTACAACCACACACTAATACGAAGATGCAGCTGCAAAGTGCAGCTGTCAGGAGTTGCAGGGAAGAGATTTGTGTTGTCAAGTGCACATGCACACACAAGCAACCGTATTTTTTAACTTCAGTTGACTCAGTTAAAATTATATCCCCTCGTCTGCACCTCCTTTTCATACGGCCTCTGCTTTTCTGGATAGGAAATAAATGTTTTAAAGGTCAAACATTCCCAACCTGTGCACAAACGGCCCTGATACAGGATTCTTGAAGCTGCACTAGTTCAGCTTGCCTGGGAAGGCAGAGGTTTTAGTCTGGGAGCACCTGTTTGAGGAAGCTCACAGTAGCGGTGGGGGCCACCGGCAGATGAGGTCAGCAGTCTGAAGTGTCTGCAGAGGTCAGGGAGGAATGAATGGGTCATTTCTTTTGCAAATGAAGAGCCGAAGCCTGGAGCAGCCTTAGCAGAGCCCAGCATGTGGGTCCAGGCTGTTCCTTTTATGAGCTGATGGAAATGGGGCCCAAAAGGACTTCCCTGATGGAGTTCTGTCGCAGCCTTTGTTATCTTTGCCTCCCGCAGCATGCACTGGGCATAGAATATGGATTGGGGGTTATCCTGGCTACCAGCACGGGCAAGAGGATGAAGGCTTTATGGCTGCATAGAAAACCTAAGGCTGCAGGGTATCCTTATTGCCATTCCACAAGGAAAATCTTGTTTTAAGATGTAGAACACATGTTTCTTTCTGCTTTAGTGCTCCTTTTTACCCAATCTATGCTAAAATGAGTAAATCCAAGGGCTGCTTTAAAATAATGCACATAACTGAGTAACAGGGATTAAAAAGCCTGGATTCTATCCTTCATTCTGGTGGTAAATTGTCGGTTACTTTGACAAAGCTCTATGAATGCCCTATGCCTCAGTATTCCTGTAAAACACTGAAGAATAGTAGTGTATTCCTTTTTCTGAAACATTTTGAGGATTTGGCATATGGTGTGTTTTACATATGCAAAGTGTTGCTATTAGTAGCACCATTTGTCAATGAAATAACTTTTTTGTCTACTTTTTATGCAACAATGTTACTTTCTCTGAATTGTTGTTTTAGAATTAATTTTATGTTATATAAACAATGTCAGTTCTGTTTTGCTATTTGCTCTTTTGCTTCTTTGCAGACCACCGGGGAACTTCTTTTGCTGTGACATTGTAATGGGAGGTGGAGACACCTCGAGGAGAAGGTCGAACAAGACAACAGCAATTACACTTGATAACATCTACGACTTGAGAAAATCCTGCCTCAATTACAGGTTTGTGTGTGATCTATGCATGCCATCTTTCTGATGTACAGGTATTTAAAATAAGGCAGGACATGGAAATAACTGTTTCCCTTGTAGGAGCTCTAGGAACAGCTTCCTGTTATTATTGTCTTTTCACAGCCTCAGATAAGAGTAGGGCAGGGTGGGGGTTTTAAGGGGAAGGCAGCTAAGGTTGGAGTAACTGTCCTCATCAGAGTTTTTCCTCACTGCTGTGATGTTAGAGCTGTGACAAGCAGCTAGAAGTTAGAACAGTCCTGGGACTGCCAGAACTTTCATTAAAGAGGAAAATGAACTTAGGTTTAGGTTTTATTTTTCAACCTCTGATATGTGTGAAGGATTGGTTTTTATGGATTTTTATCTCCGTTTTCCTTTAGAAACCTCAGGAGGACTGTCCACCCTTCAGATCTGTTTTGATGTGTTTTAAATGCATGATAGGGAGCACAGCCACTCTCAGTAGGTTGCAGAAAGAGGACATAAAGTCATAATATGTCTTCGGAGGGGTAAGTGTGTTCTTTATTTCCTAGAAGCATCATCCAAGTTTATACCACTTTGTAAGAAGGGATGCAAGAGAAGATGAATGTTTCTGAGGGCTTGGGGACAGTTTCATGTTTGGGGTAAGGCTGAGGTTAGCCATGGAGCCAGTGTCCAGGCAGTAATTTGACAGCAGACATGGGCACACAGTAATGCAGTCTCTGAAAATCACAGAAGCCTGCTGAGTTATTGTGAGCTGGAGGAGATTTTCTGTTTGCGGGCACATGGGTTTGCCTGCCTCACATTGTCAAGACATAACTGAGACATAAAGGAGGCTGGCAAATTGCAGAACACTGATGGAAGGGGGGGACAGGGGGCAGAAGAAGAAAAGTTAAGAGTTTGTAGACAAAGGGCTCAAGCCTAGTTGTGAATTCTTAGCAGGTAGCTGGTCTTTAAATGAAAGCATTTGTCGAGTAACATACTGATTTAATGTGGGAATTGGATAGATACCTGCAAAGGTTTTTGTACCCTATTTGCAGTATGATTACAGATGTTAACAGAGAAAGTGTTTTTACTTTCTACCAAGGTGTGTATTTGTTCATATAACTAAACTATATAGGGCAGGCAGTATAGATGACATCATAGAAAGTGGATGACACTATGGGGTATATATAATGTCCCCACAAATTATGACTGATATGCAAATAAGGCATATAACTTGCTTGCCTTCTGTTAGTACCCCACCATAGTGTGAGCATCATTGTTGGATTATCCAGGGCCTTTGCATCAGCAGCACTTTGCTGTAACTGGCTGATGATCTATATCCCCTGTCCCACAGACCCACTCCTGTTCCACCTGGGCAATGCACCCTACTCAGCATCTCCACTACACGTAGTAGTGGCTTTCTTGGACCCTGTGTTATCTCCTTTCACTGCACTGGGACCTCAGTGTCATGATGTAGTTGCTTGGTTGTACTCAGCAGTGGCTGTGATCAGACTGCACGTCCACGCTGTGCCCATCACTGAACGGATGGACCAGATGCATTACACAGAGCACAGCCAGCAGCTCCTCTCTGGTCAGTGTGTGTCCCTTTTTTGTGCCTATCAGGGCTCAGCGAGGGAGTAAACCAGGCGCTGCATGGCAGGTTGCTAGGCAGTCACCCCCTCCACTTCCCCCAGTATCCAACCACAGCTCTAGCTGAGGCACAGGGCTGTAGTATTTTGGGATTGGTCCCTCATTTCAATTTTTTTTTTAACTTTCAAAAGCCTCCTCTTGAGCCTTGAACCATTCCCGTGATGGATACTTGTGGATTAATTGCCAAGGACTGAAAAGTTGCTGATAGATGCGTGCAGAAACTAGCTACATGGTTGGCCATTCCTGTAAATCATTGCACTCTTCATAAATTTCATTCTGGGCTTTTCCTTCAAAGCCCTCTCCCAAACTGGACACAAAACAATGGACACCAGCAGGCAGAGCTCCCAGTGACTAGGATATTGTCACATATCCAAAAGCCTGGTGGGAGGAGCAGACATGAGGTCTGAATTCATCCTGGCAGGGAGATTCGGCTGAGAGAGGAGGAAAAGAAGGTCAGAGGCAGCTCCAAGGAAACAGCTTTGGTTTAAAATGTTTCATTAGAGTTTTCACGCTGGAAATATAAAGTACGGGAATACAATTGCTTGGCAGAGGAACCACATTTAGTAACAGTCTTGTGTACATTCAGTACTCTATACAGAAGACAACAAAATATATCCCTGGCCATCTCAGCAAAACTAGGGGTCCCTGTTGTAAATGTGACTTTTTTCCAAAATAGCTCACATAATCTAGAGATTTTTTTATCAATATTGATAAAACCTGTTCTTTTTCCAGTAGACCATTGCTCTTTGCTGTAGCCATGCAGCCTTTGCAGGGGCAGACTAACTTTATCTAAGCAGTGTATCAGTGTCAGTCCAGCTGGGAACATTATCGGGATGCTCACCTTGCATTATTTCCCTTCCTTCTGTGTCTGTCTTTGATTTTTCCTGTTGTAACTCAATAAGATAATCACGGTCGCCCTTTTCCAAAGGGTTAGTCCTTCCCCTTGTTGATTTGACAAGCTCCTTTTTTGAAAGTAATTCTCACCTGCCACTTGAGCTTTGTTGCCTCTAGGCCTTTTACCTCCTCATGCAGGCGGGGTTGGGGGTTTGGACTGGAACACACACCTGCAAGATCTAGCCAATGCAGGGATAGATGGGAAATGTCACCAGTGAGGAGGTAGGAAATGGGATGCCGGTATGTCTTGTCTGCTTTCTTCTTCTGGGACATAGCTCGACCAAAGAACTGAGCAGTTGAAACATCACAGAGGAGTATGTGATGTGGATGGATTTTTTTATGGGAAGGCAGGATTAGTTTACGTTTGGTGTTTTTTTTTAAGTTATAGGTGAAAAACTTGGAGGGACTTTGTCATTACATCCCAGTGACAGTTTCAAATTCTCTCTGGCTTAGAAAGAAGTGCTTCCCAACAGACTGGCAAAACAAAAGCACATATACAGTACCCCGCGAAGGTCATTCCTGACCAGACCCTGAAACAGCTGAAGTACAGATTGTCAACCTTTCACACTGCCAACTCTCCTGGCATGTTTGTACCCAGGTTCTTTTGTCAGCACTTCAAGTAATTTTTATGTTCTTCACTACTGTGCTGGGCAGTGTGTTGTCAGGGCCCTGGGTGCACCCGCTGACTCTGCAACCTCTTTCCCCTGTTCTACAGGTTTGGCTGCCTGTGTTCAAGGTCTGCCCTGATATGGTGGAGTGTAACCTGGCATCAGTCAGAGTGCTGTGAAAAGAGCTGTGTGCCAGAGAGCTGAGAGAAGTCTGCTGGGGCCTCCCCACTTCCCTTGGGAGTCATGACACAGAGCTGCCCTTGTCCTCAGTCCTCGTCTGGGGTAGGCTGTAGGGGTGTCTGTGCCTGGCTGTGTACTTGCTGATCCTGACCCTGACTTGACTTGCTGGCTTGGCCTTAGACGTGGCTCAGCCCTATGGGCTTGTCTGACAGTCACCGGGCTCCTGGCAAATGTGGTTACTGTCACTGGACCTGCTCTGCTTATCTTGCTTGGTCACTGTGGCACTGTGTCCCTTTACACTGAGGTCCTGTCCCTGCCTGCCTTGCTGCCAGCCCACCTCGCCTTTGCCCCTCCTGCTTCCCAAGCTCCTGCATTGCCCTGCTCCTGGCATTGACCGGAATCTTCTAGACACAGCATCTCCATCTGTCTGAGAAGTCAGAGAGTAAATGGGCACCGACACGAGAGACATTGTGGGATCATGCTGGCTTATTGCTACGACAAATAAGAAAGATGTGGCATTAGCTTTGCCTCCCTTCATTTCCAGCTTCCTGAAAAGGTGAAAATCGGGTGTATTGGCAAGATCTCGGACCACCAAGAAAACAGCCGGCAGGAGGAGCTCTCTAGACATTTCGCTGGATCGTTTTCAGACAGTCGTAGCTGCCTGTTTCAAGGGCATCAATTTAGATCTACTTTCTTGGGACTTCCTTGCAGACAAGCCAGCAGCAGCAGAAGGCAGAGGTAGCTTTGTGGTATTGCAACTGAGCAGCTCCAGTGATTTTTGTTTTTTGGAGACTTCTGAGGTTCCTTCTCCCACCCCGATGTCTTTCTCTATCATTGTTTCAGAAACTTTAAGTGTGCCTGAAGATGTTAGGGATTCTTTTTGGTGCCTGGAAAGGGCCAAGTGTTTTATCTTCCAAGAAAGTTAGTGTAAGATTTCATGGACAGCATCCTAACCACAGAGTAAAGAATTCCAAAGCAATGCTTTTCTTTGCATATAAAGATATCCTCCTGGATTCCCCATGACCTCTGAGGGGACTTGTAAGCAAAGCAGCTCTGAAATGTATCAGTACCCCTCTGAATATTGGCCTGACAAAGTTATTCAAATAGTTCTGTCTCCTTGTAGTTCATGAACTGTAGTTCATCTTCTCTAAGAAGCAAGTCCGGAGGACAGTAGTCACTCTTTGGCACAGCACTGTGTTCCCATTAGTTAGGTGCAAAGTATCGTCCTGCTTCTTAAGGCCAGTCCTGCAGCCCTAAATTGCCTGGGCCCCATGGCCCTGCCTCTGCACCGCCTTTAAAAAAGAATTAAGGTTATTTTTTTTACGTGGTGAAGTCTTTACTTTTGTAAGTCTGGCCGTCATTTAGTTATCTAAATGGGAACTAGGTACCTTCTAGTCTTGAATGTTGCTATAATAATTATTTTGATTCTGAATGTGCCAGAAACTATTCTAATGCATATCAGCGTAAATTAAGTCAATAGAGATTCTTCAAATTTATCCTGGTGTTCAAGAGAATGGAATTCATGCACTTCAATTTACAGCTTATTAAGTGATCAGAATTAATGAACTCGCCACAACCTTTTCTGTTCTTGTTTACACATTTTCTTCCTATTCACTCATAATGTACATGATTTAGAAAAAGCAGAGAGTTGAAAAGGCAGTGTGTGGGTCAGATATGTCCCATGGAGCACAGCATTGTGCTTCAGGCTTTAATCATATTTGTAAAGCCGCTATGTAGAAATGGCACCTTCTGACTCAGCTGATGCACAGAAACCCAGCTCCATTCTGAATGCTAGAAAAATATTTGTACTGAGGAACAGAGAAGGTGTTCTTCAGAATCACTGGAGGATAATAGATACAAAACAGTTCCTCCTTGTTTGAGAGTCATTTTTCAGTGTGGTACCGTGTTCCTGTCTGGAGGTTGGGAGTAATGCAAACCATTGGATCCACCTTTCATTTTATTCTGAGACTTAGGAGTCACTTGGGATGGCACCAATAAAACCTCATATAAACCCTCTTTTTCCCAGGACCTCAAGGTACCAACTGAAGGTTATCCCACTGTGTCTCCTTCAGTTCAAGGTTGGAATGACAAAAGGATCCCTTTGATTTTCATAATGTGTAAGGCTCAGCTTGTCAGGCTGCATGCTCATCTGGACATCGTTTCTCTCTGACTTCATAGAACAGGACAACTTCTAAACGCTCCATCTGATCAATTGCAAAAATTTCAGAGACTTTCTATTATTACTGGGAGAGAGGGAAGACCACTAATATGTGAAAATACTAGGAAATAAAAAAGGGAAAAATAGGGGAGCACCAGTAATTTAGATACTGCTGCATTTGCAGATGAAGCAACTGGGTGATACACTTGTGTACTGATATCTTTATCTCATTTCTGTCTATCACTCTAGAAAAGTTATCATGTGAGCACACTGAAAGATCTGTCACCAGATAAATAACAATACAGGGCTTGTATGCAACCTCTGCAGAACTGGAGGAGATTGAAGATCCAAAGTTAGAAGGAAAAAGGATGGGGCATGCACAGCAACCCAGGTGTGAGGGAGTTGAGGGTATCCTGTTACAGCGATAGTGTAAGTGTGCACAGAAGCTCTGATAGCGACATTTAGAGGATCCCATTTACTCAGGGAAAGGAAGCAGATGGGATATTAAGTTGCTATTGTAGGAGAGAATGAGGGATTCCTTAAGAGAAAAATGTTGGAATCAGCAACGCTACACAGCCAGCCTGGGGGCACGCATGTGCCCTAGGCATTGGAGGGGGAGCTGAGAAGTTTGGAAAGGTGGCACATGAGGCATTTGTGCAGAGGAGGAGTGCGGCTTATGAAGTAAATCCTTGTATGAGAGAGCAAAATCTTCAAAGGAACGGCTATAGATAGTGAACTGCCCTCAAGAAATGAGAAATAGAGGGCAGGCCAGCCATCTCGCACTGAGCAGCTATGCTGACAGAGCTGCTGAGAGCGAGGGGGGCCAAGGCAGCAAATGGGAAAGGTTATTTCAAACCATGTGGGCTGTTTCTGGCCGATGTATGACTTGCTGAAAACCAGAGAAACTGGTTAGTAACTCAGGCAGGCTAGAGTGGAGCCCAGGGCTGGACAGAGCTCCGAGCAGAGCCAGCCAAGCAGCTAACTGGGAACTTGGTCCCTGCAGAGCAGCTCAAAGGGCCTGCCTGGCTGCTCCTCTCTGTGCTGGTGCCGAGGTGGGGCATCTCAGGGCTACTGGGCAGTCCCGGGGTGCGAAAGTACCATGCAGAGGCAGGTAGTCTCTGGAAATCAGTGTTTGGCAAATTCCTAGTTCTTTTTACCTCTTTTTGCTTACGTGCTTGCATACCAATGTTAAAAGGTGAGAGAGAACCGCAGAGGAAAGAGTGGAGAAGTGATACTGAGGATTTGTAAAAACAGGGGGATGAGAGCCCATGGTTGCATTTGAGGCTGGTGGGGCATGCTGGGTTCACAGTACAACTGACTGAAAATTCTGAGTGAAGAACAAATGTGTCTTAATAGACGTTTCAAGTACTGCTCTGTTTTCTGAATTTGTTAGCTTTTTTTCTTCTTAGTGCTGAATGTTCAAGCCCACAAGGCAATAATTTAACAACACTTCTAGTATTTCCAAGCTCTGTTTCTTTAAGAAGTTCATAAAACTTGTCACAATACCCCAGTAAAGCTCTTTCTGCAGCGCTATCTAATCCAAAGTAGTTTGTATCAGATTTATGTTCTGGCAGCTCTGTGATAAACTTGGACTCTACCACATTACAAACACAAAAGATTACTTGAAAGTTGTTGTTATTGAATTTGAAGGACTCTCTTGTTTCATGGAGTCCTGCACCCCCCCGTACCAGGGTTGTGGTCTCCAATGGCTCTGCACCTCATACATTTACAAACTTAGGCAGCCTGGAATTAAGACATTTCCACCAGTGACAATTTAATATTTTGGTAGATTTAACCTGTTCTTTGTGTTAAAATTGTGCATATCAAAAAACACAGAAGAAGATATAAAGCATTGGAGAATTCAGTGAGGTCTGGTATTTTGACCAAAGGGTCCTTGAGATGTGAATGTTAGGTTTCTCCTTTCTCACGTAAGTCCCCTTAAACCTGCTGTCTCTGTTTGTAAGGCTTCCCTGAAACCCTGGATCAACCTTATGACGTTCCTAGAAAAAGACAATTATGCAGAAAATTATCAGACTCTCGATTCCCCTGGTGTGAGCCCTTGCAAACTTGAGCCTGAAAACAAAAGATTGAAACTATGATGTCAGTCACACCCTCATCACAGATTATAGGTGTAACCACAGGAGGAATTAATCACAAAGTCTCTCTGATCTGAAATCAAGCAGAACTCTGGAAACAGATGCCAAATACCCAAGGCCAGAGACCTCTCATCCTGGGGCCAGTTCTCATGTTAGCCGGTGCTCTAAAGCTTGTTATATCTCCAATTTATGGGAAGAGTAAAGATTACTGACATCCATTGTAGAAGTCAGAATGTTTTTTTGTTAAAATGAATCTGCATTTGGCCGAAGTAATTTTTCAGACTCTTACTACAGGAGAGAGACGTTCACTATCTCCACACTTCCAAGTGAGTTCACCTTGTAACATCAGGTGTACCCTTGGGGTTGCAACTAACAGTGACTACCATCATTAACAGTACAACAGTCTGTACTGTCTGACTGCCCCTGGAACAAGCGATCAGTTTAATCATTAATGAATTCATCTTTAAATTACTTGTATTGAAAAGGTTATATATTACTTGTATGGGACCACGCAACCTGGTCTTTATATTGTTTCTGTACTCATGACCATTACCACCTATTTTGTGTGTGCATTGTCTGGTTCTGCTGACATTTGTAAAGCATTCACTGAATTTTTGATGTTTTCTCCTAATGTTGTATCCCAAACATGTGACACTCTAGCTAAGTGGGATTCTGGTGGAGGGTCACTCTGCATTCTTCCAAGATCTGTCGGAAGCCCAGGCGTGCAAAGGCAGCAGCTGAACAGGGACAGGCAGAGGACACAGTGAACTTCTTGGCTGGCTTCTTGTTTCCAGCCCCATGCTTTGTACTGTTGTATTCTGCTGTGAGAATCCTTCAATTCTTCTTCCCTTTGGGTCTTTAATGCTACCAGATGGAAATCCAGCTCAACTTTCAAAAACTCTGAATAATTTATTAAGAACAAAATTGTTGGGTCTGAGAGCTGGTTCCCTCTCTCTCTCTTTCTCCATTTCTCTCTGCAAACTGCCTTTCAGAGGCAAAGTTTCTAATTACAGGTCAGGGAGGCACGTTTAACCACACAGCAGAGCCCTTGATGCAGCATTAGAGAGTGTTATTTATACACCTGAATTAATAGGGATGCAGCATTTCAGTTGAGAAGAATAAGGTGGTTTTCAATTTCACTCTTTTTATGTGAAACAAACCACATCAGATTCACTGGGCTTTTTGACCTAAATTATTGGGATTCTGAGTAACTAACAAGTAAGTGCTGTGCAGAGCTAGAGCAAAAAGAAGCAAGAATAGACAGAGAACTGCACACATAGCAGGGGAACAACAGAAGTAGCATGTATCGGGAAAAAAACCAGAAGGGGATAGAAAGAGGAAGTCATTGGGAAAATGGAACAGGGTAAAAATACAAATATGCAGCTGTCTATCCCAAGGAAGGCTTTTGGAGAGTGGTAGCATCCACAGAAACAGAAGGCTGCAGTGTGTTAGCATGCACCCAGATACCTCAAAATATTGTTGTTTTTTAAGGCCAAGAATAGGAGAGGTGGAGATGAAACGTGAAGCGTGTGAGGAGTCCCTTGTACTCTGTGCTGCAGGGAATGGGATCCCTGCACCGTCAGCACTCAGAGTCACTGTCAGCTGTTACTGGAGGTATTGGTTCTGTAGCACTGAAAGGAAGTGGGGGGTCCTGGGTAGGATTGTTCCTGCAGTATTGTGAACTCCAATGGGTCTTATTTACAGCAGTGCAGAGGTGAATTTTCTCTGTGATTTTCGATATGAAGCTCACAGTCCCTGTGGACTTTCATCCAGTTTTATCTCTGTCTCTAACTTTTGCAGTTTGGCTTCCTGTTTGTTTTTTGCTTGGCTGCTTGGAAAGTCTGTGAAAATTTCTAGAAGCTTTCTGGACTTTTTTCAGGGTTAAAAAATGGGAGAGCTGTGCCTATGCGTCTGATTGTGTCTGATATGGAATACGCTGAGTTGACTGAGATCCTGATGCGCAGACTCATCGTTTGGGCTCAGCGATGGGTTTGTGTGTCTCCCAACAGGTAGATGTGTTGGGCCACATGATGGGAAAGGGCCCCCAATGCTAGGCTGTTCCTTCTAGCAGCAGTTCTCTGGGTTGTGGTTCATGGATAAGACACTTCTCCCATGGTGTGCCCAGGTACCTGGCAAAGCTATGAAACTCACTGCGACCCGCCAAGTCAACGTATCTGCGAAAATCTCAAAGTGACAGAGAGAGAGGGATGCTATGTTTCAAAATAGCTAAAATGCAGGTTCTGTGGGTATGGAGCAAAGCAGAGTAGCCAGAATACCGGGTCTTATGCTCCGTATGTGAGACTTGGCATGGCCTTGAGCTCCTAGAAGCCATATTTTGCTGTGAGTGGTAGATTTCTAGAAGCCGTACTCAGCAGTCTCTAAGCTAAGCTAAGAGACAGATGAATGCAACGCAGTCAGTACCTATATGATACATTACTTAAGGAAAAAAAGGTTATCTACTTTTGTAAATTTACTTTCAATCCCAAGATAATTTTTTTGTTTAGATTACCTATACTGTGAACCTTGTTCTCATGTATGTCTGCAAATCATTACCACAGTGCTGGAGCAGTATGTGCAGGGAATAGAAACTGATTCAGCAGGTACGGAGCATCACAGTGCTCCAGCGGTTGGATCCATCAGGCTGGGTCTCCAGCAGCGTGTCAGGATCCAAAACTGGCTTGCAAGCTGGATGGAAGCTCAGTTGCGGAAAAGAGGTCACAAGCTTGAAAGAGCAAGCGAAAAGAGAAGTCTTCAGCAGAGAAAGATGGAAAATACTGCTCCCCAGGACGCAGCCCAGCTATGCTTCCTAGGCTTTGCATTGCCAACAGGAGGTTTTCTGCTGGGCTGCAAGGAAGGAGGATGGGGGGTCTGTGTGTGCTCTCCTTGTGACATCCCTGTTATTACTGTCACATGCAGATAGCTGACACCCGCCATGACAGAGGCAACTGAGGGTTTGGTGTTGTGCTGTACTAGACAACTTGTCGGGTGTGTGATAGTCAGGCTGCCCTTCCCGTAGGAGGAGATTTAGAGGGAGCTGTTGCTTTTTGGTATGTATATGGTTTTCTCCTCCAAAAATAGCTGTCTGTCGAAGTGGGAGGATTTCAGAGACGGGAGAGGATTAGCAGTGATGACATGGATGGTCATATTTCAGGGCAAACACCTGTAAATCAGTCTAAGCCTGTAAGTAACAATCTATTAAACTGAGTTCACCTCAGCAGCACTCACCCCGTGTCTGTTCGAGAAGGCTGGAGGCAGCTACCCAGCCCTCAGAGTACAGCTGGTGCTACAAGCTCAGCCTTTTCCCATCTTCTGCATCAGTGCAAATGGAGCAACTATGGATGTTTACAGCTGACAAGACAAAACACATTGAAGAGGTGATGGCATTTCTTTTTAATACATCTTCTGCATTTCTACTTCTATCCCATTTCTGACCTTTCTTGGAGCTCTGAAATGCTTTTTCTTCTTGTTTTGTTTTTATGGGCGTTTTAGCAGAGAAATTTTTTTTAACACAACAGATGAGATTAAGTCTTCCAGTGCTGCCCCTTCTGTTCAGCCGAAGAGCTGCTAGCAGGGATGTGTTGCCTGGTTTTCTGGAGGTGAAGCATACAGCTGTTCTAGCATCCTCTGCCCTTTCCAACCTGCAGGCATGCAGCGAGAAATCAGGATATTAACTTGAATCCTCTGTTATTGCCGCTGGCTTCTCCTCTTTCAAAAAGGGCTCTGCCATGTGGAATTTCTGAATGAACTGCTGCAAACTCCTGTTTAATGAACTTTGCATAACAAAGCGTTCGGAAAACATTTCCTATAGTACATGGTTTAACCACAAAGTAATAATGATTGTTAAGTTACTTTATGAACAAACACTCTGTACCTGTGACCTGGTGGTGAAAATGTGACAGTCACAGAGCTCAATCCAGTTCTCCCATCAGCTTCCAGAGTGATCTCTGACATTGCAGTATTTTTGTACCTGGGTTCCACTTTTCCGTTATCCTGGGTTTCCAGAAAAATAATATCAACCTCACCAAGGTGAGTTTTTTCACCAGCCTCTGAAGACATGTTGGATCTTTGCCTGGTTTGTGCAATTGAGATTGATATTTAATCTTTCTGTTACCTACTCTCCCTTTTATATAACTTACACATGTGTGTATATATACTTACTTTTATATAATTTACGGTGAATGTTGCTGTGAAAGACATTGCAGTTGTTTCAAATATTAGGTTTTAATAGTAGTTTATAAGTTTTCTTCCTTTTTAAAGGAAGCCGGAAAAGTTTCATCATTCTTATTAGCCTGTCACCACTACATTGGCGTGTAGGTTCATGTAACTTTGGATCCATACATAACATAGTTTATGTAACTTAAGAAACTTAGGTTTCTGTTTTACAGGGGTTGATAGTAGGTACTTCAGAGAAAGTATCTAGTATAACATGCACAATAGAGGGTCACTTGGTTTCCCAACTATAAGGGAATTTTCTTCTATAGGTGAGGCAATGAATATCCAGCCGGAACTGAGGTCCCAGCTCTGACCTCAGCACGTAAGCTGGTCCCATAGGGTCTAATAAACAGCTGGTTCCAAGAGGACTACATCCTTGCTTGAAGCTAAACATATCTTTAAGTGGTCTACTGATCTCAGACTGCAGATCTGAGATCTGTTAAATCCATTAAAATGTGTCCTATTTAATGTAACTGGCTGTTCCAATTAGTAGTATAAATGCCTCTTTCTGTCGTGTGACTACTAATATGAACGTGCCTATCTGGGTAATATGTGACATTCTTCAGGGCACAGCAGTGCCTTTAGGTCTGCCGGAGAGTAGCAGCGTATCTATGTGGTATGGGGCGCACAGTGTGGCTCTGGATAATGCAGGACTAGACACACTGCTGAGCACTCGTTTGCCTGCTCTCTCCCGTATGTTTGTTTTCTTGGAGAAACAATCCTGGATCACTAGATCACGGCAGTTGAGAAGTTCAATAACTAGATTTCTAGTTCACCATTAGAGTTCTAGACAGACAATACAGATCTCTCTGCACATCTTCACAGCAGTGCTGTGTCTGCCCTGCCTGTAAGCATGGGGATTCCAGGGATGCTGATGCTGGATTTTCCAAAAGGGAATGGGAGTAAAGAAACAGGACAAGTTCAACAAGGCAAGTGCATTTCTACTGTTTCCATATCGGCACAGTAAGACAGCTGCTGCAGATCTGAAGGGTTCTTAGAAGTCACCACTTCTTCAGGTCAGTTACATACACTGTTCTCCCAAGAAAAGAAAAATTTGACATTCAAAACAATTCGCATACAAAGAAATCAAAGTGAAAGTCATCATCTCTGTTTTACAGATGCGGATACTAAGATTTCAGCAAGGATTTACACAAATGAGAGAAAAATAGGGGTCAAATCCTGTATAAGGATGCTCTCGTAAATCTCTGTCCTGTGTTTTCACTAATAAGCGTTCAGACTTCCTTCTGGCTTTGGAGTTTGGGAATTGCTGGGAACAATCGGTGTGTCTGAGATGCTGCATTCATCACTTCAGGACTGTGCTGATAATCACTTTCCTTGCTGAAACACATCACCCTAGTTTCATTCCAGGAACTACGGATGTTAATTTCTTAAGAAACTTTTGTTAATTGTAATGTAAGCAGTTTTTGGGGAGAGGAAGGATCGGCTGTATCAGGAAGACGATCCAGTGCTGCATGTACAGAACAATAAAGATCTGGCTGTGGCAAAAGCCTGTCCCCAAATTTTCTCGAGTGCTTTTGGGAAACACTGCACCTCTGTGGGAAGGGCGGTTGGCCTGGGTGAGTTGCTGGCATACAGCTGCTGACAAAAATGCAGTCTGTGCCATCGCCTGAGTAAAGAACATTTCGTTTTCTAGTAGGCATAAAGAGTTGCCAGTGTCATTGAAATTTTGTAGCTCTGAATAGTTGCTGTAAATTTCATCTGGGCAATATCCCCAATTGTGTTAGATATAATTACATTCAAAGTTCTTTTTAATCATTTATTTGGAACATGTCCCAAGATTCAGCAGTTTTGGATTGGGACAGAAATTGAATTATTTATTATCAATTAGAGGTTGTCAGAGCCTTTGACACCACGTCGAGCTGGCATTGTTTGCTATCTGTATTAATGATTGTATAGATAAAAGCATGAAATTATTGGTTAGGAAGCTTTTATTCTAGGCTGAGAAGGCTAGTTTGCATACTTGGCTGGATGCTTCCCTACACTCACTGTCATTATGGCTCTGTTTAATCAAGTCAACGTTGCCTGTGGAATTGCTTGCCCATAAATTGATGAATTGAGTGTAAGAATAATTCCCCCTAGATGGAACCCAGTTGTGACTTCCCTTGCCATGTCAGCCCAGCACATTTAGACTCTTCTGCTTTGGCTGTGGTCTGCTATAGACCCTGGAACAATCTTTGTCACATCTGTTCTTTTCTTACCAGCGCAATTTATTGATGGCTATTGGTGCTATGGTAATGCTGGATGCTGAGCTTTTGTTCCCCCAGGTGAGGGGATGGAGATGATAACCTCACAGGTGTTCCTGAGCTCTCTTCACAGCTCTCTTCTGCATCCTTCTCTCATCAGTGTGGGTCTTAAAAATAATTTCTCTTACTGTGTTTTGGCACCTTGCAAGAATCCTCAGCTCAAGAGGAAGATCATGTAACAGAAGGCTGTAGAGGGTAATCCCAGATACATTGCTGCAGAAAGGGGAACTGTCAGGAAATCAGAGGAAAGGAGCATGGGAGAAGATGCCACTTGTCTCCTTGAGTGGCTGAGGAGAAAGGGTGCTCATATGATGTTACGTCATCCCCACGTCTTCTGGATTTGGCTGTTGCCAGGGTTAGTATAGCCTTAGGGGGAGAAAGAGGGAAAAAAACCCTTCTGAGGATATACTTGCACAATTTTTTTGTAGCAAATATTTACTTTTTCTGCCTGCACTCTGAGCTGCTGGAAGCAATGTGCATTAGCCCAGTACGGAGACCGATCCAGCACGTTACAAGATGTGATTTGAACAAGGTTATAAGAAGTTACACACTAGATCCAGGGAGAGAGCAGGAACTTCTCATGTCATAGATATAATAATTTATAACTCCCTCACCATTTCTACTCCTCACTGGAGTCAGTTTCCCTCATGTCAATCTTCTGTGAATTCCAGTATTGTTTCTTGATGTTTATGTAAATTTCTCAGTGGGATTACTGATCTTTTAGGGGATTTCTTCTTCTGATTTTTTTTTTTTCCGCTCCACACAGATTTATCAAAAGCAGGGTTGTCCCCCTGTCCTGGGGAAATTATCACATACACCACTTTTCCAGTTATTTCATTACAGTGAAGGAAACTGGAACTAGAAAAAGACAGAAGTTCTCATTTAACTGGGAAATGTTGAGATTTCAAAACCTTTTCCATTCCAGAATGAATCACATTTCAAATCAAACTTTCTTACAAAATGAGACTCTGAAAACATTGTTTTGTTTTGGTGAGAGTAGTTTCTCTGATTTCAGTGTCTTTAAACTGAAAAAAAGTTATTCTATTAGCTTTATGTAACTTTTTAAATAATTGTATTTTTTTGTTGCTTTGAAAATATTTTCTCAACAATCTCCAATACACTGCAAATACCAAAATAGGCCTTTTTGACATTATTGAAATACCTCATTTTTTGGAACAGAAAAATTACCATGTTTTTCAAAACGGTTGGGTTTCAACAAACATATTTTTCCTTTAGCATTCCTCCACACACAAACACTCATTATCTAGACAAATATTTTAATACTATGTAACTCCCATTCTTTTCAATGGGTGTCTGTATGGTAAGAAGTACCTCTTCCAGTGAGCTCATTTGGAAAAGCCGAAGCTGCATGTATCCAACCTCTCAGGCTCAGTACTGACTTCCACAAAGGAAAGTATGCAACTGGAATTCCTGGAACAGACCTCTCTTGAAGTATGTGCTTTGTATCAAAGACACTGTTTCTCAAGGGAAAAAAAAAACCAACCAAACAAAACAAAACCCAAGCCAACCAAAGCCCAGCCTGTAACAACAAATCAACAAAAATAAAACCACTTTTGTTATAAATCAGCTTTTGTCTTGACTTGCAGAAGGTGCAATGGCCCCTTCATCCGCTCAAATCCTTCTACTTAGGAAAAAAAAAAAAAGTGGAAATGGAGAATGCGGCATGTGGAGCTGCAGTACAATCGCACCTCAAACCCTGTGAGCAACTTTTCTTTCTCAGTCTGGTAGTGATGTTTGTGATTCCCAACCTCCCTCTTTGGAAGCCGACAAGCAGCAGCAACTCTCAACTGAGGCAGACTTGGGAAATGACTAATTAAACAGTGATTGCAGGATTGCTTCCTGACCTGGGTATCAGACCACAAGGGTGAAGCTTCATAAAGATAGAGTGAATGCAGGAAGCAGTCCTGCATATTTCCACAATAGGGGCATTATGGAGACATGCCCTGGAGGCTGCTTGAGACCTCGCTGAATGGATCCTGATACCATCGGGGAATGGAGTACCTGCTAGTTCAAAGCAAGCCTGAATGCAGGTTTTAATCCCCTCTGACAATTGTTGAGAGGAAATGGCCTTTCCTCTGACCTTATCGTTGTAAACAACAACTAGTCATCAGGCTTGTCCTGCTAAGGGAATAGTCAAGGTCTATGCAAGGATTTTACTTCAGATTTTTTTTTTCTTCTCTGATTACAATGGTTTAATTCTCTAGACCCGAAATGCATTCTCACCCCTTAATATACTGGCTTCGGGTACATTCTTTGTTAATTATTGAGTCCATACAGCTCGGCCTGGTTCAAATTAGCTTCTCGGAGCTGTGGGCAGACATCCACGGCCGGTTTCGGTGCTTAGCCCTGTGGTTGTTTTGGTGACGGGTGTTGTGAGATGCCTTTTGGATACGCCGGTATCCCCAGAACTGGGTGTGAGACAAGCTGACAAACTCTTCTAGCATGACAGAGAATCACTAAGAGCTGTAATGGCCAACAGGCAGGATGGAGGACTTGCTGCTGGGCACCATTAGTGTGGCAGTTTTAATGTGATGGAAGGATGCATGCACTTCTGGAACTACAGCAGAGGGTGGATTTAACTCTGTGGATTCATATGGCTTTTAGTGCTCAGACAATACAGATGACAGAGGAAATGAGACAGTAGCTTTTGCTGCTCCTGGAGTTAGAGCCAACTGTCTGTAAGCCGCAGGACGGAGTGACGATGCAGAAGAGGGCTGACCTGCTGGAGTGGCAGAATTTCAGGATGATGAAATCCACTTTTCCCCAGATCTGTGCAGGACTCTGCCACTGACAGGCCCCCAGTATTGGGAAGCACATAGCCGTGGCCACCTGTATACATCCCCTTCCCAGTTGCTGCTCATCAGGTGCTAAGTGGTGTAACACAGATCAGCTGTCACAGCCTTTCTAAAAGGGAATTTTTCAGAGCTATTAGGAGGGTGCTTCTGTGCCTGCTCGTAGGCTTTGGCAGGGCATAGGAGGTTACTGATGGCTTTGTATGAATGGCTTTTTAATTTGACTTTTTAACTCTAGTGGAGGTTATGGGTAGCACTCAATGTGTCTGCTCTTTGGTTCCCCTGCGCGAAGTCAGATAGCAAGCTAGAAGAGATTTCTCCCTTGCAGAGCCTGGCTGATCACTGCAAAATGAGGGATGGGCTGCAGAAGTCAGTGTGTCTGAGCTCTCTGGAAGTCACAGCTTTTTCACTGGAGGAAAGGAACATTTCTTCCCTAGGTAAAGACAATGAATTGTCATTTTTTCCTTGTTATCCTGGTTGACCCCGCTTAACTTTTGCTTATCTAGTTTATGAGGATTCTTACTACGTGCTTTGATAAGAGAAATGCGGTGTATTTTCAGTAGGCTGAAGTTCGCTATATGTAGGTGAGTATTTCTTGTGAGAAACCTGTAACGGTCTGCAGATGAGAAAAGGTTAAAAGCTGCTTTCCCTGGTTTTGTAGGAATGTCTGAGCAGGCTGTGGCAGGCTAAGGGGAGACTGGTGGGTTTTTATAGAAAGGATGGCTCATCTTCGCAATGATGTAGTACCTGTGGTAAGTTTGGGCTGTGTTTTGTGTAACCTATCTCTCAGCAAAGGGAAAAGCCTGAACGCTTGGGGGAGCAATCTCTGAACACTGTGTACATCCTCTGCCAAGTGGATGGTCAAGGTCAGGGTCTCAAGTGGTGAAGGGAACAGGGTTGGATCTGCCCTGTGCTTTGTTTCTGGCATCCACGTGTGCTGTGCCGTGAACAGGCTGTACCCAAGGAGGTGGGTTTCTCTCATTTTCACCAAGTATCTGTGGCTGTGGGTGGAAGAGGCCGTTATAAGAATTATTTGCAGTCTGTCCTGTAACCATATGAAGTTGTTTTGCTTGATCCATACTGAAATGAGTTGGGATCACTTTGCTTCCAGTCTTGTTCAGAAAAAAAATATACAAGGCTGTGGCCCACGTGTACCAGTGGGACTGAGACATGAGTAAGTGGGAAGGATCTCAAGAAGCTCTGACGTGGTATGCCTGAAAGGATTTCCTTTCCTCCCGCCCTGGGGGGTTGACCCTTGTGACAAGGTCGCGTAATTAGGCTGCTTGGAGATCTGGTCACTGGTTACGGTGCATGCTCTGTACCTTGCAGGACGCCAGCACGTCGCGGGGGGCAGTACCACCATCCCGGTTGCCTTGTGTGTGCTGTCTGCATCAGGGTCGCGTTGTCAGAAGACTGAAAGGAAGGATACTAGAGGAAGCATTCCCCTTTCAGTTGGGATTAATGCCATAGTTCTTGAAAGAAATGCTCTTTCCAACCACCCCACCCCTTCTCCCCCCTGAGATTTACTTGTTTATATATTTGCAGGTGGTAGCTCTTTGCCTTGTTGTGGTATTACCTGTGCTAAGGAGAACCATAAAAAGCTCAAGCACTTATTGATTCAGTAGCGGGAGCCATTTCAACAGTGATAAAACCCTGCTTCTCCCTCAGTTACGAAATACCTATCGCATTTTCTCTTCCCACCCTAAGGTTCCCTTTAAGACTTTTTGAATTATTTCCTCCACTTTATGGAGCCGTAACAAAGGATGTGTGGCTGGATCACTGTGCCAGCTTTACCTGAGTAAAAGGGCCCACAGGGAGGCTGAAAGGGTGCCTGTCAGCAGGCTACTAATTGCGTGTGTCCATCAGCAGGTTGTCCTTCTACCGAAGAATGTTATCTTGAGATGAATCCATAGGCAGCACAGAAGGGTCTTGTTGAGAGAGGCAGACCAGGGAGCTATAGAGTGCTGCTACTTATCAGGACAGTGTCTTCACAGCAGGTGCAAGAGTGAAAGAAGAGCACTAGCTATGTGAGAACTGCTTTGCCTTGCAGTGATTGTGTTAAAAGGGAGTACACTTTGCTTTTTCTTTGTCATAAGGGACGACTTGGGTTGCGTTTTGTGCTGCTTTGCAACATTTCCACATTTCTGGAAGTCTGCAGTAACTGGTTAGCATTCTGTGGCGCTTTTACTGCTTTTCCTGCTTGTTTTGTCCCGTGCGTGTTTACACTGTGGAACTTCAAATGCACTGTTTGTAAAGAAGAGCAATCTTTTTCTTTCAGAGCTAGTGAATACTGTAATGCACTGTCTTGGCATTTTTCGTACCTGAAACTTCCCCACCCTCCCTGTATAGGAGCAGCACACATTGCTGTTCTACAGAACCTGAGCTCTGCAAGTGTCTAAATATTCTTGTACAGTTCAAATGTTCCCTGTGTCCTGTCTTGGAAGCTTCTCACTGAAGCCAGGTAAAAGGGCAGTTACTTAAAAATACTCACATGTGGTTAGGCTTTTTTTCTAATCTACTAAGAAATAATCACAATCACTTCCAGATTGTTTCTTGCACTCAAAGAAAGTGTTGCCAGAGCTGACAAGGTCTCATTCTCAATATGGTGTATATTGTAATTAGGATGTATATTGCTATCAACACCCTGAGACCCCAGGAGAACATGAGCTGAGGATTTTGCTTGTCTGCCCTTACTGAATGCATGTGAGAGTCTCATGAATATTTTTGAAGCAGGTCAAATACTTGCCACCGCAAATCTATAGAGGCCCTAATGAAAGCAATCCTTTGAGTGGGAGTGAAGGTGGATTTCTCCTTCCTTACAAGAAGGCTCAAGGAGTGCTGGAATAATTCTGAAGCAGTAGGTAATGCCTGTGGAGTGAGTTTTCGCTCTGAAGTCGGGGAGGGGAGGTTCCTGATCTTCATTCAGCTGCAGACTGGCACTTAGCACATGTCTGGGGGCAGTGGAAGAGCCAGACAGGACTGTGGGATGGCAGTGATATACTTAACATGGAAAGAGAGATGCTTCCCAAAAGCAAGTTTGCTGATTATATGGTAGGAAACAACTTGGTGTTAAGGAGACTTGGGGCAGGGTAGAATCCTATTATTTAGTAATTTATTATTATTAATTATTATTTAGAGGCACTTACATTGTTAAATGAACACCTCACAAACATCATTACCCAGCAAAACGTCACATGTGATGCTGTTGGGAGAAGGGGAAGCAGTGAAACTGAGGCAGCCTGTCACCTCCTTGATGCCTCTGGAGTGAAGCAGAGGAACCCCCCCCCCCCCCATGCTGCTGGAATTCAGTTTTAAAGCAAAACGACTCATGGGACCCTCTTTAACCTGACCAAGAAACAGCAGGTGTGTGCCTGAACCCTCAAAGAAGAGGGCTGGGTGGAGATGCAGGGTGTGAAGTGCTAGTCAGATGGGGTGATATCAGAGCTGGTAAGACTACATGTCCTTATCACTTCAGAGCCTGACTGCCAACATGTTTGCTCCAATATTAGCCCTGCTGCTTGACTGAGAAGCAGGACTACTGAGGAGACAAGCGGTTTTATCCCAGCGTTTAGCAGCAATCCTGGGAATAGAAACAGGTATTGGCAGAAGAACTTGCTGTCTGCCTGGAGAGCCTGACAGCCAGTAAACCTCCACCTCTGAACATCTGGCCATGGGGACTGAGAAGCCTGTATTTATCCATTTGTGTCTTTGGCTGTTAGAAGTGGGCAGGAATTTTCCTGTGCTGTTGAGCCAGTGCTACATCCGTGATTAGGACCAAGTTCTGTTCTGTTTCCTTGAGCTGGACTCATGTTGCTGGAGCTCCCTTGCACAGCTTGGTCACATCCTGAATCTAATTGTAAGGAAAAGGCTGGTGAAATCCCAAATGTTGCCGTCTTCATCGCTAAAGTTTCCCCCTCTTAAGGGATGAGTTGAATGACTAATTCTCTTCCCGCGCACATGATGCCCAGGGAGCTGGAGCTGAGCTGCAGCCCCAGACACTTGGGGATGGAGCTGGTGGCAGGAGGGGAAGCCTGCGTTTTGGTGGAGGTGTGGAGGAGGCAGGTGTCCCGTCTCCTATTCCTCAGCAGCCAAGTTTTTCTGTTCTTCAGGGCTACGTACATTCAGGTAGACTTTTTTTTTTAAAAGAGACAGAATAATGCCTGCAGTGGCCTCAATGCAAGAAAACTTATCCCCGGACTTTCTGTCCTGTTGGTTTGCTTGGTGTTGCCTTAGAGCCAGGGAGAGCCTTTCCTATAAACTCCTGCACAGAGGAGGCCTGTTACTGTGAACTCTTGCATAGTAATTAAGGAAACAACTTTGGGCTCCCACCACTGGTTACGCAACAGGGCTGGATTCAGCCGCTGTTTGTCACCATGCAGCTCAGCACCAGCAAGCTGGTGCCTCTCTCCAGAAACCCCTTCTTCGCCTTCATCCCCCCGCTTTGGGGAGCCGCTTTGCAGATCGCAGGAGTTTCTGTCCCACAGTCAGCTCCCAGGTAAATCCTGTCTGCGACCTATCGAGGGAAACTGTAGCCCCTCGGCAGAAACGGTCCAAGTTTCCAAGGCAACTCTCCTCTAACCCTATTTTGAATGCTGCCTCGTTCCCACAGAAAGTTGCCCGTTAGTCTCGTCAGCAGCTGCTGTGGGGAGCACGCCACCTCCAGAGTTGTCGTCCTTCGCTGGGCTCTTTATTCCCGTAATGAGCAGCCGGGGGGGGCGCGGTGGCATGTGGTGGTAGGCGCTGCTGGCCCCCCAGGCAGGGCACCGCATCCAGCTGGGAGCCGCTTCTGAGCAAGCGAGGGGGTGGTTGTGCCTTTCTACCTTCCCAGGGAGAAAGAGGTGCTTGGGGCTGCTGGGAGGAGTGCGGAGCGGGAGGCTCGAGCGCAGATGGGGCTGCTCTTAGGTTTTTTTTGGCGAGCGGGAGGGTGACAAGTGAAGAAAAAGGACACGGCATTTTATTTAATTAGAAAAACCAAACTCCCTAAAACTAGCCTCCGAAGGGCCTCCGTTGTCATCAGCTGCACAAAGAGCTGTGACAAATGAAAGGAACTGAGCAGAGAAAAGGCTGCTTTCTCTTTGTGTCTCTTTCCCAGCTTCTGTTTGCTTTGCTGTCTCCCTTGCTCCCATTGATCAGGCATGTGGAAACATTCCTCCTCCTGCGCTCCCATTGTGGCCGCCCGGTTGCCAGGCTGCCGTTGGCTTGAATAACTTCACTAAGCCAGGCCTCTCCAAAACCATGCCATCCGGCGTGCTGGATGCGGGGCCAGACGCTGCCCTCCCATCCTCCTCCTCTCCCTCCCCCTCCCCGGCAGCGCAGGGGTGCAGTGAAAAAATGCGCCAAAGAACAAGGGAGGTAATGCGGAGCCCCAGCTGGCCCGATGATGTGGGGGGAGAGGGGTGAGCTCGCCCTAAGAAAATAGAGGCAACAAGGAGGGGACAATGGCTAGCCTGGGTCACTGCCTTAAAAAGAAGGTGGGTGGTGGTGGCGGTGAGGGCTGCTAGCCCAAAGTTTCTGAGCAGAGAGGGGACAAAAAGGCACGTTTCCAGGGGACACAAGCTAGTAAAGTGCAGTGAGGTAAACCCCAGCCTTGTTTCCCCTGGAGGGGAGAGGCGGCGAGGACAAAACAGGAGGCAGCAGGCAGCCGGCTGTGACTGGGAGCGATTCGTGGCCAGCTCTCGCTGGCTGCGCCACAAACGCGTCCCTTCAGCAAACAGGGCACCTTGGGCCAAGCTCACCACTGCTGCTGGCTTGTGCAGCGCCTCTTGTTTTGGTGGCATTACACCAGCTGGTGCTGGAGGTGACACTGGTGCCCGGTGCAGGTGACAGCTCTGGTGCAGAGTGTGGCTGTGCTCCTGGGGGGCTGTACCCCCAGGACTTACCCCTGCGATTAATTTGGGGTGGCTCTGGTGCTGAAGGCACTGGACTTGAGCATGAGGTGGCTGCCCAGGGACCTGGGGGGCTTGTGCTGTGCTGCAGAGGGGCTGACACCTGACCGAACCTGCACGCAGCTCCGCTGCCTACAGCCATTATTATGCTGGATATGAATCTGGCCTATTGTTCTTAATGCTATTTTTCATCGGTGAAAGAGCAGTAAGCAATCTGTGCTTTCAGACGTGCTTATTGACTCAGCACAGCCGGGGCTGGATCCTCAGCTGGTGTAAAGCAGCCCTAGCCCATCAGCTCTCTGTGTCACCCGTGACCCCCATTTAGTCTTCGCCCCGCTGGCAGCTGTGTCCCGGCGCTCTGGATCAGAGGAGCTGTATGACCACGGGCTGTGGCTGCGGCCAGGCAGAGGATTCCCTCCCGGTGCCGGGTGGCCCCAGGTCTGTCCTGCATCCCAGGAGGTAGAGAGATGTCCTAGGGCAGCTGGAGCCTGAGCAAGGCTGGGTTTGCTCTGCAGAGGGGT
The DNA here is from genome assembly GCF_028500815.1 of Rissa tridactyla. NCBI lineage: Eukaryota > Metazoa > Chordata > Aves > Charadriiformes > Laridae > Rissa > Rissa tridactyla. Next base: position 12,470,750 of record NC_071478.1, read on the forward strand.
CCCGGGTTCGTACTGGGTTTGTACTGGTTTGAAGGGCAGGGACTGCTGAGCTCAGGTGATTAACATAACAATCCTGGGGCTCTGCCTTCATCCTGCGGCTAAAGCCTGGTTTGCTCAATCCAATTTCCAGCCTCTGCCCTTTCTTTAGCAGGCTAATTACACCGGCAGGACAGTGGAAATGACCTTCTTAAAGCCACAGTGCCCCTCGTCTACTTACCTGTCAAAACACGGGACACAGAGCACCTATATCATTCTGAGAAATAACATGTTTGGGTACAAATGTACTGAAGTAGCAGAGCACTCCGCTGGAGTTCACAGTGGTAACTTGTGGTGTTCCTCAGTAGTGGCGTGCGTTTGTAAAGATCTTTCCAAGCAAGGCCCACTGACTAGTGGGGCCACGGAGGTATGAGTTTGTGCAAATTTAAGTGTGCAATGTTACACCAATAAATGTGCAAAGTATTACCATCTCGCACAGAAACCTGTGAGGGCGCTGGGCTGGAAAGCTTCTGCAGCGCTGGCTTCTCTCATTAGTCATCCTAGCCTCATTCTGTCTCTGTAATGCCAAGTGCCTGGCTCTAGTGCAGCCCTGTCCTCCTCCTGCACAAACCTGGACGTGGCCTTTGGGCCCAGAGAAGATGTGAAGCTGACGGCTGGTCCTGCAGCAACCACAGCCCCGGTGCGGGGGGCTGCAGCTCCAGATGAAGCAGCACAGGAAGCAGCAAGCTGTCCTGCTGCCAGGCAAGTCACAGGAAACCCTTGGGCTGTGCACAGGATGCTGATATGGCCATCAGCAGAGCAAAGGATGGGTGTTCCCAAAGTCCTCGCACGGGCTTGTCCACTGGAGCAGAAATAGGTGATTTCCAAGGCAGGTAGACCATGTTTCGAGCATGTTTCTATACTAGTGTTCTGACCAGTTTGTAAAGGCCTGTGCTGTAGGTGGTCTTCATATTATAACTCTCCAAACTATGTTAGCAGCCATATAAATCTGCCCCTTCGCAGAGGATAACAGAAAGTAAAAGCTTGTGCCTGACCAGTAGCTTGGCATAGGACATATCCATTGTGGTCCTGTTGAAATTGTCAGCGATACCTTGTTTAGGCTGAATTTTTGCTTAGGATTGTCTTTGTTTGTGTGATATTAATACTCACAAAGAAAGAGGCACTCTCCTGGTTAGAGGAGGATCTGTGGGGAGAAGCCAGTCTGATTGGTGGAGCAGCTGTAGCTAAACTTCTGGGGCCAGAAGGATGGTTTTGCCATCTCTTCAGCCTGGAGAAGAGAGGGCTCCGGGGAGACCTTGGAGCCCCTTCCAGTCCCTAAAGGGGCTCCAGGAAAGCTGGGGAGGGACTCTGGATCAGGGAGTGTAGCAATGGAAAGAGGAGGAGATTTACATCAGATATTAGGAAGAAATTCTTTACTGTTGGGGTGGTGAGGCACTGGCACAGGTTTCCCAGAGGAGCTGTGGCTGCCCCATCCCTGGAGGTGTTCAAGGCCAGGTTGGACGGGGCTTTGAGCAACCTGGTGTAATGGAAGGTGTCCCTGCCCAGGGCAGGGGGGTGGAACTGGATGATCTTTAAGGTCCCTTCCAACCCAAACCATTCTATGATTCTGCTTGAAAAGGAAGAAATATGATGAGCATCTGGAGGTTTAATGTAATGAATCAGGCTGGGAATAAAATTAACTGGATAGCTGATACAGATGTGTCAGTCACACTTTGCCCCAAAGCTGCTGCTGATTGCCAAGATACCTGTTCCATCAGGCATTGAGAAGAGGTAGGAAAACAATTTTCAATTCATGGCAGTCTTAAAGAGACCTGCTGCACACAGCAAATTTGATGCTGTGATAACTGACACTGCTTGTGACAGACAAATCTGTGGCTTGTGTAGTGAAGCAGTTCAGAAGTGCCTGCTGTCGCATACCAAAAGGCTGTGGAAATGGTACTTGCTAGGAAAAATGTTGCAAGAGGATCCCAACTACCAGAGGCACCTACAGAAAGCCATAGGAGAGCAGCAAGATTCTTGAGCATTGATGGGAGGGTTTTTAAATTATTTTTCTTTCGAAAGGCACAAATGGCATTTGGTCTCATCCTATTGGAAGCTACAAAATAGGGAACTGTTGAGAAACAAGGTGGTATCAGGAAAACCAATAGTCCTGCACTGAAGTATAACGATAAACTAAGTGTATCTGAAAGAGAAGGAAACAATTACAGGAAAGGCTGTTACTAGAAAACTGCTGGGAGGAGGGCAAATGCATCCAGGGTAACAAGTCTACGATAAATACAGGGAACAGTCTTGGAGACATGACCTTGCCCGTCCTTACCATGGCAGCCTTTTCCTACGTTTTGTTACCAGGAGGATAGTCATGGGAGTTGCTCTGTCGCTAGCACTGAATGCGGGGTTGTAGGAAGCAGTACAATTGCTTAGTCCCCTGTGGAGTGATGCAGCTTTCCGACAAGGCAGGGATCATGTTTAGGACTATGCACAGTAAGGTGGACTCGCAAATGTTACCATTGATGATGAAGAGCAGCTGGTTGCCTCAAGTGAGTCAGATCTCATTTGAAATTATGCCTGTGGAGTAATTAAAACATGTAAGATAGAAAATGCAATAAATCTGTCTGTAATGTGTATGCTACCTGTAATGCAGGTGCACTGTGAGAAGAGGCAAACTGAAGCACATAAGAAATATTGATTAAAAGGGGAAAAAATGTACCTTTGATATGATTTCTGGGGCTTTTTGTTTGTGTTTTCCTGCATGAGACTTCCAGGAGAGACTCCCTTGTTGAAGGAAAACCCTGCTGCTCCTCTAGGGCAGGACTCTTGTGGGTTGTCACTGGTCAAGTGGTGACAATAGGCAGCTTGGCAGAGTCACAGTGTAGACTTTGCAGTATTAAAAATCAAGGCAAGTAGTGTTAGCTCTTCTCCATGTGTGGTTAAACGCTTTCTGTGTAGCCGGTGCCAGGCGCTGTTGCGGCCCACTGCTCACAAATGCCTTTGCCAGGTGGAGACCACGTCTGCTTTCAGTTGGAGTTAAGGACCAAATGAGACTTCAGTCTCTGTGTCACTTCTAAACACTTAGGCTCGTATTTCAGGGCGGGGGTTTGGAAAACTGGATCCTATGACACTTCCAATGGGTGAATTCACCGTTCTCTCTCTTTTTGTTTTGCCTTTTTTTTTTTTCCTGTACCCCGAAAAAAGTGAATAACCCACATGTATGAGAGCTACTCTGTACCACAGCTGTGTCAGTGGAGGATCTTGTGTTTCCTTTAGATTTCACACCACAGTAAGGGACTGGGTTTCTCTCTAAGAGACTGTCCGATCCACCATGGGAATGCTGTTTTCAGCATCCCACACTGTCCTCGAACAGAAGTCAGAGACCTCCCGTTTTGAGTCCATGCAGTAATTGGTTGCAGTGCCCCTGTTTTGGGTGAGATTAGTGCTGTGGTGTCTACATGTGGAGATTGTGCAGTCTAATTTTGTAATGAAGAATTATAATAAAACAGTAGGCAGTGCTTCCTGCAAAGAATATCTGCTGTGTATAGCTTTATACAGAATAAACTGTCTGGCTTAAATATAGAAGCAGCGTTCTTCTGTCGGGAACTCTAAAAGAAAATGTGTTTGAGTTGGTGTTTACTGGCAGCGTGTTTGGTATGTCATTCGCTTACCTATCTAAATCCCAAATGTAGTAGGTAAAACAACATTAATTCATTCTCCTATGATGTATCGGACTGATGGAGATCATTATACATTTGTGAGATGTGTGTTTCCCCATCACAGTGTAGCAGAGATCTGTCAGGGTCTGGTTTGCAGGTACCCAGGGTCCTTTTTGTAAGCTGGGCAGCGTGCGGTACCTCCTACAACGCCGACTGTGAAATCTCCTTAGCTCCCGATTACTCCCTTTCTCTTTCACTCACAAGGACCTTGATTTAGCTACATCTGCGGCAGGCTCTTAGTAACAAAACTTCTGTCTGAAACGTGCTGTGTCTGGCAAAACAAGCAGCAGCGCTCACGAGGTCCTTCCAAGCGGGTTTCTCTCGCAGCCGTTGTTGCCCATGCCTGTCCCAGGATTTGCGCCCTTCCTTGTGGGGATCGACTTTGTTATTTTGGAGCTCAGGCTCACAAAGCCAAGTTAGAGGATCTCCAGGGGAAGTTTTAAGTGTTCAATAAAAGAAGGAATGCAGGGAGAAAGAAAGCCCTGACTCAAATGGCATCATTCTCTTTCCCTCATCCCTTTGAGGTTCTCCTGCCTTCCCTGCCTGCGTGTGACCTCCCTCCTCTCCCAACCAGGCTCTTTTTTTCAGTCTTCCTCCTGCCCCTCACCCTCCTCGTTCATTGATCTCCCTTTAGGCTTTATTAGTGACTCCCCCTCCCACCCTTTCTCTCCCTCAGTTTTTCTGATTCTCTAACATAAGACAATTGAATGAGGCCAGACTCCTAAGCCGAAGCTGGGGGTGAGAGGGAAGAGGCGTTAAGATTTAATGATATTGCCTCTTTAAGGAATCCCTAATTCCTAACACCCATCTCCTCCCCCACCTGAGAACCAATTAAAACTCAATGAATTCAAGTGGAGGCTTTTGTGCATCACATGTGCTTGACTAACAAAGCCTTCTCCATGCTGGAATAAAAGCTTCTATTCAGCAGCCAGTTTGTTCTAATTCAAATCACTTCCACTCCAGCATCCTCTCCTTCCTTGCTGCTCCTGAGTTCCCAGGCTGGGCTGCCGCCCGCGCAGCCCTGCCCAGAGCTCCACACTGCACCTTGCAGAGCCGTACCTTGGTGGTGGTGGAGCAGAGGACAGGAGGTGACCTCCCTACGGTTAACTGGGCAGTCCGTGGTCATTATGGACTGCTGGGTTGAGAGGTGAGCCCACATCATGTCCTGCTGCAAGGGAGCTCCAGCCTTGGGAGGTGTTTCCGAAGGGACCCCGCTGTGCCCTTGGGAAATGGCTCATCTGTGCAGAGTCCTCTGTGTTTAGACAGAAAATGACCTTGTCTAGGGGCAGATCTCAGCCTTCCTCGAAACTGGTGAAAACCCTCTCCTTTCCCCTTTTCTGTAGGGGTTATGCAGATGTGGTGACACCTGAAGTAGCAGGGGAGTCCCAAAGCACACGAAGTCTATGGGAGTCTGAGTAGTTTCTACTTTCATCTGCCTCAGGTATAAATTGTGATACCTAGGAACCTGAGGGTAGCTTCTGTCCTCTACTGTGCCTTGAAAATAATAAAAAAACCACACAACGGCTTGAATAAGGTCATCTGGGAGACAGAATCTATTTCATACTCTTCAACTTCCAAATTAAAAACCTCACTTGAAAGCTTTGCAGCTGCAGATCTGGGTTTTGGGTGACTTTATGTAGGGAGACAATACTCTGTCCAGGTGTTAGTTAGGTAGTCTTCCCGGTGTAAAACAGGCTCTGCTGAGGGCTTCTGCCTGTCCTTTACTGATGGCTGTTACCCGAGCTGTTAGCAGAGCTGTATGTGTGACATTAACTGGGTTATCTTTTTCTCTGTTCCCACAGCCTCCTATTTGTAGAGACACTTTTGGATTATTATTTTTTTTTTGCTCTTGTGAGAAATCTCTGGTAGAAGCAGGTTGAGTGCGTTGCTCTGATGGCAATGAGGTTTTTGCTCTCTCTAATCTCTCCTGGGAGCGAGCTCCGGCGCTGTGGGCTGGCTGCCAAGGAAGCTATCTGCTCTGCTCCAGAGCCTTGTTCTGGTACATGGCAGTTGCATTGCTCCTGAAACACGTGGCTTTCTCAGGGAGTCATGAAGGAGGTACCCAGCTCTTGGATAGCTGGGATCTGTCTCACAAAGAGCTCTGGCAATTAAGATGAGCTCTTGGAAGCTGGTTTGATATTTGCAGAGGCACCAATGGTGAGAGGAGTGATTTGGGTTTACGTGTAATTAGGGACCTGTGGTGCCTGACAACGGGGATGTTGCATTTTGAACTCATCTGAAAATCTGTAGGGCTGGTAATTCTTTCTACCACGCTGCCTTCCAGCTGTCAAGCACGGCAGCGACCAAGTGTTAACCCACATCAGGGTGTGTTGCAGTCTTCTAGTCGACTTTTATGAAAGAAAGATTTGAACATGCCTTCGCGGTCCTGTTTCTCACTGTAGCTGCGGTCTCGCATCTGATCACAAACCCTAACTGTGGCCAGCATCTAGAGCTGAGGGTGTTTTAGTGTTCCCAAAGAGCGTGTTTGGGTCTGTACTTGTCCGTCTCATTCATATGTTCATAGATTTGGACACAGCATCCTCCTTTACTGTCAAAATACTTCTACTGTTTACTAAATTGGCAATTTTTTTCATCCAGCTTTTTTCCTGGAAGTGCAAGTTGGCCTCTTGTTGCAGTGAGATGCAGAGTTGAAAAAAATCTGTACTCTGGATAGGTTTTTCCTGAGCAAACCCAGTCCTATGTCTACTGGGACTTTGAAAATATGCAAAATGCACTGGGCTCTCAGACTACCCCACAATTTGTAAAGAACGGTTCTTTAAGTGGCAAGTTAATTTTAGGTAATGCTGTGCGGTATCATGACAGTATAATCTCTGTCCAGGAATATGGTGAGAGGGAAGAAGATCGGATCAAAATCTGCTGGTTTGAAAAGATGCTTCATTCCCTGTGAGTTAGTGCTTTTGGGTTATTTTCTGCGGCATGTTCTCTCTGAAGATCTCAAAGCTGCCTCTTTTTTTTTTTTTTTTTTTTTTTTTTTGAGGTAGGGAAGAAAAAACTCAGTTTTCAAGTAGAAAAACAGAATTTTCTTGGCCCAAATCACCCAGCCAATCTGCGAGAAGAGGTAGGAGCGGCACCAACAACTCATGAGCTTTACTGAAGAGCTGAGTCCTCTTTCTTGAGCCTCCTGTGAAATGCAGCGACTGTGGCGTCAACTCTCTAAGATGGGGGGCTGACAGTGCCCTTGTGCCTGCTCAGGGACTGGCACGGCTTAGTTGGTCCCTGGGTGTTTTTGTAATAAACACGCGTAATTGAGGGGAGTAGAAGATCTGAGCTCACGCGGCTGTGTGGCTCGGTGGGCAGAACAGCCCCTGCCTTCGTGCGGCAGCGGAGCTCTCCTTGTGTCGAACACTGACCTCCGTCTCTGGGGCTCTGCACTTCGTTCCTGTTTCTCGTTAGTGAAATGAGTTTGATGGTCTCAGACTTGCTAGTAAATGGTTTCTACTTCAAAACAAAGTGCAGTTAGTTTGGCAGGAGAGTCCCAGGTCTGACCTAAAACTAAATTACAGCTGACCCTGAGACAGTGAGGCCCCTCCAGGTCAGGGACAAGGGCATTGTCAGGACACTGGGAGCTTGCACTGTAATTAGCAGCAAAGGTATCAAATACCTCCTTTTCCAGCATTCCTGTCCTTAAAGCAACACAAGCATAAAATCCCAGAATTTTTCCTACTGCGGCCTCACTAAAAAAAAAAATAAAAGGGAAGTAAGGCTGAACAAACTTTCGTTGATTTGCTTTTTCTCTGTTCTGCAGTAAATCCCTCCCCATCTTGCACTACCTCCCACAATCCCTTGTTCCCCCAGCATCTGGGAATGAATTTACCAGACGCTGCATTGCTTTCAAGGCTCCAGAATGACCAACGAACTTGAGCACATTTTGTCTGACTAGCAGGAGTGTGTAAGAGAAGCTTTCCTAATTCAGAAGCTTGCTTGGCTCCAGAGCTGCTCTCCCAACAAATGTCTCTTCTATCCTTAGGTTTCTTCAAACACCAGAGAGGCTCTTTTAGATTCACCCTCCAAAATGTGATTTGTTTTAAATATACTTTATGTCACAGGAACGTGTTACATTTTGAGGTAGGAAAACGCTTGTACTAGCTTTCTTGGTGTCTAGCAGAGTGCCAGTAAAGAGAGGACAGGGTGCTATTGTGGCTAAAAACATAAAGATATAAACCATAAAGATATAGATTATCTGAGCATTATGCTTTCAACCTAGTCACCTATGCCACTGCGTATAAAGAAACACAGATATTATGTGTGCACCTTGAGACACCACATGCTTGTTCAGCAGAAAATGCTGTGTGCCCAGAGCTTCCCCAGGCCTTGTTTGCAAAGAGGAACACTTGCCACATCTCTAGCTTTTTGACTGAAACACCCAAAATTGATGGGAAGTTTTGGAAGATGCCTCGCTGCTTCCATCCATCACAAGTGGGCAGTTTCCAAACCCCAAGGGTGTCTGTGAAGCTGCAAACTTGGTGATCCCCAGAGGGGAAATGCTGGAGCAGGGCAGGACGTACTAAACCGCGCTTCCAAAAACACCCATATAATCAGATTACAAGTCCAGTGAGTCAGGATGTCGCAAGCCTGAGTATGATCCTACTATTTCCAGTGTAACTCATGGGAGTCCCCTCTGCTGATGTCTCCAGAGCTGCACTGGTCATTCCTGCAAACGGGAGAGCAGAATCTGCTCGTTGACCGATCAGGAATGTGGCAGGTAGACAGAACTAAAATCTTAAAAACACTTAATTAGATTAAGTTATTGTAGGAGCATTAAGGGTATTTTTTTAATGTTAATGATCTCCATTTTGATATGTGTATCTGACAGAAACTTTGAATTGTGGACGTTACTGTTTCATTCCTACTCTTTGTAAAGGGATGGTTCCAATATATATTGTGCGCCTCCACTGTGAGAGAAGAGGTTTCTTGCTGCTTCTCTGATCCCCCCTGTTTTTGACAAAGGATCTCCATGCTGCTTGTGTCCCAGCTTTGCGCTGAAGAAAGTCTTGGACAGCTACTTTGGTGGGAGCTGGTCCTTAGCTATTGCGGCGGCTTGGCCACCAGCCAGCTGGGAGCTCTGAGGAGCACAGTTTGTGAATCACTTCTTGCTCCTGGTGGGAAAAGGGTCAGTGACTCAGTTTACTTCAGCTTGTGGAACCGCATGGGCCGTAGGTGGGAAAGTACTGTCTGGGACAAAAAAAAAAAAAAAAAGAAAGAAAAGAAAATGGCATAAGGATCCTGATGTAGCAAAATCAGCCTTGAGGGAAATCCAGAGCAGGCAAAGGCGTGAAAAGATAAATGCTTAGAGGCTGTGAAAAGTGAGCAAAAGATACAAGGACAAGAATGGACAAGTAGCAGCAGGAGCAAAGTATTTCCCACTAGACTATGAGCAGTGCAGACTCAGAGCTTGTCTTCAGTTAGAGGTCAGCTCGCTGGGTCTGTGGGCAGGGGCAATCGCTGTGTCTTGGGACCAAAGAACAGTTTTTGAGCCTTTTCCAGTTTAAAACACAACATATTTAAAAGCTGGCGTAGGTTGCTGCAACTGGAGTATTTAGTAACAGCCATCTCATTTTGCATTCCGTCACCTGAAAGGATCAGGAGCCTGTAAGCCCAAGTGAAGATGCTGTGTCTTGGGGTGGGGGGCACCCTCCCTCTCTGGAGGATACTGCGTCTGGCCCCAGAGTATCTGTTCTGGGTGCACTGCTGTGGAAAACCAGGAGTTCTTCTAAGTACAACACCCACTGGGTGAGTTTGTGCTTCGCCATGGACTGTTCTACAGCAAACAGAAGGACCAGAGATGACAAGTGCATGTGGACCCTCGCAGCCTCTCGTGCCTGCCTCCCCCGTCCAGCAGGGAGGAGGCTCAGGCAGGAGTTATGTGTACAAAGCAGCTAAGCCGCTCCTGCAATCCAAGGGTGGGAGCTTTGCCTGGGAAGACACTGGTGTCTGTCTTGATTAGGATGTGATGCCTGATGTAAGTCATGTGACAAGTACAAACAAAATACCTTGGCAAAACCTTGAGGAACCAGGACAGGCTGAGCTGCTTAAGGAGATTTACAGCGTGTATTTCTGTCCTTACACTTGCCTTGGTCTGAACCTTTCCTGTCTCAGGAGCCCCAGCACGCACCCTGGATTTTAAAGATGCTCTTTTCTGTTCGTTCCTCCAAATAATCAGTAAACCTTGTCAATTTTGTGCTGTTAAGTTTAACAGTGTGGCCCCAGCTACTTTACACCACCATAGTACTAGAACGCTATAAAGTTGTCTTCTGAGAAGTGCTGTTGGGATTTGTGGAGCAAAGGTCTCATCAGCTTAGATTAGAAAATAAGTCTTGAAGAAATGGGAGAGTTAAAAGCCACTGTGAGTGTTATAGCAGAGGTAGGAAATCGATTATGTCCTGAAAGGGAGGGGATGAAGAAACAACTTCTGCTTGCTCAGCTCCTGTTTGTGTGTTGAGCCAGAAGTTCTCTGTTTGCTTCTGTAAGTGCTTCTTCGTTCTGGCGCTGCTCTGGGACAGTGCCAGCACCCAGATCTTCTGCCTCCCGCAAGCATCTCGGTGGAGGATCCCGTTCTCCTTCCCCTGAGCCCTGTCCCCCCCTTGCTCCCCTGTCCCCTTGGACTTGGCTATCTTTAAGGCGGATTTTAGAGGTCCTTGACGTGGTGGTGACTTCAGCCCCAGATGAATAATTAACACGCGCGTCAGACCTGCAGAGGATGTGCAGAGCAACCGAGAGTGCGGCATCTCCGGGCCCTGCCCGAGAAGCTGGTTACCAGAGGCACAGCAGGCTGGGCTGCAAGGCACCTCGTGTCCCTGCAGGGAGACACTGACAATGCTGTGCCCAGTGTGCTGTTGTGTTTGGTTTCTTTTTTCTTTTTCCCTTTTTTTGTTTGTTTGGTTGGTTTTGTTTCCTACCGGGACACAGAATTTTATTTTTAATACAGAACTTTAATACTTTTAAAAAGTGTTAATATAGAAACCCGTTCTAAGATACTTGGCAGCCATTGCACTGGTTGATGCTCTCAAACCTGACCCAGACCTTCTTCTGTTACCCCTGCAGACCTGACTCTGTCCCGGAGCTTTTCTCCAGTCCTGGTGGTGTTTGGTGCAGCCCAGCCCTGGTGCTGCACTGTTCCTTGCCCTGACACGTGCCCGTGGACCACAGCCTATACATTTCTCTGTGTTATTCCTCTCTTGTCTAGTCTCCGTCTGTGTGTTGGAACACACTCAGAATTCCCTGTTCTATTAGACAAGCCCTCACTTTTGCCTCCTTTACCCCAAACTCTTTCTGTCCTTTCACCTCACATGATGAAGAAACTGTAGAAACCGAGGACTGAAAGCGGTGCCAAGAGGTCACATCTGCAACAGGCAAGGACAAAATAGAACCTGATCACCAAACCGACGTTTGCTTAATTTGTTCTTAAAAATCTTCTTCATGGATGGGGATTCCTTGGCCTTCCTGTCTGACCTCTCCTATCTTCTGCCATCTTCATAGTTGCTGAGTTTCTCCTAATATCTAACCTTTATCTCCTCCTGCGCCAACTGAGCCAATTGTCTTATCCGCAGTGAGCATGAGGAACAGTTTAATCAATGTCGTCTTTAAAACAGTCTAGCACATCTGGTGGATTTCTCTTGCATTTGTCCTCATCTCTCTTCTCTGATGGTGGGGAAATGGATCCCTCTGTATTGTTGAGGGATATTAATTGTTTAGCATAAGTAAGTAAGTTTTAATTAGAATAAATTATTTAGGATTATAATATGGTGTGATTTGTGCTGTTTGCTTAGCTTTACTTAGCAGGAGTAGCTAGATTTGCTGAAGCCTTTAGGCTGTGATAGAGTTACTCTTCTTAGTAACAGGTACAGTGCTGTCTTGATATCACACAGATGTTTTGGTAGTGTTTCTCCCAAGTCTGGCGCTCTTCGGTTCTCCACGTTTTGTCAGCGAGTGCAGGTGCACAAGGAATGTAAACTGGAAGATACAGAGGCTCCAACCCTTGGCTGAAACTGCAAATCAACAAGATAAGAGCCTGCCTGCCTGGATACAGGAAAAGAATCCAATTAGGTGTTAGAAGACCCCAGACCAAAAATCACCATTGGACCAAAAGACATGTGGACAGTGTGGGGGGGGGCGGCTGTGTAGATCACAAGGGTATAATTGCCCAGGGATTTCTTTGTTCAGGGTCTCTCTCTTTGCAGGCATCCAGCCTGGGCAGTTCTTGCTGCTGTACCTTCCAATTAAATTAATTATTTTATGAAACCTGACATCTGAGATTCTGCTGCAGGAAACCTAGGGTTGAGCCTGAAGAAGGAGGAAGTGCGCCCGAGAGTAAGTGTGTGTGTGTGTGCGACCATGAATGGTGTGTGAGTGCTCGGGCAGCAGCTCCTCCTTTAACGTGTATCAGCTGGTGGGAAGCTCTGAGCTTCCCGGCAAGGAGGGTCAGAGCAGGAGGCAGCGCCCCGCTTCCAGGCTGGGGAAGAGCCTCTGGACAGCGGATGCTCTCCTTTACACGGGTTGCTGGAGTGAGGACTGGGGAGAGGTTAGGTCGGAGCAAGGATGGAGCAGAAAGTGGTGACTGATGAAGGTCTGTGACAAGTGGTAACGAAGAGGTTAGAGGGAAGGTGGAGCTCAGGGCACATTCGAGGAGAGAGGGCTCATTTTTCAAATCTGCTTTTGCTTTCTGTCATTTTATGTGCAATCTCTGGAGTGTTGTCTTAAGAAAAAAAAAAAGGGGGGGAAGTGGAAATGTTTTCAGCTCCTCTTTGGAGAGCAGGACCCTTCGCAGGCTGCTGCAGAGAGGTGGCCCCTCCACGGGGCCAGGCTGATGTGGCACTGGGGGCTCTCGGTGTGCGGAGCAGCTCCGGGGCTAGGGCTGAGCGGTCAGTGTTTCCTCCTGTGTCTGCTGGACACTTTAGACAGGATCACGGAGACTACACACCATGTAGTAGTTCTTAGAGCTCGTAGAGGGGGAGAATAGCAGGAAGGGCGCTCTGATTTTTTTTTTCCCTTAGCCATCATTTCCAGGACCGTGAGTGGAAGCCTGCAGTCTCCTACTGTCCTTTAGAGACCTCTCCTTTTTTTGCCTTTTTATGCTGAATCCCTATTCACTATGCTACAAGTACTCTTGGTGTCTTACTTTTATTTTCTATCATGTGCGGACCTCTCTCCCTTCTTTTCCCGAGGCTTCAATCCCTCTTGCTGTTTTGTGGTAATTGGGGTGGTCTCCTCCTCTCTCCTCCCTCACTCTTTTCTTCCAGTTATCCCAGTTGTCTTTATTCACTCTTCATGCTCCCCTTTCTCCTGCTCTTTACTCACCCACACCTACGTTTCTCTTTTATTTTCCTGTCTTGCATGCAGCCCTGTTCCACTCCTCTGTACTTTCCCACCCTGTTCTTCAGTGCTCTGTGCCATGTAGCCTGTTTTTGCCATTGTGAATCTTGCTCCGTGAGGCTTCTTATGTGAAGCAAAGAAATCCTTGGTGCCTTTGCAGCCATTCCTCTCTTCCTGTTGCTGACTCTGTGTCCCTCCCGCTCACCTAAGTGGAGTCTAAATAATTCAGTTTCTCTAAGTAGCTCTTCTCCCCGCGTGTGCCTGACTCTTGCCCCAAGCCAGCTCCTGCCAGGCTGAGCAGTGGGTTCCCTTTGTGGCAGACACCCCTGGCTGCCTCCTGCATGGGCTAGCAGGGAGGTTTTGTCACCAGCCCTTCCAGAGGGTCAGCATCCCTTCCAAAGCAGGCGTGAGCACCGCTGGCAGCCGCTGCCAGGGGCTGGCATTGCCCCAGGCTGCCCATGGAGCTGCAGTTAATATCAGCCAGGTTTGCATGTTCAGCATCCTAACGCAAATATTACAAAAATGATTTGAATTCCAGTCCAAGTTTGTTTATCAGCTGTCCAAACTAAATGAAAAGCGAAACTCCTCGTAGCACCCGACTGCCAAAACCTCCTGGCTAGAGACAGGTCTCCAAGAGACAATCTCTCCTTAAGCCTTATATGATGAGGGAGGAAAAGAGGTGGCTGCTGCCCTGCCCCTCCCCTAACCTCCACTCTTTGGAACCTCCCTCTCACCATGAATAACTCCAGTGTCTGCCACTGGTGCTGGGCAGAGCTTTGCCAATCATCCTCCTCAGCAGGAAGTGGACATGATTTTGATAGTGTCACTCTACCGCACACGAGACGCTGAATAGCAGCAAGAAAACTGAGCAGTTTTGTTAATCTCGCTGGTGTTTGGCAACCTCTCAGCAGCAGCCACAGAGGCACTACAGCTGTCTGTCTGCAGCCCCAGGAATACAATGCTGCATTATTTTATATTCAGCAGATCATCTTTCCAATCATAAGGTCTGGAATGTTTTATATATTTACTTCTCCATGAGGAAAGCTTCCTACTGTCCCTAATCAACAGATTTTTCAAGACCCGCTGTCTTGTGCGTTACAGAGATAAATGAATTGATATTTACAAAGCACTTTAGGGTCCTAAGGTGGAAATACAAAATATTGCGTGCATGTTTTGGAAAGGGCCTTGGAATAAGTTACATGGTACGGTGTCATTCGCAGTGATGCAAGTCCAACCACATCCTCCATCCAAATCTTCCTGTAAGGTTCACTTTTTTCCCCTGCTGTTGTTCACAGATGTTAACTCACATTGATGCTGTTCTCTCTTCTCCAATATTATTTTGCTGGAGAAAAAGAGAATAAAACAATAAGCATAATGCAACAAAAGATACGATGGAGCATTTTAACAGTGTCCCTCAGAGCGCTCTATTTTATCTGTCTCATAAATAACACACATTTAAAATTACAGCAATGCACTGGTTGTAAACCAAGAGATGTTATCCTTCAGTGTGTCTGACACTGAGCTCTTGTTTCTTTTTTTCGTTCTTGTGTTTAATTCTCTTGTGTGCCTAGGTTGGGCAATTATGGAGCATGAAAAGCTGTGCCAGGTGACTTGAAAATGTTAGTGTCCCCTTTGGAGTATTTGCCATCCAAATCGGAGAGCAGGTGCCAGAAGGCAGTGCAGCGCCAGTGAGTTTGGGCAGCGTGGCACACGGCTGCGGTGGCTTTCTGACAGCACAGCTATCATCCAGGTTTCTTGGGATGTACAAGGGGAGATGGCTGAGATGCTGCCTCAGCACCGCTGCTCCCGCTGGCAGCACAGCTCTTCCCTGTCACTGCCGGCTGTGGTACCACCTCTGTGCATCCTTATTTATATTTCTCTTCTGCACCAGCCCAGCTGCCTCTCAGGGCACCTCCACCCAAAGTGGTGACTTCAGCCCTGTGGAATGATGAGTGGGTTATTCTGGAGAAGCAGCTCAGCCTGAACTGGTGGCAGTGGGAGCTGGGGCTGTTCCGCAGCCACAGCTGGGACACTGTGTAGCTCATTTCCTAGGGGTGGCTACCAAGCTTCTGGTGTTGAGTGTGTTGCCATGCCCGGGTACAGGGCCAGGAGACGGGATAGTGTCACTGACCCGGCTCAGGAAAGGGAGTGGGTGAAGCGTGGTTTGGCAGAGCTAATGGGCAGAGGATGAATTTAGCTTGGAGTTGCAGCCATGGGCCTCAGGATGAGTCTATGTAATGAAAGATACTATTGCAAAGTGTTCTTAAAACAAAGGTGTCCTGGTTCCTCTCCAGGAGAGAGATGAGGTGTATTGGCACCTGGAAAAGCAGTTATGAGAAGGGGAAAAAAGGTCAAATGAGGGTGGCACAGAGCTGAGAGCTGTCAATACCTTGCTTTAGGCAGTAAGAGAGAGTGTGGAGGAGACTTGTGCTGGAAGGACTGGAGCTAGTGCTGTCTGTGGGGAGTACTTGGCAGTGCAGTGGCGCATGCCTGGGTCCCTGTGACACCCCCTTGCAATGAGAGGGGCTTGCAGCAGCCGCTAACAGGGGTTTTGTGTGCTGCTCTGTACTGACGTGCCACAGATGCAAACAAGTGCCCCTTCTCAGAGCGATGCATGGTACAGTCAGGAGACAGACTGCAACTCTGACTCCAGCTTTAGAGGTGACAACCCGCATTTCATTTGCTCCTCGCCAAGCTGCTCCAGCCACCCGGGCTGGGTTGCCCAAGAGGGGAGAGTGCACAGACCTGCTCCAGAAGCCATCAGCATGTGGATGAACTTGTGTGGCAGCAGGGAGAGGCTGGAGCTTGGCACGACTCTGTCTGTCAACCTGAGCAAGCCAGACCCAGCGCAGTGACTCGGGGCCCAGCCCGGCTGCCCTCCCTGGTGCCCCAGGGGTGACAAGCCGGCCGGGCAGGGCAGTGGGGTGGGTACCGGGGGCTCAGCCACCGGTGCCTGGCAGCAGCTTTGCTCGGGGCCCACTGGCTGGTGCAGCCCGCGCACTGCTGTGCAGGGCAGGCACCGCCGAGGCTGGCCAGCCTCTGACCCCCGCGGGCTGCCGGGGGGCACAGAGGTACCAGGGCTCAGGGAAGGAGCCAAGGAGCCTCGGGTGCGGGCGCCGGGGCTCCCGCCGCCAGGCTCGGCTACCGGGGCGAGGGCAGCCCCGCTCCCGCCCTAGAAGCGGCCGCGGCAGGGGCCGGTCCTGGGCCCTCCCGGTGCCGGTGGGACACCGGGGAGGGAGGGCCGGGGGTCTCCGGGGTCCGCCGCGGCGAGCCTGAGCACTCCGGATCGGGCCTGGCTCTGCCGCCCTTTGTCCGCTGCCCCGGGGCAGGTGCGGGCGGCGCGGCCGGGGACAAAGCAGCAGCGGCGGCGGCGGCGGCGGAGCTCCAGGGCTGCTCCCGCCGCGCCTGGTGCCGAGCGCGCTCCCCCGGCGCGGTGCGGGCGCGGCTCCCGGTGCTCGGCCCCGGCGCCGCCGGCGGGTTTTATGCGCAGGGCGGCCGGCGGGCCGGCGGGGGTGGGAGGAGCCGGGCAGGTTGTGCCCGCCGGGCCCTCCTCCCTCGCTCCCTCCCCGCCCGGCGGAGAGGGGTCGGGGGAGGGGGCAGCATGGCCTGTCCGTCCGGCCCCTTTTCCAGCGCTCATCTGCCCCGGGAGTGCGGTGCCGCTCCTCGCAGGGAGAAGAGGTCCGAATGGAGACAGACGGCAGCCAGCCCGGCCTCGCCTCCCCGGACTCCCCGCACGACCCCTGGTACCGCCGCGGCGGCCGTCTCTGCCGCCCCCAACCCCCCCCTCCCCAACCGGTCCCGGCCGCGGCCCCCGTCCCAGCCGCCCCCCTCCCCTCAGCCCCGGCCGCCCGGCCCGGGCAGGCGCGGCGGCGGCGGTGCCGCTGCCAACATGGCCGATCCGCGCCCTCCCCTCCCCGCCCGGCCCCGCCGCCGCCGCCACCCCCGCGGGGCGCCGCGTCCCCCCGTCGCGGCCCCGCTCACGGCTCTTCCCCTTCCTCCCGCAGCAAAATGTTCATCGGGGGACTGAGCTGGCAGACCACGCAAGGTGAGCGCCGCGGCCGCCCCGCACCTGCCGCCGGGGCCGGGGCCGGGGGTGGCGGGGGGGCCGGGGCCGGGCCCGGCCGGGGTGTGTGAGGGGGGGGCCGGGCCGAGGACACCCAACGGTGGGCGCTGTGCTTGCAGAGGGCTTGCGGGAGTACTTCAGCCAGTTCGGCGAGGTGAAGGAGTGCCTGGTGATGCGGGACCCGCTGACAAAGAGATCCAGGTGAGAGGCCGGGCCCGCGCCTCCCTTCGCCCCCGCCGCGGCCCGGCCGCCACTTTAACCAACTTTCTCTCTTCTCTCCGCATCCCCTCTCCTGCCCGGGCTGCGGGGCTCAGGGGCTTCGGGTTCGTCACGTTCATGGACCAGGCTGGCGTCGACAAGGTCCTGGCCCAATCCAGACATGAACTGGACTCCAAGACGGTGAGATGACTTCTCCTCATCTCAGGGGTGCATTTGCCGGCGGAGCGGCTGTGCTGGGAGCAGCCCTGGATTTGTGGTGTTCGATTTCCAGTTAGAGGTTGTAAACTATCGATTCCCGATACGGATCGATTGGTCCCTTCTCTGTCCCGCTCACCGGCGGGTAGCCTGGCTGCTGCCCGAGCACCAGGCTTACTGTGCACCATGGGCCGATGTCCTTGGCGTGGGTCTGCAGACCCCGGTGACGGTTTTCCTCCTGCCCATTGGTCGTAAGGCCCCTCCGAGGAGCCACCGTGGCCCTCTCGGAGCCGGGACACCTGAGCGCCTTTGGCGCGAGGGTTTGCACCAGGAAACCGATGCGTCTGGGGAGAGGGCAGCCGCCCGTGCGCCCCGAGTGCTGCCCAGCACCGCTCCCTCCCCAGGGGTGCCGTCCCCACCGCCCAGGC
The DNA here is from genome assembly GCF_028500815.1 of Rissa tridactyla. NCBI lineage: Eukaryota > Metazoa > Chordata > Aves > Charadriiformes > Laridae > Rissa > Rissa tridactyla. Next base: position 12,488,689 of record NC_071478.1, read on the forward strand.
CCTGCTTCCCCCAGCCATGGTGGCCCATGGCCCCCCCTCGGCAGAGAGCCTTCGTGCTGCGTGCCCCAGAGACTCTCCCGTGGTTTCCCCTGGCGAAGTTTTTGTAACGGTCATGGAGGTTCAAGACTTTATTGTCTCCAGGCATGGCCAGCGCCCGCCCATGTGGGCCACCACTGGCCTCTCAGAGTGGCTGCAGGTCTGGCCCTTGCTCTGCAAGCGGGGGCTGATTAGTAGCCCCGGCTGGGCCAGCAGAAAGATTTACGTGGCTCCCTGGGTCGGTGGCGTATCATGCCCGGTCCTGCCTTGCAAATCTGCGGCGCTCGGGAGATGTACAGGCTGTTTCGGGGGGTGGGGGTGAGGTGTCTGAGTGGGAGGTCCCTTCTCTTCAGTTTTAGTGACTTGCCTTCCCCTGAATTCCTTTTTCTTATTGCTGCCCCCGGGGTGAAGGTGAGGGTAGGGATGGGGGAGCATCAGGGGCTGCGAGGGGGTGGCACGGTGAGGGGAGACATTCTGGCTCCGGGCATGGGCTGCCGAGGAATCTAAATGCGCAACTTTTATTTCTTCCAGCGCGTGGCTCGGGCGTCCCAGCCTTTATCTTGGCAGAAGGGAGAGGGCGGGAGAGCGAGACCCCCTTTCTTAGGGTTTACGGCGTGAGTTGCAGCGAGATTTATGTCTGTTCCTGTTTAACTGCCTGGATCGCTCCCTTTGATGTGCACAGGTCCTTCCTCCCCACGGGAGCTCCCGCTTAAACCTACCCCAGCCTTCCTGGCCAAGGCTGGGTCCCCAGGACTCCCAGCCCTCCTCCTTTCAGGAGTGATGTAAAGTGAGTTTTGCTTTGGGGGAGGGTTTTGGTAAAGTCTTTTGAGGAGGGCCCAGGGCTTTCTTTTTTTTTTTTCCTCTTTCTTTTTTTTTTTTTTTTTTTAACTAGCCTGTGTAAACACGGTGTCTGCTCAGCTAGTCCCGTCATGAGTCTGCGGGCTGGCATAGACCCCTCTTGGAAAGGCAAGTGATGGATGTCTGTTGTAGTGCTAATCCCGAAAGTGTTTCAGGGATAGGAGTGAGCCGAAACCCCCGCGGTCTCCATTCTTCTCCCCGAATGGCCGCTGCTGCCCACCGTGCGGCCCAGGAGGGTGGGAGGGAGGGACGGGCAGGGCAGGGGCGGCCGGGCAGGCGCTGCAGGAGAACAGAAGGGCCTCGTGGCGCAGGGCGCATGGGGACCGGCCGGCCATTGAAATTCCCGGCTGCATCTGCTCCGCTGGCCCCGCCGGCGCGGCAGAGAGAATGGGGGCAGTTTCGCCAGGGCCCTTCCTTTGTTAGGAACTTTGATCCTCTCTCCCCTTCCTTTTATTTTCTTATTTAGCGTGGTTTTCAGCTGGGTCAGATGTTTTGGGGTGTTTTGCCTTGTGAGAGGTTGGTCTTGTGGTACTGCATGGAGCCTCCGTATGGCTTTTCCCTGCTGAGCTGAAAGGCTCTGCTGTGAGTCATGGGTTAAATGACACAAACTCATCTGAATCCTAATTTAAGGTTTTATGAAACTTTGCAGGAAAAGTCCCGGTGTCCTGGAAGGACGGCCTTCTGTCCAGGCTTGGTGTCTCCTGGCAAGCAGCTCTTGATAGACAGTGTCTGCCCAACTTGTTGCTTCATTGTTTTCCGATTCTTCCTACCCTAATGAGTGCTGTTGGCCCGATTCTCCGGGGAAACCTTGTGCTTTTCAGACCCCTCTTTGTTTGTAAGCTAGATAGCAGCAGCCTATGGGGTTATTTATGGAAATGCTTGATGTGAGAATTGGCTTTGCAGTCTCAAGGTAAAAGATTTGCGTGACTTTGTAAAGCTGTAGCTGGCCGGTGCCTTGAGGAGCGGGCTTGTCGGTGCTGGGTCGTTTCTTTGTTGCCGTTACTGAGTTTTTGCTGGGTTTGTCTTTTGTGGCGGAGGGAGCGATCTGTGGCTCTGGGGCAGCGCAGAGCAATGGAGCGAAGGTAGCTGCGAAAGTGCGATGGACAAACAAACCCAGTCCTGAGGTCTCACGGGTCCTTCCTTGTCCTCAGCCTGCTTTGGGGCACCGATACCAGCCAGGTGAACACAGGAGTTACATGACCTGAGCTGTTAAATAGTGCCATAGGTGGCCTGAAGAGCATTACCGAGGAGCCTGGATGGCCAGCTTGGTACACCTGCGACGTCAGTGGGATTCCTCGTCCCCAAAGTTTTGCAGGGTGAAGTGGAAGCGGTTTGTACTCAAGTGACTTCCCCTTGCCACAGCCTGATCCTGGGGTTTTGTTTTTTTGGATACAATCTGAGCAGTTCTGAATGCTCTTACTCTTAGCAGATTTCTATCTAGGTTTGTAAAAAGGATCCATTACGTCAGTGGGTGACACTGAAACACAACTCCTCCAGGGCTATTTGTTTTAACACCAGAAATGAGGGAATAAGGCACCAGTACTTTTGCTTTAATTAGAAAGACTCCAGCCACAGAGGAGCAGTCCAGTTCGAGTAACTTGAGTCCGGCACTGAACTCGCTCCCCTCCGCGTGTTCCCAGGGCTGCCCCTGCAGTCGGTCGCCCCGGCCTCCCTCTACCTGCAACAATAGCTGGTTGTGCAGAAGAATTTGTGAAATGACTGCCTGCTCCCTCCAGCCAGGAGGACGCGTTATCTCTGCCCAGTTGATCACACTCAGGGTAATGAGAAAATGAGGCCGAGCTTAGCATTGCTGAGTATGAAAGCATCTTCTTGGCAGGAGCTGAATGACACTGGCTGAGAAGTAAAAGACAGTAGATTATTGTTTTTGCTTATTATCTGCCATCAACCTCCTGGTCTCCTGCCGTCCCCTGTCCTCAGAATTTGCTGTGGGTGTCTGCACTAGCCAGGAAGCTGTGGGGGGTGTGTGTGTGTGTGCCGGGAGGGGAGGGACGGTTCAGATGCCCCAGGGAGGCACCGGAGGGTATGCTAATCTGCCGGTGCTTGGAGCTCAGGGAGGGAGGTTTATTTTTGAGTTTATTTGTGCTCTTCACTTTTGCCTCTGTTTACTTAGGTGCTGAGTTTATTTATGTTGTAGGCTGTGAGTCAGGATGGAGGTGGGGAAGGCAGGGAGAGAAGCTGGTGGAAGGGCACGAGGAGGCCGAGCTCCGGGGCTGTGTGACAAGTGAAAGGATGTGGGACAGGAGGACGGCCAGGCTGGAAACAAAGCAGTGAGAGGAGCTGGAGAAACACAGCTTCCTTTTGGGCTGTTTGAGCTGCTGGGCTGATGGGACGACGCTCCGGGCTGCCCTCCCAGCTGCAGCCTGTCCAAGTGCGGGGATGAGCCGAGCCTGCCTTTACCACAGGTCTTTGTAAGCTGATTTGTAGGTCTGGATCATCCCCGGTGTGATGTAACTTTACAGGAGTTGCTGTAAAAATAGGCTATAAAGAAAGAGGTGGCAGCTGAGGAGTAGTGGAGGCTTCGTGGGTGTTTGGCTTGCAGCTGCATTAGTGCTGTCCCGGCTTTTGTGGTGGTGTAAGGCCAATGCAGGCACGCGCTCGTCCGTGCTGAGCCCAGCAGAACGCACGGCACCTGGATGGCGGCGTGGGGATGGCAGCTCCGGCCAGCGGCAGGTTTATAGAGGAGCTGAACAGGCACAATAGAGGGCTCAGCCTGCAGAGGGGGGGCTTTGCATCATTGTGTGCAGTGCAGCCTGGGGAGAGGGGCAACATGCTGCCCTGCGGCCACAGCCTCTGCAGCCTGCAGGGCTTTGGGCTCCCCGCTTTAATTTGTGCCGTCCTGTCTGCTCTTTTATTTTTTCACCCTGTGCTTTGTGGGATGAAATCTTTGGCTTTTTGTGTGCTGCCTCTTTTCTGTCCTGTTTTACTACCCAGGTGAGCCCTGTACTTGTAGGCAGAGTGGAAGGGGAAAGCAAAAAGGCGAAAGAAAGCACTTTTCATGTGAGGCTGGTGATGCAGGGCACCCAGGGGCAGGCCGAGCGGGAGGGTGCAGCCCAGCCTGTTAATCCCAGCATGTGATGGGCTCTCGGGTGCGTCTGGCCAGCGCTCAGCCGGCGACGGACCGCTGCATGCTGGGACTTGTAGTCTCCCTGGATTGCACCTTACTGAGAGGGGAAGATGTCTGCAGCCAGCTTCGTTTTATGTACCTCAGGTAGATTCTTTGGGTTTTTAGCAAGGTGCCACGTGGGCAGAGACAGCCGTGTGCATGGAGGAAACCCTGCATCTGTAAATAGGCAGCAAAAGCGTCTTCACCTGTTCTTCCCCACATCTCTTTCAGATTGACCCGAAGGTAGCATTCCCCCGCCGAGCACAGCCCAAGGTAAGTACCGCAGGTGGCCTTTGCCACTCCAGAGAGTGAAATTTGTGGTGGTGAATCTTGTTCCTCTGTGTGAGGTTGCCACTGCACACAGTTGCTCCCTGGGGTTTGCTCCGGACTCACCTGGAGCAGGAGCTGCTGTGCTGCGTGGCCAGCATGACGTGCTGCGCTGCGGCGCACTCCTGTCGGGCTCACCGCCGGGGGTGTGTGTGGCACTGCAGGAACCAGGAGGCCCCTTGGTTGTACTTTAGGATGCACTAGTTAGAGCTGGTGAAATAAATGCTGCCCAGGGTGAACTTAGTCCTTCCGAGGGTGCAGGTGGTGTCTGGAAGTTTCAGGCTTTAGGAGGCAGAGAACAGCTCCACGCTGCAGTGTGATATGGGTGGAAAGAGCGTTGTGTGCACATGTGTGCGTGTGAATAGGTGTATGGCAGGGAGGGGGAGAAGGATTTCACCTTGTGAAATGCCCTTGTGTGCTTCAGCACTGGAAAAGGCAGGAGTTTGGTGTTGGACCTTATCTACAAGAGGCTCTGGCATCAAAATGCGCAGTTGCAGGAACTTTTTCCAGGCGTGCAGCTAGAAACTTTTAACTGAGGAGCCAGCAGCAGGCTGGAGACTGCCTTTAGACTTTGGGTCTCCCTTTAACTTTGCTCTTGGATGGGAGGTTTAAAGTTTAGAGTCTCTATTCCAAGTGCGGTCACAGGAGAAAGAGCTGGGGAGAAGCAGTGTTGAGAAGCAGAGAGGGAAGAGGAGACTGGTGCCGGGAGGGAAGTAAGGGGGATCAGGCAGTGAGAACAATTGGTGAGCAGGTATCCTGAGTAACCGGAGCCAGGAAGCACATGGTAGGAATTGGGTTAATTCCATTAAGCAGTTTGGTGACAGAAGGTGCTTTAGTGTTAGAACGGGCTGCTCTCCAAGCCAGGGAATTGCTGCGGATTAGCCCTGTGCTCCTTGGGGTAATTAGGACCATGTGTTCCTCTGAGAGCAGGGGTGTAGCCAAGCAGCTAAGGGGAGGATGCAGCTGGAGAGCCGGTTCAAAGGATGTCGGTGTGCCTCAGCCTGGTAGCAATGGCCCCTCTCAGGGTAGCTAGTTTTCTTCCTTGTCCCAGCTGCACGAGTGACAAGTGGCAGAGGGATCTTCTCTTTGCCTTCTTGCAAAGGCAAAAGAGATTTAACTGGGAGTCGACTAGGCTCCGTTTAAGTGACTGGGGAATGGGTGTGAAACGAGGCTTATTCCATGCACGACTAGATGCTATGCAATTTGTGAGCTCGGAGGGTGAAGCCTGGGCAGCTTACCTGGCACTGGCAGGCCTCCTGCCCGTCGTTCTGCTCCGGGGGAGCCTGGGGGAGGCCGGCTGTGCAAAGTGGCAGGGCTGCAGGAAGAGCTGGAGGGCCGGGGAGGGGACAGCCATGCCCCATGTCTTCAGGGCAGCGTGAAGGTGCCAAGAGAGCAGCAGCAGGGTGGCGAGGGGAGAGGCTGGTAACGTGCTGTCTGAGGAGGAGGTGGTGGCTGGGCGCTGGCAACCATGATGGGGCGGTGTGAGGGCGAGAGTGTCCAGTGTGGGATAGACCTGCTGGCCACGTTTGGCCGGGGGGCCTTGAGAAGGTGGAAGCTCAGCTGCAGCGAAGGGGCAGGCGCTTCCCGGCAGTTGAGGGCAGTTAGTGGCCTTTTGAGTCTCGTTCTCTGCTCGCTCTGGGTTTATTCGGTGAATTCCTGTCCTTCCCTTTTCCAGATGGTGACCCGAACGAAGAAGATATTTGTGGGTGGTCTGTCTGTGAACACTACTGTGGAGGATGTGAAACAATATTTCGAGCAGTTTGGGAAGGTAAGTCTCTTGCGTGGTGTTGGATCAAAGCTGTTGCTTCTGGGGCAAAAAGGAGATTTTGGAACTTCTGTGGAGGCGGGATTAGGAGCTTGCGAGTCTTTTGCACGGGGTTGAGTAGATTGAAGGTCAGTTACAGACACTGGGTGGCTGAAATGTCTTTGTAGGGGCTATAGCTAGTGACTCCTGTCTTGTGCTGATTTGAAGCAAAGCGCTTGTGCTTGTTCCTGGAGCTGGTAGGACCTGAGCTAAGGGGGAAATGGTTTTCCAGTTTTTCCCTTTCCAGAGGCCTTTTGTGGCCCGCAGATTTGCAGCTGCATTGTTGGAATGATGGAGGAGTGTTTGTAGACACTCCTAACAGAGTGACTGCAGCATCAAACCTGTGATTTTGGCCTATTCCTAACTTGAAGTCTTGTGATTGATATTTTGGTCATCCTTTATTAAAAATAAGCCTTTTGGTCCTGAAGCTTCTCCTGCTGAATCTTGGGCAAGTGGCGATGTTAGTTTTGGACGTTTGAGGAAAATTTGGCACTACGGCTGTCCCTTGTGGTGGTCTGGCTCTTCTGTGCTAGCTGGTGGCACAGGGAAGGGTTGGCTCTGTGGATTGAAGTCACTTGTGCTGTGGTCCATGACAGCCAGAGGTGCAAACTGTGAGTCAGGACTGAATCGGAGGATAGAAGGTGGCTCAGTTGGTTCCCTGTCAGGAGGCTGTGAGCATCCCCAAGAGGAATCTCAGTAGTATTAGACTGAAGGATCCCAAGATTTTTAATGGGATTAGGAACTGAAGGGGATCATCGTACCCAAATGCTGAATGTGGTCACCTCTGGGGCAGGTCACTGTGGCTGTTTCACTGTTGTTTGGTGGTGTGGTGCATGGGTTTGCTGTTTGGGGCAGGAGGTGTTGGATTCTGTAGCTGTTGGGACTTTCTTGCCTGGCTGTGGGGGCAGAACACGGTTTGCTGGGTGGTAATCTGGCCAGGACATTGCTGATAGCATCATGGATGGGGAAGAAGGTACCATGGGAACTGCAGAGTGTGAGGGATTAAGGCTTTGATATTAATTTTCTTCCGAAAGATGCTGCAGAAGGATGATGTTACATAAAGGCACATTAATTGGTGAAACAAAGGGAAGTTTTGTAACCAGTTTTGCCATGTTGTGGAAACTTTGGGGCAGAAGGCTTGGAACAAGTGTTTGCTCAGTATCTTTGTTCAGCTTTTGAAGTCAAATCTGCATGTCCTGGGGTGCTATCATGACTGCAAAGTGGGACTCCTTTGTATTTCTGTTCAGTCCTAAGAGAAGGTGGCAATAGCAAAAGTGGTCAGCTGTCCCCATGTTTGTGAGTCGTTAGCTCTGCGTGGTTTTATTTTCTATTAGAAATAAGCAAACTCTGTTGTGTCCTTGAGAGCTTTTATACGGTGTCACTGAAGGTGTCGCCACTAAAGGTTGTGTTGTCCATGTGTCTGAAGGTTGTTAGTTTGTGTTGCTTGTGCTTTGCACTGCTGATGGATGTGTTTGATAGGAAAACAAAATGTCTTGGGCATAATTCCCTTTTAACTTTAACTGTACCTCTGTTAATTTGAAGCAGAAGCATGTCATGTAGCGCTGTGTTTACAAGCAGCTACAGTTTCTCTAGTTTGAGGAGTACTCTCCAGTTCTTTGGGGTGTTATGCTGTTATGTTCCTCTTGTTTACTGGTCATGTGCTGAAAGGTGTCCTGACGTCAGGAGGCTGGCAAGAACTGGTTGTGTCAGATTGTTTTCTTGGGACTGGACAGCAGGGAGAGTTCTGCATAGCTTGGTGCGATTCATTTCTGAAGCACCAGCATCCCGGACAACATCCGGCACTCCGGTTCCTCATGAGGCTGATGCAGCTGGCGTCTTGGCTCTGGGGAGTTTCTGTGGGGAGAGGTCAGGGCTGGTCAGATTGATTCCGTTTTGGGGGCAGTTTTCTGACTTGTCTGGCCATTTCAGCTGAGGAGATGCTCCTCAGAGCTCTTGTGTAAAGCATCTCTCATGGCCTGTAACCATCCTCCAGGCTAAGCCTCAAGTAATTCACCAAAGGCCAGGAGAACTCTTTCCTGAGAAGTTGTCTCCAGTCGGTAGCTCCGTGTAGCTGATGTGCAGGATCAGTGGGAAAGCATGCTTTGGAGGAAAGCCTCCTTGGCTGTGGCCATCAGCTCCGGGGTTCTGAGCTCTGAATGTGCCGCTCTGTGGTTTCTAGGGTTAAGAAAAGCCTGTTTGCCTTCAATTTTAGATGTGACTCATGGAGAACATGATTTTGGTACACAGGCTCTTTGGGTGTTTGTTTATGATACTCTGGGGCCTCCTAGCTTTCAGAGGTCTCCTAGGATCCCTTCTTCAGAGGTACTCTTGGCACCGGACTCTATGGTCTTCCATCTCCTCAATTTACGGCATCTTCAAGTGAGAGGTGGTAAAGCTTCAGTTATGTTATCCTCATCTTGGAAAGGCTCTCTGAAGAAATCTTTTCTAAGTCTTTTGGGCCAGTACTTCTTCTGGAACGGACTGGGACTGTCTGAAAAGGAATTTTTAAGGACTTACCCTCTGAGGAAATAGCTTTGTCTGTGTTCCCTCTTCTTCCAAGCAGCCCCACAAGTTTTCTAGGATCTGGCAGGAGAAGAAAAATCACTCCTCTTTCCTCCTGCCTGTCCAGGAAGGCATGAGAACGCTTAGCATCTAGAGAGGCGAGAGAGGGGAGCACAGGTCATCCTGCCTTGATTCCTCAAGATTAAGGTACCAGGTTCCCGGGGGGTGAGTTTTAGTCGGTCTTTGAGAATCCAGTGGCAAACTCAGTTTGGATCTCATCTTCAGGGAGAGATCATCCTCTGCTCCTGAGGACAAGGGAGTACAGGCTGCCGAATGGGTTTTGCATGAAGGTTATCTTCTAGGTAACCATTGGGCTGCAAGCCTGAGCGTGTGTTAGATTTGCCACCACTTAAGGCCTTTAAATTAGGATAGATGCTTTCTGAAAAGTACATTTTAGTATAGACAGAAAGCATGCACATGCTGTAGGAATTATGAGAGGAAGTGCTATGGCCTGCAGTACAGAAGAGGTCAAATTAGATTATCATAATGTTCTCTCCGGTCCAAATCTGTGAACTGCAGTTTGCAAGTCTATAAAGGTAGCTGGCATTGGTGCATCTTGGGTCAGAAACAACATACCTCGTGTGTCCATTAGCAGGAAAAAACCAGAATCTTGGTTGGGCTGGAGATGAAAAGGTTTCCCATTTCATAAAACAAAATTCCTAGGTCTGATTTTTCCATTTTGGCATTTCTGCTTACTCTCCTATTTTTTGTTTGTTTTGTTTTCTTTCCTTTCTGTGTCCAAAAACCTTCTGTCAGCTTTGTAAAATGGAAGTGGCAAAGAAAAATGAAAATGTGTAAGGAGGAAATCCATGAGTATTACTCAGGGATAAAGGAAGAAAGGGAGAGGCTGGCACCCCAGTTCTTCATATCAAAATACTTGGTTTTAACAGGCACAAAAGGTGAAGCTTCAAAGAGGATCCCAAGTACAGTGTGAGTTTCTCTGCTTCAAAGAAGGATCACTTTATTTTTTTTTTTCCTTCCAAAACTGTGAATGAAAAACGTGGGCTGCTGTTTTCCTGAGGAATAAAATACAAAGGGTTTTTTTTAGTGCAGTGAGGGAGACTGAGAAGTGCTCTCAAGCTGGCTATGGTTTGTCAGGTGCAGCTGCTCAGGCTTTGAACATGGCAGGATCCTCTAGGAAACACTTCTGGCTCCAAAACTCGAATCTCTCCGAGATGCAAGCTAAGGCCATGGACATGCTTTCTAAAGGAGATTATTTTTTCAACTGTAGGACAGAAGTCCTGGAAAGAATTGCATTCACGGTATCTGTAGCCAAGTGTCTTGGCTTAAGTTGGTTGGTCTTGGCGATCTTTAGACTCACAAGGAAGTATTTCAACAGCCTCTCTATATTCAGGCTACCACCCTCACTGAAACCTGAAACAGAAAGAGAGGAGGAAGATACCTTGCACCTACCACCTCAGGCATAGCTAGTCCTCTGTCTAGTTCGACATGTATGAGGATGCCTCAGAGGAGCTTGAGTCCCAGCTTCCTCCTTTTCCACTTCAATCTGTGGGAACCTGTTGTTCTGTATTATTTTTAGGGGGGAAAAGGGGTTGTCCATCAGAGTAATTTCTTTGGACCGTTGGGTCTCTGATCTTGTAAGCAAGGTTATTCGTTTCAAATCATAACTGAAAAACCTCAGCTCATCTTTCTTTTTCAAGGGTTGGTCTAATGAGGTTTTGTGGTAGAGAAAGTCAAATAAATTGCAAGATAGGAAGCTCGGAACAAATAAGGTCTTTTTGTCATGGAGCTTATCTAAGCTGTGAAATCTTTGCCCCAGGATGTTGCTGCTAAAATTTGCATAGGCTCCAAAATGATGGGACAAATTCATGGAAGGCCTTTTAAATACACAGGCACTCCTTTGAGTTCAGGAAATCCCTGAATCACAAACGGCTGGAAGATGATGGGGTATTCTGGGGCCTATCATAATATCCTTGCCTTGTCTTTATGTTCTTCCACAGGTGTCTGTTGTTGGTTGGTATCTTGGGGGACATTGGGCAAGGTGGACCTCTGCTCTAACTTGGTGCAGACAGTCTTTTATTTGTCATTAGGAGAGAAGTTGGTCCCTTCAGAACCTAGAAATGCAGAGGTACTGGAAGAAATGGGGGCCTGGACCCAATTCAGGTGTTTGAACTCATGGTTTTCTTGTGTGCTTTTGCATTTCGTGAAGCAGAATTGCAAGAAATGTATTCACAATGACGTCTTTGCATGACTCACTAATCAGTTGTGGCTCCAAGGGTGCTTGAAAAGTGCTTTAAAAACAGTCTGCATCTCTCCCTGGGCCTCCAGGTGATCTGCGTATGTGGATGAGTCGGTCACGAAAGCTCAGCCTCTCTGTGAGGCAGATTGTGCCGAGAGAGAGAGATCTGCTCTCTAAAAATATCCTGGAAGCAAACAAGAAAAAAGATCTGCTGAGGTCCGAGGACGACTCTGACCTTTAGGCTGCCATCTAATACTCAGTCCAAATTCTGGACTGCTTGCCTGAGACAGGTTCTGAGATCTTGCTCGGGCAGCAACTCTAGTACTGTCCCGACCAAGAGAAAACCACCGTATCTGAGATGCTGGATTTGATGAGGGTTTGCGTGTCTGTCACCAATGCATATTCATGTGCACCTGCCAGAAAAATGGAGTGGTTAACTTGGGTATATGAAATGAGTTTTCCCTGCTGACTAATTGGAGAACCTTTAGATACTAGTGGGAAATTTCTCTAAAGGAAGACTTGTTCCTGTGCTTATGGTGGGCATGATTTCCTTTACTTTGGATTGGGAGAATGTTAATTAATTGATCCTTAATCTTCCGCTCTCTGGAAATTTCAGGGATCAAAGCTACTTGTCAACCTGCTGTGGATTTCCAAACTGGATTTTGGATTTTCTTCCACAGATCAGAGGGCAAATTATGCAAATTCTCACGTGTAACATGGTTGCAATGAACAGATGGGGAGGGGAGGAGAAGGGGAATCTGATCACCTCTCTTGCGGCAGTAGGCAGTTTGGCTTGTGGTGACAATGCCACTGGAACAAAGGGTTCTCTGTGCTCCGCATCTGGTAGGCAGATAGCCAAAAATGCTGTAGCAGTAATGGTCATTCAGGTCTTCAGTGGTGCATTTGATATTTGCCAGGTGCCCGTGGTGCGGTGCGAGAGCGGGCAGGAACACCTGGACAGGCTGTCCCACTCACCTGTAGCATGGAGCGCACTCTTGTTCCCAGAGTTTTGAGAAGGGCTCTGGAGAGCAGGGCAAGAAGGGTCCTCCTGGCGCTGCGCAGGCACAGCACGCCTGCTCCCTGGAGCTGGGCTCTGGGTCATGCGTCCTCCTCCCAGAATCAGTGTGTCTTGTCTGAGCAGCCGAGAGAACCTCGCAGGGCTGCTGATGCCCTCTCTTGACAGGATGGCCAAGTCATTTCTAGGTGGTTTTGGTTTCCATTCCCTGTGTTGAAGCCGACTTGGCAGCTATTACTCTCCTGCCTGATTTTTCTACAACTATGTTGCCATGGTTCCCTCTAGGACCAGCTTGAGCCATCTTTAGTTGCTGTTCAGGTGGAAGATGCCTATTTCTGCAAAGCCTTTGCTTGAATATTTACAACTTTCTTCAAGGTTTTCCCATGTGGAAGTGCATCCAGCATTTCTCGCCAGACTTGTGTTGGAAATACTATTATTTTTTTAATCTGCATGAGGCTGTCATTGGCATCCTCCTTTGCAGACACCTATGACTGTCCTGGGAAGATTGAAAGATACTAGAGTGGGGCTAAGCCATTGAAAAAATCATGCCTTTTGGCCCAGGCCAGGTGGATTGCACTGCAGTCTGTTTTGGTATGAAATGCCTCGTATCTGTGCACCTGAATATTTTGGCTGGGCTGAGGGCTGCTTTGGTGGAGAGTCTCTCTCTGAAACCTGTGACTGTCACTTTTCCTTCCTGTCACCACCAAGCTGCTCTCATCAAAATCAGGTGCTGGTTTGAGAAGGACCCGTCTCCCCCTCTCGGGAAGGTGCTGCCCTCCCGCAGGAGGTCTCAGCAGTGGCAAATCCATGGAGGATTACACGAGCCTCCTCCCCAGGGACAAACCTTTTTTCACTTTCTGAATGTGTTACCTCCTCTAGGCCAAAGCCTTGATCTTTCTTCCACTCCCGTTTGGTTTTCCAAGGCTAGAGAGAGCCGCTGGAGACAGAACCGAGAGGAGGTGATGCTGGACAGCTTGGGTTTAAGGCTCAGGGGGTGGTACCTACCCCTGAACTGCCAAGTACCCGCCAGAGAAGTTGCCTCCTGCAGTGGGGTCCCTTGGGAAGGGTACACCTATAGAGCAATAGTCGCTGCAGTTGGGACCCTTGCTTCTTTCCTTGACATTTTTGACCTTTGTGGCTAAAGGCAGGGAGAGACATCATCCCTCGAAATTAACAAGCCTTGAACTTCTAACCTCAAATGCTGGATAAGTGAAGCCTGGACCAGCAAGTTAAATTGTTCCCTGGGAGGGAGCCTTGACCACTAAGCTAAACAGTCTTCTAGTAGAGTGATCTGCTTCTTTGACTATGTTTAAAGAATTGAAACAAATATTTATTTAAGGGTGGGGGAAGAGAGAGAATGGGGAGAAAGACAATTCACCCAGCAAAAAAACCCCATTGTCAAAGTACAGTTATGGTCTGCACCCTATTAAAAATGAATTTAGGGGCGTTCCCGAAACCCTTAAGCCCAATTTTCCACACGTTTCTCCTCCATCCGTTTCTCAGGTAGCTGCCCCGTTTCGCCTCACAACCATCGTCTGGACATCCTGGAACTCAAACCATCCATGTTCCCTGCCATCCCTCACAGCTCCCCTCAGTGAGCAAGGCGGGGGGGGGGGGAGGCAAGATGGCGCCTCTCCCTCACCACAAGCAAGGCCGGGCAGGGGGGGACAAAGTGGGTGCGGGAGGGGGTGGTCTCGCTGCCAGATCTTTCTCTTTGCGGGGTGAGGGGGGTGAAACCACTTGTGCGTGATGGTGGTTCGCCTGTGATGGCCTGCGGGAGGGCACCCGAAGGGGGCCTCCGGCCCCCTTCGGGTGCCCTCCCGCAGACCATCACAGGCCGCTGTGCGTGTGAGGGCGCCGCCACTGGCGGGCCGGGCGCAGCGGGGCGGCTTTGTGCACGGCGCTAATCCGGGCGGCAGCTGCCATTGGCGGCCGCGTTGCCATGGCGACGGCCCCGCCGGCGGCCGCCTTTGTTGGGGCCCGGCGCGGCCCAGCCGGGAAAGGCCCAAGAGTCGGCGGGAGAGGGGGGGGGGGGGCGGCGGGTGGATATCGGTTTGTCGCCACAATAGCTGGTCGCCACTCATGGCTGATTGTGGTTGTGGGGTCGGTGCGGGTCGGGCTTGGTCCCCGCTGTTGGGGGGAGGCGGCTGTGGTACCTCAGCGGTCAGTGTTTTGTGGGGAAAAGGGGTGTTCAGGGAGTGCTGGGCCTCAGGGAGGTCTGTGAGGTGAGGCAGGCGGTTCTCCATCCCCTCGGCTAGCTCCGGAGCAGGGGAATGTGGTGGAAAGAGGGATCTGGCATGAAGCTGGATGCTGGAAATGGCCGCTGCCTGTGGATACAGGTGAGGCCCTTCTCCCAGCTCCACAGCGCAATTCACTCTGCAGCCCGTCCCGATGGCCTTTCAGGGCTCCAGCGCTGCCTCTGCACCCCCCTGCCTGCCCAGGGTTGCAGGGCCCTGCTCTATCTTACTTGTGCTTTCTGAGACCACCCAACTCATCTCACCTGTTGCTTTGGAAGGAGATGAGAAGATGCTCTTGTGTAGGTTTTGTTAGCAATAAAAAACACCACTTGTAGCTTACACACAGAGTTTGGGCCCTAGAGTTGAGAGGGGTGGGACTGTTTCCCATATTATGTGTATATATACATACATATCTATCTATCATAGAATGGTTTGGGTCGGAAGGGACCTTAAAGATCATCTAGTTCCAACCCCCTGCCGTGGGCAGGGACACCTCCCACTAGACCAGGTTGCTCAAAGCCCCAACCAGCCTGGCCTTGAACCCCTCCAGGGATGGGGATAGATCTATCTATTTATCTTAGATGTAGCTCATGGCAGGAAACAGCTTTCAAATAAAGTATGTTATTGTAAATACACTTTCACAAGATGTTTTGGGGTGCTGGGTAGACACCCGCTCTCAGGATGGAGGAAGGCTGCAGCTCTCCTCTCGGCATAAGGAGTGCAGTTTGGGAGGAAGCAGTTGTACTCCTCTCAGCTCCCAAGTGCTTGAGCACTGTGGGAGTGCCACAGCCGTCGTCCAGCATGTTGCTGCGAGGTGGTTTTGTGTGTGGACGTGTGCTGGGCTCTGCCGCTTGCAGCTGTTCCCGCTTTCCAGGCTCTGCAAAGAAGAGGTTGTTTCTGGGGCTGGTCAGACAGAGTAAGTCAGCAGCTGGGCTGTGCGCATCCCCACTGGTTTCTTGTGCCCGTCTCTCATCGTGATGGGTTTGTGGGCTCCAGCTACCTGTGTTGAAGTCTTTGGGAATGGCATTGCTGCAGAGTGCTGTTGACACAGCTTTCTCCCAGTGTTTGCTGGGCAGGAGGACAGCTATGTGCCCAGCCTTTCTGCAAACTGGATGGAGGAATGGATCTGACTTAAAAAATGAACAAAACCAGACAGTAAAGCCTCTTGAAACATTTTTAAGCCACACCAGGTTTCCCCCCAGCATGTCACAGTTGTGCTGGCACCGTAAGGGGAAATGGTGCAAGGGCAGGAGGGAGTGGCGGTGGGGAATGGCAGCATGATGAACTGTTGTCAGCCCCTAGCTCCTTGGCTGTGTCTTGGGAAGCTGCTGAGGAATTGCTTCGGGTCTGTGTGAAGTCTTACATCCCCCGTGGCTCCGACTGGATGCCTGGCACGTTTCTCAGGTGTTTGTTGACTTGGCCGAGGGAGGCTGAGCTGGGATGAGAAGAGCGCAGAAGTGAGAGACAGGTTGTCTGTTGTCACCTCTTGCTCTTGTGGGGTGGACATGTTGGACAAGCCCAAGGGCATCAAAGATGATCTCTGTCTGCTTATGATGGTACCGGAAATGTTAGTGAGGGCTCCTTCCATCCTTGTGGCACTGAGGAGGAGCTGGATGTCCTGCGTTGTCCTGGGGGAGCTGAGCTTGGACCCCTGTCCCTTCCCTGACTGGGGCTGCAGGCTCGCCATGAGCGAAGTCTGTGGCTGCCTGCACTGGGATATGAACAATGCTCTGCCCAAACTGGTGGTCTGTTCTGGAGAAGGAGGCGATGCAGGTGCTTCCCAGGGATGAGGCAATGGAGTAATCCTTCCATGGAGTTGGGGGCGCAGGGGCTTGCTTGCTGCTCGGGGAGCGGCTGTCTCGCATGGAGGAGGAGGAGGAGGAAGGCCAGGGCAGCTGCTGGCCGGAGACTGCTGCCGCCTCCCCTGAGCACTTGCACGTCCAGTTTCATAATCGGATTAAGGCAGTGGTATTAGAGAGGAGGGATGGGTCAGTGGGACAGGTTTACACTGGGGCTTACACGGAGGGGATTGAAGTGTATTTTTTAACCCTGCTCGGCCTGACCTGCGGAGTGGTGCAGATGCGCCTCTGGAAGGCAACACCCAGCGGGAAGATGGGGGGGAAAAGTGGCACCAGGCGGTGATGGGCTCGCCGGGGAGGAGAGCAGCCCCAGGCCGGCTGGGGGATGGGATCTGCCCGCCCCTCCCCCCGGGAAGGCAGCCCTGCTCAGGCCTTGCAGTAAATTTGCTCTAATTACAGCCTCCAGCAGTGGGAAACCTCACTTAGAGGAAAGGCTCCTCTGGGGTGGGGGCGGGGGCGCTTCCCAGCTTTCCCAGGCAGGCTCTGTTGTCTGAGGCCTCCGCTTCCCCTGTCACTGGGAGGCCCCTTATTCCTCTCCTCTCTCCAGCTTTGCGTCTCTCCCCCCCTTTAATTCTCCTCTCCTTTGAGGCTGGGATTTGGGAACAATGCCTTCCCTGCTCCTTGCCCCCCGGCTGGAGCCGCAGGCAAACAATCGGGGTCGCTTGCTGCCAGGGGCCGGGCCGAGGGGGCTCAGCACAGCAGCACCTGCCCTGGGCTGGTGGGGGGACTGTGCTGGTTGTGGCAAGGGGACGTGCCTGGTGTGGTAGCTGATGTGTGTGTATGTGCACACCCCGTTTCCTTCTCAGGGACGGGAGGTCTTGTCATGATCCCCTCTGGTTTGCGGAGAAGCAGCTCTGTGCAAATGCATTGGAGGATGCTTGTGGCAACAGCAATAGTCTGATCTGAGCCTTTCTCTTTGCAGGTGGACGACGCGATGTTGATGTTCGACAAGACAACCAACCGACACCGAGGTGAGAGCAGTCTTCTGGCCGTAGGAGAGGGAACTGTGGAGGGTTTGCCTTCTGCCTTGCGTAGGGAGGGGTTAGTATCCCAGCAGCAGGGCATGCGAGTCGCAGCTGCTCTTTATCTTGCCTCCAGTCACCCCATCCTTTTGCATCTGCATCCTTTACCAGCGTCCCTTGCAGCACAGAGGGCTTTTGTCCAGTGCGTTTCCTGTGCTGTAAACTCGCCGAGTTGCAGATATGTGAGAGGAGGCGGCCCCCTCCCCTGCCCGCTTACCTCCGCGGCTCCAGCCCGCAGTGTGTGTCTTACCTTGTCCCAAGTAATCTGAGCTCTGGGAAAGCTGACACGAGAACCTGAAGAGTGCCTGCTTCTCGCCCCTTCCTCGGCCTGGAGCCCGCTTGTGCTCCCAGGTCACCTTTTCTTGCCTGAGTCTTGCCGGTGGAGTCTGGTTACAGGATGGGAGCAAGGCTGTGCTATCCAGACCCAGCCCACCCATGGGCGTCCCTGCCTCCAGCTCTCCCGGCGAGTCTTCAGACCTGGTGGCGTGGTAGGGCTCAACACCAGCAAGCATTGCGCCCACTCAGAGATTTATTGGCAACAACTTAACCTGCAAACTTAGCTTTGGCGTCTTCCAAATCAGGGCCACTAACAGCCCTGTGCTGGGCCACTCTTATGTCTGTGTGTTGTTTGAAGCACTTCCAAGCACCTCTGCCCCCCGCTCAGTGAGGGAACACTCCCTTCTGCTCTCTCTATGCTGTGTACCCTTCAGGTTTTTGCTTTTTTCTAAAGCTGGTTGCCCGGCCTAGGATGTTGTTCAAGCTTCATCTTAAAAGGGAAGAGGTGTTAACCCCTGTTCTTCCAAGGGTGCCTCCCAAACACTAGTCAATAAAAGAGTTGTCGGGCATTTCGGAAGGAGCAGGAAGAGCTGCCAGCCCCTGTGTTGGCAGTGTGGGGCTCTGCCCAGGGTGCAGCAGGCCTGGTGGGGGTCTGCTGGGGGTCAGGACTGGTTTTGGCATCAGGATTTTGCTTTTGAACTTCCAGGCCCCTTGCTCGTGGTTATTGAAGTGAATGATTAGAAACTACCTGGGCACAGGCAGACAGAGTTTACGGAGAGACTTTGCTGGCAGGATGGAGAAAAAGTGGGGCTCTGGGCAGCAGATCCCCGTCTGTTTTTCAAAGTTATTTTAAAGCACCGTGGAATTGGCCAGTTCTGGAAAGCGGAAAGCTCTGCTTAATCCCATCTTGCTCGTAAGGCAAGCTTAAAGACATCCTCCCACCTACCTCAGTTTTCCGGAAGCGGCTGCGGTCAGCTGAGAGGAGTTTAGCCTGCCCACCCAAGCTGATCTTTGCCAAAACGTCAGCAAAGGGGTTGGGGAGAGAAAGGAGGTGTGAGCATGGGCCAGGTGCCTGGAACACACTGTCCTG
Source organism: Rissa tridactyla (assembly GCF_028500815.1). Classification (NCBI taxonomy): domain Eukaryota; kingdom Metazoa; phylum Chordata; class Aves; order Charadriiformes; family Laridae; genus Rissa; species Rissa tridactyla. The sequence continues at coordinate 12,507,099 of NC_071478.1, forward strand.
TCTTACCCCAGATACTAACCTTACTTTGGTGAAACTCTGCAAATGGCTTTGCTTGTGTATACCTGTCTTGCTCTGTACAACTGCAGTGCTGATATTCGCCTGCTTGTACAAGGCTTTATGACTGGTGACTGAAGAGGAAACGTGCAGGGTGTTATTGCTGGTGGGGTGCGTTTAGTGAGGATGGTGGTGTCCTGGCAAGCAGCTGTTCATTTCTCCACCGACCCTCTTTGTGTGAGTGTCTGCCAGGATCCTCCCCAGCATTATCAGCCACGTGGTTTGCCTTGCAATTAGCAAAGTTTAAGAAAAAAATACTTGGTTTTGACAGCAGTTGGGTTCAGAGAGGGTAGGAAGCACAGAAAGAGGAGGAAAGGGGAATGCATAAGGGGATGGTCCTGTTCTTTTTGTGCATAAAAGCAGGATTTGCTGGAGAGGGAAGATGAGTAACAACCGTTTTAGAAAGGGCTGATTGTACAGTCCTAGAAGCCTGTGGCTCCTTCTCTTCTGCCAGTAGAAGGATGTGGGTATCAGGTGCAAACTGCGCAGAGCTCTGACCTGATCAAGGAGTTTTGCCTTTTCTTCAGGGTTTGGGTTTGTCACATTTGAAAGTGAAGACATTGTGGAAAAAGTGTGTGAAATCCACTTCCACGAGATCAACAACAAAATGGTGAGTGTCTGGGGCAGAACCTGGGGGAGAAGGGACACAAGTATGGGACAGAATGGGGCAGTGGCCCAGGGGCAGGGTGTGTGGCACTTGGGTCCTGAAACACTTCCCTCTGCAGTGGAGGATTGGATTGAGTCTTTTCCCCAAAACCACAGCAGCCAGTCTGGGAAAGAAACTTGCAGCGTGAAGGTAAACCAGCACAATACTGAGCTGTTAAGGACAAGAGCTAACATACTTGGAGGTTTTGAAGTTACATGAAACCTCTTGGTGGCCTGGGAGAGGGCAAGTTTTACCTTTCTTCAGAAATGAAGAAAATTAGGCTTTGAGGCCCTGGTGCAGGGCCAGGCAAAGCATCGAGGGCAGCTGCAGGAGGAGAAAAGCAGTGTTTGAGCTCCCCATTGCCTGTGGTGGCTGCGGAGGGAGGGGGAAGGCTGGCAGCAGGCAGGCCAGGGGCAGGGATGGTAGGGAAGGACAGCGGGACGGGCTGCTGGTGTGGCCACGGCTGGGCAGTGCCTGCAGCCGTGTGCTCTGAGGCACGGCTCCGTGCTGGTGGCAGCCGAGCCTGATCCTTACTTTCTTGTGGCAGGTGGAGTGTAAAAAAGCCCAACCGAAGGAGGTGATGTCCCCAACGGGCTCGGCACGAGGGCGGTCCCGAGTCATGCCTTACGGGATGGATGCCTTCATGCTCGGGATCGGCATGCTGGGTAAGCCCAAGGACACATCTCCTCCCCAGCTCCCGGTCGTGCCAGGCAGCAGCTTAGAGGTTTTATTCCGGGAGCGAGCAGGGTGGCCAAGGGCAGCTCTCCCTGGTGCAAGGCCGGGGCCGCTGGGGGGTAGCCGGGACCTGTTTGCGATCACAACTTGCCCTCTGGTGGCACCTGGAAAAACTGCAAACTTGTCACTGCTGCCCCGCGACAGCCGGAGCTGGCCGGGCGCAGCCATGTGCTGGGCAGCTCTGGCCCTCTGCAACTCCGTTAACCGTCCCGCAGTGCCATAGCATGTAGGCTGTAATGCTTTAACTGCATCGCTGAACCAAGTGTGCAGTAATCTGTGCCCAGGCATCTTCCTCCCACGCTTCTACAGACTTTCTGATGAATTAGTTGATTAAAGAGCCCCCGAGCTTCCAATTGAAACAGTGATCCATATAAATGTCCTCACTGCCATTTAAAGACTACAAAGTGCCCTTAAAGTTCTAGTTAAGCTTTGTCTCACTTTGTTCCCTCCCTCTCAGGGACAGCAAGTATCTGGTATTGCAAGGAAAACTGTACACTTATCATGGGACTGTCTTGTAAGGAGAAATTGGTGACAAGCAGAGTGGGTCTCATGTCTATCCGTGTTTCTGAGGCAAATGTCTTCAGATACAAGATTAAAAAAAAGAAAAAAGTCCTCTGTAGCCTCTGCTTCTGGGTCTACAAACCCTCATGCCTGCATCTGAGAGTCAGGCATGATCCTTCCAGCACGCCTGCTGTTCATGGTTTCTCTCCCTCCCTCTGTTCGTTCTAGCCAGGCTTGAGCCAAACCAAGAGCACGCTGTTTGCACAAGATCATCGCTAGTGTTACTGGGCAGGGTGTACCCAGCCTGGCTCTCCTTGCTAAGCCTGCCGAGTAGCAGTTAGTCACTGAACAAAACCCCAAGAAGGTCATTTTTTTCCCCAATGTTTTCACTTGACTTATTGCAGGAAAATAAATCTCCAGCCTGTGGTTCTGGGTTTTGCCTTTTATAAGCCGTATGAATTTTAAAGCAGCGAGGCTCAAGCTGAGTCACTGGGAAATCCAGGTACCATGTCTTGGGAGATCTCAAATCAAATATTAATCTCTGAGTCAGTGCCCTGCGTTCTCCCAGGCTTGTTCGGTATAGGTGGGCAGCTTCCTGGGGAACAGCAAGAATTGTCTTCCTGCCTGGCGCCAGGAAGAAGCACTGCCTGCATTCGCCAGCACTTCCAGTGCACAAGTGACTAAGAGCTATTCAGCCGTTCAAGTGCCCCCACCGCCCTGATCTCCTCCTATTTGTAAATCTAGCTGATGCATCAGAAAGCCTTAGTCTGCAGAGCTATGAGTTTCTGGGAAGGAAACCTCCATGCCCTTACATGTTTGGAGTGTGGAAAAAATTAAATGGGCCTGCTAAAACTCTTCTGCAGACTTGCATGTGTGCAGGCTTGGCCCAGCAATTTCCTCGGTTTTCTGCTATTAGTCCTGTTTGTGCTGTCTAACACTAATGGTCACGCTGCTTGTGAGCAGCCGGGCACTGAGGACATGGGCCCTGCAAGCTTGCAGTAACAAAGCCCTTTTCTCTTCCCACAGGTTATCCAGGCTTCCAAGCTGCCACCTACGCGAGTCGAAGTTACACTGGCATTGCACCTGGCTACACTTACCAGTTCCCTGGTGAGTGGTGCTCCCTGCTCGGTTTTTTGGTCTGCCTTCAGGTGATGGGAGTCCCTGGCATGATCCGTGACCCAGGCTCTGCCCCTTTCACCCTTTCCCCTGTTTGGTCTTTCTTTAAATTGGAGACGCATGTGGAAGGGGGAGGGGAGAAGCCCTGGAATAGGTGGGAACAGCCTGTCCTTCATTAGGATTATCCTCACACTCCAGTAGCAGGAAAAGCCCAAGGCTGCTGTGACGCCCTTTATGTTAGCCTCCTCCATAGGGCTGCTGCTGTGACACAGAAGGGCCCCTGCAGCTCTGCCTGTCTCGCTGCCTTTGTGTGTGTCTGTCTCTCTTTACCAGAGTTGCCACTGCTCTGAAAGTAGCACAGGATTTTAAAATGTGGTTTTCCATGGGACAGGGAACTCCTAGGCACCCTGAAATGCAGGCGCCTGCGATATTGTAGTTTGTTCTGAACAGCGCCTGGACCACTCACAGCCTCCAGAAAACATCTGCTGGGACAGTGGGCTGCAGATCCCTCGCAAACTGGGTGGTTTCAAGTTCCCAACCCCGCCATGTGCTTGGAACACGGACTCTGCGATCAATGGCTGGAACCTGCTGTGCCGCAGCTGCTCAGAGCTTTCTGGGGCCTCTTCTTCCTCCCATTCTCTGCGAGGCAAGGGAACGAGGCAGAACACACTCAGGGAAAAGACTGTCATGCTATTTTCTAGAGAAGTGGCAACTCTGAGCATCCCTTCCTTACTCCATCCCTCAGTGTGATGGTTTATATATGAAGTTTTGATGTTAGGGGCTGGGAATGGGAAATTTCCTCTTTGCCTGAGGTGAGCCCAGGCTGTCTGTGGCTGAAAGTTGTTGTTGCCTCCTAGCTGTCTGGAAGCTCTGTGTGAATCCGATTTATGGGTCTCAGTCATAGTGGCTTCAAGTGCCTCGCTGTAAACCTGTGCCCAGATGAGTGTGGCACATACCGAGCACCCGCTGGCATTGCAGCCAAGAGGTCAGATTGGACGGGTCACAGAGCAGTGCTCCAGGGCAGACCTGAGGCTTGCACTTGCCTTGCCTTCGCCAGATTTGTTCTAAGGATAAATGGATCCTTTCAGCCTCCAGGGCAGGAGTCCAGCACCTTTCAGCACCAGTTATAAATTAGTTTAAAGAAGGCACTGGCCTGGTCGCAGTCTGGCTGCAGGCTGCTCCCCCAGCAGACCCCGCTGCCATCTCTCTGCGGGCTCTCCCTCGGGGCGTTTGACGAGTTCCTAAGCTGTCTTGCATTTCGTTTTTAGAGTTCCGTGTAGAGCGGACCCCTCTCCCGAGTGCCCCCGTCCTCCCTGAGCTCACAGGTCAGTCCCGCTCATTTCCTAAACTCACAAGCTGGAAGGGGAGAAGGGGGCTTTGGGCTGTTCCAGTGGTGTTGCTGCTCCACAGCCTGGCGCAGTTAGATGGGAAACATTCCTTATTTCCTCTTCCATCTGTAAGAGCCCCATCCAAAGCTGGGGCTGGAAAGATGGAGAGGCAATCAGAGCCATGTGTATTGCCTCTCAGAAGGGCAATGCAGGTCATACCAAATGAAGGCATGTAATCTTTAGATGGCGTTTCCTGCTGCTTGCCTCGTTTTTAGCTCCTCGCCCCAGGCTGGGTGTAAACCAGATATGGAAAACTGCAGGAGCAGGGTGACTTCTCAAAGGTCTACAAATGACCTTAACCTGAGCTGCTGCAAGGATGAGATTTGGAGTGCTGGGAGGAGGGAGAGGGTGTGGGGGCACTCCTGGTTATGCTAATCCCATTTCCCTCTGCAGGAGGGGCTGCAGGGAATGCTCTCCCTGCTCCAGGTGGTGCAGCTGCTGAGCTAGTCCCACACAGGCTTCCTGGGCAGAAGTGAGCATGGTGGGACTCTACAAAGTCCTGCAGTGCTTGTAGGGAACTGTGGAATGAAATGGGGGCAGAGGACCATTCTCCAGGGACTAGTCCTGGCTCAGTGTCCTCACAGTGCAAATACCCTCTGGATCCTCAGTCCCTGGATTGTGCGCAGTCTGTTCTCTCTAAGTGATGCTCCTTCTGTCTACTCTCCCTTCCATGGCCATGTTTTCCCCAGCTCTGTCCTGTCCATGGTTTTTGTCGTAGAAAAGCAGCTTTGTGTAACGTCCCGCTCCCCGTGTGCCATCTCATTCCATGGTGTTCCTCCTCTCCACTGCTTCCTTGGCCCCACCTGTTTCAGGGTTTGAATATCTCTGCAGTGGGGGTGTGGAAAAGCTTCCTGAGAAGCTGTCCTGGAATTATCAGTACCAACAGGGAAAGGGCGTTTCTGTGGTACAGAAATGTGTCGATCCTCAGGGAGTCTCCATTCCTGAGGATGCTGAGGTTGGCAGCCCCCAGTGAACAAATTGCCCTGAGGAAGGTAGGGGGAGACCAAATCCTAGCTCCCTCTTAATAAAGCCCTTCCCTGACACCATGTACGCAACCGCATCAGCACCTGACCCCCACCTCTGAGCCTTTTGGTTGCCAAGCAAAGGAGATGTAGGTCCAGTTGTTTACTTACATGTATGTTTTTCAGCAAAACCCATAAAATACGTAGAGGAATGTTGGTGACTTGGCAAAAGTGCTTTTCCCTCCCAAGGTCCACCCCTGGCTGCACTGTGCCTTTTCCTAGCGGAGGTGAATCGCCCCGGGGCCTGTCTGTCACCAGCGGCTGGGGTGCACCAGGGCTCTGTACAACAAGAAGTTATTAATGCTGCTGTCCTGGCTGGGTGCCACGTTAGCTTACAGTCCTGAGTGTCTCACTGAAGTACCAGCTGGGGATCGTGGCGTCCTTCCCTTCCCGTTACGCTTACCTACTGTTAAACAGTCGCTGTGCAGCCTCTTGGCTAGGCCAAGAGCTGCGATTCCCATGTATAGGCTGGAGTTGGTCCCGCGAAGGGCAGGGCCCCCTCCGTTCCTACAAAGGCCCAGCGAGCTGTGCAGTGCTCGAGGGCCCTTGTGCCTTCAAGTGGATGCGCGCGCGTAAATGGGCTGCGCTTCATGGGCTTGGCAAGTGGAACTGAGATGAGGGGATGGCACAAGCAGGGATGATTGCTCCAGCACGCAGGGAGCTAACATGCAGGTGCTTTGTCATCACCGTACAAACCTGGTGTCTCAGGAGACAGACTGCAAAGGCAAGAAGGTTTTTTCCTGAAAGAAGAACTGGAGTCTTTTTGAGAAGACCTGGCCTCCTTTCTCAGTAAAACCACATGTATTCAGCTGTGTGTTAGGGACTTGAAGCAATGATGGGGCAGGAGGGTGGCTGGCAGCAGCCTTTCCTCCCTGGAACAGCATCTTTGGGGGTGATGCGAAGCAGCAACATGCTCACGTTGGCCCAGGGCCTGTAATGAGCGGCTAACCCAGATATAAGCTCCATATGACGTTTGCTTGAAACAGGCTGGTGCCTGCTACTAAATATTCCCTTATAAGCCAGTCTGGGTTTCAGCCTTAACGCGATTGATTTGTTCTGACCTCTTTTTATGGTGCTCTAAACAGAATCACAGTGAATTTCACATTCAAGCATGAAATGCTGACCCAGTCATTTTAAGGGCAAAGAGAAACATGCTGGCTAGATGCCTCCTGCCCCGAGGGCTGGATGCCTGTGGCAGTAGAGTTGGGAATTAGAACTGCTACATATAAATAAAGACTTACTGTTTTAATTAAGCCATTTCTAGTTCCTGCTCCCTAGGTATATGTTTCCCGCTCTTCTACAATGAACGGCAAGGGGTTGAGAAGTTAAGGAGCAAAATTCAGAGTGGGGAGGATAGTGCGCCTTGAGAAGAGCAGAGAAATAGGGAGAAAGAAGCTCTTAAACTGTTATCCAAGAATATTACCAAGGGACAGAGAGGAGGGGCTGAGCCTGAGGATGCTGAGCTGCCAGCTGCTCCCTGAGCTGCTGCGTTTCTCCACATTTACAGCCAAAATCTGGATCTGTAGTTTTAGATTAACTGCATCTTGCCAGCTAAGTAGCGACAGGATACATCTGAAATTGCCCACTTCTGGTTCAGCTCTTCCACATCGTGCCCTCAGCCGCTCCGGGGTTTGGGCTTAGCAGAGCACGGCTAGTGAGTTCCTCCAAACATTCGCGGTGCAAAAGGACATGGATAAATGCAGCGCTGTGCACTCCTCTGTTGTCATCCTTGGGTGTTGTGTGTGATGCACTAAGCTGACACGTTTGTGTGTGCCTGGTATTTTGCAGCGGGGAGTGAAGGCTCCTATTGAGGAGTTTCCCGTGTAGCCACTGTGCCCCTGAGATGCCTCTTCCTTCTTTTCCAGCAATCCCCCTCACCGCGTATGGACCAATGGCGGCAGCAGCGGCTGCAGCAGCCGTGGTGCGAGGGACAGGTAACTGCCACTTTCCTCCCCAGCGCGGTGTCTTGTCACGGAGGTTTGAGATGGACTGCGGGAGGGGGGTGGGATGGGGTTGCATATTTGGGATCTTCACTCTGTAGTTTTATTGCCTCCTGTAGGTTCCACCCCCAGTCGCACCGGTGGATTTCTGGGCACCACCAGCCCCGGGCCGATGGCAGAGCTTTATGGAGCCGCCAACCAGGATTCAGGGGTCAGCAGTTACATCAGCGCTGCCAGTCCAGCCCCGAGCACCGGCTTCGGCCACAGCCTAGGGGTGAGTGTTCCCTCTCAGGCTCTGCGCATGGGGAGGAAGATGGAGAGTGGCATGGCCAGGGGAAGGGGCTGCATCTCCACGTGGTGATGGAGGTGAGCAGCGGTGGGTGGCTCCTTCTCAGCCCACGGCCTGCTTTCTGGTAAAGAAATGCCACCTGCTGCAGTATCTGCCATGCCACCACTGAGCCCCAGACTGCAGATAGCCGGCGCAGGATGCAGCAGTTCACTTGGAGCCCGCATCCCTGGGTTCTACTGGCTCTCCCTGGCCACCACTCAAGGTCCCAGTCTCCAGACCTTTCCCTGATTGGGCACAGACTTTCCAAGAGCCCATCTCAGCCCTGACACAGTGTCCTGCAGGGCGATGTGCTCTTTAGACCTGGCACCTCCAACTGAAACCAGCTTTCTCAGCACCTAGGCTACTAACTGAATTTGTTGTGGTAGTAATTCTTCACTTTTATTTTGTTTCCTTAAGAGTGGTGTTTTAACTCTTTCTTTGCAGGGTCCCTTGATTGCAACAGCTTTTACCAATGGGTATCACTGAAGCTGGGGACGAAGGAGGCAGGAGGTAAGAGAGCTTCGAACCGGAACGGGTACTGAGAGGAGTGAAGTTCTGAGCTGGCGCCTGCGCTTGGGCTCTGGGGAGGAGCTGTGGATGCCGCTGTGAGGTTCGCTGGCCTGACCCACCCTGCGGAGGGTCCTGCGGCCAGCCTGGGGCTCTCTTCTGCACCAGAGGCTTGGCAGGTTGGGTTCTTACCTCGCGCTCCCCAGGCTGGGAGTGCTGTGGAGAGATCGCTTAGTGTCTGGGTGCAAAGGGGAAGGAAATGGGAGCACTGACAGAGAAAAGGGCTGCAGGGTTGGCCAGAATCACAGGCTTGGCTCACCTGTGTGGCTGGGGAAGCCTCCTCCATGCAGCTGGTTGTTCTCACTGCTGCTGAGACCAATGTCTCTGGGGAGCGAGGTTTTTCCTCTCCTGCCTGGGAGAAGGACAGAAGGAAAATTTGAGTCTGATCAGTTCCATTTCTGTTCCTTGGATGGGCCTGAGAGGGAATTGGTGGACGGTCTCTGTTTGCTTTGCAAACATGGCTGAAGTTAGCCGGCTTAAAATTAAAAAACCACCCAGCTTTTCAAAAATGAGGGCAAAAGCTTGCAGGGAGCGGTGTCCAGACAGGAGCATGTGGCAGCCTGGCGAGGCTGCACTGAGCTGAGTGCTGGAGAAATGGCTGGACCCCGCCACGTCACAGTTCTTCTGGGGCCAGGAGTGCCACAGGTCGGGGCAGGCAGGCTGCTCAGCGTGTGGGGCCTTGTTTCCCGGGCCTGCGCGTTGCCATTAAAGGTGGAAGCACTTCTGCCGTGCCCCGTCGCTGTGCCAGCGAGATGCAGAGCAAGTCAGTGTTGGGGCAAGCTTGGGTATGGAGTATTTCTGTCAGATCGCACCAGAAGGAAGAAAAGCCCAAGAGAGAAGCTGTTGGTTGCTCTAGATCCTGTCGCTTCCCTCCCCTGCTGTGTCCCGCAGATTCCCCAGTGACCTAACCGAGGACAGCGGCTGGAGGATCTGGTGAGCCTCGGGGGATGAGCCAAGGTTACCTTTTTCTTGAATCAAACTGCACACTGCCGGCTGGCTGCCAGGCTCCTGCCGCCCTGCCCCGATCTCTCCCTTTGACCAGACCACACTGGACTGAACCCGAGGAGATCATCTCGCTTTCTTACTAACCACCGACGGTTTACGCTTCCCCCCTCCCTGCCCCCAGCCCACCGATTCTTCTTTTATTTATTTTATTAGCTGTTAGTTTTATTTTTTTATTTTATTTTTTTATCTTTTTTTTGGGGCTACCCCTTCTTTTTGTTGTTTGCTCTTTCCTGAGCTAGTAGACATATTTTATGAATTGGCTTTGTGATTGTGTTAGGTAGTTTTTATTGAGGAGTATTTTTATTTGGCTTTGAAACTGTTTTGAATATTTTCAACTCTGTTGTTGTTGTCGTCAGTGTTTTTAAAGCACGGTATGTAACAAGAATGCAGTTCTGAAGGGAAGAAAGAGTCACAGAGAGAGCAAAGGCTGAGAGGAACTGATGTATTTCTATTTTTTTTAAAGAAACTGTTTTTAATTGTTTCTGTTTTGTAAATGTGAGGCTTTGAAAAGTGTGAAACTTCAAGGATCCGAAAACGTTGGACATCGCTATGGAACAAAACAAATGTATATTTTGCTAAGTGAAAACACTATCCTTACAGCTGAAAGAATTTTTTTTTCCTAGGTTTAGTTTTACGTGGGGTTTTCTTTTTCCTCCTGTATAATATGTAAATATCGCGAGCTGAACCTGGCTGCTGCCTGCAGCCTGGCTCCAAGGAGCAGCTCCAGGTCCTGGACTTGGTGCCGCAGTGTGAGCAATACTCTCCAGCAGAATCCTGACAGGACTCCGTTCTTTTTTTGTACACCTTTTACTGTAAGATTTTAAGACCTCTGATGAGATGAAAGGGGGGGTGGGGTGGGGGCGGGGGTGAAACGTACCGGCCATCGGCTGTTTTGCTGAGCGGGTTAAAGCTGCTTCCAATCGCTCGATGTACAGACTCCATCACTGGGCTCCGTAGTGCCAGCCTCTGGTTTGGCTTTAGGTAAAAGGGCTTTACCGCCATTGCTTGTCTTGGTTACTTTGAAAGGAATTCACTCTCCAAACACTATCGCTCGCGTCAAGATTTCCTGGGAAAGGGGATCCTCCTCTGGAGGCGAGGGTAACGGAAGGGGTGTCGGCCAGGGCCAGGGGGAGATTTGGGTGGTTGTTCTCGGAAGGGCAGGGCGCTGGGTTGGGGAGTCATTAATGGGGGAGAAAAGCATTAGGGTGGTGATTTGGGGGCGGGTTAAGGGCTTCTCAGGGATTATATGAATTATAGAATTGCAGCTTCCCGTTTGCTTTACTCTGTGTTCTGAAGACTGTGGGAATTTGTCTGTTAGTCCTGTGGGGGGGTGATCTGGTCCCTTCTCCAGAACCTGCCGGGGCTTCCCCTGGCGTGGTCCCGGCCGCTGCTGACGAGCCCCCTGCCAGGGGAAGCCTCCAGCAGGACAACACGGGGCAGGTTTGGGTCTGGATTTCAGTGAACCAAAGACCTTGTTAAGGGGGGTGATTAAGCCTTTTATTAAGATGCAGCCAAACTCTTTTCCCAGGGAAATAACAGCTTCATCTTAAGTTTTAAAAATCATTCCCTCTCTTCCCTCAAACTGAGCCCCTGTGAAGGAGAGGGGCGTTCAGAACAGGACTGGGAGGGCCACAGGGCCCTTCTTCTCTTCCATCCCTCCCCCGTCTGCCGGAGCTTGTCCTGACCTGGGCGATGCGTTTGGAGAGTTCTGTTTAGGTAAGAGGGTACTTAACAGATCAGTACTGAAAACACAAAGCAATAATTTTTGTTACTGAGACAAGAGTCTGTATGTCTGTTTTTTTAAATATTTCCTAATTAAAGAAGAGCTGCATTTTATTGGGTTTATTTTTATTCTATATACTTCAAATTTGGGTCTGCGGACAGCGCTTTCCTCCCTCTTGGTATATGCGCTGAACTGCTTCCGTGCCCCCTCCAGACATCCAAGGCCAGCTGTGCTGCTGCTGGGCTGTGATTCACTCTCTGGCCAGTGCTGCCACTGCCTGGAGCCTGGGGCTCCGGTTTCAGGGTGGGCATTTTTTTTAAAAGAAATAAAGCTGTGTTTTTAAGCCAGTAAGTTATTACACTCCAATGTTTGTTCTCTCCACACCTGTAACCCTTTTTCCAGATTTCAGTTTTAAATTCCTAATAAATTATTTGAAAACTGTCCTTTTCCGTCTTTATTTGGGGGTGGGAGATTTTCAAATGGAGATTTCAGGTGAACTTGGACGTGGCAGGAGTTGCAGCCTGCCTTTAGGATAAAAGCCCCAGGCAGGGGCTCTGTGTTCTGCTCCCAGACTTTGTCGATGGCCCAGTTTATAATGTGAGGCAGATCCGGTTTTAACAGACATCGTGTCTCTTCTCTATGTTACAGAGGTTTTGTGTAGATATCTTTGTTCAAGAAAGGAGCACATAGTGAGGTGCTTAGAAGTTTGGCTCAGATGCTGTGGATTCAGTGACTATGGTGGACCAAGGAGGCTAGATCTAAGTAAGTAAAATGTGGAGACGGGAAGGAAAGAAAAGTCTGTAACAGACAACACTACAAGAGAAAGGGGAATTCTAACAGTGTGAAATAGTTGGAAACCCTGGGCGGCAGTTGTTAATTATAGAGAATTCTTAAAAATAATCCAAGGCTCAAGCCTGTAAGTTTAGGAACCAGTTTTTATGATTTGAAAAACACATGACAATTTACTGTCATTTAGAAAATTATTCTATCACCCGATGACTCCTCCTCACCTGGGAAGGGGAATCAGGGAAATACAAGGAAACGCACAGGTTGAAATATAAATAGATTTAATAGGATAAGGCTAAATAACAATAATACTAAAGAACCAGTATTGATCCCGATACCAGTATAAAATATACCAGAATTATACTCAGTCCATTCTATCAGCAGGAAGCCGTGCGCTCCCAGCAGTGACAGCCAATGTGGGACACTGCGGGCGCTGCGGCTTCGGGAGGAAGGGAAGGGCTCGGGGCTCCGGTTCTGGGGCAAGAAGTTCTCAGGATGGCAGCCATCAAGGGAGAGAAACTCCTTAGCAAACTTTCTAGTTTATATTCAATGTGCCGTTCATGGTATGAAATAATCCTTTTGGCAGCTTGGGTCAAGTGCCTGGGTATCGCTCCTCCTCATCCCTGCACCTGGCAAGCTCGAAACACTGAGACCTTGAAACCTACATACCATAGCTGGCTATAAATTAAATATTTTCACAAATTCAGATATTAGGGCCTTCTAAAAGTGCAGTTTTCCCAAGCATTAGAAGATAAATTAGTCCTGTGTCACTCAAACCAGGACACCAGTTGTAAGTTGGGATGTTCTCTACTGAGGACCAGCGGCTTTCTGTGCAGCACAGGTTGGGGGAAACCAAAAATAGCATTGGTGGAAAAATCTTTACCCAGATGGGATTTTTCTCATGAATCACTCTTGTAATGCCCACATGCTCCCTTTCCCACACCTGGTGATCCTCTTGTTGAATTAAAATGTATGAAATCCAAGATATGACGGTATTTTTTACTTGTGACTTTAAAAGGCCACTTTATTGGAAATTTTCCTAGCAACATCAATAATAAATCTGATGTTGATAAGTGAGGAAAAAGGAACCACAGAGTCTTAAGGTTCACAGGTAGGAGAACAGAGAAATAATGAAAAAAGGGTACACGTGGCCAAAGAAGCAAAGGAGAAAGAACATTTAAATTGATATTGAAGGGAAAGCCATCAGACCGATCTGTGGGCAAAAGATTAGATCCTTGTTTCTGAACTAACTATGGTAGACTATCCTTGACATCAGCCTTTGATGTTTGTTCAATGTTCTCACTCAGGACATGAGAATCTTGAATCTGTAACTCAGCATCTGTTTGGCTTTAGCTCACCTGTGAGTAGGGAATCCTGGACAATCAGAGAGCTCGTGAGAGATCAAAAAAGTTGGAATGGTTCTGGTTGTTCAACAGCATGTCTGCCTTTAGCCAGATGTCCTATGGCTGTGGCAACATCCTCTGGATGCTGTGGGCACCCTGGCATAGTCTCAGTCTGTCACAGAAACATGCATTTGTGCCTACTGAAGGGTACTGAGCCCCAACTTCATGAATAAGTACTCATATATTAGGCTGTTGCCAAAAGGTGGGCTTTGCATCTTCCTCTGCTCTTAAAAAACGAAGGCTTGTGGCTTTAGAAATAAATGCAGGCTCTCACTATCAAGCGAGCAGTCTGGGATGTATATCTTGAGTGTGTAAAAATGCCAAGCCTGTAGCCCCGACAGCGTTAGAGCCTCTGGGGTCTCAACACAAGCGCAGTACTTTGGACTTGCCCCTGGCTGACTCCAGGAAGCTTTTTCTTACCCATTTTATCTTATTTCAAGGTTCCCAACTTGCCTCATGCCTTGGCACAGAGAACCAAAGGGCCTAACTGGTTCTGCTTTGGTGCTGGAGAAACAGCTGTCTCTGCGCTGCTGAAGTCTGCTGTGTATGTCGAAACTTCCAAGCCCAGTTCATTTCCAGCGTCCCTTAAGGTCATGTGAAAACAGACACTATTCCTTGTTTAAGCCAGATACAGAGGCGTTCCAGGTCGCTTGGCTCCTTTTTTGTGCCTAGTAGTACCTATTCCTCCTATGTGGTTCCAAAGTGAAAAACAGCTTGAATTTTTTTCAGTTAAGCTCATGCCAAATGGCCACTTGGGAAGAGGGGGTGACCTGTACTTTAGTCTCTGAATTAGGCCAGGAGAATCCATGGAGAGGTACAGAATTAATCATAAGAGGGATACCATAAAAAGAGGATGTCAGTACTAGAAGGATTTCCAATTGGAAAATTGCTAGCAATTTGTAACGCAACTACCACACTGCTGCTATTTTTCAGTAGAGGGCCCTTAAAAACGTCCAGATCTTTCCTGCTGGCTTCTAATATTAAAAGAATTTAAAAGCAAAAATCTAGAGAGCAAATATTTGTCTTCCTGGCTTTCAGAGATTTAACTCCACTGGCCTTCAACTGGTGATGTCACAACCTGCTGCCCACACAGCCTCTGATGGAAGAAGTCTGCATTTAGTAACATAAATACTGCCTTGTTTACCTCATACCCATGTCAAGGTGAGCTTGTTGTATAAAGAGCTGCATTTTCTTCAGCATCAGTCTCTCTCTCAGGTCCTCCAAGGATGAAGTCCCTGGCCCTGCTTTTCCTGCTGTCTGGTGCGTAGGTGGCAGCCCCCCGGCAGCCCCTGGACTGGTAACACCATGCCTACCTCTAACCTTCATGTCTTTTCTCAGTGGGCGCAGCCTGCGCTGCTGTCTCCTCCCGGGCCGTGTGGGAATTTCGCAGCATGCTCAAATGCACCATCCCGGGCAGCCATCCTCTGCTGGACTTTGGGGACTACGGCTGCTACTGTGGCTTGGGAGGCCAGGGGACACCAGTGGACGAGCTTGACAGGTTTATGACTCTGCTTTTACAAACCTCTTTCCTTGCCTGTGCTTTCAGGGTTCTGTCACGCCAGCTACGTCTCAGCTGGCCCTGCCTGTAACTATTCATAAAACTCTCCGGCTGCTGTGAATTAAGCTTTCTCTCAAAGACCAATTGAAGGAAAATAGCATGTGTACTATCACACCTTGATGCCTTATTACTAAGATGAAATATAATCCCAACAACTCAGTTTTCTCTCCTGTGGCAGTCAGACTGTGCTCATTCCAGCATGGTTTTTTGCAGCAGTGCTGTGCTGGCAGCCCAGACGCAGCTCTGAGAGCGCACTGCCCAGTGCACGACCATCGACACGTGCAGGGCTGAAATGCAAAATGCTGTAGTTTAGAGATGACACAAGACTGACAGCCAAGACGCAGTGAATTGTGTCAGCCATTACTTGTCAGCTACCGGGCACTGACGGGGTGCGTAGGGTAAATTCTGGCTTTGGCTTTCCCTGTGCCCAATGGACAACTCTGTGAAGATGCTCCAGCAGGTACACGTGTACCAGACACCTCTTGGACCATTAGCTGGCAGAACCGTGTCCCTTTGCGGTCCTTTGTCCTTTGTGTATGCCCTCTTATCACTGGGTATCTCTTTTTTTTTTGTTGTTTTTTGTTCAGTGCTTTGTCAAAGCAATACTAGAACATTTGTGTGTCTTACAGGTCAGCTGAGTTTGCATTTCTGGTATTTTCTGACCTTTTCCTCCTTGTTTCCCAGGTGCTGTCAAGTACATGATAACTGCTACTCTCAGGCAAAGAAACTTGATTCATGCAGATTCCTCATAGACAACCCCTACACAAAGACATACAGCTTCAGCTGCTCCCCTGGGCAGATTAAGTGTCACAGTACGTCCGCTTCCACGTCACTACGCTTCAAACATTACTTCAGTCTCTCCTCCGCCAGAATGGGGCTGTGTCACACTGGATGCTGCTGTGGCAGGAAGGCACAGCCCAAGTCCCTGCTGGGGGGCTGGTTATCAGAAACGGGGCACCTCACATGAGCGGCAGAGGGAATATTCTCCATATAGCACACAATTCAAAGTTTATGGAAGATATATGGTATCAGAGTACGTAGGGAAGCCTGTTCCCTCTTCAGGGGATTGTGTCCCTGTGGTACTTTTCTGGGAGTCCCTTTAATGGCAGTGTTGCAGAGAGAGCAAGAGTATCCCAGAGAGCAGTATGCTGGACAGCTTATGCGGGACATCTCCAAGGTAATGGTAGAGCTTTTATAGGGCTCTCGGTTGGAGGCAAATAGCAGATAGGCTGTCAAACAGAACTCCAGGGAAAGAAGGAAAGAAGGCAGGAGGCTGCTGGGCCGGTGCACACAGCTTTGGGGCCAGAGGGTTAGTGGGGAGAAGCATGTACACCCCCCAAAGAACAGCAGCAGTGAAATGGTGATACCCTGGCAGCACAAACACCTGCCTGAGTCACTGCCATGCC
This sequence comes from Rissa tridactyla, assembly GCF_028500815.1. Classification (NCBI taxonomy): domain Eukaryota; kingdom Metazoa; phylum Chordata; class Aves; order Charadriiformes; family Laridae; genus Rissa; species Rissa tridactyla. The sequence goes on from NC_071478.1 coordinate 12,523,277, forward strand.
TGGTGAAGGAGCTGAGGGTCTGACTGCTGCTGCTCTCTCCTCCAGGCACTAACAACGAGTGCGAGATGTTCATCTGCAACTGCGACCGCACTGCCGCCATGTGCTTCGCCAAGGCACCCTACAACCCCGAGTACGTCAAGCTGGACACCAAGAAATACTGCAACTAGACCTAGACCTAGTCCTCGTCCTCCTCCCGCCCCTCTGGGCGGCAACAACCCCGCGGCGGCCTGTTACCAATAAACGCCTTACAACAACCCAACACCTCCCGCCTCCTCCCTGCGCCGTGCTGAGGGAAATGGCGGGCGGGCGCTGAGGGGAGGCCCCGCCCCCTCCTCCAACGGAGCTTTGTGGCGCGCGCGGCGCCTCCGCGTTCTTTGATTGGCCCCGGGAAGCGGCGGGGGCGGGGCCGGCGGCAGGTGCGGGGCGGCCCCGCCCTCTCCCCTCAGGGCGCTGCGGGTTGAAAGTGCTGCGAGGCCTCTGGATCCTCGCTGGGTCTCCTCAGGGCCGCTTTCCCGGTGAGCCTGGAGGGCAGGTACTGCTTCTCTGGCTGCCCCTCTTGTGGGTGCGTATCCCTCGGGTGTGGTGTTGTGAGGGGCTTGAGCCATTTGTCTGGCAGTTTGCTGCTCTGAGAGACTCATGTATGCTTACCCTGGGGAGGCCTTCACCTGCCTAGCGCTGGTCCTGGTCCAGAGCTGTAGGGGAAGAGTTAATGTTGGCCTGGAAGTCAGGGGAGGGCAGGGACCCCCTCTGAGGGACAGTGTCTGCCCCAGTTTTCCTGACCTGACAAGGTCCTGATCTGAAACTTCCACACAGACTTGGTGATATCACGGTACAGAGGCAATTTTACTGGCAGAGGTGCTCAGGAGCATGTTGGTGAGCTCTTGTGGCAGCAGCTGCTTGCATCCCTGTTTGCTGACAGGGTAGGAGTAAGGCCCTGGTTCATCACCAGAATGGCCCTTTTGCCTCCACCAGCGGGAGGAGAGCATACAGCTGGCCCTGTCATCTTTGATCAGGTACAGGTGGAGGTCTTGGATGGGTTTGATAATGAGTACCCCCTCAGTGTATCATTTTGCAAGCTGATTTCCTTAGAGGACTTTAAGGAGCAGTCTTTGTCCTGCACTCAGCAATACCTGCATGAACTGTACTCAAACACGGAGCAGAACCCAAGGATCTGCAAGAGGGCTCTGAGAAAGCAGAAACAGATGGAGGAGGAAGAAGCTGGTTTGATATCTTATTTGAAGGTACTTGCAGTGCCTTCTTAGTGAAGGTCGCTGGATCTTTGAGGGTGTTAGGATGATAATGAGATAGGATGGTGAATTGCTTTTATTTAAAAAAAAAAAAAAAAGAAGGCTGTGCGTATCTCAGTTGAATACTCCACCTTAAGGCAGATTGAGTCCTAGTTTTGTAGCAGTATTCATTGCTTATTTCTCCTTGGGTGTTTGTGTACATGAATTTTCTGGAAACATTGACCTCTGGGGGTCCTCCGCAGAAATCCTGAGGATCCTGGAGGCACCCCCATCATACTGCTAAGATGAGTCATTCCTAGGGCTAGAAGTGCAAGACGAGGTCTCCTGTGCTCACACACTAGCTTTGATTCTGAAATTATCGTTTGTAGAGTAGTAAAGGTTCTAAGTAAATGTAAATGTTGCTGAAATCCCTTTGTAGTGGTAAATGATAAATCCCAGTGTAGATAAAAAAGTAAAATACCATTACTATCTAGAAGAAACACTGTACTTTTGAGCTATATCATCACAAGCATGGAAGAGGGCTGGGGTGCAGTTGGAAACGTTTCAGAAACTGTTGGTATAAATTTTCCCTGTAGTAGGAACTCTCTAGATTTGAGGTGAGTAGTATGTGTGCTCCTGGCATCCAGCATTTGGGGCATGCTAGCATGCCCTACATAAACTCAGTGGATAGATGAAGGCACCAATTTGTCCCATATCTGTCTTACTCCATACAGATATTTATAAACCTGCACTTATGTTTGGTCCCTTGATCATGCTTCTCATTTATATGCTGCTTTGGTTGTGCAAAAGACCTATCAGTAGATTTAAACAGCCCCTGAGTGAGCCCATGTGTAGGGGATCTTCCCACTTAATGTAAAGTGGCAGGTCCTAGGCAATGGCAGAGGCAGGGAGAGTTGAAGGGGGTGTGCTGTTGCAAAGCTGCTCTTTAGGGCTTTGAGGAACATTGTGGAGTTTAAGAGCAGGCCAGTGATTGAACTGACTTACTGACAGCTTATGAGGAGTACAAAGACTACGTGAAGACTTTCTGCTATGCCAGTCTGTATTTCTGTTCCAAGACCAGAAACAGAGTACCTGAAATACAAGGAATCCCTGTGCTCAGCAACCGTGGGAGCTCTGAAGCCTTACACAACGCTGCAGCCATTGCAGCAGGTGTGTGAGATGCTGGCGGGATGGTGGCTTTGTGGGCTTACGTTGCAGAAGTGAAGTATCAGCGTCTTGTCTTACCTTTTTTCTATTGTTGAGGCCAAGATTTTTCAGGCTGTGCAGGGCGAGCTGAATTACTCTAACTATATGGGCATTGCAGAGATGAAAGTACTCCAGCTGAGCCAAGACATGCAGAGAGCAAACAACTATGCTTGTGGTAATGACCCCGTTTCAGTTTCCATTTGGGCCTGGAGAGCAATACTAGACACTTGTACTGTTGCTTTTCCTCTCAGACTCAGCTTTTCTTCTTCTCTGCCACGGTCTAGTTAGTGATGCAGAAAAGTGCAGAATCTGGTAAATGGGTATCTTTCCTTAGTGGAAAGGGAGAGGACAGGGGGCTGCACGCAGAATTGCAGATATCGTCTGTATCTGGAACAGTGTTTTTAAACCCCAGCTGGCTTGTCTCTGCCTTTCACCTTCCTAAAGCAGTTTTGTTCCTGATCATTCAGCAAAGATCTCCGGGAGAATAGTGATACTGTTTATCTACCATCTCTTTCATGCTTTTTCTCAGTAGAGCCCAGAATACAAAAAGGTGTGGGCCATAGCATTATGTCTATTACATTATGGAATACAGATGCAGAGAGGCGAAGTGACTTTCTGAATGTCACAGTGTGACTTCTGGATTGATCAAAGGACTGAGAATTCACTCTGGTCTCATCCTTCCAAGCCTAGTGCCCTGTCCCCTGGGCAACACTACCAAAGTTTTCCTCTTTGCTTTGAATCTGCTGTGTGCCTGTTGGCTGTCCTGTTGCCTCTGGGGCTTGCTGTCCCAGAAAATAAGAGACACACACATAGAATATGCATCTTTTGGAGCAGAAATGTTTGTTAGAATAGACAGGGGAACGTTTCTGAGTAATTAATATCCAGCATTTTGAAAGCACCTTTTACTGCCAGTGTGTTCCACAAACAAGATACAGAAACAACACATCCAATGAAGGGTAACGCAAACCCTTCCCACTTAATCAAAAATATTACTTTGACTTTCTTTTCAGAGCGAGAGCTTACTGCTGTTGAAGTTGGTATCAAAACTCCCTTAAGTTAGGAGAGGAACCGAGGTCCCTATTTGATATTTGCTGCTCTGGCTCCAAGATGAATGCCTGATTTTTGGTTTCCAGGCCATATAGTGGGTATATATAGGCCTGTACAGAAGTTAGACAATTATTCCTATTCACCACTGTTTCTGCAATTTGGTGTCACTGAGTGCAAGGCCCTTACGGAGCAGTAAATCAGATCCTGTGTGATTCGTATGCCAGTTGTTGCAGGTCTGCTTTTCCCCGCTTCTCTCTGCAAACTGTTGAAGGTCCCTCCCCATTCCCTCGGCTGGCCCAGCTCCTGTGGTGCGCATCTCGGACACCGCCTGCGTGCCCCGATGTGAGGAACTGCACTACTTATGCTGTGTGTGCAACACCAAAAACCTCCTGCAGCCCACCAAGCTGTAGTTTGGGAACAGCCAACCCTGCTAGACGCAGAGAAGTTTGCAATGTACAGAAATCCTGCAAAGCCAGTCACTCTGCTCTGCTGGCATCAGCTGAAATAACCAGCTGTTAGAGAGCGAGCTCCACAGACTCCGCTGTGCATTGGGTCAGCACGGCTGGGCCTTCTGGTGGGGTGCTAAGATTCTTGCTGTTGGCGTAGGAATGGGGACCCATACACGTCTCTTGCCCAGTTTTATTGTGGAGAGTGGTCCTTGGAAAGTCAGAGACAGTATGGAGATCTGAACAAAGCTCAATATTTTTTTTTCGTGGTAATTTTGAGAGATAGTATATTAAGGACTGGAAGACAAAAACTTTACCCAGCTTGTCTCTGACATTTTCAGTGATTTTTATGGACTGTGGGTAGACTGCTCATGGCTAGTACAACATGCCTGGCAGAACTCGCTCCCAGAGTCAGACACTGCTTTGCCACCTGGAGAGAAAAGAGCAGGTTCAATACCACTGTATACAAATACAGTGTTTCTGCTCTGGCTGTTTGTACAACAGTTATTTGCAGTACAAAGGACAGCATGCAATTTATCCTAGCTTAATAGACAGGAGAGGTGTTTTTAAGATAACGTGAAGAGAACTGAATACAGGTGGAGAGTGTTCCAAGTGAGGGAGCAGAGGTGATGGCTTGCAACAGTGTGTACAAGAATGGGTCTTGAACCTGACTTCCTAGATGTGAGGGCCTGCTGAGCAAATGCTTAGATGCTTGCCTGCCTGTGCCCCATTGAGCTGAACTGCATACTTCTGTTTAGAAAGAATGTAAGTACTCTGTTGATTTAATTGCTTTGTCATGCTTCCTTACCTCTTTGAACTGCTGTTGTCTCTTGGCAGTGAGGATGAGGTGAATTCGTAGGCTATTTGTTCCCTGTGCTTTAGCCTGTGATTAGCACATGCTTCCCTCGCACCATATCTGCATGGGAAGGTGAGCAAAAGGCTGCTAAAAGGGACTTCTGCTCCATTCCCCAATACACCAAGTAGTAGTGTTGCTGCAGCAACCTGTACGGCAACTGCTGCTGACTCCAGTTCTTCTGCATCCCCACAGTATGTGCCATAAAAGGAGGGCATGGCCTTCTCTGTCCATTATGGGTAGCTATACCTCCTTCCCTATAAAGTGGCTGAGATGATTCATCTGCTAAATGCTGCATGCAAGCACTGTCTTGTTTTTCTAACTGTAAAGTAGTGGTATTGTGGGTTTGGTAACAGCTTAACAGTATTTAGTAGACTACTTCAGCAGAGGCTTAAGTGTAGTAGGACAAGCTGGAGAGGGAAGGGCTGTGTAGCATTACTGGCTTGGGGTCTCTGGAGGGTGCTGGTGGGAGGAATGGTTCAGCCCAGGCCTTTCTGAAATGCCCTCTCTGCCTTGCTAGCTGCTCCCAAATGCTGCTCGCCATGGTAACTGCCAGTGTGAATTGCAGAAGGAGCTCAGGGAAAGCACCAGAAACGTGGCTGGCATTCTGTGGTCTTTTTTAGAAGATATTTTCCCAGATCAACTGTTTTGCTGCTGGATACAGTATCGTATGTCCCTCTCTTTTATCACCACCTGAGCAGAAACCACTTGCTGCACGTTTCTATAGGAAAAACATACTTGCTTTGCAAGACATCTGATTTATCTTCCATTTTGCGGGGCATCACTAAAACTTACTTCCTGGATTTTTTTGGGGTGGTTTTCATGAGCCACGAGGTCTATGTTTCATCACCCCCTTTAAAACAAGCTTTCCTCTTTGATCAGCTCTTCACAGCTCCAAATTTCCCTCTGACTGAAAGGGCCAATCACCATAAATCTGGCAGAGCTTTAGGAATTGTCTTCAACCCATTTGGCAGTGTGCAGCTCAATAAATGGAGGTTGTTATTCCCCTTCATACTAAGCTGTGAAAACGCATTAAAAAAGCATTTGCTTCTTGTCTCAGCCTCAGTGCTGTTTTCCCCAAGCAACAAAGACTCATCTTAGTGAGAAGGCAGCCTTCATCCCACTTGTGTGATAATCTCAATTTCCCAAGGATCCTCCAGCTTTCCTTACCTGCAAGGCACAGCTTCTTTACTGTAGTAGTTCTAGGTGCACAGAGAGATGAGGAGCCTTGCTGCAGCCATGGTCAGTCCTGTGCACAGACACAGGAGTCAACTGTGAAGACCAATTAAATTCTGTCATGCCAAGTGCTAAATAGGGGAGGCGCATAATCTGATTTTTGTCATATGGTACCTGCTTGAATGAGGAGCCAAGCACTGCCACGCTCCTACCAGCAGCAGTTTGTGTCAGACTATGAGCTCTGGGGCAAAGATCGCCTTGTTGCAGATATTCAGTCTTTAGGATTACAGCGTCCAGTTGGATTTTCTTCTCCTTGGCCCTTGCCAATGTGAAAATGTAGGATCACATTGGAAATCTGGAAAGCATGTGTCTAAATCTCTCTATGTTTCTTCTTTTTGCAAGGGTCTTCTGATAAAGGAATAGAAAAATGGCCCAGAAATCATCTTTTATTAGCAAAAAGGTACCATTTCTGATTTGCACATGCTGAAGCTGCTTATGTTGTCTGGGTCTTGGCAAGGGCAAGAAGCACTTAGGTCGTTCACTCAAAACTGCTTTTCTGTAGCATGTAAAATTCACAGCTCTGTATCGTGAGGCCCTCTAACACAAAATGATTTTTGCTTTTTAAAATTTTTTTTTCCCTCTCCTCTTATTATTAGCCCCCGTAATTGTTACTTGCTTGCCTAATTGTCCTGTCAGGGTGAGTGGGTATGAATTTCTTATTGTCCATCTGTGTCCCCTGCATGATTTCCTGTATCTATCAGGATTTGGGTGTGTAGGTGACAGAGCACTCAGCTGTGCAGCCCCTGTTGGGGACCCTTGCAGTTACAGAGGCTCACAGAACCAATACAAGAGGAGGAAAAAGATTAAAGGTCTCCTTTGTGATGTTATTCTAAATGCATCATCCACCTCTATTTTAAGGCTCTAACCAAAGAAACTGAAGCTGTCTAACAGCCCATGTATGAGAATTTCCTGTCCCTACAGAAAGAAAGCATCAGCCAGAAGGAATCTGGCCTCTGAAAGATATTGTCACAGTATTTATCAGTGATAATAAATGGCCAAACCAGTAGGACTGGAGAGGCAAAGTCCTCTGTTGTAAATTTACCCCCTCACCACTATTACCTTTACTGTAATCTAAAAACACAATTGCTAAGGCCAAGTTAATTGAGATCTCAAAAATCCTGCACTGAGACACCATAGAGAATGGCTGGGTGTAGCGATAAGAAACTCTGACTTCAGGCATTTGGCTGAGACCCTCCTCATGCCTTTCCCATTGGCTCCAGACAGCCTCCTAGGACTGTTGCTTTCAGTTGCTGTTTACCTGTGGCTGCCCTAGGACAGGTTATGTGAGACTCCATCTGTCCTGCCCAAGCCCCAGGTTTTGAATGAATAGACTGAGGAAACCAGTACGTTGGCACTGGTTTAAAATAATTTTTTTTTTCTTTTCCTCCTCATAGCTGCAAAGACTGGGAAAGGGTGGCATCCAAAGCAGTCACAGGGGAAGAAGAACACTCTAGAGGGTAGATTTAGTTGCCTTCACTCCAAGGTTCCTGAACCTCCCAAGCTCACCATGCTCAGGGTGTTTTGTCCTTTTCCAGAAGCCGTGAATAAGCAGGTCTGTCAGTAGGAGCAATCTGAATGTAAGATGTGGGAGGCTGCACTTATACCATACGCACCAGGCAAAAGTCCTCTGGGCCATTTGCAGCCTGTGCTGCCCTCACTGGAGCACAGTATGTGAAATGTCTTTCTCAGGCTGCAGGACTTGATTACAAAGTTTGCTCTAAAAATTTGCCCAGAAACAAAACCAAGATTTGCCAAATAGGAAGTAGCTTTTATTTGCTTTGGGTAGCTCCAACCTCACTTTCAGAGGAGCAGCAGAAAAATCCATTATAAGGCACTCTCAGCTCCTCTATCCAAACCTGAGGGGCTTGTCCTAGTAGGAACAGCTGTAAGAAAAAGGGAAGAGCATAAGGTGTTGATTCAGCTGTGGTAAAAAACACTGTCCTTTTGCTGTTGTCTGATGTGTACTTTTGCCACCCACAGGTGGACAGAGCTACAGCTTCAAGCCCTGATCTAAAATACTGGTGGACTGGTCTAACAACAGAGAGTCAGAAAAGGTAGGAGAGGATTGAATCATGCGGAGGATGAGGCTGGCTTAAAGCAGACAAGGTAGACAGAAAGAATCTGTGTTTCCTTCCTGGTAATGGGGGAAGAGAATGCTGCGCAGGCTCTGTAACACACTTTTTCTGTTAGTTTCAGTCAGTAACACAAAGATTACTCCTGAAAGACTAAACAAAAGGAGGTAATATTTCTCCCCCTCCTCCCTTGCAAATTCTGCATAGGCTGAGAGAATAAAGCTGAACATTAGGTCTGTTATTTTACTGAGTTTGTTGTTTTCCCACAGCATGGCTGATTTGCATCCTCTAGTGCTCAACCCTGGAGGTTTCTGTAATCCCTCCAGGCTGGTAACTACATTGGTAAGATGAGAAACACGAACTTCTCACAATAGGTCTTTGCTAGCTACCTGCAATGACATAGTTATCTTCTGATAGCTGTTATCTCTCTGCATTGCATCTTCCCACACAAATAGTCCCCAAGGAGTGACAAGGGAAGGTGTCAATCAGCACTAGAGTAATGCAGATTCGGCTTTTGGAGGAGAAACTTTAGGGTTTCTTTAGCATTTCTCAGTTGAGTGAACTTGCTTCTCGTTGGTGTCTTGGGGAACATGTTAAGAGGTGAAGTGCTCTGATCCTGCTCTAAAAGAAGTCAATTTTAGTAGTGCTGGATCAGCTTAGCAGAAAAAAAAATAATGGAATTCCTTCACCTCAGCCTTGTATACTTGCATGTATGCTTATTGACATATAGTAATAAACCATGCACAGGAAATTTACTGTAATGTTTGTTTACTGTAAGTCAGTCAGACAATGACTTAAAAGTATACAGTGTGATCAGTGAAGGGGCAGGGTAACACAACTCATTTATTAGTGATACTGAAGAGACACCCTGACTCCTCTCCCACAGGCTCAGCTGCTGAACTGGAGAAGAGGCAGGGATAGATGTGGGAGGTTTAGTTACCTGTAACATTGCTAATGCCAAGTCCTCACTGGAAATGTTTTCTTGTTTTAGACTTCTTGGCAATGCTCCCACACCTTCTCAAAATGCTGGCTCTACTGGCACTAAAACTGCAGCCTCTGTTTTTAACACATCTATGTCATGCAAGTTTCAAGGTGGTGCAGAAGACAGGGATAGTAAGAAACCCAACCCCAGTTCCTCTGCTAAGGAAGCATAAATCTCTCGTCTCATGGAAAAACCTATGCGAATAAACACTCTGTGCAAGCTTCCTGTCTGTGTGTGGAGACTCTGCTAAGCCTTAACAATGATTTCTGCAAAAGCTTTGGTTGGCAGGACAGGTGTACTATGCTAAAGATGCAGTGACGTCTGTGAGCTTTCTTCACTACCAAACAGCAGATACCTAACCTGCTGCAAAGTGGGATCCATTAAATGAGTGCAGAATGGAGGCAGGGGTCCTGAAGTTATCTTGCTGGGCTTCTACGTGAAGCCATCTCTCCTCTCATCCATTATAGCTATGTTAAATGTGACTATATTAAGATATTTAAATGAAACACGTTAAGTATCTTAATTCCTTCCCTCTACCTTCTGCAGAAATTGTGTGCCTAAGTATCCCTGAAGATTCTGTGCTTTACTTGCTCCTGCCTGGTATGGACTTGTATCAACAACAAAGCGAAAAAGAACTCTGCATCGTGTGGTCAGTTGTCCTTGCTTTGCTACTTGACCTTTTAGCAGATGTCTCTGGCATCCTTGCTTCCAACTGCTTGTTACTGTTCTTGTCAAAATACAAATACAGGACATGTTATGTGGAAAGCAGGACTGGGACGTTTGGAAGACCCTGACAATTAATCTCCCTCATTGCCAGAAGGGGAGCAGTAGATTCATGCAGAAGGTCGGGTCAAAAATTTCATGCTCTAGTCTGGGCAAGATTCTGTCTTTTTTACTCCATAAGTGGTTTAATATGGCTTACGTTACCACGCTAAGGATCAACAAAAAATGGTTACCCAGTAGTGATGGATCTCCTGTTAGGAGAGTGGAAAATTATATCTATTAATAGCCTGAGATTACCTCCTGAGGGAGACCTATTGTACAGATTTAATTGTATTTCTCTTAATTCATCAGCTGTTAGTAATTACATCTTGCATTTTTGCAAGGAAAAAATTAATCTAAGCTGGCTATTGAGACTGAACTTAAATAAATCATAGGAGGAAGAGGAAATTACAGTGCAAATAGTATCAGTCTTGTAAACAATTTTAATTCACTACTTAGCTATTCATTAATTAAATAACATCTTCGAAAAATGTATTCTGGAAAATGTAGCAGCCACACTGGAAGCAGTTCTGGTCAGATTAGCTTAAAATAACTCCTCTGGCATCTCAACAATATGTAATTTTTAAAGGGTTCAGATAGAATGCAGTTTAGCTTGTCAGCTGACAGTTGAGAGAAATGCTAACTTCCCCTCCTTGATAGAAGGCATCAGCCTAATAGTCTGTGCTTTCAAATAATCTCTTAAAGAACAGTATTCTTGTTCACATTCTATTTTGAACTATTTTTTTTTAAAAATGACAACTGCAGTTCTTCTTGCCTCCTTTTCCTCTTTGCACACTCCACAGTTGCCTGCTAGTGGTATTGGATCCTCCAGCAGATACAGTGGTTTGCCACACCGCCCTCCTGTGCTATAGCATCAAGTTACTCGGTCAAAATCTGTGCCACTCATTCTTCTCTGGGGACAATTATAAGAAAGGTATTTTGTTCTCAGATATGGTAGTCTGATTATCCTGTCCCAGTGACTGAAAAGGCACTGTTTACAATGGCAAAGTGAGGCACAAAAGTACTTTTTTCATCATCATCCTGTTTCCTGGGAAGTGGAGATGGTTTCAATGGAGAAAACCGGTCAGGCTGACATGTGGGAGGCTTGCTGCCCTCTCCTGGTGTCATCGGGGGCCATGCATTGGATCTCACAGCTGCCTCTTAGATTGAGGTTTTCCCCTTTTGAGATTGAGTCCTGCAGGACTGGAGGAAAGAAGCTGCTTTATAAATGGAATGGATTTTTTTAAACAGCAGTGTTTTAATTAGGATTAGCCGGATCTTTTTCAACCAGGCACAGCTTTTGAATTGTCAGTTGCAAGGGCAACAGTGTTGATCAGGTTCTCTGAACTTGTAGATTATTCCTTGTAGTTTTCTGATTGTGACAAACAGATAGGAATTCCACACTGCCGAGTCTTCTGGCTACTCTAGCCCAATTTTCTGGGAGCATTAGCACTTTGTATGCTTTTTATTTATGAGCATGGGAAACAGTATCATGGCCCATCAGAGCATACCAGTTACAGATGCAAATTTACAGCCACATTTTGGTGCGCATTGTGGGAACGTATTTCTAATCAGCACATCTCAGTCTCAGCATTTGATGGGAACCCATCTTCTTACCCTGTAAGGTGACTGACCAGGGAAGGTACTCACCTTGTAGAAATAATTTTACTCTTGATAGCTACTGAAACTCAGCTTGTTGGGTCATTTACAACAATCAAAGGCAGCAGCTCTCCACAGCGGGAATTCAGTTTCAAGGACGCAAAGTGATCTAACCTTGTGGGCCCAATGTTAAGGATTGCAATTGGCAGCTGCTTCTCTTGGGCAGCAAGAGCAAACCTGTAACCAGAGTATACCTGCAGGAATAGCAGAAAACAAAATTACTGTCAGCTTAGGCAAAATAAGAGCTACAGAAAGGAGTAAGGGAAGTTAAATAGTTGCTGTTGGCAGTGGGAAAAGGGGCTGTAGGTACGTGCTGTGTTAGGCAATGGCACTGAATTCAGGTAGGAAATTTCATTCAGGAGTATGCCGAAAAGAACAGCTTTTAACCTCTGTCACTGCAGGATTTTCGGTTTCATAGAAACTGAAACTTCATAGTACATTGAAGGGAAATGTCTTTGTCTTTTAGTAAATATCTGCAGCGGTTTTTATTAGTTATCATAGGTACTTAAATGCTTCTACTTTTGATGGTTCTCACATGGCCTAGCTTAGGTAGTACAAGAATGAACCCAAGGCATTTCAATCATTCCTGTACAAAGGATTATAAGCTTAAGAATTGCAAGCTCAAGGAATTTTTCTCCAGTATCCTGAAGCCAAGAGAATTGCAATCAGGCAGCCTTGGTTTTATCTTGTTCAGGGAGATGTTAGAGTAGGTTTTTTTTAATGTAATAGAACTTGTTCCTGGAAAAATTTCTCTTACACAAATTCTATTCCAGAAGCTTTATGGGTTAAACAACAGGGGTTTCTCAACTACCTTACCTTATAGATAAGAGGCTAATGGACAAAACACATTGTGATACAAATGACAATCCTAAGCAGCAAGCAGAAATACTTATGCTCTCTTACTGAGAATTTAATTAGGAATTAGAGGTTCTAAAATCTGGTATTTCACACGGTATGCCATGACGCCTATAAAGGTGCCAAGGGCTAAAAAATTCAAGCAAAAAAAATGTGGTGTGCTGATGTCTGCAGGACTGAATTTATCAGGTATCTTGGCTTCATAGGCAATTGTGAACCTACAATGTACTGATGGAGGAGGTAGCAGAGAGAGATCTGAATGAAGTTAGTTACAGCACGATGAAGTAGACTGGCAATAAAGTGACAGGGAAGCCCCAAACAGGCCAACTGTGAAGCCAGATTCCAACCACAGTAAAAATAAAATACAAAGAAGCTCTGGGAGGCGGTTGTGATCCACCAGCAACTAGTAGTCCTAAATTGTGGAACTAAGGATTGTTGCAGGCAGAGTAGCACAAAAATAGGAATGCAGTGTGGGAGGAAGACCTATTTACCTGCATAGAGGATCCGGCCACCAGCATGGAATCTGATTCTGCCAGGCGTTGGTGCACAAAATCCACTTTTTCCCTGCTCACTGTGTCTCCAAAGAATGTCACATCGGGCTTCAGGATTCCACCACATTTACGGCAGGCTGGGACTTGAAAATCACACACTTGCTCATCTGTCAGGAAGACATCCCCATCTGGAGCCACACCAAACGCTTCAGCTTTCCAGGTAGGATTCAGAGCTTCAAAATGGTCCTGAAGCTCAGAGCGCAAGATTTGGTCTCCACAGCCCAGGCAGAAAACCCTGTAATTCAGAGCAAAGTCGTCTTAACGGAGAGTTTCATGTCAGCTGAAGGTCTGGAGTCTGTCACTTGTTCCTTAGAAGGCCTGGAAGGTCTGTGGTCATTATCCACATTTATTTACCAAATGGTACAGGTCAAGAGGCTGTCTTTCTATCTCTGACTACTGCTTTGTAGGAATGCTGTAGAGGAACACTCTAGAGCATTCCTACACCTCTCTCCCAGTGCAGGCTGTGCTTTTTCATCTGGAAACTTTGGGTGACCACAGCCAGGCTGTGGTGGCCTTTCTCCAGTCCACTCGTCCTGTGCATTTCTGGCACTGTCCACTCTGCTTAGCCCTGGATAATCCTTGCATCCTCAGGATTCCCTTGTCCTTGTCACTAAGAGGACATTTGCTGTAGCAAGGAAAGGGGAAATTCCAATTGATGCCAGCTCCAAGGGAAATGATCCAAATAATGCTCAAAAAAATGGGGTGGTGTTCATGTTTCTTCAATACTGTGCTGTGAACAGCACTGTTTTGTGATCTTTTCCTCTGCCCCAGCCCAACACCACCCTTGAGTGCGTCATCTCCAGGAACATAGCATCGACATTTTGCTTCCTTTCTCAGTAGCTAACACTGCACCTGCTTGTCAGTCACCCTGAACGAGAGACCAGAGGATTAACCATTCTCACTCTGCCAACAGAGAGTACCTGTGGGTGCAACCATGCAGTTCTGTCATGCGCTGGCTCCCGGCTTTGGCGTGAAGGGCATCCACGTTCTGGGTCACCAGCCAGTGCAGCTTTCCCAGCTTCTCCCAGTCTCTTAGTACCAGGTGTGCTCTGTTTGGCTGGTGGGATGAGAACTGGGGCCAGCCCACAAAGTTCCTTGCCCAGTACCGCTGCCGGGCACTGGCACTACGAACAAACTCAGCATGCTGGATGGGCCGTCTGTCTGTCCTGGCATAGAGCCCAACACCTTCAGAGCGGTAATCTGGGATCCCCGATTCGGTCGAAATTCCAGCTCCAGTCATTACAAACAGCCTCTTAGAGTTCGAAACAAAGCGCTGCAGCTCTTCTACATCCACTGGATCTGGAGGAAGACAGGCTGGCACAAAGGCCAAGTTTGGAGAGGCCCTGGATACAGAATGGGATCTGAAATGATGGAATCTGATGGCTCTGCAAACTCCTGACATCTTCCTGGCAGAGAACATGTTCAGCTAAAAGCCAAGAACAGAACACATGGCAGGTAAAGGAAAGCAAAGAGCATGTCCTGAATTCCATTTCCTTGGGATTCTCTGAAAAATGATGCTGCTAAGTATCCTTTGCCTTTTTTTTTTTTTGGTAAAGAAACACAAATTATTTTGAAAATATTAACTAAAGCCCACCATCCAAGGACAAAGTTTGTCTGTCCCTTTCACAGAGGGCAACACTGAGAACTGCTCTGGGTATAAGGACGAAGTTAGTACCCCTGACTTGCAGGATTCCTGCTCTTCTATCCTGGTGTGAAGGATGGCTGCCTAAAAGGACTTGTAAAGACCCCAGAAAGACCTGAACATGCAGAGTCTTCCCAGATACGTGCAGGGAGGCCAAGCAGTCCACCCAGAGCTGGTTCCTCCCCAGAAGAGACCCTTCTTCTGCTTTCTTTAACATTCTGCCTGCTCCAAATCAGTGCTTTCTATTTACCCCATCCTTTGCACGCGTTGTGGGAAGGGAGATAAAACAAACCTGCAATGTTGTTCTTTCGGGACAAAGGCCTTGACTGGAGTTACTCTCTCTCTTCCCCCCCCCTGCCCATAAAGGCCTGGTGCAGAAAAGGCCTTGAAATGGGACTGAATATAATTAAGACACTGGCTAAATGCCTCTGGCACCTCCTCCTTTGTAGGTGCCACGTCCCCAGTGTCAGATGGGGGAGATGCGGATGGGTACTGCTTTGCTTCTCCAGCAGGAACAGGGGGCTTTGCTGAGAGAGAAAGGATCACACAAGTGTGTGGGGTCAGAAACAACTGCCTGGCAGGTAGGAATGGGAGAGATATCCTGCTTTAAGGGAGGAACGGCATGTCCTGTTAGGGACTGGCAGGATGGCTTTGCTGACAAGTAGCCTGGATTTGTGTGCAGGACCTGTTGTGACAGGAGTGGGTTGGTCTGGACATTGATTTTTGTTTAGTCTTTCTAGCAGTCTGTAGTTCTCCTTTCTCCATTTCACTATTTTAAAACTATTTTTTCTGGGCCTTTCTGGTTTTGCATACAAAGTACAAAAAACATTGAAAGAAACAGTACTGAGAACTGGCTGTCTGCTATTTCTCCCTCCCACCCCCTCCCTTAGTAAGGGGGCTTGTATGAGATCTGGAAGATCGAGGAAGGACTTGAGTTACTGATAAAAGGGGGATAATCTCTTTAAGAGATCATCTGGGCAACAGGCCCCAGATAGTCTGATGCTTAAAGCTTGCTGGGTGGTGTGGCACACCTGGATGCAGGTTCATGTCCGCTCACACTTCTGCCTTCACCATCACAAATTACTGGGAGGATGCCTAAGGGACTGGGTCTCACTGGGAGTCCCCAGCCAGCTGGAGCAGATCCCTTCCAGGTGTTACAGGCAGTGGTTTGAAGGAGGGCTCTGTCAAACGGTTGCAGCATGTGGGCAGCTTCATGAACGCTGCCTACAGGAAACTTGCAGTGCCTGTGAGATTGGGCGCAGCTCTGAGAAAGTCAGAGGTACCCAAGCGATGAGCTTAATCGTCTAAAAGGCTGGCATCTAGGTACTTTTGATGATCTGTGCTTCAGTGCCTGGGTGGTTTTTAGACTCCTGCTCCATCTAAATTGCTTTGCCTCACGTTCCTGGTCCCCCTCAAGTGCCAGTTCTTAGAGTAAATAGAGCAATATTTAAATACGTTTAAAGTTTGGGCATTCAGCTGTATCATGATACTAAATTGATGCAAGTGGCAAAGAGTAGGTTTGTCTCAGTTCATCTCCAGTTCTCAAGGCTTTGCGTCATCATTAGCTGAATTACAGGAAAGAGTGGACTTCCTCCATATTCTGAATTACTTTTTAAATCTAAGCAGTGCATTCTGTTCGCAATGATTTTTGCCTTGTTTTGATGTTTAGCAGGAGCTGTGTTGGGCATTCCCTCTGAAGAGGTTTAATTTTCCATATGAATTAATTAGAAGGGTGTGGACAGCAGGTGGAGGGAGGTCATCCTCCCCCTCTACTCTGCCTTGGTGAGGCTGCACCTGGAGTATTGTGTCCAGTTCTGGGCTCCCCGGTTCAAGGACAGGGAACTGCTGGAGAGGGTGCAGCAAAGGGCTACAAAGATTATTAGGGGACTGGAACACCTCTCTTATGAAGAAAGGCTGAGGGATTTGGGCCTCTTCAGTCTGGAAAAAAGACGGCTGAGGGGGGACCTTATCAACACTTATAAATACTTAAAGGGTGGGTGTCAGGAGGATGGGGCCAGGCTCTTTTCAGTAGTGCCCGGGGACAGGACAAGAGGTAATGGGCACAAACTTGAGCATAGGAAGTTCCACCTAAACATGAGGAGGAAATTCTTTACCCTGAGGGTGGCAGAGAGGTGGTGGAGTCTCCATCTCTGGAGACATTCCAAACCCGCCTGAATGTGTTCCTGTGCCACCTGCTCTAAGGTGACCCTGCTCTGGCAGTGGGGGTTGAACTGGATGATCTCCAGAGGTCCCTTCCAACCCTATGGTTCTATGAAGGGACAAAGTCTCCCAATAAACTGTAATTTGCTTTGAGAGGAACTTCTATCATGATGCTCCCCGGAGGCTGTTAAGCCTGTCTGACAGTATTTAAATTGCTTTAACTGATGAAAATTCTCCATTCCTGTCCCTTCTCATCAGAAGATCTCTCAGAAGGAAATGTTTTGAGGGGGAATGAAATGGAGATATAAAATGGGTTGGCCCACAAGAGAGAGAAGGCAATGGCAGGCCCAGCAGCAAAAATAACAGGTACATTTGAGAGCTGCTGTGAAGCACAGAAGTAGGACAGCGGAGGAGAGACACTTAGAAAGGACAGAGTATTTCCTGTGAAATGCAAAGCTGCTTTTAAAAGGGAAGTGCTCAGAATAAAAAAAATAACTACTATACATAGCAAGTGAAACTCTTTAAATGTACCTATTGATATCCGAGGCTAGAGTTTGTTTTTAACACCCATCCAAAATGCTCCACAGACAGAGATTAGATAAGTTCACGGTAGAAGATAAACAGGTTCCTACAAATGGATACGGGACAGGAATTCGGAGGGACACCCACGTCATCCCAGTCTCTTTTGCTGTAATAATGACGGGGGGGGGGGGCGGGTACGCTACGCGACACAAGCCCGAGTACATCTAATGAAATAAGCGTGATATCGTGAATAATGCCTGAAAACTCACCTTTCATAATGCTGCCCTCCCCGACCGCGGAAGGAAAAGGCTGGCTGCCGGAAGAGGAGTTTCTGGGAAATGTAGTTCACAAAGAAATTAAGCCCTTAGCACAAAGACTACAGTTCCCATGCTTCAAAGAAGGAAAATAACCGAGTTCCTGACACCTGATAAAGTGGAATTGAAAACGCTGAGCTTCATAGCTGCCCTCAAGGAAGCATACAGAATTAAATCAGATTTGATTTGGTACAAATTGATAAAATGCATTGTAGATGCTTGTCCGTATAAAAGCATGAATTTTCTTTTCACTGATACTAACTGGTTTTAGGCTTAAAATGTGACTGAACAAATAATGGAAGAAAAATCCACTGAGGGCTGTTAAGACATCTCTTCGAGCTCTGGAACTCCCTGAGATGTAAATTGTTGGAGGCTATGGGAGTATGCTGAGCTGATACGTTTGCCCTGTTCTGGCACTCTTCCTTTGGTACCTATACTTGATCCCAGGAGAGATGGACCTGTCTGGCAGTCCTGTTGTTCATAGTTAAGCTCATTTGGGATGACAGGAAAAACATTTTGGAGATGTGGAAAGGCCTGTGGCAGCACGGATGGACAAATAATGAAAATCTGATGCATTGTGCTGCAGTTAATGTGGCCAGATAGAACCCAAGAGGTCAGTCTGGGACAAGAGATCTCTGCACAGCTTTTGGAGGAGGCATGGATGACAAATGAGAGGGTGGTTGTTTCTTTGGTCTGGCTGGACCTCTCCCGGGGCACAGTCAGACACGCTTGGCCACTTCAGGATTGAATTCTTTGCCACCAAAGGGCTTGTATCAGTTGTGCAGTTCAGTGACTCCTGCTGGGGTTCAGTCTATCTCATCCTTACCCGTTACCGCTCTGCTGGAGGTGGGTTTCTGCTGGCCTGGTGAGCTGACCCAGTGAAACCTGGCAGCTGGCAGAAGGGGAACTAGGAGTGCTGGGGTGGAGGGACCACCTTGCAGCAGGAATGTGCTGGTGGATCTGCTCAGCCCATCTTTGCAGAACAGCACTGATTGCTCCCACCTTAGTGCCTTGTTAGCGGCGGGGATTTCTTCTGGCTTTTTCCAGTTGATCCAACAGATCCTCCTTTCTAAGCCTGGAGCGGGCAGAGGTGGCTAGTGGTGGTGGCTTCTTTGAGTCCTTGTGTGCCCGTGGCCCGCGGTGCTTTGCAGAGCTGACACCACGCAGGTAGTTTTCAACCCCGGGTCTGTGGTGACCTGCCTGCTGCCTACCCCGTGCTCCCCACCAGGAGCTGGGGTGCTGCTTTGCCTGGTGCAGGCGGCAGTCTCGACAATTACCTGGCAATAAGGGATTTGGGTTTTTTTTCAAAGGAGTCTTATTTTTTTGAGGAACAAATCAATCAGAGGAGGTCCAGACTGCTGCACAGTAGCAGGCTAGTACTAGCTGTTCACCTATTTTACACACAAGGGGCTCTTTCTAATAATTTGGGCTGCTTTTCAAATGCATTCTCCAAACAGCTCTTGCTCATTAGGCCAAAACATTTTTTTTCTCGCCTTTTACAGTAACTTTGAAGCCCAGAAGAGCTGGAGCTCGGATACAGCACTGTGTAACTTTGGGATCACAAGGCAGAAGCGCACCCCTTGCTCGGCGCCCGGTCCCTGCCGAGCTGTAGGGCACGACCCTCTTTTTTTTTGGCAATTCCGTGAGTGTAAATGACCCTTATGCTGTTAGATATTTTTGGCCAACTCACCCCCCGCCCCCAGGACGGGCCCTGGGCGGCGGGACGGCCCTTTCCCCGGCGCTCATTACCATAGCGCCCTCCCGGCACCCCCCGCGTGCCCCGCCGCCGTGTCCCCCCGCCTCCGGTAACCTTGCCTCCTTCGGTAACTTCCCCCAACACCGGCCCCGGCGGCAGCGCGGGGGGCGCGCGGCGGCGCGGGCCGGCGGAGACGCCAGGGTGCGCCGGCGCGCTCTGACCGCGGCGGCGGGGCGGTGGCGGCGGGCACCGGGAGGGGGGAGCTATTGGGCAGCTTTGCGCAGTGGCAGTATCGTAGCCTATGAGGTTAATCCGAGGCGCGATTATTGCTAGTTGAAAACTTTTCCCAATACCCCGCCATGACGACTTGAAATACAGTCGGCATTGGCAATTTTTGAGAGCCTCTTCGGAGGCTGGTTACACGTGGTTAACGGCAGATTAACGAGAGAGACCGCAGCACCAAGCTGGGTGGGCTCGGTCTTATCTCAAAGCAGGGTAGCGGAAAACGACTCGGGCTGGGCTGGGGCTCACCGCCGCGGGGGGACCCCAGGCGGGCGGGGTGTCCCTGTGACGGGCTGCCGCTGGGGGACCCTCTCATTCAGCGGGAGCTGCCTGGCTGACGTCACGCCTACTTTGCATACTCCTTCCCAGCAAGCTTCGCGGCCATCCCGCCATTTCAGCACGGAGGGGGGGGAAAACGGCGTACCCCCTCCCGCCGGGGGCGCGGGGGACGGGGCGGCGGCCGGGGACCGGTGCCAGGGAACCGCGGGGGGGGGCCGCGGGCGGGCAGGGGGGCTCGCCCCGACCTAAAGGGCGGCCCCAGGGCGAGGGGTGGCGGTGGCGGGAGGAGGTGGTCAGCTTTGCGCAGTGGCAGTATCGTAGCCAATGAGGTTAATCCGAGGCGCGATTATTGCTAATTGAAAACTTTTCCCAATACCCCGCCATGACGACTTGAAATATAGTCGGCATTGGCAATTTTTGACAGTCTCTACGGAGACTGAATTTTGGTGTGAAAAATAGATGGAAAACGGAAGAGTTTAACAAGCCTCGTGCAGGGTTGTGGTTGATCTTGTACCTTTAGGTGAAATACCGAGGTTTATACTGAGGAGATACAAGTTTTGTTCTCTCCCGTCGCTGCCGGTGCCTGCACTTGCCAAAAACATGGTTTAATAAATTGAGGGCGCGTTTGCATTAAAAGCTCCGTACTTGCCTTTTTCTATCAAAGCTGCTAAAGGAGGAAGCGGCCCGTGAAAATGGAAGTGGAGGGACTGGGGTACTGGAGAAGCATTGCTCGTGTGGCTCTCGCTGGGGCGGATCCCTTGAGGAGGATCTAGGTGGCTTAGGCAGCGAGGGGATGGCTGGCATTCCTGGAGCAAGTGAGGGGGACTGGCAGCCTGAATTGTGCTTGATTCCAGAAGTGCTCCAAAACCAATTAGGGAACAGCTTTCAGTGCACAGTACCATAACCTGCATTTTTTGTGGGTTTGATAATGTATATCTATTGGCATCATTGGCTTAAAAAACCCACACCATGCCCCCCCCCCCAAAAAAAAAGAAAAAAAAAAGAACAACCCAAAAAACCCCAAACCTCCTTTTTTTGTGAAAGGAACAAAAGAATCATAAGCCTTTACTCTGTAAAAAAAGCAGCTGCTGAGTTTGGTGTAAAATGCTACTTTATGTTAAGTAAACTCCATCCATTTCTAAGTTGCAGCTGTTGTCTTATTTAACACGAGTAGACCATGTGGAGGGAGACTAATGATCATCGCACACCAGCTCCCTGGGCTGAACCTCCGCCAGAGCTGGAAGCAGCTGCCCTCTGTCCCTTTGTATGAATTAGGGAGCTTATACTGCTGACAGGTTACCACTGAAGTTCTCTGTGGTCGTGTGTGCCATCCAGATGCTCTTACCCTGCTGGTAAGACCCTGAGCTAGGCAGCTGTTTTAAACTATAACTAGGCAGAGTAGAAAACTTAGTAGTGAACATTAATGTTCCATCTTTATCAGGTTTATTTGTAAGATTCAGCTGTGCTCTGCTGTTATACACCAAAGTGTGACCAAAGTGACAGTGAAATCTAGATTTCATTTTCCCTTCATTTGCACTTCATTGCTAGCAATATCAATTTGAAATCAAAACCTGAAGCATAGGGGTGCCATAACCCTTTTGTCAGAATAAGCCACACTGATAAACACCAAAAGCATATGTAGTTCACAGTGTGTAATACACTTCATGTAATTGCTTGATTTATATAAACTGTGTTGATAAGTATTGGTTTTATCACTTGATTGTTTCTCGTCTCTTCTGCCAAAACTGTCTGTGATAATACACTGGCATGGTGCTTTCATTCTGCATTGCAAAGTCATGTCCTACATTTTATGCTAGAAACCACGTTTGTTCGTTTTGCTGTAATAGATGCTTTCAACAAACGTGAAGTTGGACCTTGAATGGGGAAGTTGCACGTTGAGATTTACTGCCATTGCCGTAAGCCTAAAGCTCTGCTTGAATTTTTCTTTTATGCATTCACCTGAAGAAGGAGCTACATCCCCTTGCATCGATGTCCATGGGGCACAGCACAGAGGACACACACCGCAATGAAGTCATTGTCATCGCTCTGCAATTTCAAGTCACTCTCTGGAAAGTATACGGGTAAGCTCTAAACGTGCCTTAAATGTTAGAGTAGCTTCGTATCTGTTCTTCTCTGACATAGATTTAGTCTGCTGTAAATAACGGTGTCTTTCATAGGAGGTATTATGAAATGAGTTTGGGTAGCTCCTCTGTTTGGCAGGCAGTCTGAGATTACAGCCCTGAAGGGGACAGGCGGACAGTTAATCCATCCAGTCTGAGTGTCAAGTGTGTGGAGGTCAGTGGGTCAAGCAACAGCTATGGAGCTGGTATATAACTGGTAAATGATGCTTGGCAAGAGGGAAAGATGCCTTGAGCAAGCACTCTGAACACTTGGGTTGTGTGGAGCCAGGAGGTCCTGAAGTCTGACATTAGGTTGATATTGACTCATTGGCTGACTTTATTTCCAGCTCCCAGCCCTGTTTTCCATCTGTAAATGGGCACAATAACTCCTTGTCACACCTGTGAAAGATAAGTCGAGTCATAATGTGTCTTAGTCACAGGGCACAACATGAGAGGAAGCCCCATGTATTTCTCTGATGCATTACCTTCATTCCCTAGCGCTTCCCATCCGGCAGCAGTTATGAGGGATGTAGCTTCTCTTAGTGTCACTTCCCCCTCAGCCCCACCAGCAGCCTCTGGACACACTGTTCTGGTGGGAAAGAGTTTGCTGGAGGTGGCTGTCACCGGGGAACTGCAGCTGCTTCTGCTGGCAGCTGCATAAGAATGGCGGTTGAGCAGCAAGCAGGTGTTCGTGAGTCAGTGAGAGTTTCAGAGGCAAAAGCAAGTAGATGATGAACAAACAGGAGTTCCAGGTCGTTAAGAAGGACAGGAGAGGGTGAACGTTGTTTGAGTGAGTTTAGCTTGAGCCTACACCACTAAGCAGTTGTCTTAACAGCTTGGGTTTTAACCTGCGGCTACTCCTTAGGCTATGGTGGGAGGGGTAAGGGACAGACATTTTTAAGTAAGAAATGTTAGCATGTGAAAATGAATTCAGTTATGAACAGCACCTGGCTATGAGGAGTGGAATGTGAATAAGATTGGTTTTAAAAGCTGTATTACTAGAGGATAGAATCACTCATGTGACACTGCCTTTCCACCTCACTACCCTTTCATGGCAGCGCTGAAGCTGTAAGCAAAGCTTTAGAGGCAATGACTTGTCTTTTTTTTACACTGAGCAGCTTGGACACAACCTATTTCTTGTGGGCGCAACCTTAATTGATGCGCTGACATGTTAATTTCAGCCCTGAGACAGAGTAGAAACTGCCTTCTTGATTTGTGCTCACTTCCAGACTCCTAAAGGCCGCTGTAGGGAGCTGAAGGTAAGAATTGCATAGCAGGCTACAGTATGAACAGAGCGCAGTGGGCACTTCATTTATGCCGAGGGAAAAATACAACACAAGTGAAGTCAGATACTAGAAGAAACATACAGGTCCCAGGAAAGGACACGTTTCTGATGACCTTAGGTCCACCATGCTACTAGCAAATGCTAGTGCTTTATGTTGCTCCACCTGAGGGATCACATCCTAAAGTCATCACTGTACAGCCAGTGGTAGGTTTTGAGAAAATGTAACAATCCCTTCAAATAATATTTTAAATTTTGCTCAGGGACCAGTAAGGGGGGTGTCAGGCAAGATTCTTGGCACTGATGGTGAAGCACACGGTTTGTAGTTTATGTTTGTATTGTACTTAGATCTCGGTAAGAGTGTAATTTTCTGAGCAGTCCTAGATTTGGAGTTAAACCTGGAATGAATTTCCTGGAGGCCGTTGATTATTCGCAAGCATAGGCTGGGACTAGGGAGGGGATATTTCCCAGCCCCCCTAGTGATAGTTCTCATTATAGCGTGTCTTAACACAGGAAATAATGATGTCTGCTGAATTGTGTTAGCTGGGGAAATTGGGTGTGTTTGTGCCTAGAGAGTGAAAAATAAAGCATGGGAGATTGCTCGGGAGTGACCTCATGGTTGCTGTTTTTATGAAAATGCAATCCTGTAATCTCGTCTCAACAACACGACATGTGCTGTTCAGCTCTGAGAACATTCTCTGACTGCATAGTAATTTTGTAAGGAAAAGTGCTACCAGAGTCATGTTTCCTGAATCCTTAGCTTTTCCCACACTGATAGTTTTCAGTGTATCTCTCATCAGATTAGGAGCTGAGCGCTGGGGCTGAGCAACTGTTTTTCCTGCCATGTCGACTTGGCTGGAGTGCGATGGTGGAGTAAACACTCTGAGGAGGGTGGAGCTGCTCTGTGGTTCGGGCAAGGCCAAGGACTTTGGCGCATTGAAGTGTGGTTTAGGAGCGATTTGAAATGAAAAGAAAGTGGGAAATGGTGGTTCAAGACGCGCTATCACATGATAAATCCAGCAGGGCTGTTAGGGTTTTTAAACAGAGCAAAGAAGTGGTTGGTGGCTTCCCTTTCTGGTGGCAACGGCTTGTGGAAAATTGTTCAGGAAAGGTTTCACCTGCTCAGGCTTTCCCTGTGGATCGGGTGCATCTGGGATGCAGAAATGTCAATTTGTTTGAAGGCTTTTGGGGTGGGGAGTGTTGGTGTGCGGGGCTCCCCCCGGGCAGCAGCACCGCAGCCGAGCCCGGCCCGAATGCTGGAGGACCCAGGGAGGGTCCTGCTCCTCGGGTGAAGAGGGGACAGGGTCTGGGCAGCCTCGGAGCTGGGCGAGCTCGCAGGCCGGTGCCCCGGGCGGGCGGGCCGGCTTTGCCCTGGGGACGGAGCCCCGCAGCCAGGCCCGCGGGCGGGCGGGCGGTAGCTCTGGGCGCCGCGGTCCCCGCCCAGCGTTTCCCGGGGCGCTTTCCCCGTCCCGGGCCTGCGCATCGGTACCGGGGAAGGCGGTCCGCCGCGTCCCCCCGCCCGGGACCGGCCCGGCGGGGTGGCGGCTGCCGCCGCCAGGGGGCAGAGCCGGGCGGGCGCGGCGCGGCGGGGGCGCGCGCGGGCGGCGGGCGCGCGCGGGGGCGGGCCGGGAAAGTTGCGAGGCTGCGAGGCGGCGAGGCGGGCGGCGGCGGCACCGGGCACGGCGGCACCATGGACGACTTGGGTGAGTCCCGAGGCCCACTGCCTCCCCGCGGCTGGGGGAGGACACCGCCCTTCAGCGCCGCGGGCAGCCCCCGGCGGTGGCCGCGGCCACGCTGCGCCCCTCCGCGCCGTGGGGCTCGGGCCGGGCCTGCCGGCGCCCGGGGACGTGTCGCTCCCCGCGGACCGCGCAGGGCCTCCTGGCTCGCCGCGCCGCCGCCCGCCCCCGGGCCCCTCGGCTGCCCTGCCCTGGGGCCACCGACACCCGCCCCTGTCCGCGGTCCGGGCCGCCGGTGTTTGTCCCGGCTCTGCCCCGGCCGGGAAAGGCGACCTTCGCTCCCCTACCCCGGGAGCAACGTGGAGCGTGGTCGGGGATCAGCAGACACCTCCTCCCCTGCCGCTGCCGTAGCCTCTCGAGTCTGTTCTTGGGCGAGATCGGTAACTTTGCCTGGGTACGGAGTGATCACTGGGGAGCCCTCGGTGGTAAGCGGGGCACAGCCCCTGCCCAGCGGGCCACAGGGCTCCGAGCTCATCTTTCTCCTCCCATGGCTTCCCCCAGGTGTGCAAAACCTTCTGAAACTACGTAGCGGGAAAATGTCAGGCAACTGGTCTCACTGGAAAGATCTAGAGAGTTTGAGTTCCTTTGGTACCAAGCCGGAAAGGGGGTGGATCTACCAAAATCCCTTATGCTCTGTGAGACATTAGGGTGACTGAGTTCCGCTTATGAAACCGATTAAATCAGACACTGGGGAGGGGCTGCAGTCCATTACTTCCATCCTACCTTTAATAGAAACCAGACGTTCTGTTAAGATATGCTCCAGGAAAATTGCAGTTTATTACTGGACCTGGAAGCTCACATTACAGTGCTGGCATAAAGCTGGAGGTCACACCTTCAGAAAACAGACTCTGAATTGGGCTAATGATAACGCTTAAGGGGCAAGAAGTCCATCAGCTGCATGGCTTCCTGGTGAAAGGTGCACCATGAAGGATTTGTTCTTAGGGAGTGGAACCTTGACCCAGGTGAAGGAGCTGGTGGTGCAAACAGAATGAATTTCTACTGCATCTTCTTCTCACAGTTAATTGTTTCTTTAAGTGGAGACAAGTTCTGTTTACTGTCTCTCATGTCCCTCAGCCTGGTTATCTCTTGGAGATTTGGTGCTGCTCCTACTGCAAGTTTCTATCGTGTTCAGGAATGCGTTGCTAGTCAGAACAGGATTCACCCAGTCTGTGTATTGACTTGCTGAGTGGCCCTTCAAGGTGAGCATACAGATAGTGTTGTGTAGGGCCAGTTTGGTGTCTCATCGTTGTGCTCTTTAACAAATCACGGGAGCTGTACTGTGCCCACTGCAATTGTTGCACTCCTTGAGCAGCGGTAGTGTGACTTCCCAGTTGTCTGAATAGGCTACTGCAGTTTCAACATGTTTTTCCTTTCCTCCGTGGGAGGATTAGAGGTGACCTGCAAAAAAATTCTGAAAAAGATGTGAATTTGTGTCTGGTTTGTTCTTCTGAGGTGTTAAATGTGTTGGCACAACCAAAAGTTAAAAGTTGTGATCTGCTTTTTAAAATAGAACTCTTTATCTCAGCAACTTGATTTCATCAAGTCTTAATTACACCATGACTTTCTTAATTTTTGTGCAGTCTTCCAGACTGGACAGGATCTGATTATCTAACAGCAAGCAATTGAACAAAAGAAGTTGGATCTTTTCTCTCTCTGAGCTTTTCTTTGGTGTACAGAATTCACCACGGAAAGGCACACTAGCTATTTTCCGTCTGCAGATCATTGTTAGCCCCAAAATCACTCGCTTATTTTTCTAAAGCCCTTCACCTTGGGATGCATAAATAAGGGAACAATGCCGTGCTGAATCAACTCCCTTGAAATACGCCAAACTTTTGAACTGAAGTGAGAGTTGTTTGTTTTTCTTCCCTCATTATCTATGGGTGGATTATCTGAGTTGTGGATTAACTGTGCCATGGATACAGACG
The DNA here is from genome assembly GCF_028500815.1 of Rissa tridactyla. Classification (NCBI taxonomy): domain Eukaryota; kingdom Metazoa; phylum Chordata; class Aves; order Charadriiformes; family Laridae; genus Rissa; species Rissa tridactyla. The sequence goes on from NC_071478.1 coordinate 12,550,130, forward strand.
TCTGCACTGGCTCTGTCCAGAGTCAAGCTGGTCCGGCAGGGCGTGTTGGTTCGGGCTCGATGCCATGTGGACATAGCTGCACTGATTCCAGGGCCAGTTTTGTCCCAAAAGTAGTTTAGCGTTGAGCCTGAGCTAATACACCTTGCAGGTTCAAGAGTTGATGTCACGTAAAATCCACTTAGATATTTCCATACCATGCTTCTGAATCTGTGTGGTGCAGAAACGACTAGTGACTGATGGACCTTGCTGGGCATGAGGGGACACCTCGTAGAGCCAGTTGGTGTGTCTTGTTCTTAACTCCCTGAATTTATCAAAAATCTCCTGTCTCTTCATGGAGCTGGTGGAATTGATCAGTGTGGACTTGTGCACTGTAAAATGGAGGTCCAGAAGTATCTCAGTTTCATGCTGCTTGGGCTGGAGAGGTTATGAAACATCTGTGAGAATGGATTTGTATTGCTTTGGGGATTCATTTGGAGTTGAAAAAAACTTTGTTCCTTTTTTTTTCCCCACCAGTGTTGAAGAAGTGGTGTTACACAGCTCACACAGGAAACTCTTTCAGAACTCCGCAGCGGAACTCGTGCACCCCATTGAGCTGGGGGAGCCTCAGTGGCACAGGATGCTTAGTGCTGGGCCTGGGTATAAACTAGAATAGCACATTGTCGGAAGCGGGGAGGAGATGGTGAATTCTAGCAGCTGACCAGACTTGTCCAGATTGTCTTCCTCGATTCTCTCTAAGGAAGCTTATTTTGCGGATGTGCTTGGAGTTTGACAGGAAGCTTGCTGAATGAGTTTGCCATTCTGCGGTGTTGTAAATTGGCACAGAGACTAAAACTTTGTCCTAAAGAGTGAAAATCTTAACTCAGGGCTCTCACCTCTTGCAGTATGTTGTTGTTATATGCTGTGCTTCGAGCACGCAAGTGACCAACTGCCATATTTGCTTCAGACAATTTGAGATATTGAATTAGATGTTGAACTATTCTCAGTTCTGTTGGTGCTACCTTCTCCAAGTAGTATGTGTGAACAGATCCATTAGGATCTGCTGTCTGCAGAAGAAAAAACCTAATTCATGTAGTGTCATGTATTTTTATGGTGAGAGGAGTAGGAGAAAGGAAACTTTACATTTCCTTTAGTCAGATACTATTTGATTTTTAACTTTGAATTTTTTTTACAGCCTTTTTCAGAAAGTGGTTGTTTGCAAACACTACTGTAAAACCTTTTATTTGTTTTCTTTTTTTTTTTTTGAGCTTTGGTAACTCCAAACAGAAATGATGTTGCTTTTAGAAGCTTTCTTTTGATGGCTTTGAAATTCTCACTTTTCTACTGCTTGGTTTTGTGGTGGTGTTTTTTTTTAAAAAAAAAAAAAGACTTCAGATTTTTTTAGCTGTATTTTGCAATCAAAACCAACACAGCATTCATGAGCTTGTAAAAGATGTTTTACAAAGAAGTTACTTCTGTTTAGTAAGAACGTATTTATGACTGTTTTAGTTGTGCATGTAAATTATACTGTAAACCTCTTATTTTAGGTGTGCTTGCTCGCTTCTGGAAGGATTTTTCTTTAGCAGAAGGTTTGCCTGGCAATGTGGCTTCAAAATTCTGAGCACAAAGGTTCAGTGGCACAAAAGATTTTACTTTAAGGGTTGTTTCCCTCTGTTTTAGAAACCCTAATCCACCTTCTCTTCAGGGCTTAATCCTCTCAAGAGTGACTTTAAAGGGAGCGACCTTGCCATTGATTTTTCATGGGAGTGTGGAGGGGATGCATGTGTTTCCATCTGTCATCTCTCCTAACATTTGGAAAATTGTTGTGCTCTGCAGGGCTATGCTGTCCGTCCCTCTTGTGAGGGGCATGCTGGCCTGTTTCTGACTCAGTTCCCCCAGTTTGAAAGTCATATGCAGTGGGTTTTGGTCTCATTTGACCGAAAATTTAGTGTGAAATTGCTTATGGTTAGCTACGCCCAGGAAATGGTATTAGGGGGAAACACTGGTAAAGTAATTTGGTCCCTTGGCTTTCTACTGGCTTAGGTTTCTGAGTCATTGCTGCTGCTGGGTGAGAAGACCGTAAACAGAACTAATACTCTGCACAATGGGGTTCTGACTTGTTTCAGCTTCTTAGCTGTTCTGACCCCTCGTAAAACAGGGACTTCATTGTCCTGAGCAACTCAGACAGGGAGTCCTCTGCCTCAAGCAGTGTGCGATGCAGAGAGAGGCTTCTTTTCTTGTTGCTCTATTTCCACGGAAAGGCTGGACTCTGTGCTGTCTTTAGCTCCTTTGTCCCTTGCTGGGAGAGGTCAACTTCTCCCAAGTGTTCAGCTGCCCTCCTGGTTAAAATTGATCCTCCGACACCATCTCTACCACTAGAGAAAGAAATGGGTAACTTCTCATACATCTTTAATTCTGTCTCTCTACTTGTTCTTCTTTTCCCAGGGACTTCAATTTCTCCAGACCCTTTTTTCCTCACCTTTTTCCCCTTGAAGTGTATTTATTAAATGAAACAACTTGTGAAACTACAGAAATGACAGATAAAATTCTAAAGTCTGGCAGCAGAACAAGCAATAACAATGCACTTCGACTTAAATCAGAGTTGTTTTTCTGATCTACTGCTAAACAGACATATATAAATTCCTTAAGTTAAATCTGCAACTAAGGGGGGGAAAGCCTCTCCATGGCCACAAAACAAATCTGTTTGAATCAGTGTAATGTGTTAGTTGTGATACCCAGAATCTACTGCAACTTTGGAGAAAGCAAGAACAGAGTCTGAATTCAGTTGTGTTGCGCTAGTGGAAAATCAGTGCGAATGAATAGGATCTCTGGTCCCAGTTTCCTGCTCTGCGTCTCGGACTGCGTCTCCCTCCCTTTGTGTACTGATCTTCTGTGTCCCTTTTTGTCTGATGCGGAAGCTGTTAATGAAGATGCTCTTCTGCTCCAGCTGCCTGAGAGTGAGACATTGTCTGTGGGAAGCTTCCCTGGGCTATGACAAGATGATGAGGTTTAGGGAATGCGTTTCTTGCTCACTTTAGCCTGTCCTAACTAACTTAGGTTTAATAACAAGCCTTGGAAGTACAGGTTGTCATGACTACTAGGCTATTATATTTTAAAATGCTAGGTAGGGAACTGTGGAGGCCTTCAGGTCCTGTTCTTTTAGCATTTGTAAAATCTCACCTCACATCTCATCCAGTTTCAGATCCAGCTTCCCCATCTCTTGTATGCTTGCTGCGCACTTAGTGAGTATCAGGCTCCAGGGTGAATTGCTGATCTTTTGGAAAACCAGCCCTTTCCCCCAAATTGAACAAATAATTTGCTGTTGGATCAATAAGCTGAACTGTCTTGCTCTGTTGCAAGGTAACTAGATCTAGAGCAGTGTAGAAGCAAGGGTGGCACCATTCCTTTCCATTTTGGGTTGAAGTTAAATGGATTGGAGAGAAAGTGGAAGTTGTGATTTCAAATTGGTTTAACTTGATTTAACTGCTGGCTGCTGTAAGGTGTGTTGTGTTCCCCACCCCCATCTCCCTTCCTTGTGTCCCCAATAACTGTTGAGCAGTTAGCTGGATCAGCAAGTTGATTCTTCTGAAAGTAATTTTTTTTACATGGACAGGGGACTGGAAAGTAGATGAGGCCACCTCTTTTAGCTGTGGTTTATGTTTAATCTAGCATAAGGTAACCATTTATCCACAGCCTCAAAAACTTGCCCTGAGTTTAGGCATATTGTTTCTCCGCCTGTGAAATAGGGATAATAGCTCCTTACCTGCAAAGGATGGTTAATGTTTGTTGAGATCTTTGTGTTTCTGAAATAGCTTCCAGCTGAATATATGAGAAGAGTAACTTTACCAAGCTTCTCCGGTCACCATTGCTGGAAAAGCTTACAATGGCAAGTTTGAATTAGATTTCTAAGTTTGTATTCCCTTCTCAGCCCTGTTTAATGTTCCCTCTTTGCCTTTCTGATTGCTCATCCTTGCTTCATTCTCTGTTACGACAGGCTGTGAGTAGGCAGAAAAGATTTCCTTTCCCTTCCAAGTTCCCCACAGTAGTTCTACTCTAGTCTTTCCCTTTACCACAGAACGTCGTGAAGTCATTCAAAGAATGTCGTGTGCTAAAGATATACCATAAAAATAGGAGATGGGTGATGACTTTCTCATATCACTCTTAGCTATTTTTCCCATTTGTGCTTATTCTCATTGCAAATGGCCCCAGAGCAGCAGAAACCAGCTGGCTGGGGACAGTCTCCCTTGATTGATTGGTGTTAAGATCCATGCTTTCTCTTCTGTGTATGTATGTTTTTAAATCCTAGTGAAGCAAATGAGTAGAAATGGCAACTGGAGTGCTCTGGAACAAGTTTGGTGTTGGTGTTTCAGTAAAGGAACTTAAGTCCCTGAGGTTATGTGTTTGTGCTGTTTAGGAGTCTGGTAAGCTCTTCTTCTGCTCATATAAATGCAGCTTTTTCTTGTAGCAGACAGTAATTATTCTGAATTTACATGGGAAATTTATCTAAGCAGTTTCAGACAACTGTAAACTGAGATTCCAAGAGAACTTATGGCAGGCCACAGGGGGAGGCAGCCTGCATTGTTGTTGCTTGGCTCCTCTTTCCCTGCGCTGGACTGGCTCTACACTGTGAACAAGTTTAGTTCAAGTTATTTAAATGATGATGAGGTAGTCTGAAGTCTTCAAATGCAGTTTGTCATGCCACTTCTCACAGTGTTCTTATCTGCAAGTTTGGTGTAGATGGCTTTGCTGGGTGAGCTACTGAGTACTTCTGGCTGGCAGCATGCAGTGAAGCGTAGCTTGATTTCTTGTTTTTTTTTTTTTTATTTTTTACTGTTTATTGCATGTGTTTAAACCTCTAACATTTTGCAAATGATGTGAAGAACATCAAAAAAAGTAAATGGCGCTCCAGGGAATAAACTTTCTGAATGACACTTTGCATGGGGAATTGTGCTTTAAACAGCTCAGCTATAAATCAGACTGTATGGGGTCTCCAGGAATAAACCAATCCCATGTTTTTGTCACAAAATTGAGCTGGCAGACAGAATTAATCCTGTGTCTGTCTAGACGCCTGATAGGATCTTGCTTTATTTCCATCCCCAAAGAGCAAGGTGAGCAGAGAATTTCACTTCGTGCTCTAGAGAAGTTTGTGGTGGTTCAGGGACTGTGATTAGGCTGGGTTTTTCTAAGAGCAGGAGGGGTCAAAAAAAGCCAGAAGTAGAAGAATCATGGGCAGGAGGGCTGTAAATGATTTGCTGTGGATTGGGGGCTTAATACTCTCTTGTTCTGTCCTCTTTCATGGTTCTAAACAAGTTCAGGGCTTCTCTCTGAAAAGGTTTCTTTTGGGTTGGAGCCACTAATTTCAGCTGGGTCAGACAGAAGAGCCTAAGGCTAACTGCCGGTCGGTTGAGGTTACTGGTGCCCCATGAGTTGGAATAAGATGATGGCACGGCTGGTCTTCTCTGCTGCTCATTGTGTTTGGCCGTTAGTTCTGTCTGCTGCTCCCCATTCCTCAGCACTGGCAGCTGCCCTGAGACTAGGGTTTTTTGTTGCTGCTAGCAAGTGATCCCTTTTGGGCGGAGGTGGTCCACAGGAGTCAGATGCTCAGGAGTATTACTTCTGGTTTGCAGCTCTCCCTCTGTTCATTATGGTTTTAAGTGGGAGACTTTTCTTGGGCTGTGCAGGCCTGGATAGGCAGCGTGATACACAGCTGGAACTATTCTGCCTGGCTGCGAGCAGCTCCAGCAGTTAGACAGGATCCCTGCAGAGAGCCGTAGCACTGGGGGAGGGAATGAAATGCCATTTCATCCACGTCATGAAATCTCTTATCAGTAGCCAACTCAGTGTTGTGGGTGGGTGAGCAGTGTTGGCCAGAAGAAGCTGCTTTTTATTTCTGCTGTGAAATGTGAGGAGCTCAGCGCTGTCAGTCAGGCTGGGAGCTGCGGAGTGGCAGTGTGGAGTTTGGGATGAATTTGTCAGTCAGGTTCTTATAACCCTAAACTTGTAGTTTTCAATCTGTCCTGCTGGTGCTTAATCTGAGATTTGCTACTTGGCTGTGCTGAGCAGTTCCCTTGGGCAGTGCCTCACAAGCACAGCTGCTCTGGCGTGCTGCTCCCATACTTCTTAATTGCTTAAATCTGGTGCCTCCAGCACCTTCTGCCTTGGGATCATGCTTAAAAGCCTTGGCCGTGCGAATTAGAGATAAAATCTGCTAGGTTATTGTTCATTTGTCTGTAAGAGTTGGTTAAGGGATTAATTTGTTGGATGCTACTTTACCGTTGAATGTGAGGGAGAAAACTACATGAAACAGATCACCATGGTACCTGTGAAAGTCAGAGACCTTCTAGGCAGTCTGGATCTGCTGCAGTTCTCTGCATTGCTTAAGTTTGAAGGATGCTCTGTGTGGGATGGAATAGCCCGTGCAATGTGAGGCATTCGTGCCACTTTCTGCAGAGTGATATCGCTCTGATGTGATCCTGTCTTTGCGGAGTTGGGAAGCTGTTTGCTCTGCCTGTTGGGGAGGAGGGTTGAAGAGAAGGGGCTGGGGGTAGTGCAGGGAGGAAGCTTTATGTAATTCTTGGCTGGCTTCTGAGTAATTGTTTTAATGAAATGGAATGCAGCGTATTCAGTGCTTGCTTGGCAGGAAGAGCTTTTTTTTTTGGGGGGGGGGGGTGGGGAGGGACGGGGACAGGACGACGAGTTGGAGTTAGTCAGTTTTCCAGCTGCTTTAAGCAGTTAGGCTTGGATTTGTCGCAGAGATAGGAGTGGAATATTGTTCTCAGCGAGGGGGCAGTTGCACTGCTGTGCGTGCATGGGAGATTGTCTTTGTACATTCAGTGTGTAAGTGAAAGAGCCTGGTCCCTGTTTCTCTGTGGGTTGTGAATGCTAGCGTGGTTCTGAAGCAGATCAGATTAATTCTATAAGTACCCAACAATAATGGGATGATAGTGATGTGAGTAGGTACATGTCCATATAAAATATATATGCATCTAGGTACTTGATAAGAAAATGAATCCATTTTCTACTATGCCCTAGTTCAGTGTATAGCAGGGAAGAATATGATGAGTTAAGACAAAGAAGTCAACTTAATTTTCAGCGAAGCAGAAATGTAGGGGCTGGGAATCTTGACTTCTGCAGATTAGTGCAAAATATTCTCTCCAGTTATCTCTGATCGTTGACTTTTGTCATAGGATTGGTGGAGGAACAGTCAGAGATTATACTGAAACCCCTGGTTTAGAAAGTAATTTGAAGAAGGATTTATTTCACGTACCTATGAAAGGGAAGTTTATTCTCGTGCTGCTTCTATTTCAGTATTGCTGGCATTTCCATTTTTGGTCAGCGCTGGAGATTGGTCTCTTACTCATCTTTACCTCTCAAAAATTACTTTCTCCTTGGTCTTCGTAATTTTTTTTCTAATTGCAGGTTTCTGTGGTCATGAGTTCTCTTGTGAATAAAACAGCCTTTGGTTGATGAAATAAAATTTTTTTGTCTAATAACAAAAACTTCTGTGCAGGACACTGAGATGAAGAAGCTGTCAAGTATTTAATTGCTTTATTAATACTGCTCTTGGTAAAAAGAAATCCTCACTATTTCTCTTGCTGGTGTCGAAACAAGCAAAAGCCTTGTGACTAGTACTTCTGTCATGATGCCAGATGATAGGTAGAATGATAGGTCATTTAACTCCTCACGGTAGGAAGAGATAAGAAAACCTTAAACATTCTCCAACTCTTCTCCATCCACTGCCTACAATATATTCCAGTTCTAAAAATGTTAGTTTTCTGTCTGGCTTTAACAATTTTCTTTCTTTCTGTGGGCCTCTGTCATGACATTGTGAAACTCTTGGGCCACATTCTTCTGCCAATGCTAAAAAAAAAAAAAAAAAAAACAAAAAAAAAAACAGGCAAAAAAAAGGCAGAGCTCTAGAGCCATCAGCCGTCTCCATCAAATTGCCACACACATCTCCCAAAGTAGGCTGGGGGACCAGTTCCCACATTCATTTCTGGAACGTTGTCCTCCTTTCATTCCCAGAAGCTGCTTTAATCAGATTTTTAACCATGTGCTTCTTGGCCCCTTGTACTTTGTTGTGATTCAAGGATGTTGCTTGTCGGCTATCTGTAATTACTCAGGTTATCTCTTAAGTTTTAGTAGAATGCTCATCAGATTGAAAGCTTAATTTTAAAACTTTCTACCTATTATAGTTATAAGTAGTACTAAGATCCACATGACTGAAAAATGTTAAATATTTTGTTGTCATTTCCCCCTGCGCTGCTCTGCGAGTTTACATTGTGCTTTTGGCAGCGCTTTGTGTAAAGTCAGTTGCTGATGATGACTTACACTTTTTGGCTTATAAAGAGTTCGGTGTTGCTTCCAAGTCTGCTCCCACTCTCTGTTGCAGAAAACCCTTGCAGAAATGAAAACTTCTTAAAAAGAAAAATCCACCATTTTGAGAGTATACTTTCTTAGTAATTGGATTTTTAACAAGCCAGTTAAACCACATACCACATTTGACAAAAGTTCCTTTTTTAAAAAAAGGGAAACAACCCGCCTCAGAGTGGTTGGCAGGTCAAGCCAGCAAGTCTTTTTAACTTGTCTTTATTTATATCTCAATATACTAACCTTTTATTTGGCATCCCCAGCAGCTGGGTGAAACTTGCTGGGACTTTTTCTCCTTATAGGCACAGGCTTTTCAAACTTGAGATACCTTGGGTTTTAAGGGTAGATTTGCATTTGTTGAATGCTCTTTGCATTTATGCTCTTGGGAGATGGACTTGTTACTTACTGAATGGGAAGTTGCTGGAGTTAATGAAAACTATTCTCTTCAAGGACTAAAATCTCAAGTTTGTATTCTGATACCCCATTTAAGAGCCTTCAGGATAGGAATGTCTCAATAAGACTGTACTAAATATGGATACAATTGCAGTGTCTCTTTAGTGTCCCCATTCTCTATTGCTGGAATCCTCCTTTTGCTGGTAGCCAGGGCATTCTGCATCTCACAGGCAGAATTTGTGCTTCTAATGCTTTTAATGAATTCAGAATTTATACTGATATTTCTGTCCTTCATTTCATCATCTTTATGCGTGTCTCAAATTTTTTAACTGGCACTTTGCCTAGATGGGTCTATATTCAGGTCTGTTTATGCTGCTTGGATAGGATTTCCACTGTTTAAAAGATGCTATTTTTTTCCTCACTTAAGTTTCATGTGTATTCTTGCATAACCATGCAAATCTTACCCTTCCCTTTATTGGTTATAGGGTCCACATGCTTTCCTATTTGTTACTTTTAAAAAGGCAGATAATTAACTTAGAATATGCAAGCTCTGACAGTATTTTGTCTCTGACTGTGTCCCAACCCATTTGTACATGTATAGATGGATAGGATCAGTAGCAGTCTTATTATTGACTATGGGTATCTGTGTGGCAAAGGTGAGATGCTGAGGTATCTGAGGTGGTGGACCTGCTGGCAGTTGAGTCAATATAACGGCTTGCTGCTGCTGAAACAGGGATGGCTTTACTTTCACTCATCCTTACTCCTTTTCTACTCCTTCATCTGGCTGTTTGGATGTACCTCTTCCTTCTTGCGGACTGCTGTGCTCATCTCTCTTTTCTAACCCAAAAGAGAACAGTCAATTTTTTTGCCTTTGTGTATATTCTGTTGAACTGGTTCACAGAGGGGTCTTGTAAGAGCCAGAGCCGACACAAGTTAAGTGGCAGCAGCACACGTCTGGAAGAGTGAGTAAAACCTCTCCATTTTTGGCAGTGGTGAACTGTTAATTCGCCTTTCTGCATCTTATGAAACTGTATCCTTCTCTCCACGGCGCTCACTGTCCAGTGGAACTCCTGTGCTCCGTTCCCATGTAAACCCTGATGGAACATGTTTTCCTTCCCCAGATGACTTAGAATCAGCAGTTCCCAAATTATGATCTCAAAGTGGTAAGTTTTCTACAGCTGTTGCAAGGTGTCCTCTTAAGTGGTCAAACTTACACACTTGTGATTTCCACCTGAGGGCTCTGGAGCACAAGCAAATGAGGGGTGTCGATGCACAAAGATTTGGAAACCATTGCTGTGTGTTCACACTGTTCTGATTTGCCACTGCTTATGGCACTAAGCGACTGCTTAGAAGCTGCTGAGAAGAGTTATCCAATACTGGATTAGCATGTATTGTAACCTCAATTCTGCTTACAAAAATTTTTAGTTCAAGTCAGACCCAACTGCATACAGTTATACAAATCTCAACCAAATACAGTCTAGCCAGGGCTTAAAAAATGCCCTTGTCTACCCTCATTTCAGTGGGCACAGAGAGGATTATTTGCTAGTAGCTGAGTGCCGCACACCTCTGCACTTGTCGGTTTTTCTCCAAGTCCTGTAGTCCAGGGCCGAGCAGGGTCTGTCACACAGATGATGGCAGTGTTTTCCAGTCTGGTCTGCTGTCCTCGTAGTTGTTACCATTCTCTACCTGTCTCTTTTTTTAGGGAGACATGAGAACAGATTGCCCAGTTCATGTCTCTAAAGAGCGTACTTTCCTGCTGAAGGAAGAAAGCTAGTTTGCTGGAGGAGACAGATGACTTTCTTTCCCAGCAACTCTACATGCTGCTAGGGAAGAAGAACAACAAGTAGAGGGAGTCGTTCCTTTCATTGCACAAGGAAGGCAAACTGACTTTTGGCAAGATAATAATTATATGGCATCAACCTGACGTACCTGACTTGGATAGAGCAGCACGGGTTTGGAGTGGCATCCACTGTAGTAAAATTGTAGGGTATGATAAATTTCTCAGCGCTGTGATGCTCCTACTGCACACTGGCACTATTTCCATGAGTGACTGATCAGCCGAGGGACTAGAAATGTCTCGAACCCTGAGCTTCTGTTTATTCCTTTTACCAGAGCTGTGATTTAAAATCTGTAGTGTCTTGTTTTCTGCTGCTTCTGTACGCATCCTGTGTCTCTTTGCCCTGTTTAATGGATGTCTCCTTTGTACTAGATTATTAGATGTTTTGGAAAATGGCAGTGTGCATGCACGTTGTGTTTTGACCTAGCGCTTGTGGAGTAGCTGCATGCTGATGTAGCAGGAAGGGTCTGGTTCCTCAGATAGCTGGCTTGGCTGAGCCCCTCTTCCTGTAGGAATACAAGGGAGTTGGTATTTTGATCGGAGGCCTTGGCCCTGGGAAATGGTCCCTGAGGAGTCAGTTCAGCGGCAGCTTGTTTGGTTTTAATGAATATTTTTTTGTTTTGTTTTGGCAGAGGAGAGCAGATCTTGCTGGACTTTTTTGCATGTTCATCCCAGTTTCTAGAAACTTTCTGAGGGAAGCCAGCAGCAAATCAAAATTCTTATGACATGCATGGGGAGGGTTAAGTTACTATTCCGCGCGCATAAGGATAAATAGAGGACTAAAGAGGTTAGTGCATTGGTGGCTAATATTTTTATTTTAAATGTTTTTTCCACCTAGGATGTTGGCTGAAATCCAGCCCAGGTCAGTAGTGAGCTGGCATTAACTGCTCAGTAGCTTGTGTAAAACATTTAGTCGCACTCCAGTCTGTTCCTTCCACCAACTTAGCCACGATGCCCTTTCACTCTTGATCGGTTTGAGTGTTGCTGAGTTTGAACAGAGCTAATGTCCTTTACTTTTGTCTGAGCCAACCCGCCTCCCTCCCAGAGACAGTTAGGTCAATACTGGCCATTTGCTAATGCCTTTGTCTGGGCCTTCCTGGAAATGCCTGAAGATCTATTTGTTGTCAGGCGGAGATCAGAAATAGATCTTGCACAAGAAGAGCCACTCCAGGAGAGGACTGTCAGAGGCCGTACTTACCCTTCTTGGAGACCAAAGCTGTTTCCAATTTGGCAGTTGACACAGGGGGAGAGAGATGGAGACTCTCTAATTTGTGCAGATTGTTGTCCCTCATAATCTTTCATAGGGCTAACTATAACTGCCCATTGGAACACCAGTCTATTTGCTAACAAAAAGAGAGCATTCTGACAAAAGGCTTGGTAGCAGGTGGAGCTTGTAGCAGGCTGCAGATTCAGAATGAGAAATTCCAACTTAAGTATTTTTAGTGCAGGCCTGAGAGTCAGACTTACTTTCTATTCTGAAATAACGTGGACTTGCCATGTTATGTTGGGCTGTTCAGGGCTGCGTATTAGTTCTCAGTTTCTGAAAGGTAGGTGACTTTTTGTGCTATCAAGGGCGTGTGAATGTTAGGGTAAGGATTCTGATTTGTGATCCTCATTGGAATTCAGGTGCAGTGGCTGCAGATGTTACTACCTATAGTTGCGGCAGGTCACAGCCTGTTATATCAATATAAAATGAAATATGTGGAGGTTTAGGTGTAGGGTGTGGAGCTGTCAACTGCCGTGCCTGAAAAATGTGGCTGAAAATGTGACTTCCACTTCTGCTATTAGTGCTGTAATTTGTGGATGGGACAATCATCTGAGGGCAGCAGTACTTAAATCATGGTGGTCTGAATCACTGGAGGTCGTGAGTTGGAGTATTGAATAAAGGCTGGTTAGGTCTGTGTGAAGCATTTTATGTATCACAAACTTTTCTTGTGCAATTTCCAACTTCTCTGTTCAGTAAACCAGAACCTGGCTTTGTGCTCTTAAACATTGTACAAGTGGTGAGTTTAGCTCTGCCTACTGCTTTTGCAGGCACTGTGTCACAGGATGTGCTAGTGCTATGACTTGCAAACCCCTTACAAACTTTTCCTGACCCTCCTGAAGATTGTTCATAGAGCAGTGGAGGAATTTTTTGACTAAGCTTATCCATCTTTGGTCATTGTTTCCTGTTTAGGACTCAGTTTGAGAGTACACTGATCTAGATAGAAAGGATCCGCTCAAGGGATTGTTTTTCTCTTTTAGCTTCACACAACTGTGGGTTGTCTGTCTGTGAATCTCTATACAGAGGCATTCAAGGCTTGTGTAGCTGCAGATCCGGCATTCTCAGAAGCCTTTGGTAGCTGTGAAACTGAAAAACTTATTTGTTTAGTAATCTGGGACATGAATTCAGTTTAAGTCACCAGGTCTTAGCATAGGGTGTTTTTTCCTGACATGAGCTGTTTGCTGCTCAGGACTATAAACATAAGGAAGTAAATACAAGATGTCTCTTTTCACTTCCAGTGTGGAGAAAGCCATGCTATAAAAAAGAGGATGCTGTATACAGCAGGAAGTAACCCTTCCCTTCCACCCTCCCCAGCACTTTCTGGAAATGAGAAATAAACGGGAGGACACACCTTTGGGAGGGAGCAGGCTCTGAAACCAGAGATGTTACAGTGCTGCTAGTAAGTTCACGTACTCCTCTTGGAGGCAATACCTGAAGAATACAACAGCTACCTTAAGCTGGGTTTGTACGGCCTTGCTTTGCTCTATGCTGTCCTTAGATCTTCAGCGCCTGTAAGAGTTTGTTCTTCCTGGTGTTTCTGTTGACAGCTTCTGAATACGATAGTCATGGCAGTGGAGTGGACAGCTTAAGTTAATTTGAAGAACTTAAAAAGGCTACGCTTGGTTTAGCAGCTTTTCAGCTGAAAACCAAAAAAAGTGTTTTCAAACCACATTTTCTTTGGAAATTGGGCTGGTAACCTTACTGGGTTTTTTTCCTTTTTTTTTTTTTTTTTTTTTTTCCTGGAGCATCAGGTACAGGATGAAAGGAGATGGTGTTTAAATCATAAAGCACTTCCAGTGTGAGGATGCTGAGCAAACCTCTGACTGTGTAAGCGTTTATGTGCCTTGTGAGACTTGAATTCTGTTATCTCAGCCATCTAATGAACTGTTCTGAGGTAGTGGAAAGGGGATGAAAGTTTTTCTAAGAAAGTTGGAGGAAGGCAGACTATGTGTTTCTCTTTTGTAGGTGGTGGTTCATTTCTCTCAGCCAGTTTGACCTGGGGTCTAATGTAGCGTTCAAGAGCTAAGTGGAAAAACTGTGGTCCTACAAAAAAATCTTTTGTGGTTCCTTCACACAGCTTGGACTGTAGACCAGAGAGTGCTGTAGATTTGTGTTGTTTCATCCAGGAAACTGTGCTGACTCAGATCTTTGAGGCAGTTGCAGTGTGTCTCAGCCTGCATGCTGCACTGATGATCCCATGCCCTGTGGGTCTGGTTAAGGTTAGGTTACCTTCCTGCCAACTGAGGGATGTGAAGGGAGCCAGCAGTTGATGGATTTCCCAGCCTGTTGCATCAAAGATTACAAGAGGTGGATCCGAGATGCTCACTCAAGGAATGGGGCTGTGGTTCGTAGGGGCTGCTGGTGTCAAGCTGCAAACTGGTCAGCTGGTTTCCTTCAGAGTGGCCTCTCTCGGCGCCTTGCTGCTGGGTTACACGGGAACTAGCTGACCCCTCGTGATGCTGGCAGTCTAACCCCTCACCCTGCTGACAAATACACCATTGCTGAGGTTACAGGGCAGGGCTGAGTTTCAGTGAAATGCTTGTGTTAATTTGAAAGGAAGCGGTGTGGCCAGTTCCAGGAAGGATCTTGTGGTGACCTTTATGGTTTTCCAGCGTATGTACAAATAGCCCTCTTGCCCCTCAGAGGGATCTGGTGGAAGGTCTGAGCTCACATGATGGCTTCTTTTGGGATTTTGTAGCATACAGAGTTGGCTCATCTTCAAAATTTTATGATCAGGAGTAGTCTCTGTCAAAAGCTAACCCTTGGGCTCAGTGGCGCAAAGGAGAGAGCACCAGGTGTGCAGCCCTACTGATGGAGGCGTGTCATAATCCTGGGGCTGCAAAGCCAAAATGTCAGTGTAGGCTCCTGTGGAAGTGGCTGGTAGTGGTGAGGGATGTCTCCGGAATTTAAGACCATTTCAGTTTGTGCTGCCTGCTGATTGCTCCCTTTTCAGGCTGCAGTTTTTCTCGTCTGCATCTGAGATGCAGATTAATTAGGGGAATCAGACAGGAGGATGGGTGAGTTCTTTAACTAATGGCAGGATGGGGCTGGGTCTTACAGTTTGTGTCCTGGCCTGAGTTTTGGAGGTGATAGTATTTCCTGTTTAAAGCATAAGTTTTATTCACTTGGTTAGACAAGGGCTAAATTCTGGCATTGTTTGCTTTAAAACACTTTCTAAAAGCTGCTTAAGTCATAGAGTGGCTGGAGCTATGCTTCCAAGAGGTGTAACAAGTTTATCTAAAAAAAACCCAAAGCAACAACCCAGTAAACTTTTACTGGATTAGTAAGTTGAATTAGTTCAGTAAACTTCTGGCCATGAACAGGGCAAGTTCCAGGAACAGCATGGGTTTGCATGCTGGGGCAAGGAGGGATCGCTGGGCCCTTCCCTTACTCTGGTGGGTGGTGGCGGCAACTCTGCTGGAACTACAGTGAGAGTGCTTGAAGGGTTTGCATTTCATCCGCAAATGTGCAGTGACTAGTTACTGATAAACAGTTACTGAAATTGCTTTAAACAGGCTGTATTTGCACACTCTTCTACAATCCCATGCTTGGGGTGGTAGTAATGCATGTTAGTTGTGACCAGTTAGCTGGCCACAAGCTCTGGAATAAAATCTCCGGCTTGGGTCTCAGTGGTTGGGACAGGAAGCCACAATCATTGCTGCAGCTGATCATGTAGACCACATCTCACAGCGCAGTGTCTTGTCTTTGTTTAGACATTTGCTGATAGTGGTCAGAGCTGGGTGCATGGGCTGCTGTACTGGGGAAAGCTAACTGGTTTGGCTCTCCATATTCGAGTTATGGCATAGATGGGATTCACAGTGGCTGCCATCATGTGATTTTTGAAAGCCATTCTGCCTGTCACGGGATTCTTGTTTAGTTTGTCTCTGCAGCCTGGTGTAGCTAGGCATAACAACTACTAGATGGTTGCCTTTGCTGTTAAGTTTTCCTGAAACACCCCCACAAATTTGTAAATCAGCGCCACAAATAACGGCGTGTTAGTATGGTGTAGCTTATTCTAAGGCACAATATTGGTTTCAAAGAACAGAGAAGCTTGAAGGATTTTCATGCATATTATCTTCTATCGGAGTTCACCATACCGTGTATTGATACTAGTCGGGATGTTCTTTTTGTTAAGCAGTGACATGAGGCATGACTTGCACCAATACCTTGATAATGAGATAGTGCAAGGCTTTGAATAAACGTCAGTCACTGGAATACATTAAAAAAAAATAGCTGAGTGATTTTTTTTGACCATGTCATCTGAACTTCCTCTAGGCAGACAATGTGAAGTAAAAATACCAGTGGCTGCTCTTTACTGGTACTCCAGCAGTTGTTAGGTCTAGCAAATTACTTGCTTTTTGTGCCTTGAATTTTTCTGTATCTTGAATAACAATCTGTCCCTCCTTCACAAGAGAGCTGTTACGTGTCCTGTATTCTAACCACTTTCTCAACATATTGGTTAAGTTTTGGAAAACTTCTAAATGTCTCCTTCTCAGAATGTTTTAAACAGTAAGCCAAGCTATTTTACGTACTTTGTATCTGTGTGAACCAGAGAACTTCAGGATTTTAAGAGCACCTAATTGCACTTTGAATTTTTAAGGTATCACTTTGAATGTAGTCTTTCTATTTTATTGCTTTTGTAGGCTGATCTTTTTGCATTTAAAAACATTGATTAGAATATAATGCCTTAAGAACCTGTTACTACATTTCTTTTACCTGGAAGTCAATGCCTGTATTCATCTGTTTGTTCGTGGTTTTCCTGTTTCTGATAATGCTCTTCCATTTTGCTGAGAAAAGTCAAAGCTGCTGTTAAAAGGGAATTCCTGTTGTCAGGGTTTCTCTTTGGGGTTCCCCACCCCTTCCAGACTGAAACTCGAGTGAGAAGCCCTATAGCAAGGCTCCAGCAAGTCTTTTTGATGCAGCTCTTCTAAAGCATTGCGAATGTTTCTTTTGAAAGGCTGTTTAATACAATAAATATACCCAAGCTCCCCATTCCTCTGCAGTTACTCACAATGTAAAACTGTCTTGCCAGGGATTGGGTTACCGCCCCGAGCTGTCTCCCTGTGTGTGAGCTGGAGTTGCATTTACTCCTGGCGGTGGGGGAGAGAAGACTCACTGGAACCTAATGAGATTTTTAAAGTTTGGATTCAGGGATTCTGCAAAGAGGCTGCGCAGATGAGTCTGCAAGCTCAGAGTTCCGTTCTGGAGATGCAATTCCCCTCATTCATTTAGGGGACAGCAAAGATCAAGGATTTGAATTCAGCTTCTTACAGGTATTAAGAAAAAAGGGCTGGAGAATGGTGTGTCATTCTGGAAACGTGGGGTCTGCAGTTCGTCTTACACCAAGTGAGACATGATTATCATGTAAAGTCCATGTCCTCATTTAGACCTGCCCTTACGGCTGTCTTGCTTTTTATTTCCATTTACCAGTCCTCTGGGAGTGTTCTGCTGCCTAAGCCAGGAAAACCTGTAGCAGTTCCAGTTACTTGGGTAAACAGGGTGTGGGGAACAAGAGAGGAGGTGCAGACACCTGTTCTCTGCAGCTGCATTAGAGGAAATACTGTAGTTTGTGCATAGACATCTCATCCTGATTACCCAGTGTGCTGTGTCTGGGCTATCAGGGACATGTGGCAGTAGAGAAGTTGGTGGTGATGGGACTCTGTGGCTGAAAGCTGAAGGCATTTGCTCTGTGTGGTGGCTGGATGAAGAATCCTGTCTCCAGTGTCACTCACTTTCCAGATGTCCCATGCAAGAAGCAGCGCTACAGGCAACGTGCGGTTTGATGGATGCGCAGATGTGGCTTTCAACTGTTGAAAATGAAAGACTGATATCTGAGGCATTTGAAGTATCTTGCCTCAGTTATGCTTCCATTTCCTCCCCAGCAGTAGATGAGATGTAGAAGAAAATTCGACCACCATCCTTTTGATCTACTTACTATTTGCTGTGTCAGCATGGCTTAATAGCTCATCCTCAGTTGTTGAGAGAGATGAACTGCATATGGAAATCTGAGGTAGTTTTCTCTCTTCTGGCACTAATGCTGTCATCTTTGAGCTGACTGAATATGCTGTGTGTCTCTAGCCCTCACACAGGCTGGAATTATGCTGGACACGCAGTAGTAGAAGGCTTCTCCTTAACAGAGAAAAGCAAATTTACATTTCTTTAAATTGCTTCACTTTAAAAAAAAATCCTAGACCTCTTATGAAGAGTGGAAAACTATTTACGGCTTGAGGAAAAATTAGCGTTAAAAAGCTGCTTGATGCCAATTGGCAAATGTGAATTTGTCAATGCCTTGTCACGTAGATTTGTCCAGAACTAGTTGATGATGTGTTCTGCTTCACTATGCCGCCTTAATCCAGGAGCATTTTTGAGATACAAAGAGGTGAGTGAAAAAAGAGTATGTTTTGATGCGCATGGGAAGATGCATGTAAATATCTTTTTTTTTTTTTTTTTTCTTTTTAATAACTTTATCTATTTAAGGGGGCTGAGCGCAGGTCAGATTTATAGAAAAGGTTTGTGTGTTCATCAGTACAGAGGGGCTCCCGTGTTATCCATTCCTGTTCTGTACCTCAGAACCATGTTGTGATCCCTAGTCTGGTGTTACTGCTCTTTATCAGACAAACCTGGGATGTGGGAAGCTGAAGAATGTGCCCCTGCGGCTGCACACGAGGCTGTTCCTGCCGGAGGATACCGCATTTGCAGGGCAGCGAGTGCTGACACGCAGTGACTGCAAAGGAGCCTGCGTTGGAGTCCCTGGAATGCGTGAGCTGTTCCTCGGTCTGACAGAGGTGTGGGCCGGGGAGATAGCGCAGGAATGTGCAGTATATAACTTGGGACATGATTATTTATTTCAGTGCAGCTTGAACTGGCAAATGGGGCTTACCCTAAGGTATTTTCCTGCTCTTTCATCTTGCTGATTTTCTTGGTAAAAGGGATTTTTCAGAGCTGTTCAATACATTGGACATCAGATTGAGAGTTCTTGTCCCAAGCTGTCAAAATGACTAGCAGAGCTTTGGCAGATGCTGGGAACCACCTTGAAGCAATGCAGTTTGTATTCAGGGCCACTCATATGTATCTAACGTATATGCAGAGCCGTGTGTGGGATTCGAAGGCCAGAATCCCAAGGACCTCATAGTTAATGTTTTTTGACAAAGCAGGGGGGAAGGGAGAGAAGGGCAAACTAATGCACCTGGACCCCTGGATGTCTTGGAGTGCTTTATAGCAGTAAAGGTATCAAACGTGACATCATTCCTTAACTGTGCCTCCTCCACAGGAAAGTCAGTGTAGAAAAACCACTTGATTGTGAACACAAATGTCCTCCCATGCCGGGGAGGATGTGGATGTGGTTTGAGTAGCCCTCTGAATGCGATTCCAATTGAGCATGTAATTTTTGGGCTGCCCAGTGGGGGGAGGAGGACTCCATCCTTCTGTGCTCCTGTCTCCTGTTTGCATGCGGCTTCACCAGGTGCTTGGCCAGGTTACCTGCGCCCATGGAGTACCCAGGCACACACACCTTGAGATGCACTGTGCTGCTGCGGACAGTGAGTTAGGGTTGTATCGGCTGTGTGACCGCACTAGCGTAGTGATGGCAACCAGGAGTGTCTGATTGGTGGTGCTTTAGAAAGTATCCCTCGCTCTTCCACACCCCACTAAGCACTCTTTATAACAGAGGAAATACAAATTCTGTATGCACAGCCCATGCTTGTGAGTGGGCTGAGCCCTGCTGAGTCTTTGGTAACTGTACTCTGGTTCCACTCCACCCACGTGTCTGTGAGTTAACATTTTGTCTGTGGGTTGTGTTAGTGGCTTTTTGTAGAGTGGAAGGAGGGGTGATCCTGTGGACGAGCACAGGAGAAGATCTGGCATAACCCTGTCTGGTTTACTTTATTGGTACAAAATGGTTAAATCTATCCTCTAGAGAGAAACGAATCTCTGCTCTTGTAACCTTGGGAGAGTCTGCCTCCTAGAGCTGTGCCTGTAATATTTTACAGAGTACTTGGGGCAGCAGTAGAACTGTGGTGAAGTCAGTGTGTGTGGTTGTTTCCAGCCCCAGAGGTGCTGTGGCGTGTGCTGGCCTGAAGATGTGTGTCTCCGTGGGGAGCTGCAGTACACGTGGCACCCGCAGAAAGTTTCTGTGTGCCTAAAATAGGGGCAGGTTCCCGACTCAGCGGGGATGAACAAGTGAGCTGAAGTTACTGCCAAGTTAGCCATTGCTGTCGGTTTCATCTTTCTGTCCATGTAAGGATGTGGTGGTGCCCTCTGATGGCTGCTGGTTGTGCGGACTGGTCTGCGTCAGCACCTTGGGATGATCCAGTCAACTGCTTCCTACGCGTTGGGAGGGACTAACTGGTTGATTTACACCTCCTGCAGCACCGTCCCTCAGGAGTCGCCTTGGGAAGGAACACTTAATTATCCAATAAATCGATCGAAATTTAATATTTCTATTTAATATTTCTGTTTAAGGAGCGATCACTGTAGTGAACTCAGTTCTGTAACGTGAGGTGCAGCACTGCGCAAGCCACAGCATCGTCCTTACAGTTCGTCAGGTTACAGTCCCTTTTGCAAAAGAAAGAAAGAGAGCAATGGGTCATGTTTTCTACTAATAAATTGCCCTTCTTCCTCCCCCATCTGTATCTCATGTTGTCTTCTGGTAGTGTTAAAAAGGTGCACAAAAGCTAAATGAATGCACAGTACTTTGGGACCTCTTGGGATGAGGTGCTGCATGGAAAACAACATGTTAATGCCTTTGGCTGTGTTTTGAATCGCTGCCTGCAGCCTGTCTCTGGGCTGTGAAACTCCTTAGGCTGACCTCCAAGAGAGTGATTTGCAGCCTGTGCCTGCGGGTCGCTTCCTTCTGGCAGGGTGAAGCTCCACAAGGTGCGGTGGACTGAGCGGGCACCGTGCCACCACCACTCTTGCTGTGCCATCACTGCTTTCGCCCTGCCCTCCTCGGGGCAGTTCTGGTGCCAGTGTTGGACCCTTTGAATGGGCGCAACTCCCCACTCAAGCAAAACTTCAGGAAACTGCTGATAGGATTGGATCAGAGAACAGGTTGTGTGTCTTGAAGCAGCAACAGGAGGGACATGAATGGGGAAGAACTTCCCTCTGTTGAGGCAGTGAGTTTGGAGGGAGCGACTGGGACACGAGGAAGGGTGGACCGTGGGTTTGCAGAACGTGGGGACGAGCAAGCACAAGGAGGGGTTCTTTGCCTCTCAGAAACCAGTGTGTTTGTGCCTCTCCTGCTCCTGTCTTGTTCCTTTCCCTGTCCTGCCAGGTGGGGTGGTGCCTTCCTGCAACTGCTTTGGTATCAGTTGTAAAGTTAAAGTGGAGTTTGAGTAACCCAATGATTCCTCACCAGCCTTTTCTCCTCCCTCCGCTTCCTGTTCCTCAGCTCTGCCTTGTTTGCTCAAGTCAGGAAGGGGGAGGGTATGGGGGAAGTTAATCATTAAACTGTAATGTCTTCTCCTTAACTCCTTCACAACCTGGGAGCAGAGTGCTCCCGGCATTTACAGACCCCTCTTACTCTGCAGACCTATAAAAGTAAACCAGTAAATCTAGCTGAACTCATTTCTGTGCCGTTAGTAAAAAGCAGTGGTTTTCTGTCCGACGGTTCATTCAGCAGAGTGCCGAGCCAAGGAGGAGGATTTTGTGGTGAGATGGTTACATCTGCCTGTCCTGCAGCGAGGGCTATGGGTGGAGGGTGGAAAACTGGTTTGGGTCCCCTCTGCAGGGCTGGAGGAGCCCAGCACCCTCATGGGATTTTCACTTCCTGGTGGAGTTTGATTTGCCTTTGTCATTGGTGGGGAGAAGCAAAAACCACACCTTCTCGGATAGCACTTCTCTTGGAGGTTGTGTGCACGAAACCTCCAGTCATAGGACCTGCCTGGTTGAAAGAATTGCAGCTCTTCAGCAGTTCCCTTGAGGTATGTGCCGTTTGCTCTGGAATCCACCAGCTGTTCTTTTGCTTAAAAAGAAGATTAAGTTCATTTTTCCCCAGCTGAAGAAAGCTTGGATTCCTTTGGAGAAACTGCTTCTGGGGTATTCTGGCCCCTGTAGGAAGATGCCTGTGACTTAAATGATTTGGAGCATCTTTTTGGCTAGATGAAAGGTGTATAGAGTTAATTTAACATGGTATTTAATTTGCTAATGGCTGTATTCAGTTCTCTGAGGGCAGGATCACTTTTTAGTTTTTTTTCTTTTGTGATGCTTTGGTTTGTGGAAGAGAGTGAATATAAAAGCAGCACCTTCCTCGTCTTGTAATGCAATGATAGTGTCCTCCATTTGACACTTTAATATATTTTGAAGGGCTGCTAAGTGCATTGGCTGGTGTGGTTTGCTGTGCTCAGGAAGCGGCTTTGAGCTGGCAGGTGCCTGCCCCCTGAGAGCGGGTAGGCAGCCATTAGGGCGAGTGCTTGCTCGGTTGCTATTCTGGTGCCACCTAATAACTTCAGCTCCTTGTGACCCTGGTGGAGGATACTGCAGGGTGGCTCCGCTCAGGCTGAGCCCTCACACCCCAGACCTGAGAATCAAGTACCTGCTATGTGCGGGAGGAGAAAGACAAATCTTGCTAACTGAGATTGCCTGAAGGAAGTGGCTTCTGTGTGGAGGGGAGGGAGATCCAGGGGGTTTCTTAGAGCCTCCTTTCCTAATTCTGCTGACGTTGTGTTACTGGTGTCTGGCTGAATTCCACATCTCTGAAGGGACCTGCCAGGTATGTCCTGATTCTGTTATAATGGAGAATGCCGATGTCCCTAGCGAACTGGCTACTCTCTAATAGCCTTAAAGAGGTGTGCACTGGAGCCCACTGCCCCAGTGGAAAGCTGGGCAGCCCGCCAGCGAGACTTTCTTTAGAAAGTGAGTACAGTGCAGACCTCCAGTCGCTCGCTGGAGTTTCCCCCACCGGGAACTGCAGTGGGCTCCGCAGGGTGGGTTCACAGGACAGAAGGTCCAACAAGTCGGGATTTGCCTGTGAGTCACCGCAGAGGAGTGCCGGGCTGGGAATGGGCAGAGGACAGTTTGCAGGCAGAAACACAGAAAGGTGGGAATGCCTTTTCATGGCCTGTCTTTGAGGGAGAGCACTTTTCCTGCTTTGAGATTTCTGAGAGGTGCTGACCATATGGCATGGGTTCTTCTGCCTGGCCTGAGTGCCGGCGTTTCTAGCTGGTGGAAGTTTTTCTTCTCTTCAGGAATTTGTGAGCAGTCTCCACCCAGCAAGCTGAGAATTGTTTCCAGGAGAAGAAATGGCGTTTACCTGGCAGCCTCTAGAAAATAGTTAACTGTTTGTGTGATATACTAAGGGGGATTTTTGTTAGGAATACTGAAGCACATACTCCTGCTGTGCCGATGGACTAATTTGAAAGTTTCATGCTTCTTCCACTACCTTAGACTCGGGAGAAAACCCCTCCCGAGATCTTGTTTCCTGCAGAAAGCAGTGCCTGCGGCCACAGTAAATGACTCTGTGATGATGTGGGGCCTGTAATTAGTCTGTGTCAATATCCTGTTGCCAGTTGATCTCTGGGCAGGTTTCTCCTAGGTTGCTCTTCTGCATGGTGCAGTGAGACTACAGGTCCCTGTTGTTAGGTGGTTTTCCAGTTAAGAAATAAATCTGAGGCTGACACAGTTTTTCTGGCTGCTTTGTTACCTCTTGGTGTTTTCTTTGTACTAGAAGTTTGATTAACCCATTCAGTCCTGGGCTGCAGTAATGTTTTTCAGGGCATTTAATAGATCACCCTAGATGAAAGGTCTTCCCAAAGACCTTCTGATGTGGATATCTTGAATGAGACAAAATAGAAAAAGAAGTAATCTAGGATTTTACTTTTTTTTTTTCTTTTCCCTTTCCTGCAGACGCCTTACTGGCAGACCTGGAATCCACCACTTCACATATCTCCAAACGGCCAGTATTTCTAACAGAGGAAACGCCTTATTCCTACCCAACTGGAAACCACACATACCAGGAGATTGCTGTACCACCTCCAGTGCCCCCGCCACCTTCCAATGAGGCCTTGAATGGCACTGTGATTGACCCCTTAGACCAGTGGCAACCCAACGTATCCAGATACGTCCACCAGCAAGTAAGTAAATGTGTGCGGCTGGGGAGGATGCATGCTTATTTTGTTCGTGCAGTGTCTCTCAAGGAAGTAGGCAAGGAGAGGGAATAGCAAGAAGGGAGGATGAGTTTCACTATGAACAGAGTGGGGAAATGGGGGGAGGTGTGGGTTTTTCATAGAACAAACTGGTTGGAGCAAATGGCACAGAATCATTGTCATTGTTCCGACAAAATGGTAGTGTGATGAGATTAGTGTTAGTCATCTGTCTTGCAGCCTGTGGAAAGCAGACTGGGGGTTTCCAGCACAGATCTGCAACTCACAGGCAAATCTGAAGCAAGTGGAGAACAGTTGTTCCTGGTGTAGCTCATCTGATGGAGGCTGGTTAGCTATGTAGCAGATTATTTTTTTTCTTCTTCTGGGCTTTGTTCTGTCCTATCCGTGTGTGTGGTTGCAATGCAGCAGTGTACGTATTTGTTTTGTATTCTCTGTTTCCAATGCAAATCTTATTTCCACAGCCTCAGTCCCAGTCTCCTATATACAGCTCTAGTGCCAAAAGCTCCAGTGCCTCTGTTCCTAGAGACGGGCTCAGCTCTCCTTCTCCTCGTGCCAGTGAAGAGGAACACGTCTACAGGTATCTTGTCGCTGTTAAGAGATAAGCCTGACTCACAAATTGAGCCTGCTGTGGCTCAAGCTGCCTTCTATAAGTGGAAACAAACACTGCATTGCCTGTGTATGTTATGCTGCCCTGAGTTGGTTTTGATTGCCTCTTTTGTAAGAGACCACTGTAACTTGCATACTCACTTCGAAGATTGACCTGGCCCTTTGGTTTGCTCAGCTGCAGAAGTGGTTAAGGATCTGTTGGGCAGAACAGGATCTGGATTGTGTTGTGAAGGATACAATCCAGAGACAAGTGTCAAATCGATCCTTCTGTTAAGGAGCAGAAGTTCTTTAGGAGGTGGGTGGCCTTTGGGTCAGTTATCCTGGGGAGCTCAGTTACCTGTGTCTGAGCAGGATGTGCAATGACTTGAATTTTCAAGTAAATTCAAACTTCTTAAAGCTTCAATCTCAGTAGAGGATAGATGGATAACTAGTTTATACTCAAAAAGGCAGCCACCCTTATGCTGAGAGGTTGGAGTAGCTGCCTGTATGGTAGGACAGACCTTTCTGCTGACATGGGGATGAGTGAGGAAGACGCTGTCAGAACTTCATCTCTGATGACCCTCTACAGTGCACTCTGTCCTGGGTACCTTCTTACTGTGTGGAGACTGGTGTTTCTCTGGTGCCATGTTCTAACCATGCCTAGCTCTTTCTGCTGAGCAGGAGGTTGCTTTCAACCAGAACTAATTCTGGGTACAGGCAGGCATATCCAGAGATAGCCCAATGGAGGCAGTAATTGCGATTTTTTCAGATGGCTGCATGCAATTAGTACAAAATGGAGGTAATTACAGCCATAAGTTCTCTTGTACAAGGGTCTGGCATGGCTTGGTTCTGGTGTGAATTGTAGCTTGTGTGCTTGACTCGGGGTGAAGTACGCCCTACTCAGATTGAATCATATGTGGATATTTTTTTTCGGTCTGAAGGGAAAGATAATAATTGCCCTTATGGAATTTCATAATTGTCACTGGTGTTATAGGTGTCAGAGTCCTAAAGCCTGTTACATATTAACTTCCTGAGCATAATGTGGTAGTGTGCGCAAGACAGAAGTTCCCATTTTGGACTTAGAAAGTATTTTTTTGATAAAATAGGAACCTCTGGAGCATTAGAAGCTATTTCTCCATTTGTAGAACTAGGAGAAAATAATTTCTCTGCCATTGATGATGGGAAGACTGTTACTACAGTGTAATTAATATAAAAATCACTGCATTGGTGCTAAGTTTCGCTTTGAAACTGTTTACAGTTGTGTGTGGTAAATGGGATCACCCATATAGGATAAGCAGTAATCACAGCCAGTGTTTTATACACACTTGTGCACTGGTAAACTTCGTTCAAGGCTTGTGTATTTAACACAGTAGAAAATAGTTTCAAATTACTTTCTTATAAATTGATTAGAGTTCCCCAAAGTAAAGGTTTGAGTACTTGAAACGAGACCTCGAGTGCTGTTAAGACACTACCACATAGCCTGCTGCTTTTGACTTTCTGTTGATAGCTTGAGGTTTGTACTTTGCCTCCTTCTCCAGTCTGTGCTGACCCTGCATTCTCTTGCTTCAGGGGGAAGGTTTTTGCTGTTTGATGTGATGTCAGCAGAAACAAGTAATTTTCCTGTATGCAAGCTAATGGTTCTGTGCTGTTCTGTGCGTCTTGGATCTGCAGATGGTTAACTCTTTGCTACAGGGCTGTGCAGCGCACAGTCCTAAAACCTGAGGCCCTGTCCATCAATGCTATTTCTTTGTAACAGACAACTGAAGATGTGGCTAAGCAGTGGCTGCGTCGTAGTCATTTCACAAAGCACACATCTTTTTTCCCCCAGAGCTAAAAGCATTGCTTGAAAAGAATACAGTACATGTGTGAACTTTGTGAACATAATGTAAGTTTCCCTCCATCCTTCTGCTGTATTTTGATGTAGAAGTTTCACACTTCCCTTTTATCTTTAGTTTCCCGAACAAGCAGAAGTCTGCAGAACCATCTCCCACAATGACCAGCTCCTCTCTGGGCAGCAACCTCTCAGAACTGGACAGACTTCTTCTGGAACTGAATGCTGTTCAACATAATCCTGCCAGTGGCTTCCCAGCAGGTAAGGTATAGCAAGACGTTTCGGATGAGTGGATAGTTTGATTCTCAAAACAGTAGCCCACTTTTTCCTTCCAACATCCTTATGTGGGAGACCCATCCAGCCCCTGATCAAAGATTCCTTTGGTATGGATGATCTCTTGATGTTTGTGGTGCAGCACCCTGCTCAAAGCAGGGCCAACTTCAAAATTGGCTCGAGCTAAAGTTTCAAAGTTAGATTAGGTTGCTCAGGCCCTTGTGCTGTGAAGTTCTGAGTATCCTCAAAGATGGATGTTTGACAAGGTTCTGGGCAATTTGTTGTTCTTGTTTGTGATTAGCATGTATGTATGGACCTAGGGGTCTGAATGACTCTTTTGTACTCCCCTTTCCTAAGATGAAACCAGCAGAAGCCCATCACTACCTAGTGTGACTGGACCTCACTATGTCGTCCCAGAGAGCAGCAGTTCTGTAGGAGGGAAGGCTGCACCCCCTACAAAAGAAAAGCCAAAGCGAAATGGTGCCCGTGGGATCGAAGATGTGCGTCCCAGTGTGGAGAGCCTGCTGGACGAGCTGGAGAGCTCTGTGCCAAGTCCAGTGTGAGTAGTGCTTTGGTGGTTACTGGCTTGGGTGGGGTGGGACAGGTTCTTGTGGGAAGAGTGACTGTAGTGCGGGGGCAGATGCTGCAGGAGAGCGGCAGGCAGAAGATGGGCTTTGTCTAAAGGGTCAGAAATCAAGCAGGTGCATGAAGATGCTGGCGCTCGTTTATCTACTCCTGGATGAAAAAATATAAATGATGTTATGAGACGTGGATTGTTCAAACTCAGATTTAAAGCTGGTCACAAATACCCACTGTCTGACAAAATGAATGTTTGGTCATTGTCCATTTCTTAATGGATGGTGTGTGTGCGAGTGAACACACTTGTGTTAGACTTGGCAGTGAGGCAGGGTCTGGGGAAGGGCTGGTCAGGGAGGGCAGCGCTCGTGAAACTCACTGTGCTGTGCTTGTTTGGAGGGGCAGTGGGACTTTCAGTCTAGGAGTGCTCTCCCAGGCTTAAACACGCTTTTTTTTTTGTTTTCTTTTTTTTTTTTGTTTTTTCCTTGTCAGCCCTGCAATCACTGTGAGCCAAGGTGAGGTGAGCAGCCCCCAGCGGGTCACCGCCAGCCAGCAGCAGACCCGTATATCTGCTTCTTCAGCTACACGAGAACTGGATGAGCTGATGGCGTCTCTCTCTGACTTTAAGGTGCCCTATCATGACAACTTAATACTTCGTCTTGTCCCTCCTCACCCCCCAGACTCTTTTGCCTGTTAGCCACATCTGCTGACCTTCATTGGTCTCCAGAATGACCTCTTTACCTCTCAAAAACTTCCTGTGGTGGTATTTGTGCTTTCTGAGGGCTACTGTAGGTGTTCTCAAATGCTATAAATTCTTATCACTGGCAGGGAAAGGCAGTTCGGGGGTCTGTTTTTCCTCTGGTTCTGCAGTTTGTCTCTTTGCCAAAGATAATGAGCTTAGTTACTGCTCAATACATGGTAAATTATTTTGCTGTGCTGCAACTTCACAAGAAGTAGGGGAGCATGGGACTCCAGTCTTCTTACTGACAGAGACCAGGCTCTTCTGTTCTGTGGGAAGATCTTCCTCTTTGGAGTGTGTTTTTACCCTGATGTGCTTTCCCTGAGGATGATCTTCCAGGCATGTGGTATGAGCACTGAAGCCTTCGCTTCAGACAGCTGGAGACTTCAAAGGTTTCCATTGTAAAACAGTATCTCTTATTCACCTCAAAATGGGATTAAAGTCTGAGCTTCTTGTGGGGGCAGAGGATAGCAAATACTATTCAGAATCTTGTTTGGAAATCAAACTATTGTATTGGAAAAGAACTGCTACGTTAGTCATAAGTAGCACATAAAAATCCCATAATAGGATAAGTTCAGGAGTAACTTTCGCGTGGTCATCTGGATTAAGTGAAGCATTTGGCATATGTATTTGAATAACTTGTTTTTTATTCATGTAGGTATGTTACCAGTCTTGCACTAGGTGATTAACTGCGGAGCTTATTTTCGTGAGACTTAATTTACCCATAATCATAGCAAAATGAAAAATATTTTCACTTCTTGCTTTCTATTTTCAGCTGGTTTGCTTATAGCCGTACTGAATTATTCGCTTGAATTTGTTCTGAGAGGTGGAGAAAGCAAATATATTAGATATTCTCTTTGTGGTCATTGTTGAGTTTCCCTTTCTTACATAAACATGCAAGTCTGCTTTCTAGTACTAAGAAAGTCCCAACTCTGTTTTTTCCTCATATGGAAGATTCTGCTGATGCTTGGTTTGTCTTGTCTGTGCTGAACTCCATCTCCTCCTTCTATGACTTTAGGTAGGGCAGCCAGAGCTGAGGATTGTTTTGCGAGGGGAGGTAGACAGGACATTCAATTCTGGCTTTGCTGTTTGTTCTCTCTGTGCTGCCATTCACATGAGTGTTTTGGATGTGTGCTGGGGGTTTTGTGGAGGTCATAATACCCAGAGTTTTTACCGAGTGTGTGAGTTCAGAACCCAGCATTGAGCATGCACGCTCTGCGGGATTTCACTTGCCTTGCACTTGCTGAAATTCAATTCAGTGTGCCATTTCTGGCACAGGTACTTCATTTTGTGAGAATCTTGGAGTTACTCACTGTTTTCTCTAGACTTACTGTAGTGTGTATTTAGTGAACTGCAAATATTGACACCTTAGCGTTGCCTTTTTTTCTCCCTATTAGGTTAGAGTGCAGGATATCCACAAGTGTCTGTTCAGTCTGGTTGAAAAACTGCACTGTTGTGAAGCTGGAGAGAGTTCCCACCTGCGCTGCTGGCATACCCTGCCTTGCTCCTTCCAAGTGCTGTGGGAGCTTGAGTGCCATGGCCCCCTGTCCCTGCTGCTTTTATCAGGGCTCAGAAAACAAGCTTGGGGTGTGGTTGCTGCTTTGCTCCTAGGTGAGCTCTTGGCAACTGAGAATGACCTTGCCCAGCACAGGTTTTCCTTGCAAGATACAAGGAGGGGACGCTTTTAAGTGTGGGTGCTCAAATGCTTTGCAGTCTTGAGAAAAGGCCTTAGAATCTTTGTGCAACTCCAGTAAAACTTGCATGACAAGAGACTAGCTGCTTTCTGTAATACTGCCCACCTTCCTGGCTTAGTTTCTGGTTGAACTCTGAAAGCAAACTGAAATGCAGCAAGACTTTAAGATTTGGGCTTTATAAACACAACATTAGTATTTTTGTGAGGCATTGAGCTCATCTGTGTCTAAATGTTCTTCCTGAAGCACAAAGAACGTGGTTTCTGTGATCATTTTCCTTTTGTTAGTATTGTCATTGACTGTTTTTAACTGCTACTTTGCTTTTTCCTGTCTGCCAGGTTGCTTCATTTTCCCTTCAGTCCTTTTTGTTTGTTTTAACATCCTTTATTTGTGCCAACTAGTGGTGTTAGCTTGTCTGTAAAAATGTATTTGTAGTCTGTCCTAGCGGCAGGATGTAAGGGAGAGAAGTGGAGTCTTTGCAAAGGTGAAAGATGAGAAGCTGCCATTTCAGTACCAGAAGAACTAAGTACGGTGTGTAGTTAGTTGGAGTTGGTAATTGGTACAACTAGAAGTTGCAGTAGATGGGGATGGGAGGAATGGAGGCACTGATGTTTAATTTCCTTTGTACCCTAGAGTAAAAGGTGCTATTACAGACTGATACATTACCCTTTTATCATCTTTTTTCTCGCTTTAATGAGTTGCTCATTCTTTTTGCTTACAGAATCCATTTGATTTTGGTTATCTAGCTCATCAGTCGGTGGGCACTGAGATCACTTAATGCACTTGTTTTTTCAACCTCTTCTATTTCTGTGTAATATGATGCCTGCTTATTGCATAGCTAGATGCTTGTATTTAACTGTTCTATTACTGTTGAGATTTTAACCATTGCTCTTATTTTGGAGCTAGCATATTTTTAATACACTGGAAATACTTGCTTTTGAGCAAAATGTTAGTCTTGCCTTGAAAATGACTGAGTTCATTATAGGAAGTCTGGAATTAAGTTTGAACCACAGAATAAAACCAGGTTACTTTTACAGGTGCATCCAGCTTAGGCAAAATACAGGGGGAGGGCAATATTGGGAAATTACCTCATTTTAATTACTCAATGTACTTATTAGTCCTTTTCATCTCTGCTGGGACTGTGGGTCTTGCTGTGCTACTCGAGGACAGGAGCAATCTGTAATGAATTTTGGTCCCCTGTTGCTCTTTCCTTTGAGCACAGTCTCCCTGTAGCACTACTGTTGTGACTTCACAAATGTGTGTGTGCGTGACAGCTCCTGGCCCCTCGGGATGGTAGCAGCTAAGTCAGCTGAAGTTATAGGTCTCTTCGATCTACTGGCAGATTTTGTGCATGTTCTGGTTAATTTTATCCTTTTATTTGTGATAAGTATTGCAGAATGGTAAGTAAAGACTGAGATACCACGCATGGGCTTAGGAAACTATGTGCCCTGCTGCCTTAGAGTGTAAGCATCTAACTTCTTGAGGCTTCTTTGGAAATGTGACTGAGAATTAGAGCAGGTCTTGATAGCTCTTGGATTTGGAAATCCTTTGTGGATACGTTTTTAAAACTGTGAGGGCTCAGCATTGGTCTTAGGTTGACCTACTGTGTGAACTTGTCCAAGCCACTGTTCTGATTTTCCCTTTTTAAGAAAAAGGAGTGCTGCCAGTTTGTCATCTAGAGCTCAGCCAGGAACCACTGAAAATGGGGAAAGGAGGAAACATGATCTTTTGTTTTCAAAAGACCCTGTAAGTCAAGGAGAACCAAAAGACTCTATCAGTTGCTCTTGTTAGAGTGTATTTTGGATCAAAATTAACACTGATTTTATTACAATGTAAATGTGGAGTCCTTGGCCTAGGGGGAAGAGGCTAATCTAGCCACCTAAGCAATGTTTACAAGGGCATGGAGTGACTGACAGACTCTATAGATTCAGTATGTGTCACGTCCAAGGTGAGATTAGTGATGTGAATAGAACAAAGCCCATGTCATCTGTTCTGGCTGTGAATGCCCTGAAGCTTTGTTTTCATTACGATGAACTCAGCCAACTGGAGCATTTTATTAGTGTATCAAGAAGAAAATGTCATGCTTTGTTCTGTGCATTGATTGCTTTTTTTCAGCTTTGAAATGTAAAACTTACATGTCTGACTATGAGTAAGTTGTTAATGTGACCTTTACTCACAGTCTAGACATTCACGGGTTTGCAGCTGGCTTCACGGTGGCTGCTGCATGCCCCCATCACAACTGCAGGTGAACACATGAGCTATCACTTAAAGGGCATAGGAAAAGGATCTCTATGGCTGTAGAACTTCATCTCACATAAGCTCATGTGAAGATCAGCACAATGTCATACTGGTTCTGCTCTTTGATATCTCATTTTCCATCTTTACTCTTAGAAATAAGGCTTTGGATCAGCATGGCTCTTTGATTTTGAAGGTCATGATTGCTGTAATGCTTGATTCTTTGCTTTTTTCCTTCTCCTTACCTCTGTCTTTATATTTTTCTCTCC
Organism: Rissa tridactyla; assembly: GCF_028500815.1. Lineage (NCBI taxonomy): Eukaryota > Metazoa > Chordata > Aves > Charadriiformes > Laridae > Rissa > Rissa tridactyla. The sequence goes on from NC_071478.1 coordinate 12,582,267, forward strand.
TTATTCCTTCTGTCTCCTTTTTGCAGACTAGTTCCACTATGTCTCTGATTTCTGAACCCTCCCTAGAACCGATTCCCAGTTCAGCAAATCCAGACTTCAGCAACACTTCTCACAGTCCAACAGTGCTATCCCATTCCAAACACCCTTCTGCAAGTCACAGCGGGGACTCGACAGTGCCAACATCTGCCCCCTCAGCAGTCCTCTGCATTGAGGAAGGCAGTAACACTGCAGCTCTGCCTACTGCAGGGCATTCTGCTGCTCTTCCATGCACGCCCCGTTTGCCACAAACGGTCCCTGTGCCCCCACCACGAGTCTCTTCTAGTTATGCTACTCGTGGGCAGCAGGTGACCTCTGCAAGCTTGATTCGGCTGAGCAGAAAGTCTGACTCTTCTAGAAACGGTTCCCGGGCTGTGCCGGCTTCCAGTGTGGAGCTTCTGTGTAGATCTGCTACTGTGGAGGCACAAGGCCTAGAGTACGATTCAGCAAAAGAGACTGAGAAGGAGCAGAGAACTGATCCCAAAATCTCTAGTGTATCAATTTCAAACGCTTTAAATGTTCAAGGGAAGGGGCAGACACCTAAAGAGCTGGATCAGCAGGGAGCATTCAGGGACAATTCAGCCCTTCCTTCCCAGGGCAGAAGTGTGGAAATGGTTTTAGATGAGCTGTGGGCCCTGGGGCTGTCAGCACATGTGCCAGAGGTACATGCAAAGAGTGACGGTGTTTTGAATCCTGTGTATGAACCTTCTGTTGTGGTCCTGGATCGGTGGGATGTCTTCCCAGACACTAAAAACCAGTTGAGCTTTGTAGTGGAGCAAGGACAGGAGGTAAAAGCTGAAGTACCACATGAAACCAAGGACTGTCCTGATTTGGTCAAGAAGAGGCAGGGCAGAGAGAGAGAGAGAACTCCCAGGAAGGCAGGTACTGCCAACATGAACAAAACCAGAGGAGACGAGGAAAACGAGCAGTTCGGAAGCTCTGCAGTTGCTCCAGAATCTCCTGAAAAGATTTGGAAAGCTGAATGGGATCTGCCTTGCGTCTCCAAACCACCCATTGAGAGGATTTCCGCATCAGGCCAGGCAGGCACTGAATGAATGTAGGAGTAGGACAAGTCCGAGCTAGGACTGTTCTGACAGTGCACTAACATTTTGTGTGTGGTGTGAGTGTGCTCACCCACACTAACAGCATGCAGCTCTGGGCAATGTAACCGACAGCTGCATGTCACGGAGGTTTGAAATCCTCTGCTTTATCTTGTGGTCTATTCTGCATGTTGGTCAGCAGCACAGAACACGGCAGTTTGTAGGGACTTCCCTGTAAAATAGACTTTTATTCCATAGCTGGGGTAATACTCAGTCCACAGAGGCTTCTTCAACGTTAAAGGGCTATTTCCCGCCACTGGAGGATGTTCCTGACTTGGGATGGCAGCTCTGGTAGCCTTTTTAGGTCTCATTGCTGGGGCTGTTAGTGTTCCTTCCAGTGTTGGAAGTACGCTTTGTGCACCAGACATCTCTGACCAAGGGTTGTATGCCTGGAAAGGGCAAACACAGAGAGGCTGCTCTGTGCCCTTGTGATGCTGAGGTTTCTTTAATGCTCAGTGGAGTGGTCGTGCTGTACCTCCTATCTTGGCTTCCTGCTGGTTAATCTTTCCCTTCCTTTTCTAGATAGTTATTTTTGGCTGCTGTGATTATCCTTACGGGGTTTTTCCTTGCACTGAGTCACTGTTCTGGGCTGTGCCAAGAAGAATTTTGGCATTGTGGAATAAATGTCATCACTCTTCCTGCTCACAGTTGTCACTAATGGCTTGAGTTTGTGCTGTTGCATCTTGGGGCTTGCTCTGACATTGCTCTTCTCTGCTGATACTATTACCTTTGTCATTTAGATTAAATCTTTAATCAAGAGGACAAAAGAGACTGCGAATGTGCATCCAATGTATCGTGACCTCTCTCCAAGACGTAAACTAGGTCCTGCCATATTTCACAAGACTGAGTCCCAAGATCACTTGATTGAAGAGCTGCAGGACAAACTGGGCATCGCTAAGCAGGAAGAATGGAAAAGCCAGGATGACTGGCTGGCAGAGGGGGTCATTATCACTGCCAGACCCCAGGGGGAAGAACAGAATGGTGGACAGCAAGTAGAGAAGGTAGAAAGCAGGGACATGGGCTGGGAAACTCCAGCATGTCCCTCTGTCCAGACAGCATTGTGTGGAGGTGCAGATTTAGTTTTTGGGTGTCCTAAGCAACATGAAGAACTAGCTCTTTCTACTCACCCTTGTCTGGCCTGAAAAGCAAACTGGCACTTAGGTCCTAGTTTTTGATGTTTAGGAATTGGAGTGGGATCTGAGCGTGCTGGTGATGGTACCTGTTTGGGCAGTCTGCTACTATCACCTATCAAATGTCAATGCGGGGATTGTTTTTAAAACCAGACCTGTCAGAGAGGCGTGCTTGGTTTTCCCCAATACTGTACCTCTGCAGGAAGTTCTGGGTGTAAGACGGTGCTCTTCCTTTAGCTACACAGGGAAGCATGTTTTCTAGTTCCCTTCTCTTTCTTGCTGCTTTTTCCCCTTAAATAAACGTAGTGGTAACAACTAGCCTTCCTGTTGTAGGAAGTACTTGTTCCTCTTTGCATTTGTTCATGTTTCTTCTTCCTCTGTGTCTTTCTAGGTGGTTTTTCCTCCAGAATCCCCGCTCCCCCCAAGGAGGACAGTCTCTGTTCCAGCCTCTCCCCCGCTCCAGCCTTCCAAAGAAGCTGCAAAGACAGTCCCTGCTAATGCCGCTCCCTCTCATCTCTCTGTCCCTGCGCCTCTCCTCCCACTCCCGCCTCAGCCTTCCCATGTGCCATCTACCTCAGCTCCGAGTCCAGTCTCTTCCTCTTCCTTCAGCTTGGCTCCCCAGCCTCTCTTTCAGTGGGAAACTTCTGATGATGATTATCATGAGCTTTCTGGTGTGGGCACCCCTCCTGAAGATCCTAGGCACTCGTGTTCTCCCCAGGCCTGGACCCCTAGCACCAAGACAGTTGTTTCTGTTGGCTGTCAGACTGAAGATGAAGCTTTCTTCCCACAGATGCAGGCAGGCTTACCTCTTCTGGGTTGTGTTTTTAGCAGTGTTTTCCAGTCTAAATACTGCTCCCAGCTTGATAGCTCAGTAGATAGAATGTTCAGGTAAAGGCTAGTACTGAACTGCTAGATAGAAGGGGACTATTTGGCAATATCTAATCCCAGCTGTGCCTGTCTAGCACTGCAAAGTACATGCCTATGCAATAACCTGCTGGGGTGTGAGTGGTTACTGTCTGTCCTGACTTTGTGCAGCAGGGACTCTGGTTCCCTCTGAGGTGAAGGAGGCAGCTCTGAAGCACAGGCTGCAGATCTCCCTTGGAGTGGGCAAAACCTTGATACTGGAAGGAGCAAATCAGCAGTCATTCCTGGTTTGCCTGTTTAGGCAGGTGTCCACAGTGTGAGTGGATTTTGGGGAGGAGATGATCAAGAGCTGTGTTCTGCATCTCCTGTCAGGGAAGGGCTGCAGCTCCAGGATGGTGGGAAGTCTTAATGTATATGAGCACTGCAGTACTGTGCAATGTTAGATGTATAGGCAGCTTTCAAGCAGTGAGCGAGGAAGCACCTCTGCATCTTGAACTGTTGTACTTTTCAGGTGACCTCTGCTCCTCCCCTCGTCCACAGTGCCAATCTGCCGGCTGCTCATGCGCCACTGGGCCCCCCAGCCCCTGAGAAGGCAGGACCTCCTTTCTGTTTCTTCAGCATGGTGTGCTCTACTGGTCTATGAGTGTGCTGCAGATGCTGCCAGGATCTGCTCTGAGAACTCCCACCGCCATTAATGTACATGTTACCCTGTTGTGCGTGGTTTGTTGCTCATAGAGCTCCTAACTGAACTTGAGTGATGGCAGATCTCATGGGTGAAGGTGTGAATTTGAAGGGCCTTTGCATGACAAATTTATGTGGATGCTGTGCTGAGTGTCCCCTATAAACAGCAGGCATTACGTGTGGGAGCTGGGAACAAACCTCTTTCAGGTGGGGACTCATCTGTGAGCTGTTGGGAAGGCTGTGTCCCAGGCCAGGTAGAAATTGTAGCGTGCATAGGTGGTTGTGCTGGCACTGAGGTCAGCTGTGGCTTGCAGGAGTGTGTGGTCCTTACAGGCAAGGGTGAAGTGCTCTGTTGCTACATGTTGAATTCATCTCATCTTCTTTCTCTCCAAATGGTATTTATCGTTTGTGTGTGGCATTTTTCCTGGTGGCCTGGTGGCCACAAGCCCCTGGTTAGAGTGAGAGAGGATATGAGTCTCTTGACACAGTGCAACCCTTTTCCTCCTGCTGTGCCATGCAACAGGCCCTGGCTTTGTCCTGGACCTCTGGCCTGGCTTTGTTTACAAAGGTCTGTTGTCTCCCCCCTGTGAAAAGTCTCCTTGCAATGGTGTGCTTTGGAGACATTCATGGTAACCATTAGGTAGCAAATAACTTCTGTGTGGCAGAGGGTTTGTTTTAGGCTCAGGACATTGGGGTGTGATGAGGCTGTTCTGTGCTGCTGGACTAGGAGAGAGTGCAAGTTATGGGATGGCTGGGAGGAGAGAGGAGGGGAGAAACCGTTCAGCTCCATTGGGAGTCATGCTGGATGCAAGGCATGGCTGATGAGGAGTGTGTGTAAGAAAGCTAAAATTATGTATGTCATGAGAATTTTTATACAAATGAGTGGAAACCAGGGTTTGTCATTGAGTAAACTAGTCTGCTACAAGTGTGACCAGCTGCAGGAGAGGGAATAGAGCTCCTCCTGTGGCTGGAAGGGCAGGTTCTGCCAAGGCTGTGAAGCACTTCAGTGTGTCCCTGCTGCCCTGGCTGTGCTGGCAGCAGGCTGGTGAGTTCTTCTCAAGTGTAGATTTTATGTCTATTTTAATCTGTCCTCTTAGTAAGAGAAAATGTGCTCCAGACCAACATCTCAGGGAGGCACTTCTTTGGGTCTCTCTAAACCTGACAGTAGCTATTGCAGTGCAAAGTCAGCTAAAATAATGTGTATTTCATTATTGCAGTTTGCCTGCAATGGGGGCTTTGGTGGCCAAAGAGAGCATATACTTTGTTTATAAGTTATGAACCTAAGTAAAACATTTCTCCCCCTCCTCTGGGAAGCCTTTCCAAGAAGCCATGTGTACTGCAGTGGTGTGAGTTTCAGAAACAGCCTCTGAGACAAGTATCTTAATCCCTTTTGCCCCACCCCTGTGCATTTCCAGCGGTCTGACAATAGACGTGGCAGTCTTTCCATTGCAGTCCTGTCTGCTAGGGCTCTGCTGTGGATGCACTGCCCTCTCTGTAGGTAAATAGCAGGCAACTTGAAGGGAGTCATTTCCTTCCTGCTTCCACTTGCTTAACTCAGGCAGAGGATGAGAGCCACCTGATGGGGGCAAAAGAGACTTGGCAAAAAGATCTGCAGAAGGTGGTGCAAAGAGAGGGAGGGGAAGGGAGAAGATACTCTAGCTTAAAAGGAGGTGAGATGAGGAAGAGGGATCTCTTATCAGAGAGGAGAGAGTGACAACTGAGAGGGCAACAGCATAGAAATAGAGAGAGGTCAAGAGGAAGGGGCCCTTTGGATGTTGTCTCTGCTTTGTCAGCTGGCCAGGACCTGACGAAGTAAAGGGAGATTTTTGGCAGAGGCATAGCACTGTGCTGACTGCTTGGGATCTGCTGGTGACTTCCGCTATATGCGCAGTGAAGGAAAATGAAATCTTCAGTTCACAGCTCTGCTGTTACGCGTCCCAGGGTGTCTGCATGTCTCTGAACGGGCAGAATACATGTGTGTACTTGATCCTGGCTCTCACTGGTTTCTGCAGAGAGCGTAGCCGTCTCCTGGCAATCTCCTGTCTGTCTCTACAGAGGAGCCACTGGCAGCAACAGCAGGCATTTATCTTGTAAGCACAGCAGCACTTGCCTTACAGTCTTTGTTTTCTCTTCCCTGCAGTTCATGGCGCAGGGGAAAGCCGGTAGCAGCTCCCCTCCATCCACAGCCTCCAAGCCTGGCAGTCAGCTGGACACCATGCTGGGAAGTCTCCAGTCTGACCTGAACAAACTGGGTGTAGCGACAGTTGCCAAAGGTGTCTGTGGAGCCTGCAAGAAGCCTATTGCTGGGCAGGTGAGTTGAAGGTGCTGTCTCATTGCTGGATCTTGGGCTGCCGCTGGGAGTAATGGGGAGGGCTGTTTCGTGAGGCTGAAGAGACTGGAGATGCTGGAGAAACTGAAGTACTCTATTTATCCACTGGCTAGGTACGCTGTAAGCTCCTCCAGTGACCTCTACCCTGCCCTTGAGGGACTGCCCTCTCCTGAGATGATAGGTAATTCAGTTTTCATGCTACCCCAGTCCAGGGCTCACTTGAGTAGTAGAACTTGTCATTCTTGCTGACCTCCAGCTGGTATCTTGTCATGTGGTCTAGGGGAGAGGGAGATAGAATTGTCCTTCATAATTTGTCTTCCCAACAGGTAGTTACAGCCATGGGGAAAACCTGGCACCCTGAGCACTTCGTCTGCACCCACTGCCAGGAGGAGATTGGGTCACGTAACTTCTTTGAGCGGGATGGTCAGCCCTACTGCGAGAAGGACTATCACAACCTCTTCTCCCCTCGCTGCTACTACTGCAATGGGCCGATCCTTGATGTAAGTTCCTTGGGGGTGATTAAGGGCACTGGCAAGATGCTGCAGGCCTAGGTGTTTAAAACTTCACTTCACCCATGTGTCCTGGGTGGAAGATTTTGTTTGGGGACTTCTATTTTTCCTTTGCCCTGGCTCTGAAAGGGAAACAACTTGGCACAGTCAAATTCTTACACTAATGAGAGGAGTTAGTTCCTCTTACCTTTGCTGAAGTTCCTTCAGAACCCCGCATCGCTCCATCATTCTGGTAATGATTCCTCAGCATTTGTCTGTTGGTAGCCTGTAGTAGCAGGCACCAGTGCTAGTCCTGAGAGCTGGACGGGGCCCTGTATAAGGGAGGAAGGAGTGCGTAAGATCCTTTTAGGGTAAAAAAAGTGTGCAGTGGGGAAAGCCTGAATGAGCCAGAGATGGGGAAGAATTGACTCAGCTCTCTAAAGGACAGTCTATTTTAATGCACTCTCTTGTCAGTACCAATGTGAATGTGATCTTCCCCTGACCCAGCCCCGCCTTACCTCCAAGCCGGAGCCATCATTTACATGAGTTGCACTTTGTCTTCCTCTGAACAGAAAGTGGTGACGGCTTTGGACAGGACATGGCACCCTGAACACTTTTTCTGTGCCCAATGTGGAGCTTTCTTCGGACCTGAAGGTATTGCTGGTTTATGCAATCTCCTCCCTGAACTGCAGACAAGTGTGTAAGGCAGAGCTGCTAGCAGGGGACAGCCTGAGAGGTGACAGGGGAACTGCTGAAGATGGAAGTTCCAAGGGATATAGCTGTTTATGGGGGAAGGATGCTAGCAGAAATCTTCTTTTCTCCCCGGAGAGGAAGGGTATGCGTGTACATGTACACGCGTAGGATAGGAAGAGCAGCAGAACAAGGAACGGCTACCTGCTGTGTCTGCGTTAGCAGAGGGAAGGATGATCCTGCCCCTGCTGGTTACCCTGCAGAACGTGGCTGGCCACAGGTAAAGATGAGAAGCTGATACTCTTTGCCTCTCTTTTCCTTTGGCAGGATTTCATGAGAAGGATGGCAAAGCCTATTGCCGCAAGGACTACTTTGACATGTTTGCTCCGAAGTGTGGAGGTTGTGCCCGGGCTATCCTGGAAAACTACATCTCTGCCTTGAACACCCTGTGGCACCCTGAATGCTTTGTCTGTCGGGTAAGAAACCCAAGGTCCTTTGCTGCTGCTGTACGACCCCTCTCATTTCCACCCTGCAGGCATCTGGTCCCTTATCAGGAAACGGCGTCTGTGGGGTAGCGAAGGGCAGCCAGCCAGCCCCACAAGATAAAAACATGTCAGCAACCAAACACCTTCTTGTTCCTCTGCCTGTTTACATTAAACTTTCTAGCTGCTTTGCTCTTTCTGTTCCCAGCTGCAATTATGGGCTTCTGCAGCAGCTCGCAGATAAACAGAGACATTTTCTGTGACCTTTAAATAATTATAAGCTAAGCTTCTCTCTAAGCACTTGCCTCAGCAATCAGATTTTGAAGCTCTTCCTCCCATGTTCCATCTGACAATGTAAACTAATGAGACTGACCTTGTTCAGACAAACATGCAAGTCAGTGAAATAGTGGCAGGCTCCATACAACAGGCATAATAAACAGGAATACTGCAGATTAAATGCTTGGCACTCTTTCAGAGAGCCTTGCAAATATTAACTCTTGCAGGCCCCAAGAGATGAGCAAAATCAACCAGTGTTTCCTGGAGTGGGAAAGAAAGGCAGAGACCAGAACAAGCAGCAGAACCACAAGCTGTCAGTTCCTGGTATGATGCTCGGAGCAGACTGTCACCACGCTGTTGGGACTGCCTGCCCAGATTATCTGTGGCTCCCAGAGTGGTGTGCAGGGAGCGGAGGCAGAAGATGGCAGTCCTAACTGTGTGGAACTGGGGAGGGCTGTGCCTTTTTGTGCAGAGAATGAGACTTCTGTCGAGCAGTTCTGCTCTCCTTTCACCCTGCTGCCTCACTGCCTGTATGAGTGAGGCCAGCACTGCTGTCTTCCATGACATGAAGCGGGATTCTCTTCCTGTTTTTGCTAAAGCAGAGCAGACTTTTCAGCTGTCCTGCTGACTGAGGGAGGAGGCTTTGTTGAACTAATTGTCAGCATTAGAAAAGTCTTGACTCACTGCAGGCAAACTGCATTTTTCCAAGTATTGTGAGTGTTCAGCTGTCCATGGCTCTGCATGCTGTTTGCTGGACTCCTGTGTACATGTGCGGGTCCAGCTGTGTGTGACATCGTGTGTCCTCCCTGGGAAGAGGATGGTGTTGGGGCTCAGCAAAACCAGGATTCTGGAAATCTTGCTTCTCCTGTTGGCCTTGATGCTGATGTGTTCAGAAATCTGACAGTATAATTAACTCTCCCCCACACCTGCTGCCTCAGTTTCCCACTTGTACAAGGAGAGGGGTCTCTCCAGTTTTGTGGGGATGGTGGGTGCTTCTGCTGCAGGTTCTGAAGTGTAGAATCTCAGCTGTCTGATGCTGAGGGGGGTGAGGAGCTCTGGATGCTAATAAGCACATAACTGGTGCGTCCTCTTCTCCTAATCTATTCAAAATGATTGGCACTGTAGAGCAAACAGCAGTTTCTCCCGGTAAAGATGCGTGTGTACCTGGTGGAGGTATTTCAGGATGGATGATGCTGCACAAAGTGTACCTGTGTAATGCCAGCCATTCTGGAGAGGTCACTTGTAAAGATTAATTGTGCCTCATTTTCTCAGCTGGAGCTAGTCCCACGTTCATCAGAATTCTGATGCATGAAAGGCTGTGTTGGTCCCTGCTTCTGCCTGCTGTTGTGGGGAAGCTGGAGTGAGATTAAAAAAAAAAAACCAACAGGGACAGGTGCTGCAGTGTTTCCCGTCTCAGAGGAAGGGAGCGTTCTCCTTTCTCCTGGCTGGATGCGTCTGGTAGCTCATCTGTAGTATGTTCTTCATAGAAGTGAAAACAGCTGGGGGAAGGGGCATAGTTAATTCCCTTGCTTGTGGCTGTATCTGTCCATCTGTCAGCCTTTCCTTGGAAACTCTTCTTGATGGACAGAGTTTGGCTCTTTGGACAACAGGACGATGCTGTTCCACCCTGCCCACAGTACAGCTAGGCTGTGCCACAGAGCAGAGGAGGCTTGTGGAGCTGCCCGCATCCCCAGCTTGTTATACAATCTGTCCCCTTCTGCTTTGTCCTCCTGCAGGAATGTTTCACACCATTCATCAATGGCAGCTTCTTTGAGCATGACGGGCAGCCCTACTGCGAGGTGCATTACCACGAGCGGCGTGGCTCGCTCTGCTCCGGTTGCCAGAAGCCTATCACAGGACGCTGCATCACTGCTATGGGCAAGAAATTTCACCCCGAACACTTTGTCTGTGCCTTCTGCCTCAAGCAGCTCAACAAAGGAACCTTCAAAGAACAGAATGACAAGCCCTACTGCCAGAACTGCTTTCTCAAGCTCTTCTGTTAGAGGCATCATAGATGGGCGCTAAGCATCTTTCTGCCACCCCCTTGGCAGTTCTGTCTCTCTGAACATTACTGTGATTTAGAAACCTTACCAGGCAGGGGAGGAGGGTGGGTGGGGTGGGGTGGGAGTGCTTTCTGCTGCTGTGGAGAGGCAGTAGATCCAGAGACGAGACGGACCATTAAACTGGAAATGCCCTTGCTGTGTCTCAGTAGAGAGAGGCAGAGTCCCCTCGTTACGGTGTGCGTGTCTGTGTGTGTGACTGACAGCTGAGCTTAGCTCGAGGGCTCCAACAGGCAGATTTTACCCAGCCCCCTCCTGGCAGAAGGAGTCTTTGCCAGTACGTTTCAGCCTGTGTCAGCGCTCCAAGCAAATCGTGACACTTGCTGACAATGCAGCCCTCTGCTTTGACACCTCTTTCTCAGGCTTTTGTCTGCACGCCTGCAGTCTGAGCAATAGCACAGCGAGGGCACCCTGTGATCTCAGTGCCACCCTGGCTCTGCTCACTAAAGCCACATGCCATGTGTGACTTGCTGAGATCAGAGCGCCAGCGCAGGCAGCCAAGACCCTGCAAGGGTCTCTCCAGTTCCATTACACTGTAAGGAGATGATACCACTTACTGTTTTTGGTTTTGTTTGGTTTTTTTTTTTTTTTTGTTAAGAGGATACAAGATTAACATTACTCTGTGGGGTGGGTTGTTTTTTTTTTTTTTTCCCCTAGTTTATTATTCTCTGCCTTTTCTCAACACACTGGAGCAGAAGGTGGAGTAAGCCCTGACCGTCCCTCAGCACTGGTGTGCTCCTGTGGGTGACATCCTAGGCCAGGCACTCTCTTGTCACCACCCAGGCCTGCTCAGGGCTTCTGCCCCCCTTGCCTGCTGCTCCCGGGAAAGAGGAAGAGGCATCGTCCCTTCTTTAAAAGCAGATGCAGAGAGGTTAGAGCACAGCCTTTTTCATCCATCCCTGTCATGAGCGAGTGGGACGTGTGCGTGTTTATCTGGCCTGAAACTCTCCCATCTATCGGGGCCTGAAACTGTCACAAGAGCGAGAAGTGGAGGGGTTTAAGAAGCCAGGAAAAAAACAAAAAACAACCAAACTTTATATCCTTTCTTCCTCTCTTTGCTAATGAGACCTGTCAGTCCCTTGGTATTTCCCTTTTCTGTGCTCCTTAAACATGTTCTGCTGAGAGATGCTAGAGCAATAACCTTTTATATTGACTGTTACTGGTATAACAAGTCCCTTGGGTCAGGTGTGTGTGACACACTTGGAGTTTTACTGTCAAAGTAAATACTGTATCCTGTCTTTGATAAGAACTGTAGATTTCTACACTGATTTTGAATTCATACCTAATTTACTTTTAATCCTCTTATACAGAAATTGGTTTTGAAGTGATTTTAAGAAAGCAACTTTTATATCAAGCTGTGCTGTTCTAGGCAGTGTGCCAGTTGTGCTGGTTTACTGCATCTGTAACCTCAACGCTTTGTTAAGCCTAACTAACATTGAATATTTTCTTTTTATTGCAGGTTGGGAGGGGCTGGAATCTATGGGGAAGGGAATGTGACTTGTATTTTTTTTTTCCTAGCACAGGCAGGTGAACTGTGAATAGCTTTTTATTTTTTTTTCCCCTGCTCCCCCCGCCCCCCTCCTCTGGGTCACCTAAAAGTGTGTTTTTGGGTTTTTATTGTAACCTGTAAACTGCTGTATTTGAATCACCTGTCATTCTCCCAAAGCCCAGCTTCCAGGATGTTCTAGTCGAGTCTTAATATGATGCTGCAGCAGGGAAGAACTCAGACCTTTGCCCTTGGTTTCTCCTCTTCAGCCACCTGAAACCAGAGCAAGGCTAATTGGGGAAGGGGTTCCTTTTCTCCTGTGGAAGAAAGGTCTTGTGACTAAGGAGAAGAATTTGGGAGAGACAGACCCTGTTCCTGACTAGCTGTGTGTAACTTTGGGCCAGTCACTAAACCTTACTGTGCCTCAGTTTCCCCATCTGTAAAATGGGGGCAGTTTAGCCTGGATTTGTGAGGTTATTGTGAGGCTTAGTTCACGTTTGCCAAAGCACTTTTAGGTCTCTGGCTGGAGGGTGCTATGAAAGGTGAAATACTACGTTGAAATACCTGATGGCGTTCTGTGGTAACAGCCGAAGCAGCACAGGGAGTGGTGTTCGGAATTAACTTCTCCGGAGCGCTACAGCAGTATCACCATCGACAGCGGTTGTGCTTTTCAGGTGCACTGGGGCTCCGGGGGCAGCTGTGTCAAAAACCAGCCTGACCTTGGGCTGGGATCTGCCGGTTGCTGTCCTGCCTAACCTCGCTGCGGTGCTTTGCTGCCCTGCTTGGGCCACTGGAACTGTTTTTCACCGTTTTCCCCATACAAATGAGCCTCAGCGTGTGGTGGTGAGAGCGAAGGGAGCTGTGGAAGCACTAGAGCTAAAGTTGTGTCGACTGGGCTGAGTGCAGCACCTGGCGGGTTGGTGAGGCAAGAAACCTCACGCATTTGGCTTTTCTGCTTTGAAATCAATTTGACTTAAAATGGACACTGTAAGTTGTGTGTGTTTGTCTGCAAAGGTCAACTTTCAGCCCCTCTAGGAGGACTCAAAAGCTGTGTAGTGTTGAGGGTGCCAAAGGGGGCGAGAAGGTGCTTCTGGCGCTACCGCAAACTGTGTCATCATGTGCCTCAGTTTCCCTCCCCGGGGAGTCTTTAACCTACCTCACTGCTGGTTGAGGCTTGCCGAAGTGACACAAGGAGGCTTGTCTGTCGTTAGTGCTTAACAGAGATCGTCACACACTCTCCTCCTGAGCAAGATGTGGAGCATGTCCTGGAGTTACCCGGTTTCTGACATGCTGAGATGCTACGTGGGTGCTACTCTGCCAAATAATGACTTTTTGGTGCCTGCTGCCCCTTTGGATGTCCAAAATGCCTGTTGTGTGATTGCAGGTGCAGTTTTAGGGGAGCTGCGTGTGGAGAGAGCCGGGGGGCGAGGGCTGGGGGTGGTGCCGGAGGAGGGACCGGTGCCATGGCAGGTCCCCAGGGGAGGGTGGGTGGGTGACCCGGGAGCTGTTCCTGGGCAGGTTTTGTCTTCAAAGGCTCTGTGGGCAGCCCCCCTGGACCAAGCGCTGCCCCTGGGGAAGGCCGGGGCTGGGCTGGGGGCTGCTCCGCTGGGTTGATAGTTATTTGGTAACTTTTCTCCCGTGTAAACTTCTAACTCCGCTTTCTTTTTTTTTTTTTTGTTTCCATTTAAAATTCTTGCAGTTACGCTAATAAAATTTTTACCATTATTCTCACGTGTGTGTTGCGATTTGTTTCTCGTCCCTAAGCTTGTGAGGAACCAGACACGGAGCGGGGTCCCCCGGCTGGGGCTGGGGAGCGGGGGGAGCTGCGCGGTCCTCCGGCCGCCAGGGGGCGCCTCTTGCCTTCCGCCACGGCGCGGCCTCCTGCGCCGCACGTCCTGTAAGCGGCAGGCGGCGCTGGTCCAGTGAGAACGGCGGCCCGCCCTGATTGACAGGCAGCGGGCAACCAATGGGTTGAGGAGAGGTAGCTCCGCGGCCGCCTGCGATTGGGCGTGAGCCGCGGTATAAAAAGAGGTGGGCCCGCCCTCCGGCCTTTCTTTCCCGGAGCCCTCGTGGAGGTGGGTGCGCGGCGCGGCGGCTCCCGTGGGCCCGGGGCGGGCCTGGGCGGCCGGGCCGGGCCGGGCCGGGGTGGGTCCGCACCGTGCCCGGGGTGTACCGGAGGTCCTGGGCTGCGGGGCGGGCAGCGCGGAGCCGCGGGGAGGCGGAGGCGGGGGAAGGGAGGGGTGCGGGCCCGCCTAAGCCGCGCTTCTCCCTGGCAGGTCCCAGCTCGTCTTTAAACCCACCGGGCGATCCTTGGAGCACCGCCGCGATGCCCAGGGAAGACAGGGCTACGTGGAAGTCCAACTACTTTATGAAAATCATCGTGAGTATCGGCGCGGCCCCGCAGGGCTGAGGCCCGGCGATCGCGGCCCGCAGGGAGCGGGCCTGGCGCTGCTCGGGGTGTGTCTGCGAGGGGGAGGGCTTTTAAAAAAAGAGATGGGGTGCCGTAGGTTGTCTGTTTAAGGACCGATTACGAGGCAATAGGAGGAGATTAAGGTAGTCCACATCAGACCGTTTTTAAGGCTCCTGTGAGAATTTGCTGTAGCAGTTACAGAGATAACTTGTTTCGGGATCTAAAGAGATAGCTGAGTGAAAGGTGCAGCCGTGTTGTGCGCCCAACGTCATTTTAAACCGAGCACTCTAAAACTTCAGACAGTTGGGTTTTTTTTGCATTTAAACATGTTGAGGTTTTAATGCTGTTCTGTGCAGTGTTCCAGATTTCTTTGGATACTTACAGTGTTTTTCTTGGCTGTAGCAACTCCTGGATGATTACCCAAAATGTTTCATTGTGGGAGCAGACAATGTGGGATCCAAGCAGATGCAGCAAATCCGTATGTCCCTGCGTGGGAAGGCTGTTGTGCTGATGGGGAAGAACACGATGATGCGCAAAGCTATTCGTGGTCATCTGGAGAATAATCCTGCTTTAGAAAAGTGGGTAACACTGTCTGAATGTACTCCTGGGTCCTCTGGGAGGAGGAGAAGTTGTGAGTAGCAGAACTGAAGGCTGTTGTCTTTCTTTCAGGCTGCTGCCTCACATCCGTGGGAACGTGGGCTTTGTCTTCACCAAGGAGGATCTGACTGAGATCCGGGACATGCTGCTGGCTAACAAGGTAGGGGAGATCAGCTCTCACTGTGTCTCTGGGCTGGCAGATACAGACTTAAAAATAAAACTGAAACTGCATGGGGGATACCTGATTATTAGGAGTCTTCATGGGTTGGGTGCTAGGCCCCTGCAGCTTTAGCCAAACGGCTCAAATTCAACTTCTGTCTCGCTTGTGTGTGCCTGGGTGATGTCCATCCTGGAGGAACGCTTCAGGAGGGAGTTGATGCCATCCCACGAGATCTGAGAGGTGAGCATTCTTCCAGCTTCTCATTTTTTCTTCCTCCAGGTGCCAGCAGCTGCCCGTGCTGGTGCTATTGCTCCTTGTGATGTGACTGTGCCGGCACAGAACACTGGTCTTGGACCTGAGAAGACCTCCTTTTTCCAGGCCTTGGGCATCACCACGAAGATTTCCAGAGGAACCATTGAAATTCTGGTTAGTGAGCAGCATGCTGCTGTTGTTAAAGCTCCTTGACTGGAGGGCCCTGATTGTGGCGGTTGAGGGAGCTCTAAAGATCAAACTCTGACTGCTGCACTTTGGGAACTCAAAAGAGGATGTCTGGCTTGGCTTGGCTTGGCTGTGCAGTGCGGGGGAATTTAAATTCTCCATCAGATCTCAGCTGCATGGCTGGGCTCTGCTGGAGGAAGTCTTGGGCCGAGCTACCTGCAAGTAATGCAGGAAGGGCACTGCCTTTCTCCTGGTTGAGATGCGCTTGCTTGTGTGGTCGAGGGCTTTCTCAACTGGTGGAGCTGGACACGGCGCCTGTTTTTGTTGTGCTTGTTTGTTCCTTCAGTTCCATCTCTTGCCATTGGAAATGTGCATTTGTGTCCAGTTGCATTGATGTGCCTGAATTTCTTTGCGCATATTCACTGCTTTCCCCCTTGTTTCCTCAGAGCGATGTGCAGCTCATCAAGACTGGAGACAAAGTGGGTGCCAGCGAAGCCACCCTGCTGAACATGCTGAACATCTCCCCCTTCTCCTTCGGGTTGGTGATCCAGCAGGTCTTTGACAATGGCAGCATTTACAATCCCGAAGTGCTGGACATCACCGAGGAGACCTTGCACAAGCGCTTCCTGGAGGTGAGTGCCACAGCCCATGTCCATTCTGCTCTACCTGTGCCTTGCTGCTGTGGCAGCCAGCACTACTGCAGAATGAAGGATCGTCTCCGGTATTTTCCATGGGGTCCTGCAAAGCTAGGAGTTCTCCCTGGTGCCCTGCAGAAACAGTCTGTCAGGGAGTACCTTCTGTAGGCTTTTGCACTTGAAGCTACTTCAGAAAGCGTTTGAGGCCATTTAAATCGTTGTCTGATTTCACTGGAGCTGTGTTACTTGCGTGCATTGTACGCAGTGTAGAAATGTGCCATCATCTGCCGTGGTTTCTAGTCCCGTTTATTTCTCTCTCCTCACAGGGTGTCCGTAATGTTGCCAGCGTCTGTCTGCAGATCGGGTACCCCACCATTGCTTCTGTGCCCCACTCCATCATCAACGGGTACAAGCGGGTCCTGGCTGTGGCAGTGGAGACCGACTACACCTTCCCGCTGGCTGAAAAGGTAATTAATGGCTGAGCGATCTGCTGCACAGAGGGCTGTCAGAAACGCAGCTGGGCCTTGCCACAGAAGCCTTGCATGTCACGTCATCTGAAAGGACTCAGACCCACCTGTGTGTGAGGGACTTGTCCTGGGAAGGGGCACTTGCGTCCTTGTGTTCTGTATGAACAGCAGGAGAAAGCTGAATTGCCTGGCATTCCTGCCTCCCTGGGGCTGTTGCACTTGGGTGTAGCTGAAATGTCTCTGATCCTTCATACGTGGCAGGGCTGAGTGCATCTCTTTGGCTTCTGGCAAGCTGCGAGCATTGCCTTCGTGATTGCAGAGGTTCAATCCTTCAAAATGTTTGCTTCTTTTGAGTTTACCTTTTTCCCCTCCCTGCCTTTTGCAGGTGAAAGCCTTCCTGGCAGACCCGTCTGCCTTTGTGGCCGCCATCCCTGTGGTAGCCGAAACGGCTGCGCCCGCCGCTGCTGCTGCTGCTCCGGCGAAGGAGGCGGCGAAGGAGGAATCAGAGGAGTCTGACGAGGACATGGGCTTTGGCCTCTTCGACTAACAGCAGCCGCCCTCTGTCTGTTTATGTCAGAGTTGGTCCGACTGGAGAAATAAAAGCTATTTTACACATTCCGTGTGCCTGCATCCATGCCTTGATCACCAGGGGGCTCGGGGAAAGTGTGACCCGGCAGCTGCGGTGCGTTGCTGGGGAGCGCCGGCTCCGCGGGGCCCGCAGCTCCGCGCCCGGCGTGGGGTGCGGGCGGTGCCGGCGGATCCTCCGTTCCGTTCGGCTCCGTTCCCCCGCCATGGGCCGGGTCCCGCCGTGCGGGGCGGCTCGGGCCGGGCCGGGCCGCGGCGCCGTCGCCATGGAGACGGGTCCGCCCCGGCCACCCTCGCGCGCGCGGCCCACACCGGAAGCCGCTACCGCTTCCGGGGTCGCAGGCGGCGCCATGGCGGCCGACACGCAGGTGAGTGCGGGACGGGCCCGCGGCGCGGCGGTCGCGGCTCGGTGATGGCGGCGGCGGGTCTGCGCCCGCTGCTGCTCTCCTACGCTCCATCGGCCCGTCTGTGGGGGTCGGTCTGGCGCCCGCGGCCGGCCGGGGACGTGGCAGCGGGCTCGGGCGCGTCCCGGGGAGGGAAGGCCGCGCCGGCGCTGCCCGCCGCAGGGAGGCCGCAATGGCGGCTGGGGAGCCCGGGCTGAGCCGCCGTTCCCTCAGCGGCTGCCGCGGGCGGCTGTGGCTCGGAGGGGAGCGGGGAAGGGCGCTGTCGCGCTCGGGAGGGTCCCGCCCGCTCCCGGAGCGAGTGCCGGATAAACGGCCGGCACAAGGCGGCTGTTCCTCGTGTGCGGCTGCCGGCCCTGCGCTCCGGGCTCCCTCCTGCTGGCAGCGCCTCAGCGGGGGCTGCGGCCGCCCCCGCGGCTGCCGGGGGTCCCGTTCAGAACGGGGGAAGTCGAGCGTTCTCCCCGCGCCCGGCCTGCCGGGGGGAGCGCTCCCCAGCGCCCGGGCAGCCGGGATCGGCTGTTACACCCCGGTGGGCTTTTGTCTGCAGCTCGGTGCCTTCGAGGGGGATGTTCCCAAGGCAAATCCCAGCCTTCTCAGCAGCAGGTCCTTACTAGGATAAATACCGCGTTTGTTCTCTGTATTTGTTTGCAGCAGCACTGCTTGTGTTCTGACTTTGTAACGCGCGTATGTATACATCCTAATAAAAAGAAAAAGCAAATGGGTGAAGCGTCTGTTCTGTGGAGAGCGGGGAGTCGTAGTTTGTGCCATCTGGGTAAGGCACTAAGCTGCTTGGGAAGTTCTGTGGTGTTATACGTGATTTATATATTGCATTTCTAGGCTGTAAGGGTAATTTTAATGTGTTTTTTCATGTCTGTACGTCTCCCTGCTTGTGATGAAGCAGCATGAGTAAATGCAGCTTGCTTTGAATTTGCATGTGATGAACTCATGTAATTGAAAGGTCTGAACGAAGAGGAGCTCTTTAATTGCAGCTGGTTCTGTCAGTTCTGATGATAACGTCGTCCTCCACAGGTCGACCTGTATCCTGCTGTTCAGAGGGCAGTTCTGCTTTCAGCCAGTTTTTAAGGAGAGCTGAGGGTGTGAGGTGGTCACAGGGTCGGGGCGGTGTGGCTGGCCTCTCCAAATCCCCGGCAGCCACTGTGCAGGGTTACCCTTCCTGCGCCTCGGCAGCAAGGTTTCACTGAGAGCAGCGCTCAGAAGGGTGGAGACAATGGCTGCTTCTCAATTGCCTGGTTTCCTGCGCTTTGAAAAAGGCTTGTGGCAAAACTGGTAGAGTTTTGCCTGAAGAGGGAAGGAACAGTTTTGATGAGTTTCTAAGGGCATGCTTATTTGCTGCCCTTCCTAAAGATGATGATTATTAAGATCTGAAGTTGCTTAGTTTAAGAGCTGAATTTTAAAAGCCTTTCCTGGAGAGCCGTGTTTTGTTTTATGTAAATGCAGGAAACCCGTGAGCGTAGACTGGGCTGAGCCCTGTTCAGTCCCCACAAAGTCTTTCGTCTTGCAGGTCTTGCAAAACTTGGAAGTTCATGGAAATGGTTTCGGTAGTTCAAGGAGCTGGTTACTGAGAATTTAAGCTTCTTGCTAGTCTTTTGAGACAGCATATCTCACCGTCTCAGTAGCGCTTGATAACCGAAACAAACTATTTACAGGAGTTAAACTTGGGGTGGGGGGGGCGTCCTGTGTCCCTTCCTGCTGGCAGATCCAGGTGCACAGTAGCACAGGCATGAAAAATATTCAGTTGTGTGATGGGATTTTGCGTTTTGCTTGGGTGACCTTGGGTGCTACTGATAGCACGTGGAAGGAGTTTGATAGCGAGGCGCAACCTTCTGTAATCTGGCAAGTCCAATTTACAAAATGCCTGTGATGTACTTGTTAGTTCTGGAAAAGACTGAAGGCGAGCGGTTCGTGCTTTTTTGGGGCCTGTGTACAGAATTTCACAACTATTGGCAGCCTGAAACCACAAATCAGTTTTTCAGGATGGGCGGCTACAGTCAGCCCTGGGTCGTCTGCAGTTAGAAATGCCCCTTCAGGGATGCATGGGCTTTAGGAGGTAATACGCAATGAAGAGCGCCTTCGCGTTCTTGAAGTGCATTTTTTTGGGTTGCTTTTAAAGGTCCTGTACTCCAGGCTATTGATCTTACCTCTCCCTCTGTCCTACTTTTAGAGGGATAAACGTATCTTGCAGAGCGTGAATGCTGTGACAGGGACACAGGTTAACAAAGAGAAAGCAGTCATCCTTTCATCCTTCAGCCGAAGGGGGAGGTTTCTGAGTTCCGTCGTGTATGATGTACATTGAGCCGTTCCGCAGCAGATAAGACCGTGAGTGGTCACATTTGGTCACTAAGAGGTCGCGTGGTGGCAGACGACACGTTTAACTTGCCCTGGCTTTGTGTTCTATGTGTTGATATCGAAGGCAGTCTGACGTTTTTTCCTCTCCGTGTTTTAGATTTCTGACACACTGAAGCGGTTTGCGGTAAAGGTAACCACAGCCAGCGTGAAGGAACGGAGAGAGATCCTCAGTGAGCTGGGAAAATGCATTTCTGGGAAAGGTAGAAGCTTTGGAGTGATGTTCTGGTTACCAGGGTGGGGAAGAATGTTAAAATATTTTGTTTCATAGGCTGCGTGAAGCTTGTGGGGTAGCGAAGCAGGGGGCTGGCGGCGTTTGGAGTATGCTTTCTCACAGTGTGAATTCTAAGCATGGGTTTTGTAGGTAACCCAGAACTCCAGTTACTAGCATGTGTGCTTTTCCAGTTAGTGGTACATGTATGTATGTAGAGAGGGGGAGAGTATGGAAGATTTTAGATAGTCTTAATAAAACAGCTGAAACAAATTTAAAAAAAAATCTTTCTGATTTCTCTCATTTTCTGAAGATAACTGTGAATTAGCACGTGTTCCAATTTTGCCCTTATTTTTAAAAATATGCATAAAGTGTATAAAAAGGGAGAACTCTGACTATGATCCTTGCAAACAATTTCATGGATGTGTAGGGGCTGTGAGCAGTTCACTGATTTCAGTTGTAAAGTGAATGATGTTTGTGTTGAAGATTAAGAGCTCAGTGATTTATGAAGAAATATTTTGAAATATAATCTGTTACAGATCTTCCAGAGGGTGCAGTGAAAGGCCTTTGCAAACTCTTCTGCCTTACTCTGCATCGATACCGGTGAGTAAGTTAGTGTAGAAAGGCTGTATTTAATCTGTTGGTATTTATGTATTTATTAGTTAAACTGGTATGGAGCATCTGGAAATGTTAGCATGCAGTGTCACATAGATGCATGACATTGAAAGATGCCGTCTAATAATTAGGCTGTCAAGTTACGTTTGACATTAAAAAGTTTTACAATGCTTACCTTGTGTTTCACTTTTAATTTTGAAATGAAAACTCGCATTCTGTGTTCAG
The DNA here is from genome assembly GCF_028500815.1 of Rissa tridactyla. NCBI lineage: Eukaryota > Metazoa > Chordata > Aves > Charadriiformes > Laridae > Rissa > Rissa tridactyla. The sequence goes on from NC_071478.1 coordinate 12,602,997, forward strand.
TCTGTAAGAATGCACGCCTGTGTCCTTGTGAAGCAAGACTAAGGTGTCTTTTAGACGTCTTTTAGATCGGATTAAATTGTGGCCTGTTGTAGAGAAGCTGTTCAGAACCCGTGTTTTCCTCTGCAACCTGCCGGATAGCCTCGACATAACTTCTGCTGGCTGAGGAAGGGAATGGAGATTTCTGCCAGAAAGTTCTCCTCTTCTTGGAACAGCAAGGCTAAAATAACTATTAGCTCGACAGCTGAAATGAGAAAGCAGAATCCTTTGTGTGATGCAAGTGTAGTAGTATGTGTGGTGTTGGCAGGATTTGTTATGTTCACGGAGATATATTTTTCTTTCTAGCGATGCAGCATCCCGCAGAGCCCTGCAGCTGGCGCTTCAGCAGCTCGCAGAATCCCAGCCAGATGCAACAGCAAAAAACCTTCTGCAGTCGCTTCAGTCGTCAGGGATCGGCGGCAAGGCTGGAGTTCCCAGGTGCTGGATGAGTTGCTTTGTGTGGAAGTTTGCTGAGTCGCTGGTAGTTCGTCTTGTATTCAGAATGAGTCTTCTGTTGCTGCTTGCCAGAGGTGTTAAAAACATTCGGAGACGAAGCTGTTAATGACCATTCAAGTGTTCCTTTCTTAACTCTTCAGTCTTCTGTGAAAGCAGAAAGACTACCTTGGTATTACTGCCGGTGGAGTGGGTCTGAGTTACAGTTTTGCCTTCAAGGAATAAACTATTTTATCAAGAAATAGTCTCCAAAATGATTAGGAAAGAGAATTTCCTTGTCCATTGGTGTTCATCTGGTGGAACTCAAGACCTTATCATAGATAGGAAGATAATGAAATTTGAAGCTGAGCTGAGAAACATGCTACTGTTTTATTGTGGTAGCATCTGGGAACATCAGTGGTTCCAAAAGGTGACTTAGGGAATTGTTCAGCTGATACAGGCCACAGAGAGCCGTCCTGCAATGCCTCCATGGAGGAATAGAAGTGTAGCTTTTAAAAAAATATCTGATCTTAGTTTAGAGGCTTGCGGTGATATGATATTTACCCTTCAGTCACAGTGGCTGACCTTGTACCCAAGGAGACTTTCTACATTCTTTCACTTTGAGGTAAAGGTCAAAATGGGATGAGGATCCTCAGGGAGCTGGGAGGTGGGATCCGTTACCTGAAGTGGAGGGAGGAGGTGAGAGTTAGCAGAAGCCACCGCTGAGTAGTGTGACAGGAGGGAATGAAAGCTGAGAAACGATTTGGCAATCTAAGGCTGGGAAGCTCTGACAGTAAAGATGAGCAGCAGATGAGAAATCTTGAGTCACTTTTTGGGCACTCTCAGTTGGCAAAGTATTTAACTCTCATTTCTGTAATGCCACTGGGAAGATCCAAAAATGGTCTTTCTTATGCTAAGTTTTTTCATTTCCAGCAAGGCGAGATTTAGCCTCTTTTGTGCCATTCAGAAGTTCTGCATGTTAAACAGGAGCTGAAGCACATAGCTTCTGAGGGCTAATTATTTCCTTTAAAAGCCAAGACTTGCTGTGTTTTTCTGTGATAATGTTGCCTCGCTTATAAGGTGGTGTTCTTACTTGGGCAAAGATGAGTCTGTTACGGACTAGTAGAGGTAAGTTACGTATTGGGAGCTGTAGATTTACATCCTTCTTCTGTTTGTACAACAGTAAGAGCAGTGGATCTGCAGCTCTGCTGGCACTCTCCTGGACATGCCTGCTTGTACGCACAGTCTTTCCAACACCTGAAAAGAGACAGGGAGAAACATGGAAAAAACTGGTAGGTTCTTTTCAGTTTGCAGAAATATCCCTTCCGAGATAAGGACTTAAATATTTCTAATGTCTTTAAGTTGCTGAAACATTGCAAATAATTCTGAACATAACTGACAATGTCATGTTAAAATCCAGGTTTACATTACAATCTTTTTTTGCTTTCTGGTGTGTTTTGATCTCTCCTATTTCGCTGGAGAAAGCAAGAGGTGTATAAAGCCTGAGCGTGGGGCAGTCTTGCTCTGCGCGCTATGGTTCATACCAGTGTTTGTAGACTAGGTGGGCTAGTGGTGCCTCCAGGGTGCAGTCTGCAGCGTGGCCTGAATTCCTTGTGCCTCCCTTGAAGTAGTTGCACGTGATATTCTGTCATATAATGACAAGTAGCTTTTTGCTTGCTTTTCACCTACATTAGCGACCTGAACCTCTGACCATGCTCATAGCATCTTGGAATATAGTTGGAACACATTTTAAGAAGAGCTATAATCTGATATAAATTGCCATTTTTAAAGTCAGAGTTTCCAAAACTGTTATGCGTGGTTCTGCAAAGTGGTGTGTGTGGGGTTGGAAGAACTTACAAGACCTAAGGACTTTTTCCTAAGCAGATCCAGCTAATCAGTTGCATCTGACACATCTTTTTTGATATGAGCTCTCCGAGAAGCAGGTTCATGAAAGTTTTCTTGGCTGTTTTCTTTGTCAGGTGGAGGTTCAGTGTTTGCTCCTTTTGGAAGTCCTGGGAGGTTCTCATAAGCAGGCAGTGGATGGGGCCGTGAAGAAATTGAACAGGCTGTGGAAAGAGGTGACGTATGCCTTACGTGACCATATTCAGTAGCTGTTCTAGGTTCTCTTGTGTTAATGTGCCTTTCTGTTTTCTCTTCAGAACCAAGATCTGGTGGATCAGTACCTATCCGTCATTCTTGGTCTTGAACCAAACCAGAGTTACGCTGCAATGCTGGGACTTGTGGTGCAGTTTTGCACAGCCCAGAAAGAAATTGATATTATCGAACGATACAAGGTAAATCTGTTGTACTGCTTTTTTTTTTTTTTTTTTTTGTAATAAGTAGTGTTGCTTCTCATGATGGAGAAGAGGGTGGACAGACGTTTCAATGAGGTTGGTACTTTGCGTCTGCCCCTGGTTTCATTATCTGCCAATTCAGTAGTAACGCACTTCTGACTACAACAGCTGGGATAGATTTATAGAGGAGGAGCCAGATATGTGGCTTTTTGCTGTGGCCTGTGCATTTACGTAGGTGGCCAGCGCTGCAGCTTTCTGCCTTCTCCCCTGTTGTAGGAGTGGAAGACAGCATTTACCTCTCGTGCATTTTGAGCGTTGGCCTGAAGGGCAGAGCAGAGAGCGCTGATCTCTGCTTGGCTGTCTTATGTGAGGATGGAAGCAAAGCTTCTGCTTAGTGGGTAGGGCTGCCTTTTGGAGGAGAGTGAGGTGGGGTATCAGGCCTGGCTTCCTGATGGTGTGCAGGGAGCTGTGTATGGGTTGTGATGTGGCTGTAATTTGGTGTTTCTGCTTGTTCAGAGTGCTCTCCTGGATTTCTACTTGAAGACCATCCTTATGAGCAAGACAAAGCCTCAGAAGCACGTGCTGGTGAGACATCCTGTTACAGAGCTGTCTGTGCTTTTGTCCTGTGTGCAATGTCCATTGCTGTGCTGAGTGCTTTGTTCCCTTTGCAGGACAGCTGTTCCCCGCTCCTTCGGTACGTGTCTCATGCTGAATTCAAGGACTTAGTTTTGCCAACTCTGCAGAAGTCCCTGCTACGGAGTCCTGAGAACGTGATTGAAAGTGAGTCTGTCATCTCTCTCCATTGCTCTGTCAAAGAGCGTGAACAGTTGTTCGTTAGATGTCTGGAGTTGCCGGGGGAGTGTGTATCTCTGGACTATGCTTTTGGTCCTGTGAGCGCAGGCGGCAGGATTGTCTGGCATCTAAGGATTGGATGTGGAGAAGCAACATCTGTGGTGTGATCCCAAGTGTCTGGGTATGTGATAGCTACTGTTTGAACTGAGGACAGAATTTCACAGCTGAGTGCTAAGAATAATCCTGAATTAATCTGTTCATTGGGAATCAATTTCAGGGTTTTTTCATACTACTCCTTACTGACCCTGTCTGCTCTTGATGTCTATTGTGGGGAAGGGTGTACTAAAATGCTAAAAACGGTTACTTAACAAAATGTAATATGCCATTATCTCTTCTGTCTTCAGCAATCTCTTGCCTGCTCGTATCTGTGAACCTGGATCTCAGCCAGTATGCTCTCGACATTGTGAAAGGACTGGCCAGTAAGTACGCTAACTTCTGGAGGGAGTGTTGAATTCAGAATAAAGCTTTCATCCAACTTTCTGGTAGTACCTGTAATGGTGTGATTACTGTTGAAGAAGTTGGTTTGTGTGGGAGGGAAGATGATGCTTTAAGTTGTAACCGGAATAGTTCACGTGACAGTTCCAGAAGCTGAGTCAAGCCACATGTAAACATATGTCTTTGTCTTGCTAATTTTATGCAGTTTGTTGTAGGGAGTGCTTAGTTTGTGCATTATTTTCTAGGTCATCTGAAATCCAACAGCGTGCAACTGATGGATGAAGCAGTTGTGGCATTAAAGAACTTGGCTCGACAGTGTAGTGATCCTTCGGCTGTGGAGTCGCTGGGCAGACACCTTTTTGCCATCTTAGGGGGTGAGTAAATTGTAGGGTAAGCAGCTGAAACGAATAAAGGTTTGCCGACTTCAAGGAGTTTTATGTATTGTTTTTTCTGTTGTCTTTAGCTGGCTGTATGGTAAGGGTGGCCCAACTTGGGTCATGGGTAATGGGGCAAGCTTTTGTATTTTTAGAGAAGATTCTTGATGTTGCACGTGGCTGTTGTCTGTCTGTAAGTAAGCTGTCACCCATTTGTTTCTTGTCGGCAGGCTCAGAAGGGAAGCTGACGGTTGTCGCTCAGAAGATGAGTGTCCTCTCAGGTGAGTCACTCTCTGCTTCTCTGGTGGAGGAAATTCAGCAGAAGGCTGAGTGAAAGGGATCTGTACTTAAACTTTTAGGATTCCCTGCCTGTTGATCTAAATTGTCTGTGGTTAATGTCACAGAGGGTGCTGGATACCGCACACCAGTTCTTGACTTTCTCTTCAAAGGGAATAAGTGGCTGGTAGGCTAAAATGTTTTACGGAAGGAAGATGACTGTATCCTGGGTAAAAATGAAGGCAGAGGTCCTGCAGTGTTGGTACTTGGTGGGTGTTACATCCAGATGTAGTGACGAGAGAGAGATACCTGTGCAAGGATTGAAACATGAAGGGTCCTTCTTGATTGTTTTCAGATTTTGCAGCAAGTGCTGTTAGTTTGGGAACTAATGAGAGAATTCTGCCCTTTCAGGGATTGGCAGCCTTAGTCACCATGTGGTTTCTGGATCCTCTAGCCAAGCTCTGGCTGGAACCGTGGCTGAGCTTTTCATCCCTTTCCTGCAACAAGAAGGTGAGACCTCTTGCCTTCGTTCTGGGTTTGCTAAGCTGCTTTTGTCTTGAGCAGGATTTTCATATGGCCTGTTATTCAGGATAAACCTGGATTCTTGCATGTTGTGTTAGACTGTATAATCTGTTGCTCTGTTTTCATGAGCCCTGGAGAGAGTGCTGTGTCTCTTAGAAGCACATCCCTTCTTTTCCTGCCTTCTCCTGATGTTGTTACCTGCTTTCAGTTTTACGTTCCTGTGTTTTATGCAACTGCTGTACTGACATGAGCTCTGTGTTACTTCCTAGTCCATGAAGGCACGTTGGTTCATGCAGTCTCTGTCCTGGCTCTTTGGTGTGCTCGGTTCTCCACGGAAGTTCCTAAGAAGCTGATAGAATGGCTAAAGAAAGCCTTTAGCCTTAAAACCTCTACTTCAGCCGTGAGACATGCCTACCTGCAGTGCATGCTAGCCTCTTTCAAAGGTAAAATTGTGCAGCTGTCAGTAACTCTCTTGACTGTGTGGCTTAAGAGAAGAGTAATCAGCTTTTGTACTTCCTGATATAAGTAGATAGCTGCATAGATTAAGAAAGATTTTGTAAGGCAGTATCTGTTCATTAACCTCCTTTGTATTTCTCCTTAAACTCTCTTTTCCCTTCAAGCCTCCAAAGTTGGTTTGTCTCCTTGTATTACTAGCATTTACTGCCCATCATGCTGTCTTTTCATATACCCCCAAAGAAGTTTTTGTTTGCTTTATTTTTGTCTTACACTTAAATTGTAAGGTTTTTAGCTCAGGGATTGTGCTTTTTTTTTATGTAGCACCCAGCATGCTGGGATCTTGGTCTGTGCTTTTGGCTCTCAAGAGTTTTAAAAAAAAATAATAAAAATTAATGTGTTTGAAATTAAGATCTTCAGAAATTGTAAACTTCTGGTGATCCTTTTGAGATTTGCTTGTATTGGTCTTATCCTCTTTGACTTCAGCATTTCATCCATGGGTCAACAGGCGATCAGTCTGGTGCCTGCATGTGAGATCTCCTTTTCTTGTCGATGCAGTGTGAATCAAAAAGATGGTATACGTTTGCTTTAAGAGGTCAATAACTCAATCTGTTGTATAGGTACAATGGATTAGCCATCACTTTCTCAATATGGTTATGAGTGAAACTGTAGTTCTAGATTTGTCTTTTGTAGCTGCCAGGAATTTCTGTGCTATCATAGGGCTGAAAAAGCCACTCCAAAACTACTTTGATGTCACAGGATGGTGGTTCTTTCAGAGATGTCAACGTGGCAAACCTGAAGTTGCTCATGCTTGCCATGGGCAAGGGGGATTACTTGTGAGTGGTGTGTGCAGCTATTAAAGGGATCAGGGCCCAAGACATTCGAATTCCAAAATAATTTACTCGGCACTGGAATGCTGACTACTGTTGCTTTGACCTACCCAATGAAGCATCCAACTGGGACATAAAGAAAATAGGCATTCTGACTCAGAGGAGTTAGCTAAAACACTACCTGTGAATACTTAACATGGAAAATCACAGGGTCTTTTGTTTCCTTTTTCAGTATTGTGTGTGCAGTGTTGCTTCTGGAAATACCAGGAACACCTAGCTCAGTTTCTGTGGAAGCAAGGGTCGGGGACCAGTGGGATTCCTTGACTTGTGAATGTTTGAAGTGGAACAGATGGTTGTGGCTTGCCAGGAATTTACTTTCACTCTCTTAGGGAAACACAGTCTTTTAAGTCAGACATCCTGTGATTTGAGTCAATTCTTTTAATGTAACTGAATTAGCATTTTCTTTCGCATCCCTTGAACAGAAACATGTATTGAGACAGGACTGTTTTATCTGTGAGGAAAGGACTAAAGTGATTATCATCTAGCTTTTCATAGTTCTAATGATAGTAGTGATTGGCAAATAACTCTGGGAGACTGAGAGTCTTCCCGGTATGTGTCTGGTTCCTTTCCTTGTCTCATGACAACAAAGGACCATTGATACCCTTGTGATGTAAAATGTGAAGGACCATGTTGTTTTGTAATTTGTCTCTCTCTGTCTCCTCAGGTGACACGTTATTACAGGGCATGGACTTGCTGCCAATGCTGATCCAGACAGTAGAAAAAGCAGCATCTCAGAGTACTCAGGTTCCCATGGTAACTGAAGGAGTTGCCGCAGCTTTGTTGATCTGCAGGATGTCTGTAATTGAGGGACAAACTGGTAAGGTCACAAAACATCTAGTAGAATCCAATATAAGCAGGTTCTGAGGGTTAACATTTTCCTTGACAATGTGCATGAGATACTGTTCCTTACTCTGTGTATTGCTTCTGTATAGAGAAGCAATATTTTGTATTTTCGTAAACCAGGAAAGGATTTATTCCCATCTTTCTCGGTTATGTCAGTGAAGAGTTTTTGCTGTTACGTGCCTTTGCAAATTACAGCTTCCATTCGCTTAGGGCAGTATTCCTCTTTATTCTGATAGAAGTTGTTCACCCAGTCCTTACAAGCTAGGGCTTGACTGATGCATTAAAAGTATTATCTACAAACCACCTTTGGAAAGCACGAGGACTGGAATTCTGTCTTCCGTTAGAGGATATTGCAAGAACTGTCTGAATTCACACATCTGCCAGGATATAAAATTCAAGTGTGTTCTGTATGTCGAAAGCAACGTGCCAGTTTCCTCCTTTCCTTCATTTTTAGGAAGGGTCACCCTATGAAAGATTAAGATGAAACAGAGTTTACATTTCACAAGTGTTTGTCAGAGAAATATATATATTGTCAGTATATTTCCAGTATACTTTTGGAAATGCTTATAGATTTGAATTGAGAGAGATGAGAAGCTTTATAACTGAGGACAAGTAAAACTAGAAAAAACTTGAGCGATTTCAGGAGACGGAATTCTGCTGTATTTTATGTACACTGGTGAGTTCTGCCTTATTTTGAAACATCCTTGATAGACATCTGTTCTTTTCCCGTCAGAGTCTAAGCTGAGTGGTTTCTGGCAGCTGATTCTGGATGAGAAAAAACAAATTTTTACATCTGAGAAGTTCTTGCAGTCTGCATCAGAGGAAGGTAAATTCTCAGTTATTGTATATCCAGTTTTAACTCCATTACTTAGTACTTACAAGAGCTACTGTTGCTGTTAGCCCTGCTATGTGACCCTTGGAGGATCCAGTTTCAGATTAAAATGAACCATGTGCGCTTTCAGAAGTACATTCAGACTAGTTGTAGTCTAAGCTTGGCAATTAATTAATTTACTTCTTAATGAACCTGAGTTATCAAACTTTTATAATTCCAAATTTGTATATTCTGTAGAAGTCTTTCCAATACGAAATGTGCCTGTGTGGTACCCCAGCGCGTAACTAAATAGTTGCAGCCAATGTAAAGGGTGTGGAGAAGCCTAAAACTAAGGAGATGGGGAAAAAGGAAAATAAGACTGGAGAGCAAAACATGTAGTTGAAAATCTTAAGATATATTGGGGAAGAGTAGTAACAGATAGTAAATTAATTGAGCTATGTATTAGTGTCTCTATGCTCTATTTTGTTCTCTTGTGTCTAAAGACTAATTGAAAAAAAAAAATGGAATGTGCCCAAAAGAAAACATTACTGGCTATATTTTAAACTGAAAGGTTTGAAAATGAGTTCATGAATTGTTTCTCTGAAATGAATTCATTTATCTTTTGTACCAAGCTTTGAAGAGGTAAAGTTTTCTAAATGGGAAATAACATAATTTCATCCCTGTTTCCTGAAGGCAGCGTGTATATCCATTCATTTTCCTTCCCGAGCCTGCAGGTATCCTGAAGCAGCACAATTGGGATTAGCAGCACTGATGCAGTGAGCATGCTGTTTATCATTTGGTTTGCTCTGTTGACATAGACAAAAATAGGTCACACTCACTGGTCAAAAAAATTCTGCTGGGATCCAGCTAACAACAGTTCTATTAAACCACGATTCCGTTTCCAGTCTTGGCAGATCTGAGTTGGACTTGTCTCTGGCTTCACTGAGAAGATTATATAGAGGCTCAGTGTGGGTAGCCATTTTCATGTGTCCCTCTTGCTGTTTGTTTGTTTTCAGGTAAAAAAAATAAATCTGGTTCCTTATGAAGTCTCATGCTATTTTAAATATTTGTCTTTTCCCACAGCAATGTGTACAGTACTGCAGCTGACAGAGCGCCTTCTCTTGGATCATGCACAACGGCTGCCTGAAAGTAAAGTTCAGTACGTAGTCTGCTCTTGCTGCCACCCATCTCTGACTTATCCCTGAATGTTAATGCGGGCAGTTGGGAGGAGGGTGGGCTTGTGACTTTGCACAAAACATTGAACTTCTGTGCTTTTATGTCCAGTTGGTTTGCAGAGCTGCCTCCCTTGCTAAACCTGTTTATTTCCCTGTTTGCAGGCAGTATCACCGTGCCCTTGTTGCAGTACTGCTGAGTCGGATCTGGCATGTTCGAAGACAGGCCCATCAAACAGTTAAGAAGCTCTTGTCCTCTCTGGGAGGGTACAAACTGGCCTATGGGCTCTTGGAGGAGCTGAAAACTGTTCTCAGTTCTCACAAGGTGAGTAGTCAAGGAGCCTACTCTCCACTTCGCCAGTTGTTTGTGTGCTGCCAATCACCTCCCTACCCTAGACTGGCTGTTAGTATTGACATACAGTGTGATATGAAGATGATTCAGTTCCAGCTCTGTGATCTCCTGGGCTGCCACTTCTTACTAAATTACTGCACATTACTGCATCAGTGTCTGTGGTGTGCCTGGTCTTCCTTATATACACAGAAGACATGCTATTCAAATTTATTTGGATAGGAAGCTGCAGTTTTCCATGATGTTCTATTATTTTAATCCAAATCTAATCCCTGCTGGAAGACCAAGTGCTTAGTTTCTTTCTTGGTATCCTGGTCCTTTGGCCCTGGCTTATAGCTTAGGCTGCCTATTTAAAACAAAAGTAACATAAATACTTTAGCAGCAACTATTATCAAAAATAAAAAGAAAATAAAAAAGGAAACAGTGAGTCCAATATCCTTGGGCATGCTGCTAAGCCAGCGCCATTCCGGTTGTGTAATAGATTAATTTGCATTAATTAGGTACCAAGGCTGGGACTTTGTAAATAGTCTTCCCATGTCACACATACAGCCTGAATAAAGTGGTTTTGAAAAGATACTGAGTAAAATTGGACTGCAGAAGTTGGGCATACTGTTCCCAGCCAGCTGGTTCAACCTTTTCCAAAGTACTCTTTGCCAAAAATGATCGTTTTAGTTTTATTTTACCCCTGCTTGCCAAATCTAGTACAGTCCTTCGTTCTTAGTCTTTCTGTCACTGTCATCTCTGTGCTTTGGTTCCACTGTTACCCTTTATCCCTTCTTTGCTTTGAAAACTTCAGGCTGTTGGCACTGACACAGGGAGGCGGTTGTTGGTGTTCAGTGTGGTGTTACTGTGGGGAAGGCTTGCTGTGGTGTGTTAATGAGAAGTTGTCTGCTCAGGTTCTGCCTCATGAGGTCCTGGTGATGGAGTCAGGAGAACTGTCGGAGCTAGGAAAGACGTACATTCCTCCCCGCGTCCTTCATGAGGCACTCTGTGTCATCTCAAGTGTGGCGGGGCAGGATGTGGATTCTGTTGAGCCCGAAAAGCTGGCTCTGGAGATGCTGCTGGTGAGCCACCATCCATCTGTAGGTACGTGAAGGGATAAGAGCGCTGTCATGAATAACGTGGGGTTTTTATCTTACCTTTTTTTTTGATTATGTTAGCAGTCTGCTTCATATGTATTATGCTTATTTATTCTCTTTGCTAGTGGCAGTGCAGCCGGGTCTTTGGCCAGCCCTCCTCATCAAGATGAAGATAGATCCCAAAGACTTCATTAGCAAGCACCTGAATGACATATTACCCAGGATCACTGCCTACACTCCGGAGAACCAGGTGATAGACTTCTGCTTTCCTTGTGTTAGTTTTGGGAGATACTTTGGAACAGGACAATTTTCTGGAGGAGTTAAGTACTAACTGATCTATAAGGATGGAGATCTGTCTAAAAGGTGGGGAAAAGGCAGGTTCAAAGAAAATGTCTCCAATGAAAAGGAGCTGGGATTTAAGGGCGGAAGAATGTGTACCGGCAACCGAGTAGAGTTCTAGATAAGATTCAAGTACCCAGTGAACAAGGAATTAGAATATAATGTGGACTCCCTCAACAGGGCATACTTTTTTTGATACAATTTCAAGAAATAGCGATAATAATGTTTTTCCCTTTGTTTTCTTGGTAGTCGTCTATGAATGCAGTGGGATCTCTTTCTCTGCTTTCACCTGGTAGAGTGCTCCCACAGCTCATCAACACTATCTCAGCGTCAATGGAGAATCCAGCTCTCTGCCAGGTTACTCGAGAGGAATTTGCCATCATGAAGACACCAGAGGGAGAACTGTATGACAAATCTATAATACAGAGGTAAGACTTTATAATTTCTTTTCTCTGTGCACCTGGGGATTGATTGCTGCTGACATCTAGCCAGCAGGTGAGTGGGTTTGCCAGATGCTCTTTCTGGAGAGGAGCTCCTGGATTTGTTGTGCCTGGATCTTATTCCTGAGCAGTGCTGATTCTTTTCTCTACTTTTCCATCTCAGTGCTCAACAGGATAGCATGAAAAAGGCTAACATGAAGAGAGAGAACAAAGCCTATTCCTTCAAGGAACAAATCATTGAGCTGGAGCTGAAGGAGGTGAGTTGCTGGGAATGGGAGGGCCAGGCTGGTGTCAGAACCTTCACTGCTGTCTCACACGTGTAGTTTCATGGCTTCTGGCATATGTGTGTACACTGTTGGGAAAGATTCTCTAACTTTGAATACCTAAATGTTGTCTTCTCTTACACCTGCATGCATCAGTTTCTTTTCTCTTTCATCTGTGTTTGTTTCAATTTATGTCATATTCTACTTGTTTGTGAGTGCGCTTACTGGTTGGTAGTATCTGTATTTTCTCTTCATCTCTTGTTCAATGTATCTCATGTAACTTTTTCGATAAGGGTTGTTAAATAGGTGCTTCCATCTTGTTGACAGCCGGCAGTTCTGTTTAGTCTGGCCAGAGCAATGGGTGTAGGCGGGGGGAAGAATTTGATGAAAGGAAGGGAACGTACCAGGTTGACTGGAGCATTCTTTTAGTGAAGGTTGACTTGTGTTTGCTCTGGGGAGGATGACACGCCCTTCCACTGTAGAAAGAGCTGGGCAGCTCTTTTTGATGATATCAAATAATTTGTGACCTATTTAAACATGAGAGGAACTGATGTTATGCTGCTAATGGGATGCTAAAGTGTTGTTGATTTCCATTCGTGTCTTCACTTAAGAGTGAGAGGCTTGGAAGAATATTTTGATGCTCTTTTAAAAGTAAATTGCGAAAAAAACAATGTGTCCAACTTTCTTCTCTACCTAGTTAAGGGGATGTTGTTAATAGTTCCTGGTTAATAATGTCCATGTCTCTTTATTGCAGGAGATAAAGAAGAAGAAAGGAATAAAGGATGAGGTGCAGCTGACTAGCAAGCAGAAGGAGCTGATGCATGCACAGCTGGAAAGGGAGTCTCAGATAAGAAAACGACTGAAAGAGGTAAGTTTTGATGGTCTTTTTTGCCAGCTCTGCAGCTATCATGATCCAAGTCATTTTGATAACAGGAAAATGGAGTAGCGTAGAGAATATTTGGCAATAATTTATTTGTTTCTTTCATTAGGAATTAGATTTAACAACTTGATTTTTTTTCCCGATGAATTTTTTATGGTAACCTTTTGAATTGTTTCTCTTACAGCTTGATAATGAGCTGGAAACAGCCCTAGGACTCCTGGACACTGTTATAAAGAGAAAGCCTCCTGGTCTAACTCAGTACATCCCCGGTCTCATCGGTTCCTTCTTGCCACTTTTTCGATCGCCTTTGGCTGCTCCAAGGATTAAGGAACCTTTTCTTTCCTTAGCCTCCTGTGTCATGCCTGCTCGACTGAAAACCTTTGGTAAGTTTTTGCAGTTGCTATTTAAGGGCAGGGAGCACTAATTTTATGGCAGGGTGGTGAAAATCCTTGCTCTTACAAGCCGTGGATCATAACCGTGTACCACAGACAGCCAAGAGGAAAAGCCACCCTGGAACAGTGCTTAGGGAGGTGACTGTGACATCCCAGAGATCCTGCTGCTGCAAAGGACTGGGTCCAAAGACAAGGACTTGTCTAGTCATTGTGACCACCTCTCAGGAGCACTTGGTGGCAATGGGACTGTCTCCCCTCTGCAAAGTTTGGAGGATGTGAGTGTAACTCATACATGCGGGTGGGAAGGAAGCCGTCGCCTATTAGCCTTGGGGCTCTGCTTCCTTCTCCCTGCCTCTTTTGCAGCCTGGGCTGTTGCCCAGAGCTTAGTTATAATTCCTGGGTCTGTGTTCCTGTTTCTCTCAAGAAATGTTTGGTTTTAGTCCTCTCATGGATTCTTTATTCTTTCATACCAGGTACTTTAGTGAGCCACGTGACCTTGCGCCTGATGAAACCAGAATGTGAATTAGATGAATCCTGGTGTCAAGAAGAGCTGCCTACTGCTCTGAACAGAGTTGTTAGCTTGCTGCATGCCCATACCATTCCTAGCCGAACGGGCAAGGGAGAGCCAGGTAAAGAGTACTGTAGATCCCTCTGACGCCCGCCCCCCCAGCAATAACTCTGTGAGCTGTTTTAGTTTTGATGGTTTGTATAATGTTTTATAGAGGAGACTTGACTTCTCTTTTTTTAAATCTGATAAGACTTCATAGATAAGAAAAACCTTAAGGGTTTTTTTTGCAGTGGTAGTAGTAGAAATGATGTTACAAGTATAGTAAGTGTAGAAATTAAATAACAGTATTTTTTCTTAAAATGGTTCATACAGAAATAATAATAGCGAAATTAAGCCTCATCTTTGCCAAGGACAGTTCCTACCTTTCAACATCACTTAGCATAAGTGATTCAGTGAGACTAAGTGGAAGGACAAAATGATTGCTTGTTATCTGTGATCTCAGCAGTGAAGTGCCTGTGGCCTCTGCTTGTTTGCTGTGTAGTGCTGCAGTTCATGAATATTTTATTCTGGCACGGTTGTAGAAGAAGCAGTTCTTTCCCACTCTGTAACACGAAGACAAGCACCAATATTTTTGCAGTGCAAGAATATGATCTTGCACTGCAAAAATCAAATCAGCTTTTTTTTCTTTTTCTTTTTTTTTTTTTACCCCCACTGGATTAGTTTTAACCTAGATGACTTCCAGAATCTGCTTCACAATGCGGTGCGCAAGTACTGGTACCACTACATTGAAGATAATAGTACAGGAGAGAGAGGGTAGGTCTGCTTCCTTTGGAGGCGGGGATGGCTCAGGCTGTCCTAACGCATCTGCTGTGCTGTTGTGATAGAGGGGGTTAGTTCAGGCTCTGGAGTTGTCCACCATCAAGCTCAGTCAAAAGCTGCTGTGGTAGATGGTTTATAATTTTTTAAAGGAAACGTAGGATTCCGTTTGTCTCCTACCCCAGTAGTTCAGTTCTCCTCGTGCTGTTCTGTTGCCAGATAGTTGTGTGACGGTGGCACATGTAATCCTCACAGCTGAGTAGTAGCAATCGACCATGTTGAGCACCACTTCAGTGCTGAACATCTCAAGTGATAATTCAGTGTCTCCACTGTGCAATTTATTTCCATAGTAAGTGCAAGTTCGTTAACATTCAAATCCATTTTCAGGCTTATTTCCTGAAAGCAGTGAAAGTATTTTCAACCCTTGTCCTTCAAAATTTCCTACAGTGCTTAATTAAAGGAATATCTGATATTTTTTTCACTTCTGCAGGAGAAAGGAAGTAGGTTCCATAGTGCTTTGTTGGACAAGTCATGTTATATTCCCAAATGATTTTTCCTCATTTTCCAAGTTCCTTTGAGTGTAGTCTTGCAATATTATTTACCATGACACCTCCGAGAGACCATACCTCATTCTAATGTTGACAATAAAATTTATCATTCATTGCTGAAATGCCAAGATAACATTTTATAATCTTTTTTGTATTGGTCAATACCAGCCTCTGTGTTAATAGAACATTTATGTTCTAGATAAAGCTTTCTTCCTCCTGCTGCATATAGAATGACAATTGCTTAAGCCTAAAAATATCTGGCCAATAATTTAAAACAAAACTAACATAAAAGCAAACAGATATTGAGTAAAAAAAAAATAAAAATCCCTCATCAGAGATGGAGGGGGTTTTACCTAAGCTATTCCTGTTAATAGCTAGAAGCTCACAGTGTGTTTGGTATTTAATATTTCTCCCTTGAACTACTTTTGCAGTATCTGTGCCCTACATAAGCTGACTAATACTGCAGTATTGTATCTGCAGTGCTCTTCATCTGCATCTTAGAAATTTAAAATCTGGTGTTCTCTTACAGCACAGATAGAATGTAGAAAGGAAAAGTTTTCCCTGGCCATCTAGTGCTTGACGTTTAACTGGGCCAACTGGAGGTCTGGAAGGAGCATTTGTTATGTCCCACAGCCAAGCCCCTGTGAGAAGGAAGGATCAAAATCTTTAACAACAGGAATCCAAAAGCTTTATTTTTTTCAAGGGGGTGGGGGGAGTTGAGACTTGCAGCAGAGTTAGAGGGACCTCACTGTCAGGAATCCAGCTGCAGGCTGGCATGACAGGTTAGCTGGGTTGGTAGGAAGTGTTTAAAGGGAATATAGGTGGCAAATGGGCCCCTACTTTGGGACAGATGAACTTTAAAAGTGAATTAGTTAAATTGTATCAGATCCCTGTGTGAATCCTCCTGCTCAGAAGTAAAATTGACCATAATTTTTTTTTTTTTAGTTCATTTTAATTCTCAGAGTGTACACACAATCTTAATGCACTTTAAATAACAGATTTTGTTTCACCTTTGGTTGTGTGATGGATTTGATTTTGTGTCCTGTCCCCCCCCGCCTGCAAGTATTTCCAGGACAGACAAAACTTCAGTTTTGCCTGTCTACTTTAGTCTATTCAGTTGTTTCAGTTTCACTTACAGTTTGTATTTTTGCACTGTCAAAGCATGGGAAGTAATTTGGAATCTTAATGTGACATTAGTTAAAGCCAGCTCATTGGTGTAGTGACCAACAACATTAGGTGGAACCGTAGAATCGTTTAGGTTGGAAAAGACCCTTAAGGTCATCAAGTCCAACCATTAACATAGCACTGAAATGCCAAAAGTCACTGCTGGAGCCACGCTGTTGGTACCGTTAAATGAAGTGGCAAAGGGTAGAGGCTAACAAGGGGCTGGCTGCATGCGCTGCTTTCAACAGCTAAACTTTGAGAGCGGTAAATCCAGACACACAGGAGGCAGTGCCCTTTAGACCGCGTGTTTCTAGGGGCACAGAAATACTTCGGGTCAGTTAGCATGTGTGTACCTAAGGCTGAATGAAGCTGGCCATGTCCGTTATGCTCTACCAAGGTGTAAATCTTACACCAGTCGATATTCTAAAACAAAGACATGCTTAGAGTTATAAAATTTGGGAATATAACAAGATCAGCTGTACTCACAGGTTTGTTTTTCCTTTTTGCAGGTGCTGCCCCATTGTCAGCTCCAGCATTTTCCTTAGTCTTTCCTCTCCTAAAGACTGTTATGACTGAGACATCTCATGACAGTGAAGACAAGGAGGAGTTTCTGGTCAAGATTCTGCAGATCCTTATGGTCCACGCTCAGTTGAGATCATCAGCAAATGGCCAGGCTTTGCTGGTGGATGAGGTGAGTGAGAGCTGTGGGGATGAGATGACCTCCTTCAACAGTTGTTCGGATGAGGCGTGGGGTAAAACAGCTAATGTATAAACTGGACAAAGCAGATTAATTCTACGAGTTAAAGTTAACAAGGTAAGATTGTTTTCTGCCACGGGTTTCGGTTACCTGTCCAGCCGTAGGTTTTGATTGTGATTTTTATAAGGAGTGTCATACACAGGCAGGGTACTTTGGAGTCACAAGACATGACTTTTCTCCCCGCAACCTTTCAGAATGGCCCAGAGTTGCTGCCCCGGAGGGACATGCTGATTCTGCTGACCCGGGTGATAGGAACGGGTTCTCCACGGTTACAGGTGAGTCCTCGGCTTCATAACCACAGCCAGGATTCTGCCAAATTTCATCAGGATCTAACTGAGGGAAATGCACCCACCTGGTTTAAGTTTCTGAGGCTGGTGCTTGATGCCAGTTTTCTCCTATGCTTTGGTATTCTTCTTGGGATAAAATGCCTTTATCTTTTTTCCTGTGGGTTTTTATTGCACAAAACATATTCTTCAGTTTTCCATGGGTAACATTTTATTCCTTTTCTAGGGCCTTGCTCTGGCAAAGAAATTTAGTAGTTGCTCCCCCAAGTAACCAGCAGTAAACTTTGTTCTAAGGGATGAGATGGCAGAAAGGTCAAAAATAACAAAAAGGTGAAGGGTTGGACTGAACTCATCAGTTCTCATTTTTGTCACAAACCCTTGCCACTGTTCTTTGAGAATTTTTTCTCTTGTGATAGCACTCAGCCCCCACCCTACACTTGGCTTTGACCAAGTGCATAGAAGCAGGTGGTGGTAGTGGAATCTCTAATACTTCCTCACGGCATTTTAGGTTTTGGCTTCCAATGCACTGACCACCCTGTGCACGAGCAGCAGCGGGGAGGACGGCTGTGCCTATGCAGAACAGGAGGAGGTCGATGTGTTACTTCAGGCCCTGCAGTCTCCGTGCATGAATGTTCGAGATGCAGCTCTCAGGGTAGGTGGGAATCATTCAGGGTCACTCTGAATTCCTTAATTTTTTTGGGAGGTGAATTTTCTCTAACACTGAGAGGCTTAGCTATGATGCTGGTCTTTGGGCAATATGTCTGCAGAAGGAGACAGTAGCTACTGAACAATAATGCTCTAAGTAATGCTCTCTGTGCTAGATTTATCTTGCAAAAAGGAGTACTCTGGGTCTGTCCACGCCTTTGTTTTAAGACAGGTGTAATTATGACAACTTAGAATCACAGAATCATTTAGGTTGGAAAAGACCTTTAAGACAAGTCCAGCCATTAACCTAGCACCTTAACTTAACACCTATTTACAATTGCATAGAGCTTAGTCTTAACAAGAGGAGCTGTCAAAAAATTGCTGTGTCTGTACTGGGCCCAGTGTTTTTGGAAAGCTTGAGGCTTAGTTGCTTCTGAGGACATAAAAAAAAGGAACTAAATAACAAGGATGTTTTGTTTTCTTTGCCATGGAACAAATTTCAGCTCAGCTCTCAGCCAGCTGAGTCTCCGTACTTAGGAGCAGAAAAGACTGCAGTCACCAGAGCACAACCTAGTGCCTAGTTGCCTCTCTGCAACCTGCACAGGGAGTGCTGCTCTTGAGTTTCACTGTCTCACCTATTAGCAACAGGAAGTCCTTGATCAACGCTGTCAGTGTGCTGCACAAGCAAACATGAATTTTGACACTTCAAAACACTGCGAGATTGACTTGGCAAAGGTTTTAAGTATTTTAAAGTATCTGTTTCTAAAGTCAGATCCTTGCACTGATTCTCCTGTAAACTAATTCAGGGACTGATGGAGCTACAAATGGTTCTACCAACCCCAGACAGCGATGAAAAGAATGGACTGAATCTCTTGCGTCGCCTTTGGGTAGTAAAGTTTGACATCGAAGCTGAGATTCAGAAGTTGGCAGAGAGGTAAGAGTTCTTCCTGTCTGAATGGATTGTAAGGGGACCTCTCCTCTGCTCACCTCCTGGAGCTCCACTGGCAGGGGCTTTGCCTCCTGCAGGTGGAGGGCAGCTTTAGGTCACCCTGATATTGCATATAGCAGTGGCTTCTCATGCTGAAGGGTGATCAGTCGCTTCTTTGTGTGTGCTGCAGGTTGTGGGAGTCCATGGGTCTGGAGCTGCAGCCCGACCTCTGTTCTCTGCTGATCAAAGATGTCATCTACCATGAAGAGGCAGTGCGACAAGCAGGTGCTGAAGCTCTTTCCAGAGCTGTCGCTCAGTATCGAAACCAAGCAGCAGAGGTCATGAATAAACTTACAGAGATTTACCAGGAGAAGCTCTATGTAAGTACTCTTGTCCTAAGGGGCTGACAGGCACAAGCTTGTGCTTTATTTTATATTGGTTTTCCTTTTGTCTGTCTTGAGAATGTGCATGAAGCCTACTGTTGCTGTGTTTGAGCTTATCACAGACTTCGATGTCTTGAGCCTCAAGTTATCAGCCAGTAATGGCACCATTGTACAGGAGGAAGATATGCCTTAGGTGATACAAAAGGACTGTGGCAGAGCAGGGTCAGTCTCAGTCTTTTTGGGCCTAAGCTGCCTCTCTGCTTGGTTTTTTTTTTTTACCGTGCTTTTCCACTAGCGGAATCACACCTCTGTGCAGTATTATAAAATGGCATTGAAGGTATGGCTGACAGTATTCTCTGTGTGTGTGTGTTCCTTGGAAAAGGCATCCTGATGAAATTTTTTCTCCTTGCAGAGGCCACCTCCAGTTTTGGATGCTTTGGGACGAGTGATATCTGAATCACCGCCTGACCAGTGGGAAGCAAGGTACAGTCATCTTCAGATCTCATCACTTGCTGTGCATCCAAATGAGATGTTCCAGATTTTTGTTTAGAAGTTCAGGCAGCGGAGAAAGAAGGGAGTGGTAAAGGAACAAAATATATGCAGCTGTTTCATGCTGGTTTCGTGCTTCCTTCTGGTAGAGAATATTTGTGGCCCTCAAGCAGGCTGGGCAGGCAAACTGAAATGCTCTCAGTCCCATTCAAACGTTGGGTGCTATCTTCTCTACGTCCTCCTGATAAGAACAGAGTCTTTCCCTCTCAGACTGATTTTTGCCTTATCTTACTGGATTCCCACCTCTGTATGGATAATTCATTGTTTCAGGAGCAGCAGTGCGAGCATTAATGAACTGGACAAATTCCAGTTTGGATAATTACTTTTTGTCTACTTGCATGCCCTGTATAGGTTTAATTGAAGATCATCTCGTTTGCTACCTGTCTTAAGCTAATCAGTTCTTCAGTACTGCTGTACCTTGTTGTAGAGCTGCTGTATTTCAGCAGTAGATGAAATGATCCTGATGTCTGTCTTTGGCCCAAGTGTCTGTAGTGCTTCATCGGGATAAAAGTCGTTATACGGCTGAAGGATTGTTGTCCTTTTGGGAACCTGCAGCATGGGGCTTTGTAACGAAATGCCTGTGGGTTGGACACTCTGAAGTTCTTCTGTTTCGTAATGGTTCTCTCTCAATTTCTGTAATGTACTACTGATAGCATATGTGATTGAGACCTCAAGCAAATTCTGTGTGAAGTCAGTAAGCTCACAAGCTCACCATCTTTGCAGGTGTGGCATAGCTTTGGCGCTCAACAAGCTCTCACAGCATCTGGACAGTTCTCAGGTGAAGCCCCTCTTTCAGTTTTTTGTACCGGATGCTCTGAATGATCGCAGTCCTGAAGTCAGGAAGTGCATGTTAGATGCAGCTCTTTCAACACTCAACACTCACGGCAAAGTAAGTCTGAACGTTTCTCTCTCATGCAGTGGAAAAAGATGGAATGAAAATGTAGATACTGTGTTGGAGCCCACAGATTTGGTTTTGGTTTGGTTTTTTTTTTTTTATTTCTTAGAGGTTGCTGTTACTTGTAACAGCTGAAAACTTTCATGTAGTAGGAATTTTTGTGTGTTAGGAGTTGTTCTGTTACTGTCTAGTGTTGATTAAGTGTAGTTCTTCCCTGTCGTTGCTATAAAAAAGAAATAGCCCTGAATCAACCAGAGTTAAAATGGTATAAAACTAGAGTAATAAAAGTAAAGTCAGACCGCAGATCTTTTAATCCTGGGAACGTGAGAATTCCTTTTCAGGCCTCATGCAGAGCAAAACATGAAAGCTTGCTGATCGTTGGCTTAATTAAACTGAAAACAACTAAGTCATTCAGAGAATCGAGGACCATCCTCCTTCTCACTGCTAGCCTTTCTCCAGCAGGGTTAGATGCGGAGGCGTGCAGGGGGGGAAATTGCTCAGCTTCTGATTTCCCCATACGTGTCCTTCACCTCTTCTAGACAGCCCTCTGCATTCCTGTTAAGTCCAAGACAGTTGGAGTATTTTCATATTAATTCTTCTGTTTCGCAGAAAAGCAGCGTGAAGTTTGTTTTATCTTTCTTTCTGTTCTCCTTTTGCAAATGGAGCAAGCGAAAGAGCAGGCACTGATGTTTAGGCCGGCAGTCTTGCCTGGTAGCTTGTGTTGTTTCTGGCAGAACATCATGCTGGCAGGTTTGGGGGACCTAATTTTTAAGAGCTAACTTCTCTCTAGCAGGAAATATTTGTCGCCTGTCGGGATGGCACGAGGTTTTATGTGTTGTGACACATTAAATGAACTGTAAATACAGTGTGATTGTTCAGTTTGTTGGCTCAGAGAAGAGCAAACGAGTCCACTGAGCATAGCAAATCTCATTCTGAGTGGACTGTAGTGGCAAGTTCTGTGGTTTTGTTTTTCAGGACAATGTTAACTCTCTCTTGCCAGTGTTTGAAGAATTCCTGAAAAATGCTCCTAATGATGCCAGTTATGATGCTGTCAGGCAGAGCGTGGTCATTCTGATGGGTTCACTGGCAAAACATCTGGACAAGAGTGACCCTAAAGTGAAACCAATTGTTGGCAAACTGATAGCAGCCTTGTCCACCCCATCTCAGCAGGTAGGCGACTTCCTGGAGGAATTCCCATGTTCCGCGCAGAGGCAGGTTAACACTACGGTACTTTTAGGGATGTCAGAGGTGAAAAATAGCTCTGGTGACAGAAAGCTGTTGTTGTGGGTGCAGTCTATGGGGAAGTTATGCTGGTGATGAATACTTTGTGATCTGATAGCTGGTGGATTATTTTACAGGTGCAGGAGTCAGTGGCAAGCTGTTTACCGCCTCTGGTGCCTGCAATTAAGGAGGATGCAGGAGGAATGATACAGAAGCTAATGCAGCTGCTTTTAGAGTCTGATAAGTATGCTGAGCGCAAAGGTGCGGCTTATGGGCTGGCAGGGCTGGTGAAAGGCCTTGGCATCCTCTCTCTCAAGCAGCAGGAGATGATGACCACGCTGACTGATGCTATCCAGGACAAGAAGAACTTCCGTCGGCGTGAGGGTAAGGGACAAAAGCTTTTCCTTCCCAAATACTTCAAACTTCTCTTGTATGTACTACCATTGTGGTCAGATCAAATGATACCCAAACCCCGTGCTTGGTTTATCTACATTTATTTTACTAAAGTTTGCCAAGAAGGAAATGGGGAGTGTTTGTCATGAGGCCATTGATTGTGCATAGTGTCCTAAAACTGCTCTCTTTGCACTGTGGTGGAGGAAGGGTTTCTGGTCCTAAACAATGTTCTTGGCGCCTCTCCGTCCCGGTTTCAAAGGCAGGTGTCGGTAGGTGGGCTCCGACTTCCTCTGAGACTGTACATATTCGGCTCCAGCTGGTCCACAGGGGCTTTCACAGCTTATTTGTTTCTTTTGCTGCTGAACATTTCCTCTCCTTATTTCTGCTTATCTAAGCTGGGACTCAGAGGACTGTTACATGTTTTTAGTGCTCCTGGGCTTCTTGTTGTCCTTTCTGAGACCAGACATCCCTACCGCAGCACTAGCCACTAGTGCAAGAAGGCCAGAAACCTTCAGCTTTGAGATTTGAGTGCTTTTGGAGAAATTCTACAGAGATTTGGCAAATTCTATCTTCACTTTCCATTCCTTTTAAATGAAGTTGTATTTTCCCCTCTGACTGTCCTTTTTGGTTTTTTAGGGGCTCTGTTTGCCTTCGAGATGCTCTGCAGCATGCTTGGAAAGCTCTTTGAGCCCTATGTGGTTCATGTGCTGCCTCACTTGCTGCTTTGCTTTGGAGATGGGAACCAGTACGTGCGAGAGGTAAGATGCTTTAAATTTCTAAGAACAGAGCGTTAAGAGGAAACTGAAATGGAATGGATAGGAATACTGTTTGTAACTAGGCAAACTGAGAAGGTGGGTCTATCCCTTGAGATAGCACTAATACAATTTGATTTTCTTAATAACTGAAAGCATCTTATTTCATTGGCCATTGATTGGGGGAGGTACTTGGCTGGCTGCATCATTGTACTTAGAGACTGTTTTATGTGAAGGCTTTGTTCACGTTGAGTCTCTGAGGAAGGACAAAGCACGCGTTGTGACACAGCTTGTAAGTGTTCTCTTCTCCTTGGAGGCTGCAGATGACTGTGCCAAAGCCGTGATGAGCAACTTGAGTACTCATGGAGTGAAGCTGGTTTTGCCATCGCTTCTTGCAGCGCTAGAAGAGGAATCTTGGAGAACCAAAGCTGGTATGGACCAATATCTGACTGATGGAGAGTAACTGCCAGTTCCCTTCGCTGTCGTTCCCCGTGTTTATTCCTTCATCCCTACAGGTGGCTGTGGTAGTTTATTGTCTCATAAGGAGGCTGTGGAAATTACAGCTTTTGAGATAGAAAAATGAGTTCCCTGACACATTTGAGCAACTTTGTCCCCCCCCAGCAGATTCAAGGGACGCTTTTTACCCCTCATCTCTCTGGAAGTACTCCAGAAGCTGGAATTTCTCCCCCCTCCCTTCTTTTCCCTGGTACAACAAAAAAGTAATTTTTAGTGTCTTAAAGTGGTGTAGAGTGGCTTTTTTTCAGCCATTCTGTATGTTCTCTGACTTGTCGTACCACTTGTAGATTTGAGTTTGAGGTAAATGTGTTCATCTTCTCATATCTCTGCTTAATGCTGTGTATTGTTTTGTGTTTTGTCTTTTTTTTTCCTCTTTCTTTTCATGTACTTCATGCACAGGATCAGTGGAACTGCTGGGGGCGATGGCGTACTGTGCTCCCAAACAGCTCTCTTCCTGCTTACCCAATATTGTGCCAAAACTTACTGAAGTGCTCACAGATTCTCACGTGAAGGTGCAGAATGCAGGTCAGCAGGCTCTCCGGCAGATTGGGTCCGTCATCAGGAATCCAGAGATCCTGGGTAAGAACTGTCTGCATCTCTGATGTCCTGATGTGACCGTGGTTTATAATAGCAAGGTTTGTGTTCACAGCATTTAGGATTAAATCCAAACTTCTATAGAAATGAAACTACTCCTAGAAAAGTGTAACATGAAAGTTTACCGGCAGCTGTCTGCTTCAAGGCTTTTTGAACGCTCCTGTCCATTTTGTCAGCTAATGTTTATAGGGTTTCCTCTGCCCCTGTGCTGCTAATTGCTTTAGAAGGATTTAAACCATCCCATGAGGGAACACCAGCTCACCCTGACATGCGTTTTTGTTTTGTGTACAAATAAAGTCTTTTCTCTCCTTTTTAAAAATGTTCAGCAATCGCTCCAGTTCTGTTGGATGCTCTCACTGACCCCTCCAGGAAGACCCAGAAGTGTCTGCAGACTCTACTGGATACCAAATTTGTCCATTTCATTGATGCTCCATCCCTAGCGCTGATCATGCCGATTGTTCAAAGAGCTTTTCAAGATCGTTCCACAGACACCAGGAAAATGGCTGCCCAGATCATCGGGAACATGTATTCCCTGACCGATCAGAAGGTACAGTGCTGAAAACCCTTTCTAACTGTATGCTGTATTTACTGCGTAGGAGGTGACTGAACAAGCACCAGAGAGAATTTATTTGGTTTGGAGACTTTGCTGTTAAGGTAGACAGTGTTACAATCCACACAGCTTCTTTAATTAAATGTATGTAGATGAACACATGACAGCTTTAAAGACAGTGACAATTCTCAGGTGCTTAAGACTGCCAGCTTTGTACTTTGGTCATCTAGTTATTACCAGATTTATCCCTGCAAAAAGGTCTTGCGATTTTTACCATATAAGAAATGCCTTAACAAACAAACAAGCAAAACCAGTGCCAGTGGAACACAGATCAGCTGCTTACAAATGGATCCAGGGTTTGTTTGAAAAGTATTTGTGGAACCTCACTGTAGGCTAAAGATCTGTGTTTAATTTTTGTGTTGATAATCTCTACCTTTAAACCTTGTGCAAATGTTAAAGAGTGTTGGATTTTCCTTAGATACAAAGTGCTAGGCTGCTGTGGGTGAGCACCAAAAAAGTTTTGGGTGATCTGCACAGAACGTATGTTTCTTAGACTTACAGAACAATGCAGTGTGCTTATTTGCAGGATTGTGAGAGCAACTGCTTAAACTCTCAGGCTGTTAAGGATGATTGCTGAATGCCCTTTACGTGAAGGTGACTTAGATTTCTTTCTCATTTTGAATCTAGTTCTTACTTTTGGGGCTCTTTCTTTCAGGATCTGGCTCCTTACCTACCCAGTGTGACTCCTGGACTGAAGGCATCTCTGTTGGATCCTGTACCTGAAGTAAGTTGGGTTTTTTTTGTACAAATACAATGTGTTTTTCAGTGCATTAGGCTAGACTTTGTCCTAACCTTCTGTAGATCTGTAATCAGTCTGACGCATCTGTTCTAGTAACTTTGACTGGGTATTTTGCAAATCTCTGTTCCTCTTGTCCGTTAGGTGCGTACGGTGTCGGCAAAGGCACTGGGAGCCATGGTGAAGGGCATGGGAGAATCGTGCTTTGAGGATTTGTTGCCATGGCTGATGGAGACACTGACATATGAGCAGAGCTCAGTGGATCGATCTGGTGCTGCTCAAGGTGGGGACAGCTGTGTCTGAATACTGAGCTCAGACTTTCTCCTGTTAAATCAGATTAGCTTGTTCTTACATTCATCAGCTCTGTTCCCTGCTTTTTTTCCCCAGGTCTGGCTGAAGTTATGGCTGGTTTGGGGGTAGAAAAGCTGGAGAAACTTATGCCAGAGATTGTAGCTACTGCCAGTAAAGTGGATATTGCTCCACACGTACGAGATGGTTATATCATGATGTTCAACTACCTGCCAATTACCTTTGGAGACAAGTTCACTCCCTATGTTGGTCCCATCATTCCTTGTATCCTTAAGGTATGTGGCAGAGGCCTGGAGAGTTTTATTTATTTAGAGGATAAAAAGAAGCCTCCAGAGTACTTTAAGCATCATTTCTGGTAATTGTGGGACGTGCAGACTTGTCCAGCATTGCTGGACTATAAAAAAAAAATAATACTTAAATTAGAAATTATTTCTTCTTCCAAGTTATTTGTTTGCTGTCTTGTTTGTAGTCACTAGTAATTTCTTGAAATCACTTTTGTGCATTCACAGCTCTCTAGTTCATTTACTTTTCCTGGCTGAGAGGGAAAACATCATTTTGTTTTCCTCCTGTTGGTCTTGTGTGTGTGTGTGTGTATATACATATATATATATTGCGCTGAAAAAACACCAGCTTTCACAGACACTTTTCTCTCTCTGTTCAGGCTCTGGCAGACGAGAATGAGTTTGTGCGGGACACTGCCCTGCGCGCTGGCCAGAGGATCATCAGTATGTACGCTGAGACTGCCATCGCGCTTCTGCTGCCACAGCTTGAGGATGGCCTGTTCGATGACTTGTGGAGGATAAGGTAAGGGATAACCACCTTATCCACAGACATTTCTCTTCCGTGGCTGAAAAACTGGTGTGATTTAGACTCTATGTTGCTCCTCAAGGAAATGCAGAGACCTTCTGGAAAGCAAAAGCAAGTGTCTCTCTTTGCTCGTTGATTTGCATATGATGCTTTATAGCACTGAGTCTGCAAAGCCCTGCCAGCCGGGGATCGGGGTCCCTGGTACCTGCGAAACATTCCTACTAGATAGTAATTCTGGTAGTGACTCTGACAAGCACTTACAAGGCAGCTGATGTGGTAATATTCAGCCCTCTTATATTGCTTTTCATTTTTCAAAATGCTGAGTAAGCTAATTCTTCTCCTGTGCATGGAAATGTGCCAGCGGGGCGCTCACAGCTAATAGCAATTGCTCAAAAATTAGTTGTACTAAAAGGCTTGTGTCAGCTGAGTGCTGATGAGGGCACTTCTCCCAGGTGAATGTCTTTTGGGTTGAGACAGACACTGGCAATGTCTCCTTCCTTTCTAGAGTCCAGGCTATTCCCTGATTCATTGTTTTGATATGGGAATTCTCTTGGCCCCTTCCAGGATGGAATTCATTCCTTCCCGTTCCCTTTACCATGCTGCTTCTCAGCCATGTGGGCAGATTGATATTGCACATGGGCTCATGCAGCATTTCATTGCTGACCTTGCTCTTTGCTTCACGTCTGTATTTGCTGTATTGTCATATTTGGGCAGGTGCCGCCTGAATACCCTGCTTGTAACACTTGACTCCCTCCTGTTGCCAGGTTTAGTTCAGTTCAGCTGCTTGGAGATCTTCTATTCCATATCTCAGGAGTCACTGGAAAAATGACCACAGAAACTGCCTCAGAGGATGACAACTTTGGAACAGCCCAGTCAAACAAGGTAAAGCTGTTCTTGTCTGTTGTGCCTTTATTTTTTATTTATTTTTTTTTAATCAGCATGGAAAGCCTGCTAGAAAGACGTATTGAATAGTCATGCATTTTATTCTTTTTGGAAGTTTCAGGAGTGGGTAACACAGTTTTGTGATGTTTCTTTGCAGGCTATTATTAATGCTCTCGGTGTGGAGAGGAGGAACAGGGTGCTGGCCGGGCTGTACATGGGCCGCTCTGACACGCAGCTGGTGGTGCGCCAGGCCTCCTTACATGTCTGGAAGATCGTAGTCTCTAACACTCCTCGCACGCTGCGTGAAATTTTGCCAACCCTCTTTGGGCTTCTGCTGAAATTCTTGGCCAGCACTTGTGCAGATAAGCGAACGGTGAGAAACTGAGTAATGCCTTACCTCTTACCGCAGGTGACCATATAAACTAATTCCTGAAGAACACGGGATAATTCTTTTCGATAAATCACTTCAAGGCTGTCATTAATTTAACTGTTCTGAGCATGAATATGTCTGAGTTCTCTCTTTGCTGAGGGCAACTGTGATGACAGTAAAACTATTTTTCTGTGGTTACTTACAACAGCAGCGTTTCCATTTCTACTGCTCTGTCTATACTGTGAACAGTAGTTTTTGGTCAAAAGTTAATATTTACTCACAGTTCACCGTCTTAAGTTTTACAAAACAGTAAAACAGTTAATGAATAAATTTTTGGGGACAGGTTGCAGCACGGACATTAGGAGACCTTGTCCGCAAGCTAGGGGAGAAGATCCTTCCTGAAATCATTCCTATTCTGGAAGATGGACTGAGGTCGGACAAGAGCGACGAGAGGCAAGGAGTCTGCATTGGGTTGAGTGAGATAATGAAATCCACCAGCAGGGACGCGGTAAGTTGTATGGGGAAGGTGAAATCTCCAGTTTCCTAGATATTTATGTGATGATGCAGGTATTGCGGTTAAGACAGAATAATACAGCTCGTGCTGGGCTTGTTTTATGGACTGAATTCAGGGCTTATGACTAACATGAGTTGCTGTTCAGGCAAAAGTATGTATTTGTATGTGTCTGTACATTTAAAACATAGCACAGTTCTGACTTTTATGAGATATAATAATAGAAATCATCCACTAGGTAGCCGTAGAGCACTTCAAATGTTTGTGTTGATTAATCCTCACTTTCTTCTGACATATTTCAAGCAAAGAGCAATTTAGTTTCAGTTGTGCAAATTCTGTGTTCTCAGCTACTTCACTGAGATGCATGTGTCCATTGTGCTTTAGATATTCTGTAATTTCATCTCTACATTTTTAGGTACTGCTTTTCTCTGAGTCCCTGGTTCCTACAGTGAGAAAAGCGCTGTGTGACCCTCTGGAAGAAGTCCGAGAGGCTGCAGCTAAAACATTTGAACAGTTGCACTCAACAATTGGACATCAGGCTCTTGAAGATATCCTGCCCTTTTTGCTGAAGCAGCTGGTAAGCATTGCTCAGTGTTAGTCAACAACTCAATTAATGCTGTTGTGGGACAGGTTTTGAATAATTAGCTTAAAGGAGAAGCAGGATTGTAGTGGCAGACCTTCCAGGGAATGGCAGCTGTATTTTGTCTCCTCCACGGAGACATCCTAGCCATTTGTAGGGAAGGTCTTGTGGCCAACGCATAGGCCGAAGAATTGCTACTTCTGGCCCTGCCATTGTCACCTGCTTGAGTTGCTTGGCCACCATGCCTGATACGGAAAATCTTTCTGGTGTGGCAAAAGAGCTTGGTTTGGGTTTTTGCTATATAATATGAGAGCATTTTTGGCTAGAAGGACTTGTGTGTTGGTTATATGATCACATGGCAAATTGTCACTTGAAATAGGGTTTAACTTGGTGTGTCATAAATCATCTCTCGAGTTTCTAACTTGTCTCTCTCCCTGTAGGATAATGAAGAGACATCTGACTTTGCTGTGGATGGTCTTAAACAAGTTATGGCTGTTAAGAGCCGCGTGGTGCTGCCTTATTTGGTGCCAAAGGTACAATGGGAAACCAATTTTAAACTTCAGAACTGTGCTTTTTTCCTCTGCTTGCTGCCAGGTTTTTTTTGGACTGATACACGAAAAGGAAGAGCACAGTTTGAAATTTTCTCCTGATTTTATGCTCAAAACATTGTCATTTGGGTTGTGATGTATTTATACTTCGAAATCTTTCATGTTGTTGATGAAGTGAGATTCCTTCGGAGATAATTTTCTGCTGGTTTTATTTTTTAGCTGACTACTCCCCCTGTGAACACCCGGGTGCTAGCTTTCCTCTCATCAGTGGCAGGGGATGCTCTGACACGGCACTTGAGTGTCATCCTGCCTGCCATGATGTCTGCGCTGAAAGAGAAGCTGGGAACCAGTGAAGAGCAATTGGCAAGTAGCACGGCTCAGCTCTTTGTTATGACAGGTTGCCTGAAGGTAGTGCTTCGGGTTTACTTCCCAGCACAGAGTCTGTGTTCTCTAGATTCACAGATTGCATGTTTTAATTCGGTCCATTAGCTTCCTCAGGATGAGTCTTTTTGCCTGGTGGCATATTGCGAGTTGAAAAACGTATGCTTTCCAAATCTATTTGTATCCATGTAAAAGTCTCTTTGGCCTGCAACACGACACAGTTCTCAGTTTACTTATTCTTGGAGAATTGCCAGCGTGTCTAGTTAACTTTGTATTTATTCTTGCTATAGAAGACTGAGAGATTAAAGGGCTGAAGGAAGGAAATCTCCTCTTTTGCGTGCAGCACTCCTTCTGTACTGCTTTCCGAAACATCTGGTATTTGGACTCCAGAGAACATCCTGGAGTTGTGATTGCGGACAGATGTGTACATACGTTGGTGAATTAGGAATGTTAGTGACAGAGTCCTGTTGTCTGTCTGCTGTAGGTGCCCATTAGCTCAGCTTCTAGCCCCAAGTCTGCCTGGAGATCTCTAATGTACCCACAGACGTGTTTGTAATTAGTATTATGACGCATGGCATTAAACTCCCTAAATTAAGAAAATGTTATCTGACAAGACCCGCAGTGTCTGAGGGGTGAGTAAGATCGGGGAGACTGAGCCACTCTCATTTTTGTAGATTGGTCCCTCTGCAGCTGGAGAACAACCTGCGCGGCAATCAGTTCAGCAGAGTTCGGCCACTTGTTAAGTTCTGAGAGTTGGTTATAGACCTGTCTCTGCTCCAGGACTGAATCAGGCCTTTAATAGTGATTTGACCAGCTATTTAACGAGAAACAATTAGCAAGTGGGATATGTTGCAGCATTTCTCTAAGACGTAATGCCGTGGATAACATGGGGAAACCTGGGGCTAAACCCGGCTTTGTTCTGTTTGAGAATTAACGTAAAGTTAATTTGGACTCTTTAGGAGATGGCAAACTGCCAGTCTGTGATCCTGTCTGTGGAAGATGATGCTGGACAAAGAATTATAGCTGAAGATTTACTGGAAGCTACCCGCAGCCCGGAGCTGGGAATGAGACAGGCAGCAGCTGTCATGCTGAATATCTACTGCTCCAAGACAAAAGCGGACTACACTGGTCATCTCAAGAGCTTGGTTTCAGGCTTGATACGTCTATTTAATGATAGCAACCCTGTAGTTTTGAATGAAAGCTGGGATGCGCTTAACTCCATCACCAAGGTGAGAGGCGGCTGAAAAAGGTGACAGTGGTAACGCCTGGCAAGGAGAAAACGGGGGTAGCTTGTAAAATACTGCCTAAATTGAGCCTTCTATTTCGCTTGTAAACTACATTTACATTTACAAATACTGCAAAGATTTGAGAGTTGTAAGATCAGTTTGACTCAAGCATTGTGAGCCAGTAGGCGGGTCTTTGGAGGAGGCCGGACACAGGTGTCTTCTCTTGCCACACCTGAGAATAATTCACAAAGAATAGCTGGTTGCCGTGTTGCCTCATCTTTGTCTTACCCCTCTCTCCTGCAGAAATTAGACGCTGGGAACCAGCTCGCTCTCATTGAGGACCTGCACAAGGATATACGGATTGTAGGGAATGAGGCCAAAGGCGAGCATGTGCCGGGATTCTGTATCCCTAAGAAGGTAAAGGAGCAGAATGAGCGTGGATTCGTCACAGCCATAATACCCTCCTTTTGAGGGAACTGATGGATGTGACTTTACAGCTGTCGGAAGCAGCGACTGTTGGGGCATCCCAGACCTGTATGTTAGAGAGAGTTTTTGTGGGCTATCGCTGCTCTGGAGTTACCCTGCAGAAGGCTCCTCTTGTAACACGATCTCTGACAGTTCTGTTCTGCGTGTAAGTCATGGTCGCTGCCTGCTTTTTGTGGGGGAGTAAAGCTGGACTTCTCTGCCAAATTTCTCTGGTTTAAAAATTCCCTGAACCGCCACCACTTTTCTCATAGCAGCTGGCTTAGTGAGGCGTAGATGCATGAAAATCAAACCAAATAAAAGTAGCTCTGTAAATGTGGAAGCAGGCAGCTGAAGGTCAACAGGAAATTGAGAGAAACTCTCCAAGTTTGTGCATCTGGTGTATAAAAGGAGCAAAGATAAGATTTTTTTTGCATCGTAGCTTCTAATCTTTCTTATCTGATTTTCATGACAGGGAGTGACTTCCATACTCCTGGTGCTGCGGGAAGGTGTTTTAACTGGTAATCCGGAGCAGAAGGAGGAGGCAGCAAAGGCCTTAGGGCTAGTTATTAAGCTGACTTCTGCTGAAGCTCTTAAACCATCCGTGGTGAGCATTACTGGGCCGCTTATTCGGATCTTGGGAGATCGGTTCAGCTGGAATGTCAAGGTGGCTCTGCTTGAAACATTAAGCCTTCTTTTAGCTAAGGTAAGTTTCAAAGTCATTGACTGTGGTTTGTGAAAGTTTTCCATGGTAACCTTCAGAAATACCTGTTGCTGTTCATGTAACCACAGCCAGGATGTCTGCTGGTGTGATATTCAGCAATGAGACTGTAATGGCTTTGTATTCTTCCAGCAGCTTCTGGCCTACCAAAAAAGCCAGATGCTCGAATCACTGGGTTTCTAAGAAATATTGCTAAATGCTGATCCCACTTTCAAGTGATTAAAAACTACCATGTAATTAATTTCTCCCGTGTCCACTATTTTTATGAATTACTAACTGCAAAGATGATCATCTTGTGTGTCTTTGAACTGAGCTGAGCCTTTTTTTTAGTGCTCTGTACGCAAAAGGCTGTTCATGATAGTGTAAAATTTTTCAGCAACGTTACCCTTGTATTTCAGTATGCGGAAAACGATTAGATTTGAAAAGGTAAAAGTTTTGTGGTAAAGCATTGTTTCATGGTTTTTCTCTTTCAGTAGTGTGTTAGATCTGAATAAGGGCTGTTTGTGATAACGAACTGCTGTAGAAGAGGTCGTGTGTTTTCAGGCGTTGGTTTCTAGCCACTCTTTCAGATTTGACAGCACCACTTTCCCGTCTTTCATCTCTGGTATAGGTTGAGATTGCCCTGAAACCATTTTTGCCCCAGTTGCAAACAACCTTCACCAAAGCCCTGCAAGACTCAAACCGCGCTGTTCGCCTTAAAGCCGCCGATGCTCTCGGTAAACTCATCGTCATCCACGTGAAAGTGGATCCTCTCTTCACAGAGCTGCTGAATGGAATTCGTTCCAGTGATGACTCTGCCATCAGGTAAGCCGTAGGTGGTATCTCAGACCCTCCTGCTTATTAAGGATGAAAGCAAGGGCTGGGATGAATGAATAAAACTGTTACAGCTATTTGTGTAGCATTGCCCCCCACCCTTAATTCTGAGAGGAAGATTTACTTAGTAGTGAAAGGAGTTGACTGTTACTCAAGGGTGGAAAACAAAGAACGGGGATGGTGGGGACTCCCTGGGTCAGGAGCTGAGCTGTGACCGTGTATCAGGGCAATATTGCCCCGTTCTCCTCTCTCCTGCACGCCCCCAGCAACCCACTGCACCCCGCTTGCAGATCCAAGACTGTATCAGTTGTCAGCCTGACCTGAAGTAATGCAGCTGTTCTGGTGTATGAAATACACAGATCCCGAAGAAATTAACTTCCTGATTTGAGAATTTATTTAATGTTTGAATAGTCAGAAGATATTTACGCAGTGACAGACAGACACAAGCGCACAAACACAGTAATATTCTCTAGCATGGAGCTGTTGTCAGCGCAGAGAGAGTATCGGTCTCCTAAACTGCGTAAGAAACTGTTACAGGTATCCAGAGCTGAGTTTCTCCTTTCCGGTGCGGGAGAAGCAATGTCTGACTGGACGTTGTGATCACTTGCAGGGACACGATGCTGCAAGCGCTGCGCTTTGTCACCCGAGGAGCTGGTGCAAAAGTCGATGCTGCAATTAGGAAGAATATCAGCACGGTGCTTCTAGGGATGCTGGGACACGATGAGGTACTGCGTCAGCCAGCTGCGAAGGGTTCCTGCTGTAGAAAGTCTTATTCCTAAATTTAAAATCTGAATTTTCTAATAATTATTTTCTGAAATAACTTCCAGGGGAAATTACTAATGATAGAGTGGAAAGAAACTTAGATAAAGCATATGGTCGGGCATTTCTCGCTAAACTGAATACGGTCTGTACAATGGAGCTCGTTGGAGCCTTGCAGAGTGTTAGCTGAGAGTCAGGGGCAAGAATTACAGAACCCTGGCCCAGTCACTGCTAACTCTCAAAATCTAATCTATGAATTGAGTGTTTCCTTAGCAACCGTGTACGCGGGTTTGACCTGCAGCTCCTCACCAACGTGCCTGAGGCAGCTCTGAAGTCAGGTTTGCTTTTTATCTTGGAGAAAACCTGCAAAATACCTTCACTACATGCCCATACGTGTGTTGGTGGGGTCTGTCATTTAGCGTGAGAATTTTTTCAGATAATGGCAGATTTTACTCCAACGAACAGGAATCTCCAAGTTTAATATAGGGTATTCTGTACATGGCAGATAGCAACAGGATCATCTGTGAAATTAAAATTAATCATCTAGTAATTTCTTCCTTTCTGTGCAACAGAGACATGCAGCTGTTGGCATGCCAGAAATAGAAAACATTGACAAATTTCCACGGGATAGTAGGTCTTGGGGTGGAGAGGAGTAGTGTGGGATGGTCACATAAGCAAACCAAAACAACAAACGCTCGCAAGTTTTAAATTAAAAGTAGTATGAGCTTATCACAGAGATAAGCTTGTCTAGCCATGATTAGAAGTAACGCTTACTTTCTAGACTGTGAATCCAAACCTAACTTTTAACACATCTTTTAAAACATACACTTTCATCTTTATGACTTTTCCATTTAATAAATCAGGATGTATATAAGATCTCTAGTTTTTCTCTGATGGCTCTTTTTGACTGTGGATTTGGCTTTAAGTTCTATTATGTACAAGAAACTTTGTGAACTGACAGAAATCCACAGGTAGTAAAGGTGTCTACTAATATTTATCTCGTCCTTCCCTTTTTATATCGTCTTCTGGCACTTGCTGTTCTTGCTCCTTATCTCTGATGGGTATTGAGTGTTACTCGCTTCTTCCTCCCCTCGTTAGGACGCCACCCGCATGGCCTCCGCTGGCTGCTTAGCAGAACTGTGCGCGTTTCTGTCCGAAGAGGAGCTCGGCACTGTTCTCCATCAGCACTTACTGGGTAGGTGAAGCTGTTTACGGTGACTGGCACTGACTCTGAAAGCAGGGAAAATGCCTTCTTAGCCATTGGTTCAGGAAAACTTTGTGACTAATTATTTAGATTCCTCCTCTTTATCTAAAACCTCAATCTCTACTCCAGATTTTATTGTACTTTTCTTTGCTTATGGCTGTTCGTTTGTACACCCTGGTACATAGTTGATGCAGGGTGGTGGCTGTAATTTGGGGTTACCCATACTTTTTTTTTCTGGATTTGTTGTCAGACGAGTTGATGAAGGTACCAGTGTGGCTGAGTGACTGCTAGTGCTGACACACGGAGGGTGGGAGGTGACAAGGATGTCCGGGCAGGGTGCACAGGAGGACCATTCCACCTTTTTCGATGACATTGTGATCTTAGATTATGCTTACTGCAGACCATGTCTGATGGCTGCGGATGCTTTTGGAGAATTAACTAATTCGCCTCCAAGTTAGACAAAACCATGAACTTCACAGCAGCTCATAGTGGTTGGGAGTGCTGTGGGATTACTCTCCTCTCTGGCATTAAAAAGGGAATCCATTTTCTGCTTTCAAGTTACAAATGACTTGTACAATTAGAGAGTCAAAGCTTGTGTAATTCCAATGACAGGTTCCTCCATGTGCTAAGTGATGTGGGCCTGACTGGGCTGGACTTGTTTGTGCCTGGTTTCCATATCTGTCTGGTAGAGGTGTTGTGTTTCAGCGCTGTTTGTGTGGCTCTTTGGGAGGAGTGGAGGAAGCAAGGCATTGCTTTAGGTGCTGTTCATTATTTCATTTTGTGGAAGCGAATTGGCAAATCGACAAAAGCTTTCTCAGATGAAGAGGAATGGGTAGCAGGAGCCTTGCTATTGTTCTGTTCTTTCATTTGCAGCAGATGTCTCTGGCATTGACTGGATGGTGAGACACGGGCGAAGCCTGGCGCTCTCCGTGGCTGTGAACGTTGCTCCCAGCAGACTCTGTTCCCCCAAATACTACGGCAGTGTTCAGGAGATGATCCTCAGCAATGCCACCGCTGACAGGGTAAGTGCTACCTGAGAGCGGGCGAGTTCTCTTGCAAGCGCTTGTTGGGAGTAGTTTTAAAAGGTGTGGAGGTTCTGTGTTACCAAACAGAACTAAAATCCCCAGGTCCAACGTGAAGATTCTCCCTTGGCTAGATGCAGTTTTATAGTGAAATTATGCAAACGTTCTGATACTTTTCTGATCTCTGTGGAGACAAAGATTAAAGAATCTTCACCTGCAGAATAGCTTTCATTGGGAGTAAATTACGCTTCTGTTTCCTTACTAAAGTTCTCATTCACGGGCCAGGTTTAAAAGAAATGCAGATATTTCATTTTAGGAGGAAGATTTTTAAATCTAGAGCTGAATGACTGATTTGGATGGGGAACCTGGGGGCTCTGTGAGACCTGTCGCCTTATTCCATGTGGCTCATAGTCGCATTTTGATTTTTTCATCCTATTACCCAGTAACATTAACCCAGTGTTTTAACGCTTTGTATGCTGCAGGTTTTTTTTAAAGACCTGTTTAGCCTTCTGCAGAAGCTCACCCATCCGTGTGACTGTCAGCCTAGTTCTAAATGCTGTTGGACTCTGCTGTAATAATACCAATTTTTGTCTTTATGTCGAAGATTCCCATTGCAGTTAGTGGCATCAGAGGGATGGGCTTTCTTATGAAATACCACATGGAAGGAGGAGGGAACCTGCCTCCAAAACTTTCCAACCTCTTTATCAAGGTAAGACTTTTTATGATAACTACCTGGGGTTGTTCTCGTGTGATCTGAGTCTTTGAGCTAACTCACGGGTGGCTTTATCAAATTTCTGTGTGCTAACCCAGCATAAAAACGGAAAGCTTGGCTGCCTGATCTTGGGAAGCTCTAAATCCCGTAATGCTCGGATACTTAGATATGTCTTTTTGTGGCAAAGCAGACAGAATCGCTATCAGCCTGCTTTGCAGTTGTGAATGCAGTACCGCTATCCCTGCTGTAATATGGAAATTTGACTTTCGATCTTTCTGTGATAAACTTGATTCTTATGAATTCAGTTTTTTTCCTTTGCAGTAACAGCTGCCAGAGAAGGGGCGGGGGGAAGCTGTCAGGTTTTTTAAGGTTGCAAAAGGTCAAAGGGCCCTTGTTAGAAAAACATGAAATACCAACTCTTTCCTTACCTGGGTTTGCTCCAGTACTTTTTGACTTCTGCTATTGTGGAAGGGAGTAGCTCCTAAAGACTGAGATAAAAAAGAGTATTGAAGCTAACGCTTTTTCCAATTCCTATCTATTTAAATATTCTACCTCCAAATTCCTTTCTTTCTTGGTTGTTCTGGTTTTTTTGGTGTGGGTTTTTTTTTTCCTTTTTCCCCCCCTTCCCATAAAAATATCCCTCATGGTAGACAGGATCTAAATTTTGGACGTTAGAACCTCAGCACATTTTTAACATCTTAGAAAAGGTAGGGCAAGACAGAGTGAGGGGTAGTGCTGGAGAAGGAGAGCTGGCTTTTATTTTGTCATCTTTATGGTAAATAAAAATGTGTTACATTTTCAGGCTTTACATTTCTTTTCAGTTTACTTGAAAAACTACCAAACACGGCAGCTGACACGATGCAGGCCATCGTTCTTCAAAGCAGGCTTTTTGCTTGAAATCCTACATTCTTGATATTAATTTGTATCATATTAGTGTATTAAAATATAAAAGTATCACAATACCTTTATCACAGTATTAATAACGCAGCTGACATTCAGATGTTAAATAAAAAATACAAAGCTTTTTTTTTTTTAATTTTAAAATGAAATTCACTGTTGAAATGCACCTTATACTCCAACCAGAGGTTGACTCGGCTGCTGCTGCCGATTGAGTGTATTTTACAGAGGTGCTGACACTGTCAGCTTTTGCTGTAGTGAGTGGTCATTGTCATTTCCTCAGACAGCTGAGAGAAAGGTGTGACCCTGTCACCGACCACACATTTAGAAGTGTTCTTTTGAAAAGATGGCTTGTTTTCAAGGTTTGATCTTCTCTTACTGTTACACAGTTTAGTCAAACTTGTTGATAACAAGTTTGTCTCTTGTGTACCTGTGAGTTGCAAACAACTTGCTTTTCTTGTTATAGTTTAAAATACTTCAATTAGGAAAAAAAAAATAAACGAGTGCTTTAAATACCTGTCCTTGGTATATCTGAATATAAGTCCGTCTTTGTCTCCTTCAGTGTCTCCAGAACTCATCCAGCGACATAAAGTTAGTTGCAGAAAAGATGATCTGGTGGGCAAATAAAAACCATCTTCCCTCACTGGATCCTCAGACAATTAAACCAATTCTCAAAGCACTTCTGGACAACACAAAGGACAAAAACACCAGTGTAAGAGCCTACAGCGACCAAGCTATTGTCAATCTTCTGAAGATGAGAGCGGGTGAAGAAGTGCTTGAGGTATGAGACAGAAGAATAGTCATTGGTAGAAGGCTGTGTCGCGTTGCTCTGTGCGTGGTTCTGTGTTGTGCTTGGAGCCTCAGAACGTGCTGGCAATCTCTCACGAAGTAGATGGAGTGGGACATTCCTATTTGCATTTAACCCTGTATCAGTATTCTCATGCTAAGCCTTGAAGAAATACACAAATTATCTGATACTGCACAACCTTACAGTGCAGTGGTAATAAAATCCAGGTATTTAACATACCTCCCGTGTTTAACATCGTAGCCTTGCTTTCAAAATGCCTTAAGCCCTTACTGTGCTGCAGTTACCTTACCTGGGCCTGATAGTTTATTGCTTTTGTCACTTGCATAATCCAACTGCAGCATTAGTGGTGCTGGAGAGACTATTTTTAGGATGGACTTCTTCGTCCATCCATTCCCAGACCTCTTTTCTAAGTCTTAGCTGCTTTTCGATAGTTCCCATGGCTGGAATCATAAAACCGGAAGAAGGATTTTGGTATGCTTGAAAGATTTTAGATAAATATAGCTTGTAAGGCACTTAAATGTATTCGTATTTTGAATGGTATGTCATAAGGAGTTGGTAATTGGTGTTGTCTTCCTTCTGCAGTCGGTTTCCAAGATTCTGGATGCTGCCAGCTTGGAGCTTCTCAACGAAAGCTGCAGGAGATCTCTGAAGAAGCTGGCTGGCCAGGCTGACTCTGAGGAACAAATAGATGACACTATACTGACGTGATAATAAAGCTCCAGAAGACAAGAAAACACTGAACCAACCGCTGCATCAGCATTTCAACTCCAACACCTATTTTAAATGTTTTCATTTTTGAAAATGTTAATTCTGATGGGATTTCATGAAAAGGACTCCCAGAGAGTATTTTAGTATCAAATATACCAGAATAGCCTTAATTAGACCCATATTAGCTGAAAATTGAAAATTTGGTCCCCTTTTTGAAATAGATAACGCGCAAGAAACAGATATACTAATCAATACTGGTAAATTGTGGCCAATTGTGAGATGTGGCTAGAGCACATCAGGCTTAAACTCTGGTGACACCTACTTCCTTTCCAGGGTCTGTGCAAAAACTCCAGTACTGGAAGTATTGGTTTTTTTCCATGGACCCTGTGAAGAACTCGGTGAAAGTTAAAATGTATTGTTTTTGTGTACTGCTAACTTGCTGCTTGTGACGGTTCTGAAGACTGAAAATCCCTGTAAAACAAAGTATTTAAAATAGCCTTAGAAATCACAAATGCGAAAGGGGGATTAAATGCAGTCTGTTTAAAGAAGGAACGTTTAATAAAGGCTCTGACTTTGATCCTTCTGGTGTAAACTGTTCTTTTACAAATTCATTTGTCAACAAACTTATACTGTGGTTTACTTTTTGGACCTGTTTGTCCTAGGGCATACAGTCTGTAGAGTGGGTAGTGCTGTAATCTATAAAAACCTTTTGCAAAACTCAGGCAAGCTAAGGTTTAAGAGCAAGCCAGAACTGACATTTAATGAAATTTATAAGTAATTATTCCTATTAATTTCCAAAGTATTTTTGACTACAGACGGCTTTTTAGATACTGAATTTGTGAAAAGACCTCTATTTTTGTCTTCAAAGGCTTCACAAGATACTTGGCACTTCTAACATACAGATTTTGGTTTTTTTTTTTGTCAATGAGTTGTACTGTTCCAAGAAAGTAGTACTTTATTTTACCTGGCCACATATACTTCTTTTTAAAAAAAATATTTTAATTTACTAGTACCTTTTATGCCACTTGATGGAAATAGTGAAAATCTTGTTGAAGAATACACATTTTTAGATGGAAAAATGAGCTTTACATTCTATGTAGAGTAATATTTAAGTGAGCCTTATCTATTTTATGGAACTGTACAGAAGCTGGTTGCACCTGAGAAGCCAGAGCATTACGATTTGTTGTTTCTAATGGGTGGGTGGTGCATGCGTGGGAATCTTACTTGCATGTAAACCTGTATGGCTCAAAACATGATGAAGGCAGGAGGGGGATACTGCACAAAATTTGAGAGCATGAAATGTGACATTCTGCTAGAACTAATTTGCCGATTGCTATGGTGGTAGTAGCAAGCAGGAAACACTTCACCATCCTAATGCCTCAAACAGCAAGGTACAATCTCAAGTAGGTTATTTGGGAGTGCTGTGCTGCATTCTGGTCAAAAGTACAAGGACCTGTCAAAGGCTTTTTGATGTTACGTCAGCTCCCAAGCCTGTGGTGTAGGCTCCTGGCAACAGATCTACTGTAGGAGTCAGCAGAATACAGTTGGAACGGACTTGGGAAAATCAGCTAATTTACCCCTTGCCTAAGGTAGGCTCAGCACCAACTGAACCACTCCCTACTGATTTCCATATAATTGTTTTTTATAGCACCATATGATGGAGATTCCATAACCTCTCTAGGCCATCTATTTCATTATATAAACTTTTCAGACTGTCAGAGCTTACCTCATCTAAAAAAAAAAAAAATAATCTTCCTTGCTGCTACTCGAGTCCATTGTTGTTTGTCCTATTCCCACAGACATTGAAAATAGTTCATTTCTGCAGCAACCACGTTGTCACTTCAGTATTCTCACCCCTGGATGAAACAAGTTTAGATTTTCTCTAAGTCTTTTCTCATATATTTTCATGTTTTCTAAACTTGTACTGCTGCCCTCCATATTGGTTCCACACTGGTTCATATTTGCCTCATGGTGTCCACTGCTGGACCACGTCTTCTAGGGGAGAATATTACTTTGCAAACGCTTTGTAACACTCTTGCCTATCCCAACACAAGGTCTGGGTGTTCTTTTTTTGCAACAGCACAGTGGTGTTGACGTGTTTATAGTTTGTGATCAGCTACGAAGCCAAGCTACAAAATTGCTCTTTGGCTAGTTATTTCCAATCTTGTATTTATGCAGTGGGCTATTTCTACAAAACTGCAATGCTTTCCAGCTGGTCTTACTGAAATTGTGTTCTACTTATTTCATTACATTTATCTACATTCTGAAGGTGTTTTTTAATTCTGATTTTGCCTTCCAAAACACTTACAAATCTTAAAATTTAAAATACATCTTAAAACTATGCATTTTGCACTGAATTGGTAATAATCAAAGAGTCAAACTCAACTAAATACTCTTAAGGATTTGGCAGTCTCAGGGCACTGGGATTGGTTTCACCTATCATGAATTAGCTGTCTTTCGGGATAACACAGGAACAGCAGTTAAACCATGCGATGCAAAAGCTTTTGTGCACTGAAACGTGTACAGAATTTTATACCATTCAAAACCTACTGAATAGGTGGCAAAAAGTTCTGTGATTGTATTGGAATCACTCACTTCATTGCAGACAGGAAGGATGGAAAAAATGGCAAGTTTCTCTAAGAATGGCTGTTTGAGCTCTTG
This sequence comes from Rissa tridactyla, assembly GCF_028500815.1. NCBI lineage: Eukaryota > Metazoa > Chordata > Aves > Charadriiformes > Laridae > Rissa > Rissa tridactyla. The sequence goes on from NC_071478.1 coordinate 12,644,809, forward strand.
ATCATGGGCCCCCTGGCTTACCTATTCTATCTTTGATTCTAATTGATGCTCCATATAAACATGTCAAAGAAAATTACAGTTAAATAGAAGCCTTTTTTATCAACTTGTTAATTTTAGCTATTAAGATCTTTTGTTATTAAGGCTATTTTGATGATTTCTATTTCCACCTTATGTAGCAGCAAGTGGAAAAACTCATTCATCTTTCTAAACAGCAGCTGATTTTCTGCACTCAGTTGTTTCTGAGAGGGAGGAGTAAAAGGTAGGAGCTCACTTGCACTTATTGAGAATATGCTGATTTTTCAATTGCAGCGAAACACTGAATTTGGATTTTGATAGCTACTTTTCACTGAACTATTTATGCACTGCAATATAATACATCAGAGATAAAATACCCATAATTTTTGCCACAACATGAGATCTGATAAATTGATTGTGCCAACTTGGAGACTAAAGAATTAATTTTTTTCTCATTTCGAATGTCTTAAAAATACCAGTTGTCAGTAAAAGATAATTTTTCCCCACAACTGACTGTAATAACATCTTTGAACTGTCAAGCAACTGTCTGTGAGTGACAGCTGAACTGTGTGTATTTCAAGAGGATCAAAAAATAATTTATGGGAGATGTTTAAACTTACAAGGTGCTAAAAATGTCAATGGAAAAGAGACAAATGTGAAAGCATAAAATATTCAAATATTTTGATTTTTTTTTTTTTTTTAGCTAAGTCACAGTTTGTACTGTCCGTTTTATTAGGTAGCATCACGCTGTCTCATGCTTTTCACTTGATGAAGTTTCATGAGCATAAAAATAAAGATATAGTAGTCATTGCCATTTCAGGTTTGAGCTGGTGGTTTGCAAGCTGGATTCAAGGGATCTCCCTGCAGCTATGCAGCATCCTCAGCTCCCCTGATGCTCAGGGCACGTACTGGGTTATATGATGGGCTGCCCAAGTGCTTTACTGGGGTGGGTGGTATGTGGCGGGGGTGGGGGGGGGGCTGCTCAATCACTGGGCTAGGTTCGGGCTAGCTGCAAACCCTTTTCTAGCAGGGTTTCTGTGAGCATAAGTCTGTTAAATAACACACACACACACGACTGGTAACACTCCAGCCTTTCTCCTGCTCCTCAGTTAGCTACATCATACACTTGAGGATAAGGGAGAATGAGCTACAGGGTATGGTGTTTTAAATGCATGAGTTGCAGAGTCAAATGTCACCTGGAGGTCCTCTAAGTGGATTTCGGGGACAAGTGGGACATGACAGGGGTGAGATTTGAAGACTGTAATACTTTTTTGAAGGTTAAGATTAAGGAAGGTTTATAATTAAACCCACAGACATTAGCCATATTGTTGATGTTAAGTATTTAGAAGATGCAATTTTATGTGCTAAAAAAAAAAAATCTTCAACCCAGACATACTATTTTAGCCTTACTGGCTTGGTTTGTTTCCAGCTGAATTGCATACAAATTGGACAAATATAACTGCGGAACCATACCACAATATCCTATGCAGAAGAAATAGGAAATTAGAATTGATTAGAGACAATTGCCTTAAAAAATATTCTTATTCCTCTTAACCAAACCCTATTGTATAAATCCAGACAAAAGAGTCTATAGCTTTCAAATCAATGTTAAGGGAAAAAGCAATACTGCTAAAATCTGTCCTTCTCTAAGAAACACTCACAGATCACAGCACAGTGACTGTGGACTTCAGCTAGTCCAACCCCTGTGCTCAGAGCACGGCCGAGTAGAGCAGGTTGCTCAGGGCACTGTCCATGCGGGGTGGACCACCCCAGCCTCCCCGGGCAACCTGCTCTGGCGCATGAACACCCTCACAACGTCACTGACACCAGCTGCAGCGGTGATGTCCCACTGATTTCAATCTTTTACTCGTGCTTGGGTCCTACCAAAAAGATCCTCAGCACAACTAATTAGACTGTAATTATCAAAAGCATTATGGGCTGGTATTTTTCAAGTTTACTGTCCTTGATTCCTACGTCATCTTTCTTTTGCCTGTTTATAGGCTCAGTTGACCGTAAAGGTCTGTGTTCTTCGGTGCTAATACAGCTCTCCCCATTTGAAAGGCAAACGCCTGTTAATGAGATGCGTGTGTCAATGAATTGTAAATTTACTGTTAAAATTTAAAAAATCAACTAGTTTAATTAAGTAATTGTGTCATGCTAAACTAAAATTACTTTTAAGTAATACCTAGCACATTCCCTTTTGTTATTGTGTTTTTATGGATGTATTGAGAAGGCTTAATATCTGGGAAAGGAAGTCCTAAGTTATTTACACATTCTACAGCAAAACACTGCATTGTTTGATCTCAGGAGTTCAAGTTATCAGTAAGAACAAACATTTTTGTAGCAAAATAATCAAAGAGAAAACCAGCACTCCTCTCGTGTTGTATCTCCACCTAAAAGTGGAGATCACCAAAAAAGTGATCACAGTCTTGCAGAGTTTGCATAGTCTGTATCTGTGCATCTGATAGCAAAAGTACTCAGGCAGTTTGTGTGTTCACCAATTGTCAGAGTGCTGTTTAGAACTCTGTGGATTTAGGGTGTGGACAATGCAGGCACAGCTGCCCATGTGTGTGAGGTCAAGGCCCCTCCTGAGCCACACATAAGCACATCTCTGGATTAAAAACCCCAGGAATCTAATTCCAGACTAGCCTGAACTGCCGGGCCTGCAGGACACACCTGGCCATTTCATACCACTTTGCTGCGGGCTTCCTCACCTGCAGGTTGGGTTCTGATGGGAACTGTTCTGGTAGCTGTGCAGCTTGCTGCTTCGGCGCACAGGCGAAGCAGAACACGTTCCTAGCCTTTGTGGTCTACTCCTGCGCCTTCCCAGGAGCGGAGCTGACGGCGCCTGAAAGCGCTGGGGCTCCCTCACGCCTTTGGTGCTTTCCTGAGGGTGGCCTCCCCTCCTGCCACGTCCGCGGGCCTCGTGCGAGCGGCTGTGGGAGCTGAGGTGGGCCATGGCCATGGCATTGAGGTGGTCCGGCGGCTCGGCAGAGAGGGGAACCAAGGCAGGGCCCCGGTGCAGAGGAGGGAGGACAGCGGCCTCAGCTACAATCTCCCCCGCGACCCGTCCCTCGCAGCTCTGTCATGGCCGCCGCGGCGCGCGAGGGGCAGTCACCGCCCTCCCCGCGCAGGCGCGTGGCGCACGGCCGTCTGCCGCCTGTGCGCACGCGCCTGGGGTAGGCGGGGGGGAGGGGGGTCCCGGCGCATGCGCGGCCGCGTGCCGGCGCAGCTGGCGGCCTCCCTGGCGTGGCGCATGCGCGGCGGCGCCGCTGTCAGTTCCGGCTGTTTGTTCGGGAAGTGGATCCGGCCCGGAGCCGCCGCCGCCGCCGCCCCCCCCCCCCTCCCCCTCGCTCCGCCGTCCGCGGCCGCTCCCGCCGCCCCGGCCATGGCCAGGGACTACGATCACCTCTTCAAGCTGCTCATCATCGGCGACAGCGGTGAGGGCGGGCGGGAGGGCGGGCGGCGCGGCCCGAGGGTAGGCCGCTGGCGGGGTGGCCGCCCCTCGTCTCCGCCCGGGCCGTGAGGGGCCTGAGGGCGGTGGCGGGGCCGGGCCGGGCCGGGCGGCGCGGGGGAGGCGGGGATGTGCCGGGGGCGGGGGGCCGTGGCGGCCGGTTGGCCGTTGGCGGGGCTCCGCCGGCGTTGTGGTGTCGGTGCGGCGGCGCTGGGCTGTGCCCGGGCGGGTGGCCCCGGGACCGCCGCGCTTTGAATGAGAGGGGGCGTTCGCCTGGGCTTCCTCGGTTTTTATCTGATGAACCTGCGGAACTGGCTACCACAGGATATTATGGTAAATAGCTTGGCGAGGTTTAGGAAAAGGAAGATTAGGCACGTCTAAGTCAGGGCAGCATCGGCATTCGCGCTCGCCTCAGCCTTCGTGAGCCGCATCTTCTGAGGGCGCCCACTAATCTCTTCGTGGGATGAGGAGGGAATTCCCTTCCCCTGTGACAGACGGTTCAAAGCATCGCTGGGAAGGGCTGGCTGCGCCTCAGCCCTAGGGACCATTGTTTCCAGTGTGGCAACTACTACGTTTTAATATTCTTTATTGGCTTAATTATGCCTTAAGATTCTCTGTCAGTGCTTCAACCTGAAATCTCAGTTCTACAGTTTGTCGCTTTTTTTAATAAATCCTTGATGAGCCGCTAGCTTTCTGTACTTCTAGTTATACTGTAGGATGCAAATACCTAAAATAGTTATGGGTAAGGGGGTGCTTTCAGATTTTTGAAAATAGACCTGTAAATACTTCCACGGCAGTTTCAAAAACTTCTGGAGGGCTAGCGTGTGAACTCAGCCTGTGTCTGGTGCTTTAGTCTAGGTACATAGGAATTGTGACTGGGAAGATTCCTGCCTTCAGTCCAGTTCAGTGTTGGTAACACTCCAGCAGCTTACAGTTTAATTTCCATAAACTGGAGAAGATGGCATCCACCCTCTTCTTTTAATAGAGGTGTGGTCCATAAGGCAGCAGGTCCCAGCATGCAGCGAGGCATGGCTCTTGGGTGAAAGTGTAATATTGCATGATCTTGGCAGTTGTCATCTCCAGAAGCTTTAGCTGTGTGCAAAAAATATTTTATTCTATAATAAACTGTGTCTGCATGAAGGGATCTAAAAAGGGAGAAAGGGCAACAGCTTAAAACCCTAGGCACTTTTGGGAGCCTATGGATTATTAAAACCAAATGCTGCATTCGGAGTAAAGCAGTAACTCTGTTGCTTGCTGATGAGTTTCGAAACTGTTCAGGCAAGATAAACAGGATGGTGAAAACTCTGAGGAAGACTTCTCCTCATTTTGAACAATTAAATTAAATTTCTTAGGTGAGTCGTCTCGTGTCCCTGTAGTGTATCCAGTGAGAGGAAAAAAGTGTGAGAATTGTCGGGTTGCCTGTGGTTCTCTGTTGTAATTAAATCTCACTATGTAGTTTGAGTATTGATTTTTCTTTTTTGCTTTTGTTTTTTGCTAACCCCAACAGGAAGGCTTTGTCTCTGCTTTCACAAAACAGTTTGCTTGCCTTGTTTATTGATGTTTATTCCTTGCAATAGGAAGTGGACCGATACTGGATGGGATGATTATGTCTCGTTTGCTTTCCTCTGTATGCAAATGTGTCAAGAGGGTAGTAGGTTTGTGTGTTTTTAGAACAGGTCATCTTGAAAAGCTGCTGATGATCTCAGTTGTGCCAAGTATTTAAAGATAATACAGGTGATCCGTGCTTTACATGTGCTTCTTTAATTCACTCTAACATTCAGTAAGATAGGGGGTTTAGAAACTGGTATGGCACAGAAATTTGCTTTTAATTTTGCTTTTGCAAAGCCAATAGGCTTTTTTTTTTAAGTTTTGTTTCATTTTGCTGCCTTCTTCAAGCAAAGAGGCCCTGCTTGCCTTCTCTCTTCAGCTCCTCAAATAGCTCTGTGTAGGAAGCGGAGGGTCACAGAGAGTGTGGTTTCTCTATACGTGAAGAGTGAGGGTCAGAGGCAGTGTTTGTTTAGTGAGATTGTTGTCATCGGGAGCATGTAGAACTTCCTGAGCTCGGGAGGTTTCTCTAGAAGCTGCCCGAGTGGTGAGAGCGGTACAGACAGGACGGTGTCGGTGCAGCGCGGACACTCTGACAAAGCAGTGGTCATGTGCAGCCCCTGCAGCTCTGCCGCGCAGCCCGAGGCTGGCTGACATCTGAAGAAGGTGGTGTGGTCTGACAAGTCTGTGGGTTCCAGCATCTACTTTCTTTTTATTAAGCTGAAGGCCAAGGCTGCTTGATCAAGCAGCATAGTACTTGCTGGAACTTTTTTTTTTACCTTAGACAACCAGTATTTTGCAGGGGTTTGCTCTTGCTAAATAGCCAGTCCTCTGTTTAGGAGCTGCTCTACTACCTTTCTTGAGCTCAGAGGTATTCAGTGTATGCATTCTGTAACTTTGTATTTTTAATAGCGTTCTTTTTTTTTCTGTGAGATTTGTAATACTCAATGAGAGATGAGCATGGCTTCTCCAGATGTCGGGTGATTTGTACTCTTTGCAAATGAGATCTGGCTTACTGGAATCATGCAGACTTTTATGTGTTGGGTTTTTTTTTTTCATTTGATTATTTTTTGGGTTTTTTTCATGCTGCTAGCTATATTCAGATGCCAGCAGCTGAGAAGAACTTGCACGTTATACCTCATCGAAACAATTAGTTTAAATAACTTCTACCTGAAAAGATTTGATAGATAATCACCCTGGTGAAGGTGAATTTCCTCTTCATGCCCTAGCAGACTACTTTTTGGGGGGGAAGGGAGAGGAAGGGGCATTAACAGCAGACGTAACAACTTCAAGGCATTCTGATACCCAGGTTCCCTTGGTTGGGTGTGCAGGAATGAGTTTCTTATGATTCTTGTCTGAAGCACTGTGAAAAATGCTTCCCTGCAACAGGGTGTGATCAGGGTTCAAACAATCACGTAAGGAAAACCTGGATGAAGTGCTACTCAAAGCACTTAGGGAAATGTTTCATGGAACGTTTTGGCGAAAGGTACAACTTCAGAAAGGTATGTGTCCTTCCTGTTAGTTGTGGAACAAGCCTATTTTGGATGGCAGCATAGAACAATGGTTCCCAACTCCCCTGTTTGGTTTAGGCTTCTGTTAAACTGTGGCCGTGATAACATAAGCTTTATAGTACCAAACCCTAGTCTGATTGTCTAAGTAGTCCAAATTCCACTGCCGTTCAGCACGGCATGAATGAATGGGAGGTAGGCAGTGGTGTTAAGCATGATGTGCAAGTGGAATTCAATAGAGTCATTTAGAGCAGCGTTCTGAGTACTTGCTAATTAGCATGACATACTCATTTTTGGATCTTTCCTCAGCAAATGGAAGTCTACTGATCGTAAACTTGCTTTCAGTTATTACTCTTTTATGACCTCTGTTACTGACCACAGTTCAAAAGCTACTGTTTGAGAGGTTGCTGAGGGCTGGAGGAAGGAGGGGACACCCCCCACTCTGTACTGCTCCAAGAAGCGTACCCAGTCCTGGAGGGACTGCAGTGTGCTTGGTCAAATCTTCAAGGAGAGAACTGAGATGGGTAGTCAAGGTGGATGGTGCTAAATTATCTGCTAGGAAAAGATCCTAGTTGAGTTAAAAATGCAATGAATGGGTAAAATACTGTTATGCTACCTGACACCCAAGATGACTTTATTCAAACATCTTGCTGTCTTTGTTTGTCTTAGGTGTGGGCAAGAGCAGTTTGCTGTTGCGTTTTGCAGATAATACATTCTCAGGTGAGTGTTTTGTTTACTTCAATAAGTGAAATGGTCAAGGTCTGCTCCAGTGCTGCTGATTGGCAAGGAGTTGTTCTTCTGCATTTACCCACTGATAGCTGTACTAGGAATACATTATGTTTCTGGCTTTGCTTCTCTTGGTATAAGCCTATACAAGCCATCCTGTCTGATCTTCACTTGCAGCTGAAAGTACCACAATATTTAAATACTGACATGGTTCCAGAAATAGCTTAGGTTTTTTAGCTTATGCTGCACTCTGTGCAGACTTCCCATTGGCCATTTGGGATTTACACTGATTGAATATTGTGGCTAAACCACTTACATTTGTGACATAATTAATTTATTGGTAGGAAACTCTTAGAACAGTCTGTATTCAAAGTAAGTGATTGCATGAGCATTTAAAGCAAAGCTTTGTCTCACAGTTTTCACAAGTGGAATACTTGCATAGTTATTGTCCGTTTCTTGAGATATTTGGGTGCTTCCTCCTGACCACCAATGAGGTAGAAGAATAATTTAATTTTGTAACACAGAGTTTTAAATTTTAAGGGTGCCATGGGAGAAGTGGCTTTATGGCTAGAAAAAAAGCTACTAGCTGCAGATAAAAATATGCAGATCAGCATGACCTGATATGGCATTTTAAAAGATAAGCAGATAGGGGGAACCTGGTTCTTCTATCCAATCTGAGAGCTACTGCCAAATAGCATTCAGACATGTGCTTTGGGACATCCAAAATAAACAAGACTTAGGTTCTCACTAACCTATGCTTTCCCTTCAGGCAGCTACATTACCACAATTGGAGTGGATTTTAAAATTCGGACAGTTGAGATCAATGGAGAGAAGGTGAAGCTACAGATCTGGGACACAGCTGGACAGGAGCGCTTCCGGACTATTACATCAACGTGAGTATAACTGGGCTTAGTGATGTGTAGCTTAGTGTATGGGTCTCGTAGTTTAGAGTTACGGTTTAGGTATTTTAATGTTGCAGTTGATTAGCTAACGATGGCTTTGCTGTCTGTACAGTGGGACTTCTCTCAGGTGTTTTGGAACCGCTAGCAGTCGTGCTCTTGTGGCTAGGTTTGAATCTGGGATTTCAGATTTCCTCACTCTTGGTAGAACTGGAGTTATTTCACTGTTCTGCATATGCTAGAAAACTTGTTTCTGAAGCCTGTCCAAGAAGGTCACCCTCTGATAGTATATATTGCAGAAGTATAGAGTGAAAACCCTCTGTTAGTGCCGTATAACTAATGAATAGCTTTGAGATCGAAGAATAGGATTTCCTATATTTAGTTTTCTTTTAGGACAAACGCATTGTAGCGGCTATCTTTGTGTGGAGTTCTGTTAAAGCAGACACCCACATGAAGTTAACCTTTTCCTTGGTTCGAGTTCAGTTTCATGCTCATTGTCCTTTTGAACAGCGTGTGCACAGCTTTTCCTGTTCCTGAAGAAACCACACCCAGAGCTACAGCGGGGGATACTAAGAATAAAATGTGTTTGTAAACTGATTGCGGTAAAGGTGGGACTGCTCACTGTGGCACTAGGGGTAGAGGGAAAAATACCCTTGGAAGTGGAACTTTTGTTTCCTTTGGATATTAACGAAATATAATAATTCTTGCAAGACCTAGGTGTTTCACTTGGCCTTTCATGACTGGTTTCTCTTTTGGCTCCTATTTTTGGGAGGAGGATCGTTTTCAGCTGATGTATTGGTTAACGTACTCAGACATAAAAATAATGAGATTGGCTGCATCTGTGTTATGTCTAAACAGCTAGAAATGGCAAAATTGAGCCTGATGTGTGCACCGCCCCTTTCCTCTGCGCTTCTATACGGATATTACTGGATTACTTCCATTGTTTCTCAAGTGTTTAGCTAGAAAAAAAAACTCGGTTGCCTCTTGTAGGGTTCCTGTGCATGACATCACTTCTTGTTTCAGTGCTGCAGGCAGCTTGGGGCAGGAAGTGGTGGGGGGGAGGCAGCAGCGCACTGCTGTGGCTCCCATCAGCTGGGCGCCCAGCCTCGTCACAGCCTGCCCCAATTACTGCTGAGTCAGCAAATGGCCTTCCTGTTTTCAGATTCCCTGACAGGACTCGGAGCCGCGTTAATGAGCGTTGGTTCATGGGGCTGATGCCAGCTAGTTTAGAAAGCCATGGTATCCGGCACTGAATGGGGAATACCAGGAAAGGAGGCTTCCTTTTGTGAACGGGAATAGCTGCAGATCAGACTTTGCGTAGTGTTTTATGTATTTTTTTTCCTTTGATTAACATTTAAAATAGATAAGCTGAAATGGTTTGAGGGCATTTGTGCCATGACCTGTTTGAACTCTGCTACTACTTCCTTTTGCATAGCTTTTTACCAAAGTGAGGTATATTTACTCTTGGGGAAGTGTAGGCCCTGGTTTTCCTGCCTTAACTCTAGTAAAGTACTTACAGAATCTTCCATGGTCAGGGAAGAAAGATTTGAATTTTGGGCAACTTTAAGCAAAGAAGTTCCTGTGTCCAACTGCATTTAAAGTGTTGAGGAACGCACTTCGGGAATGCTGGTTACATTGTCATGAGGGCTCCTCTTGATGCTGGGTCGGCTAGCTGTGACTGTCTGGCGTTCTCTGGTACTTTTCAAGAGGTGCTCTGGGCCTGAACTTATCACCTATAAAAACAGGAGATAACAAAGAGTCAGATTTTCAAAATGGTTCCGTCTTTTTTTTTTAGTGGCAATGTCATACTGTAACTGATTTGCTTATCCCAAACTGACTGACAAATGGAGTTACCGTGCTAGTACTTACGAAAGGGCTTGGCTACCAAATCGTGGGTGGAGTGGGAGTGCGCTGTCAACAGTGTGGTAGTCTTTGTCTGGTCTTTGACTAGATTGAGGTTTAGATTGAAGTTAATAATATACAAAGGTGTTCCTTCTGTGCTACTGTAGGCCAGGAAGTTTCTTTACAGTTAAAGGGAGGGTTCAGATTGATGCTGAGCCAAGCCTGGCAAGCAAGCCTGAAATTAGAGCCCATCTGGTAATAATAGTACTAGGTTGGAAGTACTGCTGTGTAGACCTAGAATTGCAAAATGGTATAGGTGGTAGGAAGTTAATAGTGGAAAATTGGGAAACATTAAAAGGTTGCTTTATTTTGATTTCACTTGACTACAGCTACAGAAGCTGAAAAACAGAATAAAGCTGTTAAGGAAGAGAAGTCAAGTTGATCTGGAGTATTCTACAGAAACTCAGGAAAACTAAACTAGATCAGAATTTCAGACTGGGAAGTATAAAAGACAGCAGCCGTTTTTACTGTCTATTAAATGTGGAAATACTGGGATAGCTGGTGTCTGGTGGGAGGAGAGGCCAAGATTTGTGAATTTGGTTGGCATGGAACGTCATCCAAACTCTAAATTTGATTTAAATTCACCAGAGATGTAGCATGCCGGGACTCGGCTGTATTAGCAGGAATACTTAAGATGCGTGAACAACCAGTTCCTGTACTTGATTTGCTCTTGTAGATAGGACTGCTTTGTCCTGATTCAGGACTCTGATTTTAGGATTTAAGCTTTACATAACAGTTGTCAGATGCCTGTTCAGGATGATGGTGATAACAGAGGGACCTTCTGCCATGCATTTGTGTGGAATGGCATGTTCAAGAGAGGGATAAGCTTTTTGAGATGACAGAATCGCTGTGTCTTGTAAACCAGATATGATGGTTGAGAGACCACAGGTCAAGTGACCTGTGACAATAGATGTGCTTCTAGGAACGTGAAAAAAAAAAGAGTATGAAAAGAGATTATTAGAAGTCTCTGGAATTAGTTAGAATTCTAGAGGAATGAAAAATAAGGAAACATGTATACTACAAACTAGTGAAATATTAACATAGATGCTGGATTAAACCAATGAGCTATTTTCCATGTTGACCAGTTAATATTTTTTTTCTGGAAAAACTAACATATGTGCCCTACTGAACCAATGAAGTCAATAATACTCTCTCATCTAAATCTGACTTAGCTACTGTCATGCTTCATGAAACTAGTTATTATAACTCCAGATGCTAATACTAGAAGCATTTACTAGGGGAAATCTGGGAACTTTTCTTGTAGTATGAATGGCACAATGTTCCCATCTGCTTAGAAAGGTCGTCGTCAGAGATGTGAGGGGAGAATGGAGGTGTCCGAAGGACACGATGAGTTTGGTTAACCAGTTCTGAAGATTCTCTGTATCAAGTCTACAGTATTATTAGGTAATGTTTCAAAGGCAGTAAGCTTATGTCTTTAAGCTTCTTTAAATATAATTCTATAGGTAGAACAAGCAACTTAGGTGGTACTGTGTTTATTTCAACTTAAATGTTATAATTCTTAAATCTTTTCCACATCAAAGCTAAATTTAAAGCCTTTAGATCTCCGTAATATTTCCAACCATATAGAAGATATATGGGCGTATACAGGTCAGGTTTGGTTGTCTTTCACCTCAATGGGATACTTTCATGGACACTCTAAACACCATTAGCTGTTCTATAACTTTTTATTTGCTGTATTTCATTAATGTATTTATCACTGGGAGTAGTAGCAGGTACTGACTTTTGAGGTTTGTAGGGTACATGGCAGAGTGCACCTACCACATAGAGGACAGCTAGCATCGGTCATTGAGCCCTTGAATGGGAGGCTGAGATTGAGAACTTCATTTCTCCTCTGCTCTCATTTCTGTGATCTCCATCTTCCCTAAAATGTGGATGGGAAGAAGATAAGGTATTCTTTCCCTCGTGTCAAAGCCTCAACTACCTCTTGGTTGCCAAAAGCACAAAATTTACACCTACTCCTCCCTGAATGCCAAAAGCCCCATCTGTTCTCTACTCGCCAAAGCCTACAACTTGTTATAAAAGCAATCCTGCACTGCATCATTCTGAAATTTGAAGCATGGGGTAGGATAAATCAGATTTTGTTTTCTAGTACTGTCCTGCACTTGGGGTTGGAGAATCTTTGCTGTACTTGTTAAGCCTAAAATGTTATCTAGGACATAAGGCTGTATCTGACAAATGTCAGAAAATAGCATGACTAGCTTTTTGAGAAAAATGCATATTATGGGGCTTAACAGTTAGAAAATAAAAGGTAGTCATGGTTTTATCTTTGGGGCTGCTAAAAGGTAATGTCAGCCAATGGAGAAAATGACATTTTAGTGTAGATGAGGGGTTGGCAACCTTTCTAGAACAATGTGCCAGACAATTTTCTCTTCCAAAAATAGAAGCAGTGTATGCCGGTAGGAACTCAGCAGGAGTCAGGGGTTGCTGTCTTGCACAAAGGAAGATATTTCTGATGAGGTGGTTGGCAATATTAGTGGCAGGAGCTCCCAGCTCCTGCGGAGTTTTGAATGCCATAGTGGTCTGTGCTGCATGGTCCATCCCACGGTCCTCATCCCTAGGAGCAAACAATGACTGTGCTGATGACATGTCAGGAGTGGGATCTATATGTGCAGGGTGCATGTTATTCTACTCCCCGACATCATGCGCTTTGCTTAGAAGAAAACCAAGGTGCGTGGGCAAGGTAGGAGCAGCAGGATGCTCCGTTGCGTCCTCTGGTTTGGATGACTGGGATACCAGGCGTGGCTTGATGGTGTGCACAGCAGAATGAAGCAGCTCTGCGTAGGTGTAACTGAACCACCGCGTTTCTCTAAAGGCTGAGTGTTGTCTTTGCAAATGTAATGCTCAGTGTTAGGGAGGAAGTGGTAGGTCAGCCTGAGGGCGGCTGAATTAAAAGACTATTAGGTGATGCGGGAGAGTTTGAAGATAAGTTATTGTTCAGATATAGAGAAATCCAGTGTGTCGATCGTATCGCCGATCTTTCCCTTTCTGATGCTATCACCCAAAACAGTATTCATCCAAAATTGTGCAGTGCATGTTAGTGTCAGGAGAGGATGGATTATTTTTGCAATGTGTGGATTCAGGCTATGGAATACTTTTCCGCTAAAGAATCTAAGTTATGAAATAAGGTTGAGCTTGTTGTAACAAAGTAAAGCACAAATGCAGTGCTGTGGCAAGTTTTAAAGCTATTAAAGGAACTGATTGCAAATGGACTCGAATATTTGAAAGTGCAGGATCTCTTCTGGGTGGGGAATAAATAATTCTTACATGAGTTGGTTCTTGCCAAAAAAGGTGAACGTACAGCATAAATTACTGGTAAAACACATGTAAGAAATATTTGACTGTCTTCTGAAAGTGCCCAGATGAGCAATAGGAGCAGGCTCTCCTGCTTCTGTAGAGTATGTATTGTATCACAGAGGAGTATTGATATCCAGGACTGTCCCTACAAAGTGGTCACAAGAGGAAGGGGTCAGGGGGAGATACGTGCCCTCTGTATGTGACATATGTCTGTCTGTGGAAGGCTGTCTTGGTGGTTTATAAAGGCAGGTGGCTTCTGTTGTAGAAGGGGCGGTGAGGCTAAAGGTGGGCAAGAGAGAATGACTTGCTCAAGCACGTCAGTAGCAGAAGTGAGCCGAAGCCTTGAGATCTTCTGTAAGGTAGTGCATTTGGATTAGATTAAAAGGCTTTGAAGTTCAAAAGCGTGTTTGCTGAGTTGAAATAAATTATCAAAGAGAGAACCAGAATGGTCACAGTGGACATCTTCAAAGTGCAGTGGAAGGGACGGTGCTGCTTGTGGTAAGAGATCAAGCTCTAGAAATACTGTCACAATTTAAGAGAAAATCCTTGATTTTGGTGTGCTGAATTCTTGAATTTGTTTTCTTAAAAATCTTAATATAGATCATAAGAGGAATAAATGAAAGGAAGAGAATAAAGCTACACAAAATATAAACACTGGATGCTGGTGAAGACCTCACTGTCAACTGTTTCAGTTACTTCCCCTCCTCCTCCCAACTGCCCAATTTGCAGTAGAGAAAAATACCTGTTAGCCCTGTGAATGTGTCTGAAAACTGAGAAGGTGGAGCTTGGTTTTTTTTTTTTATATATAGCATTCTGATGGTGTGCATACTGTCTGCCTTTAGTGGGTTCATGCAGGTGATAATGTTGGAACTTGAATTCAGATATTTTTCTTGCATATCAGAATTGCTCATCGTCTTTTAAAGGTGCTGGTTGCCCAAGACTAATGGGAATAAACTGAAACGAAGCTTATTTTTAATGGCTAAAGGTAGAAGAGCTCATTGAATGCACATATGGAGTTGATCTGTTGAGTAGGAAGGTGTGATCAGAACACAGTCGCTCAACAAGACAAATTTTTGTGAGCTCAAGAGAACTGTGACTGAGGGTTGAATATATTTGGAGATCTGCTGAGATTTTAGTCTGTAAGTGATCTTTCACAGATAACAAAATTACTGCAAAAACTTGATGTGGCTTGTACAACGCGACGGTTCACAACACAGACACTTCTGAGGACATACTGCGGGCACTGCTACCCTTTGCTTATATAGCTGGAAGACAGTATTCATCTTTGAAGGTCTCAACAGCCTGCACAAGGAAGTAAACAGCAGTCTTTGGACTTTGAAACCTACTCGTATAGACTAAATGAGCAGGGAACTCTGTAGGTTTAGAGGAACAGCATGTGATCTAGCTGTTGTAAAAGAACTAAAGGCCTCTGAGTGGTAAGAAAATAGGAGCATTTGATAGCTGTAACTTGGGGATTTGTTATGAATCTTGTAGAAGCTGAGTGAAAGAGCTGAGAAGGTGATACAGAGCTTGAGTTAACATTTGTCTTTTCCTGCTCTGTAGGTATTACAGAGGAACGCATGGGGTCATTGTTGTCTACGATGTAACCAGTGCAGAATCTTTTGTTAATGTAAAAAGGTGGTTGCATGAAATTAATCAAAATTGTGATGACGTCTGCCGGATACTAGGTAAGTTTCTCATTGGAGAGTTACAACATCTTGTTCAGTGGGCTGACCTGCTGAAGTACTAAAGTGGCTTTTTTAATTTTTCTTTCCTTTTTTAGTGGGGAATAAGAACGATGACCCAGAGCGAAAAGTGGTAGAAACAGAAGATGCCTATAAATTTGCTGGGCAGATGGAGATCCAATTGTTTGAGACCAGCGCCAAAGAAAATATTAACGTGGAAGAGGTAATGTAATATGCAGAAGAGTATAGATAAAACAATTTGAGGATAATTGTTTGGGAAAAAATAAAAATTACATTCTTTCTATTGAGGAAGAAAGATAAAATGCTGTGTACAAGTTGCAAGTGAGTAGGTAAAACATCAAAACGAGACATCCAACTGTGTTTCGAAGCGTTGGGGAAGCGAAACGAAGGCGCCCACGTTGCAATTTCACTAGCTTTACAGCGCTAACATATTAGGCATGTTCTCAGGAAAGACTTGTCACTAGGGAGGATGCTTCTAGGAGGTGGGACTGCCCAGTCTTCACTCCTGGCCTCAGTTGCCAAACTGAACCTGTTTTTATTTAATGGTTTGGGAAAGGGGATAGAGGGTTATTGATTTAGCTTGGGAGTGGTTTGGGAAGGCGTTGGATTTCCGCATGGCCTGTAGTGGGTTGGGGAAGATCTCTGAACCATTATTGAAATAGCTAGAAAAGTGGAGTTGCTTCAAAAGAACCGCAAAAGCTAGTCTGAGTTCCTGGGTGGTCTGAACTTGCTTGTTTCTCTTGCAGATGTTTAATTGCATTACAGAGCTAGTTCTGCGAGCAAAGAAAGAAAACTTAGCAAAGCAGCAACTGCAGCAACAGAATGATGTGGTGAAGCTAACGAAGAACAGTAAAAGGAAGAAGAGGTGCTGCTAATGCCCTTTCCCTGCTGCAGAGACTCTGCTCTCAGACAGATCAGCCCCTCCAGCTAGACTCGGGCAATTCCACTGGGGCAGGCTTTGGGAGGACTTTCTCAGTTTTGTGCCGTTATTTAAAGATTATTTTTTTCTCCATGTTTTCTATCAAGAGGCGCTGGCACCTTACCACTTCAGTGCCAAGAAGGTATCGGATGGAATCTTGCCCCCCTCTCCTCCCCTGCTCATTCCAGTGCGCCTTGTAGACAAGAAAGGACGTTGCCTACCAAGTGGACTAATTAACCCAAGAGTTTGTATATAATGTATATTGCTTTAACCAGCCTCGCCTCCCTGTTGTCGCTTCGGCTTATGCCTTCTTAATGTCAACCAATCATGGACTGCAGAGTTCATCTTTTTAAAGAAATAGTTCAAAGTTCTTAATTCAAGTTGGCCCCAGGCTGGCAGCAACTGCTTCCTGGGGCCTCCGGCTTCATTTCTGTTGGGCTCCAGGCTGGCAACTGGTGCCACTGGGGCCTATGGCTTCACCTGGAGTTCCAGGCTTTTACTGGGGCTCAGGCTTTGTTTTTCTAGGTACCAGGATTGCAGGTGTTGCTGCTGGAGCCTGGGGTTTCACTTCACCAGCCCCTGGGCTGGCAGCCAGTGCTGCTGCTGGGGCCTTGAATTTCAGTTTGCCGTGATCCAGATTTGTGGCTGGGTCCTTGGGTTTCACCTTCTTGTGCTGCAGCTCAGCTGTACCTGTGCTCTCCTTTAGTTTGTGTCAAGATACTGAAAACCAAACTGACCTGCAGAAGTGGGATTTATTTGGATAAAACTTTTTTTTAAAAAAGCAAAGTTTAACTCCTTTGACGGCTGCTTCTGGTTCTGCCAGGGTCCTAAGTGAGGGTCCATTTCTTTTGAGAACAACAAAAACCATGTGATTCTGCCAAAAAACCCCAAACTTCTTCTCGTTGCCCTGTCCACAAATAGGCGATCTGAACTTGAATGTGAATTTTGGTGGCAAAGCTTCTGTTTTTGAGAGAGAAAAGGCATGAAAATAAGTCCAGCTGTTCTGGATTGATGTCTGAATATGAAAGCTGCTGCAGGATCATTCCCAGGATTCTTTTGTTAGAAAAGGAGGACTGCTGTTTAATGTAAAGAAATGGAAAGCTTGCTTGCTTGGGTTATGTGATGGTGGAGGATCACCCTTGGAAACAAACTGGTCTCGCTATGCTCAGCAACGTTTTCCTGGCCCTTGTTGGCCTTTCTGGGAAAACAAGGGCTCAATTCATCAGCCTGAATAGATGTAGTTAAAGGTGGAGAGTGTGTGTGTGTGTAACTAAAGTATCTGCTGTCTGGGCTGAAAGTACATGCTCAGCACCTGAATAATTGCCGAAATAATAAAAAATGATTTTTTCCTTAAAATGACTAAAAGGCATGGAGGGGTATGACTTCCTTTAAGACCTTGAAGGTGGATGTACTCAGTTTGTCAGTAAGTGGCCCTATGGAATTGCTGGCCTTAGTTTGGTAGGATGTGATTCACCGATGTCCGTGAGCTTTGAATCAGCCCACTTCTCTCCCTTCCTCCCCCTTCCCCAGGAGAGGCTAAATTTTAGTCACTTATTTTGCCTGCATTTTTTAGATTTTACGGGTTGTGGTAAAAGCCCTAATCATACAATCACATCACAATCAATCACTTTAAAGACTTTTTAAAAACTGCAAACAATGAATGTGTAACACTTTTTTTTTTTTTTTTTTTTTTTAATCAGTTCAGGTGCTGGGATTATGTATCCAGCTGCCTTCACCCGTCTCTTTTCTTCACATATCTTTCATTGGTAACCCAAGAATAAGAATGAGCTGGGATGATATTGCTAGTGTGAGCTCTGATAATTGTAAGACTTGAGTGGCTGTGGGAAGCGGCGGCTTAAGTTACACCAGTCCATCCTGTCTGCTTTCTGATGTCGAATGTGGGGTGTGCACAAGGAAGGAGCTGGGTCAGTCCTCAAAGCCTTCCTGTTGAAACGGAGCTGTCCTGTGATGGTTACCACGTTCGGATTAAAGGGCCCAGTTGTGTTACCTTGGGGCTCTTGTGGTAGCACGTGTGCAGAGGGAGTAACTTCATACAGGCAGAGGTAAAGAAAATGTCTGAATTTACTGGAAATGATGCAATAAAATGAGGAAATGGTGCACCCAAGCCTGGAGTGTTCTCTTATATGGAAAGATTGGTCCTCTGAGCCCAGGTCTTTGTGGCTGTGGTTTGAACTCTGCCAATCCAGGTGTCCAACTTCCTGGCTTAAAGTGGGATTTTTTTTATTATTTTTTCCTAGCGGTGGCTGTAGAGGAGCTGTTCCCTCTCTGCTCTTGCCACTGACCATTCAATTGGAAGGGGTGGGGACTGTGTCTCTAGTGGTGCTGATGTGGTTTCCTAAATGTTGAGCAATGGAATGTCTAACTGGTTTGCTAGGATTATTTCTGTAATGAAAGTTTCTAATTATGCTTTTTAAATAATTTTAAAAAACTAAAAATAAAGGTTACAAGCTGCCAAATCTTTTTCGAAGCTCTTTTTCCTCTGCTGTCCAGCATCTGGAGGTGGAGGGTGGCAAGCCAGGGGTGAGCTCTTCTGCTGTATGTAGAGGTGTTTTTTTCCTGGGAGGGGGTATTGGCAAAACCACAATTAATGCTTTCAAGTGTTTAATTGCTATTCTGGTTTTAAATATATTCCCGCCTCTGGAGAAGCGTGAGAGAAGCTTGCTGTGGGAAGGCGTCTTTGCTTCCCTCTGCGCTGTTCTGGTGTGGCTATGGAGGGGGGAATCCTGAGGACATGTAGACGGTCTGAATCGCAGCTGGCACAAGCTGGAGGTGTTTCGTTGTCCATCTGCGTTTTGTGTTTAAACTCATTAACATTTGATTGTCCCTCCATATAAAGGCCAGTAAATGATACAAATGGCTGGAAGTTGGAGAAGATTTACAAGCTCGCCTTTCTATTTTCCTGTGCGTCAGGAGATATAAATGCTTTAAATGTTCTTTCTCCAGGCCTGTTCTCTTCCGAACACATGCAAGTGGTTTATGTGGCTGAATTTCTTGGGATGACGAAGTACTAAAGGTGCTGCTGAGTGCTAAGATGGCAGTTCAAAAAGTGAGCTTGTTCTGCAGCTAGGTAAGATAAGCAGTGACTTGAGAGCTGAGACATTATCATATAAATGATCTGTTTTATTCTGAAGAGAACTATTTACAAAAGAAGTAGAGCATTGTTTTTACTAAAAATATGCCTTTATAGATTTTTATAATATGTATCTTATAAAAACCATACATTTATTTACATTACTGCTACATACAAAAATTACAGCACTGTGGTATATGTACATATCTATAGATACATTCTTTCTGCTTGTCCCTGCTGTGTGCTTTTCCCCTCTCAATCGAAGGGAATCGTTGCTCCAGCACCCAGACGCTTCCTTTCTTGGCTTTTTGGTTAAAACGATCTTGCTTTTTATAGCCGAGGGGGGAGTAGAGAGTTTGCCTGATGTAGAGGCATATCTGGAATTTACCATTCTAAGTAGGACAAGTGCATGCCACCATTGAGTGCATGCAGCACTGTCTGTAGCCTCACTTCTTGCTTCTCTGTGCAAAATGATTCTGTTATTAATTGATCTGTTGTTCACCTCGATGGCAAGCTGCTGATCTAAGTTTGAATTAAGATAAAGTGCTAGTGACTTGCCTTGCATTTACACTTTCTTGTTTACGGCTGTTTCCCTTGCAGAGTTTACTAAAGGGAGATTGATCCTTTTCCCTTAGGCTAGCGTAATAACCGGGTGCCCAGTCACCTCTTACTTCACTGGGGGGAAGTTCTTTGTAACCTTAATCTCAGCAGGCATCTCTTCTCTGTGCAATATTTGAACAGTGACTGTGCAGCACTACTGTTTTATTTACCGTTGCCTCAAATGCAAGGCGGAGTGTTGTATTTAGAGCTGCTGATCGTGCTCCTTAAATCTACTTTGGGATCCTGAGTACCTGCTGGATTAATGTGCTTCCTCCATCACATTCACTGCAGCTGATGTTTCCTTTACGCCATGTGTGTCCTAGAAGTATCAAGTGTCACAAGTGGAATGTCTTCTAATCCAACATTGCAAGGATGATTCCAGGCTCCTGGCCATGACAGGATGGAGATGAGTGTTTTAATGACAGCTCAAGGTGAAACAGTCAGGACCTTGTTAAAACACAACATGACAAATGAGAATGTGAAGGACTGCATTGATGAGGTTTTTGAAAACAAAACAACAAAACCTAGCTGCTGTGTTAAGGCAGTTTCTGTTCCTGTTGAGTAGCAGCTCAGCACGAGGAGGTCTCCTTTGGTGTGTTGTCCAGTTCATTAAACCCAATTCTCTTGTATTTCTGGGTTTAGTAGTGCAACTAAATCTTTAGGGTTAAGGGGCTAGTTTTAAGAAACCATACCCAACTGGCACCTTAGAACATGCTGACTTTCCTCTTGCAATCTCTTCCATCATTGTTATTAAATAAACAAATTTGCAATGGGATTATGGTAGGTTCCTCCTTAAATGAAGAGATGGGCTGTGCATTTCAATTGCCTACCCCTGCAACTGAATGAGTCACTTTCCTCTCGGCAAATGTGTAGCAGAAGGCACCTTTCTTCATCTCATTACTGCATCTTCCTTGGATAGCTTAAGGCCCTTGCCTTAGGATTGCACACACACAAACATACATACATCTCAGCGGGGCAGAGTCCCACACAGGGGCATGTGGCTTGAAGAGAGCTGTTGGGACCTGGGAAATAACAACTGACAGCAGAAAAAAGGTTAGCGAGGACCAAGATGTTCACATGGCTCTCCCACAATAAGCAGAGCATCGTTTTCAAACTGTAAGACAACTGTTCACAGGTATCGCTGGCATCCATGAACCCACGCCTAATTTTGCAGGTATTCAAGTTTATGTTAATCCATTCAGGCATAAGTGAGTCCTGACAGCAGGAGATGCTGCGCGTGTGCCTTGCGTCTCTGCCCTATTGAGAGTCACAACATAGGTAAGACGGGAGGATGAGGACTTGCCATGCTGGGGGCGCGCTTGGCACTGCACTAAGTCCCTTTTCCTCACTTGCACATGTGGATACAAGCAGATACTCCACAGCTGAGCATTGCCTGGAAAGGAGAGGCCAAGGTTTAGTCTCCTACCCTGCCTGTGAGACTCCAGATTCCTTTCCCTGTAAGCAGCAAGCTGTATTGGTGGTGCTTTACCTAAGTATTTCCTGGAGCAGGATCTGCAATCCAGGTTTCATTGCTCTCAAGGTAATAGGTTTTACCATTCAGCTTTTTACCATCACTTTCAGTCCCAAGGAGTACTCTGCTCCTTGCAACACGGAGCTACCTCAGTGCAAGATGATTTCGTACCAGCATGGTAGTTTCATGCTAACAAGGAAATATGGGAATGCTCAGATCTTTGTAGGCAGAAAGGATATTTGTACTGAGGTATTATGGATGTCTTATCCCATAGATAAGTTGAATAACAATAATAAAAAATCCAAGCCACCAACTTTTTACCTGCTTCTTAGAATTAGGTATCAAACACCTTCTTCTAGCAGAAAGTTTGTTGCTGTAACTAGTGAGCAGAGATAGCAGCTCGCTGTAGGTTGGTGTTTTAGCACCTAAGTTGCTGAGCAGGGCAGAGCTGACTCTGTACCTCGCTCTGGCTCCCGTGGGACAGTGTAGGTGGTAGCCTCTTTAAAGCAACAGGGAAACAAATTAGGGCCGGGGGGTATTACAAGCTGGGAGAACGTGTGAAAATTGCATGGCAGCAGCAGGACATCTCTGAACTTAGGCTGGCGTTCCTCGCTGGTTTATGATGGTAGACTGTGTTAAAGAGAAGAGCTGTAAGGTGCCGACCCAGTACGTAGGGAAGGTCCCTACTTAAGTATTGCAGGATTTCCAGCACCGCTGTGTGCATGCACCAAATAAGCTACGTTCCTTCTCGTTGATCAAGTCATGCCTATTGGAAAGCAGGGTCTGATCATCAGTCAAAAGGAGATCTGGCTACCTGCTTTCCAAAGGGCTGAGTAGTAAATGACCCACGGGCAGGGACAAATACTCATCATTTTTGTCCAGCCATAGCTAACGTTACTGCGTGGGGCAGAGCAAGCTGCAGAATTTCCAGAGCTTTGTAGACACACTAATTGCCTTTGGCTTTCGTGAAGGTAGATGCCTGTGTGCCTTCTGAGGATCAAGTCTGCCAACCCAGCATCAAAGATCTACTGACATCATTACAGGTAGGCTTTCAGTGAATTACTGGTTAGGCTTTTGGGGAACTTATCCAGTTAAAATTGCAGAATCATAAAATCGTTTAGGTTGGAAAAGACCTTTAAGATCATCAAGTCCAACCATTAACCTAGCACTGCCAAGTCCGCCAGGTTTGGCAGGTTTCTTACTGTGGGAGGGGAACATGGCTTTGGGGAAAGGTGTGTGACTTGCTGAAGGTCCATGACTACCTTTGGCCATTGGAGGGACAGTAGGTAGCCCAGGACTGAACATCCACAATTCTTATCCAGTTTGTAATCAGTTGTAAATGATCGGTCTCTTGTGGAGAAATTCTTAACATTCTCTGTAACTACCGACTCTGCAACTCGTATCTCTGTAGCAGGAGGGAGCTAGAGAAGACAGTAACACCAGCAATCTTACAAGTGCCCTGATCTGCGAGGAGCCTGGATTCCCAGTGAGGGGTGAACAGCTACCCAGAGCTGCAGGGGAGATGGTGCCCAGGCAGGATCTGCAGTGAGGGCTCAACTTCCACCACGGAGAAAGCTACACTTGTCAAAACACGGCAATGCTGGGGCCAGAGCGACTCCAGTCTCAGTGGGATGGCTGAAGGATATCACAGCTGTCGGGACCGGAGGGCGGTATAAGTGACTCCCCTTTCTTCTCTTGCATTCAGCCCTCTTCTTCCCCCTGTGCTCGCTGTGACGGCAGTTCTCAATCCCCTGTGCTGCTTTGTCTTGGGGCTGCTTATTTCCTTCTCCAGCATGACAATGCTTTTAAGACAATCAGATTATTCTTCACAGCAGAAACTGGACTGTGTCAAAGCGCCTAAAATATACCCTGAAGTTTATCACTTCACTTAAAGAATAAGAAAAGTTTCTTTCTATTAGTATCACATTGTCAATTTGCAAATCTCCAATTCATGTAAACATTTGGTTCAGACCAGGTGTGGTGTAAATAGTGCAGAGTCTCAAGGGTTAACTCCTTTGCCCCCTTCTTTTTTTCTTAGTCGATCAGAGTTGGGTCCATCCGCAAGCTGGGCAGCTGCCCCACTCCCCATCTCGAAGCAGAAATTGTTGTAGAGGTTTCTCTTTTTCCAATTAATTTTTCTTGAAAAAGGAAAAGAGACGGTTCCCTTCTGCCCCAACGGGCTCATCTCCCTGCTGCTCCGGCCTGAACACGGGGGAGGGTCTGGCACTCCGCTTTGCGCCGTAGCCACTGGAGAAGGAATAAGCAAGCTGGCTCCATTCCTTCGGGTGTTTGTCCATCAGCTGCTGGTCAATGACCCTGTGCATGTCATCCTGTGGCAGAGGGAGAAGACAGGGTTGTTAGTGGCAGCTGATGCTCGAAGGGAGCTCACGCAAGGACATCGCTGAAATGGGTGTGAACCGTGCTGCGATGAGATGGAGGAGGGATGATAAGAGTGGGGACAGGTCTAGCTCCCCACCTGGCAGCAGGCTCAGCCTTGCTTGCTGCCATGAGGCTTTTTAGTGAGTGAGGAAAGTAAATCACAAAATTCTGAGGCATAAATTGCTCAGGTGGTCTTGCAGAGCGTTGTGCCTGCTTGGGACTGTGACACCCCTAAACTACGTTTCTCTGCTGTCTCCAGCTTGCAGATGTCCCCATTGGAGGGACAAATATATAAAAAAGAACAAATGCAGCTGAAAGTAATCACCAGAAAAAGGAAGGATGTGTGTCCTGAGCAGGTCTATGTGCTTGCCATGTGGAGCAGGCAGGCAGGACAGAGCTGCCTGCACAGCCACTGAGTGGGGCTTCTTCAGGGAAGGTGCTGCCGGGAGCCAGGGGGCTGGGGCCAGGCATGGGCCCACCAGACCCCCTGTGGGTTTTGCACCAGACTTACCAAAGAGAACTGTGCTCGTCCCCTAGACCAGCTCCTTCCCTAGAGCCAGCAGAGCGGTGGGAGCTCTCTGATTGACAGCTTGGCATGAACAACTGCACTGTGGTTTCTTAGATGTACCAGAAATGCTCTAGTTTCATCCATGTTTGCAGCATGGTGAAATTGCTCTACACAAAATAATTATTCAGTTCTGTTGCCGCTAATGATGTGCCGCTGTGTTCCTTGAAAACCTGCCAATCGATTCTACAAATTTTAAACCTTCAGATCTATTATTTCTGCTATAATTGCGTATTTAAACTGTAGCCTAGTGAAAATGTGCATACACAAACCAGCCCCACAGGAGAAATAAACTGTTTTCCAGCAGTTTGGTCCCTGAGTGGGTCTGAGGGAACCAGCCGGTGAGAACAAGGGTACTCTGGATGGGCTGTAGTGGTGGAAGTGCTCTTTGTTTGGCACCTCACGCAGGGCAGCCCATTGGGGCAGCACTGAGATGGAAGGGAAGGTGCTGCCATCACCCAGCGGGTGCCCCAGCTGCTCTGTAGCTCCATGTGGAATAAAACCAGCCAACTTGGACTGGAAGCTTGAACAATGGCTAATCTCTAGTTGCAGCATTTTCAGCAGGGAAAAGGATTGATAGGCATGGCCTGGACCTGAATTTAGTATGGGGACTTTCCCTGGGGGAGCAGGAGGGTGCAGAGCTACATGGACTGCAGAAGCTTTGGATCTTTTTAGAGCAGGGCTAGAAAGGGGAAAGGCAGAAGGAGAGCTGAAGAGGTTAAGTTAAACATCAGGATTAAGGTGAAACAGGTTTCCAGAGGTGAAGCTGCCATGTGAAAATGTATAGCACTTGGATTTTGAAGGCACCTCTTCTAGTAAATGAGGTAGGCACCTGGGCTCCAGCATGGCAGATCTGTGTCCTTGGTTAACCACATAACAAGGGATGACTATGATTTTTTTTTATATATATATATATACACAAAAATATATTTATATATATATAAAAATACAGTATGCACTATTGAGAGTGCACTGCATTTGGGTCCCTGTCTGTCCGAAGCGTGAATCAGAGAGCACAACACCTGGCTGTGGAGATTCGGGGCAGATGTACACAGCACGGCTGGGGCAGAGCTGCGGTCCCTGCCTTGGCACTGGGCAGGGGCACAGGAGTGTCTGGGGACATGGAGGGAGGACAAATACCAGTGGTACAAGACCTGTCTGATAAAGTGTTCTTATAAAACTGGATAACACAGTACTGGTGTGCTCTGGGTGTTCCGGGCAGGATTTTCTGCACTTTGCAGAAGGGGTGAGTCTGAAGGAGGTGCAAATGGCACGTATCCTCTTTGTGAGCTGGAGCTGGGTTCTTTTGCATGAGGTAAGGGTTGGAGCTCCCCAAGGCGACCTCGGAGGCTGGTGGCTGCGGCCATGCAGGCTGCAGCTCTCTGCTGGCATTGGAGCATTTTTATCCTAATGGTGCCCCTGTCGCTATTGCACTGAAAACACTGAGCTCTCATTTCAGAGAAGCAGCCCTCTTCACTTCCAAGTTTGCTCCATGTTCCTTCCTTAGTCCCAGTAATGCCCCTCTTGCCCCCACTCAGATAATGATGAATACCAGTGGGGGTCAGATAAGGCATGGAGGTGAGGTGCATATCCACTCCTGTGCTACTTCTGTGCTAGGCTCAGGTGCGCAGGATTTTGCTTGTGGCATATTTTATAGCCTATATGATTACGTGCTTACAGAAAACTGTAATCTTGTTGATGGTCCTTGGTAAAGTGCAGACTAGTAGTGTGCAAGAGCAAAATTGTATGAGATTAAGGCGTCCATTTACATACAGCTAAAGCAGAAAATCTCATCCCATTTTATCAGAAACATTCAGCTTTGCAAAATAGTCCCCAAAATTCATAAATCACCTGACTTGTGTTTTGCCTCTCTGGTTGAGCTTCTGTTCTGGGAACATTAGGTGCTTGGAAACAATTTTGCTACTGTGTAATAACACTTTAGGTCAGTATGTTGGAAACAACTTTCTGCAGCGATAGTGGGCCTTGACCCTCATCTCAGAGAGCTGATGGGAGCGGGACCGAGGTTGCTGTATTGCTGCAACCAGACAACATACTGTAAAGTGAGAAAGCAAACGCCTGTTGTTAAAACCCTAAGTTGGGGTATTCCAGCACTAAATACCGAGCTTACTAGTAAGTATGTCTCAATTTATACCACCCATCCAAACTGAAGCAGAACTCGGATACAGACAGCTCCTATGCATAGCACTGAATGTCACTTACTGGATAATGAGGCTGAGAAGTAAAATCCCAGTCTGTATTTCATGAAGTTTTCCAGATACTAGAGGTGATGTGCACCTCAGCCTGGCTTTCCCCATGGTGACCTGGGGGGTAAAGTCTCACCATGGGGTGTAGGATGCTGCCCTTTGTGCCCTGCTCTGGTGCTGCGGTGGGGTGTGTATGTGTGCAGAATCTCGGTGGGTGATGGAGAACCCCCCCACTGGCCCTTCTTGCCAGATGATGGTGAGGACAGAGACAGATGTGGGTGATGGTGGCAGTGAATGGAGCAGGTGAGGAGATGGCAGGTGCTTGGCGAGGGTGCGGGGAGCTCACCTCAAAGGCAGGAGGGGTGTACGACTAAAGCTGTTGGTACAGGAACTGAGAAAGGCCACTAGATCAGAAACCAAAGGAGCCAGATAGTAAAAAGCCCTGAGGAAGCAAACTGTAAGCAGGAGAAAAAAAGAAAGAAAAAAAAAGAGAAACGAAAACACAGTGGAGTTGAAACAGGAGCGAGGTTGTACAGGAGAGGTTTCTACTGGTCAGGCTGGTTGTTAGTAGAGTTGGGGTCTTGCATGGTCTGCAACAAATTACTATAACTGGCCTAGACCTTTCTTCTTGTACGTGCTTGTTTTCCATTAAAGTAGCCCTTCCTCGGTGCTAGTTTCCAGGAGGAGACAGTTTTGTCTGCTCTCAAGGGCTCTCTGCCTTTGTATGGGTTTTCCCCGCTGACCCCAAGTAGAGCATCTCCAGGGCAGCTGCTGAACTGCCGTGGGCTTGGTTTTATTTTTTACCTTGCTGGAGAACTGGGATTTTAGCTTTTCCATCTTGCTGGATCTTCTGAGTCGATGAAAACAGTGCAGCTATACCATGAAACAATCGCCACAACCTCTCTGCCTCCCGCTTTTCTGCTCCATTATGGAAATGCAAGAATGGGCTGCGCCCACATGTCTGCAAGGCTGCGCCTACCCAGGGACATCTCATACATGGACACCTTCCCTCCCCAGGCCACAGCAGGTTACTCTGCAAAGTGTATGTTACCCATGCTGCATGCAGCCGTGAGATACACTTTGTTTCTCCATTTTAAATGGGTATTCCTGTATAATTAATTAACAGCTCACAGCTGAAAGGCTTTGAGCAGGGGAGGGCTGTGTTTCACCCCCCTGAGCACCACTAATCACTAGGCTCCTGCAGAGCCAAAAGCAAACACTCCTATCTATGGACGTTTGGGCTGAGAACGCAGCAAACCCATAGGAACGGGGGGGAAAGTCACCCAAAGGTGTCTCCTGGGCCACGTGCCACTGTGACCCTGCGGTGACTGGGGGCTGCTCACCTGCCAGGCCTCCAGCTGTTGCGAGAGGTTCACCTTCTGCTGGATGGCGTCCAGCAGCTGGCTGTTGAGGGACATCATGTCGATCTTGCACTTGGCCAGCTCCACCTCCACCGCGTTCTTCCTGGGGGGCAGAAGCAAGAAATTGGGGAATGTGACTTTTTCTAATCTTTAGAGGAAGTGTTAAACACATCCTCGAGGAGAAGTAAACAATTTCTTTCATTGGCAGGTCCCCAGGTTGTTCATCTCTGTTGTATTCTGGACAGTATTCATCTGAAGAGTGGAACAGAACTGTTGCTATAAAAACAGCACTATTACTATAAAACCATCAGATTTCTGGTAAGCAGACTATGAATAATACAAAAAGATATTCAGATATACCGCTGAGTAAGATAATACAGTGTGCCTGGATAACGTGCAGAATCTACCATTAAAAATGGAGATCTAAAACGAGGTAGAATCTACATATAAATATTTTTTCCTTTTTTTCTGTTTACTAATGCATAGGAAAGGAAATGATATGCACTAAAACCCAAATGCTCTGTGTCTGATTAGACTAGGAAAAATGTGGGCCCTCTCTGGAAGGAAACGGGTGACATGATTAGTTGGGATATGGAGAAGGCTGAGGTACTCAATGACTTTTTTGCCGCAGTCTTTACTGGCAAGGGCTCTAGCCACGCTGCCCAAGTCGCAGAAGGCAGAGGCAGGGACTGGGAGAATGAGGAACAGCCTACTGTAGGTGAAGATCAGGTTCAAGACCATCTGAGAAACCTGAAGGTGCACAGATCCATGGGACCTGATGAGATACATCCGCGGGTCCTGAGGGAACTGGCAGATGAAGTTTCTAAGCCACTATCCATCATATTTAAGAAGTCGCTGGGGTTGTTCAGCCTGCAGAAGAGAAGGCTCCGTGGAGATCTTACTGCAACCATTCAGTACTTAGAGTGGGCTGACAAGGAAGATGGGGACAAACTTTTTAGCAGGGCCTGCCGCAATAGGACAAGGGGTAATGATTTTAAACTAAAAGAGGGTATATTTAGACTAGATATAAGGAAGAAATTTTTTGCAATGAAGGTTGTGAAACCCTGGCACAGGTTGCCCAGAGAGGTGGGGGATGCCCCCTTCCTGGAAGCATTCAAGGTCAGGTTGGACAGGGCTCTGAACAACTTGCTCTAGTTGAAGATGTCCCTGCTCATTGTAGGG
Source organism: Rissa tridactyla (assembly GCF_028500815.1). Taxonomy (NCBI): domain Eukaryota; kingdom Metazoa; phylum Chordata; class Aves; order Charadriiformes; family Laridae; genus Rissa; species Rissa tridactyla. The sequence goes on from NC_071478.1 coordinate 12,673,651, forward strand.
GCGTTGGACTAGATGGCCTTTAAAGTTCCCTTCCAGCCCAAACTATTCAATGATTCTGTGATCACTTGATCAATAAGTTGCAATATAAAACAGACAAACAGCCCTCAAAGAGTACAACTGCTTTCAGTTGAGACTTGGACTGAAGGAAGGAAGAAATGAAGGAAGAAAGTTTATCACTGCATATGCTTTTTAAGAATGACAAACTGCTAAAATTGTTTGAATTAAATGTTATGCTTTAAGGAAAACTCCCAGTTTTAATCGGGTTGTGCTGGCCCTTGGCAACACTGCTGCTATGTTTCTTTCTGGGCATTTGCTGGCCACCAGGCATGTGACGCCATGGCAAAAGGTTGCCCAAAGAGTGTTCAGTGGCTAAGATGTTCCAGCTTCTATTGGCTAGTGGAAAGGAATTGTCCTGTAGAGAGGAGCAATTTCCTAAGCTGCCCTAGCTGGGAAATGCTGCTTACCATGCTGGGAGCACACAGGTGAGCACAAACCTTAAGTTTTCAATTAACTGCGGTGTGATGGGAAGCCATAACATGACTTGCTGGGAACCATCTTTCCTTGCAAACATTTCTGGGAAAAATAATTGCATCTTATTAACTGTACCTAATTCATCACCTCCTAATAGCTCTCTTGTTCTCCCCTGCAGAAGAGCAATTTGGGAATTTGTGTTTATATTCCAGGTAGCGGTTGCTTAACACCTCCCATTATAGGATCCTATTTTCCTACTGCTTCCCATGTTGCCAAACTTCAGCTCCAAGCTAGAAATTTTCCATGACAGATGTCTGCCTCAGGCAGTGATTTTATTTCTGTTTAGAGTTAGGGCTTTTTTTTTGGGAGGGCTTCAACGAAAGTGACTTAACCCTTGAGGTGGGAAGCATATCACGAGCCTCCTAGGCGGCTCACTGCCTGGGAGCAGCCCGCTCAGTCTGTGGAGGGATGCTTTCATTTCTAGCAACAAGATGCTCTTGTCTGCTTTCACTTGCAGCCACTTTCTGCTCATTAATTACAGGCCACTCACCCATGCACACTTGTCACGTCCCCCTTTCTCTGGGCTCCTGCCACTGCAGGACAGTCAGCCGTAAATATTAGTGCTTTGTCCCAGCGGGGTCATTAACTGCTGTGGAGAAGCTGTACCCTTCCACTGCTGGCTGTGGGTTTGAACACCTTAAATAGCCTTTTGTTGTGAAGCTCCCCATTGCTGCTTGGATATTACTGGGGGATTTATCGTGGCGGCAGCGTGTTGCCATAGCCACAGCAGAACCAGCAACCCACACACACTGGAAATGTCAGAACCACCTCTTTGCACTCAGCAGTGCAGCTGGGATGCTCCTGATTTTTGCCAACAGATGGAGGTGTTACAGAGGACGGCGATGGGAAATTGGTAGCTAGCTACCCAAGCAAGAGCAGCATGGATGATCAGGTCGCTTAAAAACAGAGGAAGAGATTGTGCACGCTGATTTAGCTCCCCCTATCCCCAGAGCTGCAATGCTCTTGTGCTCCTCCTCTTGACAGGGGCTTGAGTATTAGGCGTTTCCATAAGGAGCTGGCCTGGTGGTGTCCTGGCCCATCTGCTTATTGAAGAGATTATCAGATGTATCCTTTCTATTTAGAGCACAGGGGGTGTGTATGTTTCTGCCCCTCTCTTTGGGGCAAAGAGTGCTCAGGGCAGTGTGGCAAGCCCAAGCACGGAGCCAGGGAAGGGAGGCATGGGGTATAGGGTAGCAAAACTGTACAGCTCTGCAAGGAGGATGGGGAAAATAAATAGTCAAAACAGTAGGAGAATCCTGAAAGGAGAAACAGAGAATTACAGGACTGGAGATGCAAAAAAGACCCCAGAACAGGAGAGCAAGTGACCAGAGAAACAGTTTAGGGAAGAAGCCCAAGCAGGGCTGTAATGGGGATTGGCAGGAAAGCAGGGTTGTGTGTCTGGAAAAGTAAAAGAAAAATATGACAAATAGGGCAGACATAGTATTTCCATTTGGTTCTCTGAAGTCCTCTCCTCCTTGCTGTGACTCAGATCAGCACTAGGGATGGCAAAAACGTGGTTCACGGCATCTTCCTAAATGCCCCCAATTCTGCCATGGGATGCCCTGGAAACTGGCATCTCCTGCCCTGCTCCCAAGCTCCTGGCAGCATTTCCCAATGCCAGCAAAGCAAAGACTCACTCTATTACTTTGTAACAGCTACTGAAATTTGTGGAGGGTGGGAGAAACCCACCCTGGAGGCATCTCCTGCTAAGGCACTCCGTAACTGCTAAGCCAGCTTGGCTTTGGCTCTTCATACCACTTACTTGGCAATGGCCTCGTCTCGGTCCCTGATGGCCTGCAGGAGCCGTTCACTTGTCTCCTTGTCTTCAGCAGCACCTCGCAGCCGGTCCCGTTCCTCCTTCAGTGTCGTCATTTCCACGCTTAGCAGCGTGACCTGTGGGCAGAGGGAGGGCATGAAACCCAGCGTTGCTCAGACAAATTCACCACGAATCGGGGGGGGGGGCGGGGGGGGAAGAAAAAAGCCACATGGGCCAACCTGGAGGCTGAGCTTCTGTGCTTGCAGAGGAAGCTGTGTCTGTTGGAAGGGGGCTGTTAGTGACGGTGCAACCCCCCGTGAAATGTGCTGGCTTGCCTTGGGATGCAGACAGTGCCAGTTTGAGCAAGATGAGTCACCAGGACTGCTTCAGTAACGTGCAGCAACAGCGCTGAAAGCTGTGCAGCTGTGCAGGGCAGGACCCTTGCAACTTTGCTGTCACTATGGCATCAGCACTGAAATATTGCCCCTCTCTAGATGATCTGTCTTGTGCATGCATCCTCTGAGTCTGCCCGTTGTATCTTTCCAGGGTTAAATTATTGCAAGCATCGTTTAGCAGCAAATAAGATTTTTTGGAGGGGGCTGTTGTGTCTCTTGAAGTAGTATGAAGCTGGAGACAAAGGATGTGAAAATTCCCTTTCACGCCATGGAAGGTGTTACTGGCACATCTTACAATTTTAATTAGACTTTAAAATATGTGTGGAGCCTTAAATAGTCTGAGAAATGATCTATCGTTTTTGTCCTGTGCAGAGTGAGTTAATAGGGTGTGAAATCATGCAAGGATTGCATTAGCACAGCTTTGCAATATTTCATACACGTTTAATTTCTTTGTCTAGGGTACACACATGCTCTGCTACGCTACTCCGCCACCTGGAAACCCAGCGTTTGACCCACCTCCTTTCTCTAAATGCAGCTCACTAGTGCTTGAATCCTCAAAGAAATCTTTAAATAGAGGGCAGACAGTCAAAAAGGGCTCATCACATCAACGGCGTGGGAGGATCTGCTGTTAGCAGGGCATGGCTGGGTCCTGGGGGAGGAGGGTGCAAACGCACCCTGTCTATGTGCGGAGACTCCTGGCTGTGTGCTGGGGCTGCCAGGGAATCGGGGAGCTCTGCCCGAGCTCTGCCCTCCCACACCCCAGTATGAGATGCACCTCAAAGTGATGATGTGATAGAGGGCAGTGGTGGGAGCTATGTGAAAGGTCCTGAGTGCTTCTGCTGAAATCTCAGGGGACAGTGTGTCAAGAGCCCCCAAAAACCTGCGTCTGGGGATAGGTTTGGGGTTTTAACTGGTTTTGCCTGTGTTTCAAGTAATGGAATGCCACAGTGGGAGGAAATGGATGAGGCAGAAGGTGTGAAACTGCTTTCCAATGTAGATAGAGGCAGGGCTGAATTCTGCCTCCACTAGCTCACCGTGCCCTCAGGCAGGAGCAATGAACGTGTGTCGTGCTACAAGATCCCAGAAGCTGCTTAGGAGTCCCCCTTTTATTGTATCAATACCAGTGATAGCACAGAGGGATGTGGAGGCAGCAAAGCACTGACGCCCTGGATGGACGAGATTTCCATGTGCATTGATTTTCTTTAGCTCTGAACTGAAGACAATGTTGCCTCTTCTATGAGAGGTGAGGATAATTATTAACCTTGAGTAAGTGTGAGGATGGGTTATGGGCAAAAGCTGCAGGAGATGTGTACTTGCTGTGTGAGGCTGGAGTGCTTCTCCAAGAGCAATGTCTGCTGCTTTTGTAGTTACGCCCCATCTTTCTCCATGTAACACAGAGGTGTGAGAAGAAAGTAGAACTGCAGTCTTCGCTTTGCTTCCTAAACGTTCAGAGCTTTGGTAGTCAGAGACCCCTAAAAGCAGAGATTGGGGTCCAGATTGTGATCCAGGGCGAGTCCTCTGGTCCTTCCTGTCTGGGGAGTTTGGGGAGACCAGCCACAGCAAAGAAACCAAGTGCTGCTCCCTCCTGATGTCCTGTCAAGGCCTTGTGTGTAAGGAGGTGCTGCATCCAGACAAGCAGGCTGGTGTATGGATGGTTGCTCAAGATCTGTGAATAAGCCTCTAATGGTCTCTGTCAGCATAGCCAAGTTGCAGTGATCAAGCCCTCGTCTCCTCCATCTCAGATGTGTCACTCGCCTGTGGGTGGTGCACAGGGCTATGGCAGCATGGCCGGAGGAGCATCTGGGCTCATGTCTCACTGGGTCCAAGTCTGGACCCTCAAAGGTGTCTGTTGTGATGGCCGCATCACTGAGAGGAGCAGTCCTCAAGGAAGGATGGGTGCCAGGGCTGCTCCATCACTGCAGTCTGCATATAATCACCTGCTTTGTCAGCAAGACTGTTTCCCATCCTTGTATTCATGCAGCCGTCACTGCTAGGGGTATTTAATGATGCTCTCACTCTTTTCTTCAGCCTCATGGTGGGAGCTCCCATAGCCCTACACAAGGCTGTCAGATCCCAGGTTGTGCTGACTTTCTGAACACAGATGTTCTGAACACTTTCTGAACATGCCTTTTTTCTTCTCCAAAGGTGTACGGCAAAAGAGCAATACAGCACTGCTGGCAAGACCAGCCAAAGGCGTTAATCCCATTCCCTGCTCCAGTGCTGTTGGTGCAGCACAAGAAGCTGTGCCAAAGGCTGCTTCTGCTGCAGCCTCCAGATATCCTCCAGTGTCTGAAGTTTTGTCCCATAGAGATAGGGATTGCAGAGCATCTCCTTGGCTGCCTGTGTCCGTTTGCTGCTTTTGGCATAGGACCTCAGATGCAGACAGTGCTACGTTCAGGGCGGGTGCAGTGTGATTCTGTGCTTTGCGTGTGGTGTTGGTTTCGGGGTTGGATTGCTCTTGAGATTGTCTTAGCCTTAGCCAGTCCTTGCTGGCCCTGGGGTGCCGCCTGATGCCAGGCTGGCCATGATTAAGATTCTCTGGATGTGGATTTATACGGGTTTCGTGATGCTGCTGTAGAAGGGGGAAACCTTGCTCCATGCACAGCAGAGCAGCACTGTGTTGTCCACCTGGCAGCAGCATATATGCTTTATGAGGGCTTAGTGCAAGCAAGACGGGTCAGACTGGATACCTATGAGTTTCCAGTACCCCATATCAAGCAACCTTGTAACTCTGGGGACTTCTGCTGAGAAGAATTTAAGTGAGACAGGATGGCTGAAAACCAAATTGGGGGGAAGGTTTAAAGGAAGTTTGACTGTTTGAGATGATGTCTGGGATGGGCACCAGACAACTTGTCAAAAACTCTGATGCTAAATGCATGAAGCCTCTGCACTGGGTTTAACAGAGTCTCCCTCGTCCAACCATAACTGGTTTTGGCCCAAGTCCTCCTGGGTTATTTATCATGTTGATCTCTTCTATGGAAAGCACGTCTTGGACGATGAACACTGGTGTTACATGACCACATGCAAAGTGTGGAAATTGCTAACCTGGCTGTGCAGTCGCTGCAGCTCCTCCAAACTCTGCCTCAATTTCCCCCGTTCTCCCTCCATTAACTCCCTCAGGGCTCTTGAATCCTCGCTTGTTCTCCTTATCTGTTCCTCTAAGGTGTCATCGTCACTTCGTCGAGAGCTCTGAGAGCGGGAGAGAAATCTCTTGCTAAGATTTCACTTTAAAAAAGGCAATTGCATTAATTTGATACTGGTTTGGAATGGAGTGTACTAAACAAGGAAGAAGAAAGTGTGAATGTGACTTTGGTAGAGTTCCAGTTTTGTTCCCATATACCGCCACAGTGGAAACATGCTCAGCCAACTCAGCCAAGGGTACTGCTTATACACATGATAAACAGAGCATGCAGACATGTTCTCACCTTTGCATAAACCAAATTTACAGAGACCTACGGACCACTTGGCAACATATGGCTACAGTCTTTGTGTTTGTAGACCTTTTGCAGGGCTCTTATTTTTTATTTAACAAATACAACTTCATCTCTATTCTCAGCCTTCTTACAAGCTGCTACAGGTACTGAAATGAGGAGGGTGAGTACTCCCGTGTGGGTCTGCATTTGCAGAGTCTGCACTGTCTTCCTCACAATGGCATCTCAAGTTAAGTCATACTGGCAATGCACCCAGCTTGGAGGTGATGGAAATAGGCCTGATTTGAGCCACTGCAACAAGTGAGGTGTTTTCTCATAATTCTGCACTCCCGTGGACGCTGAGTAGTCGTCCATGCCATCCCCTCCTCCCCAGTGGCCCTGGGGCCATACCCCACAGACACCATCTTGTGCCAGCAAAACTCTTCATCTGTCAATGGATTTGAGTCTGGCAGCTCTTGCCAAGACATTTGTACTCAGTGTCAATAGGTTAGGAAAATCCTAAGAGACATAACTGACCTGTGATGTATGAGACAATCTGCAATATTTCCACATTGAAACTCTAACTTACTGTAAGCCTTCTTTCATTAATTTTCCAGAATGACTCACAGACCAATGACAGCTGCGCAAGCTTCAAACTTATGGCAGTCTGACCACTGCAACCCGCAGTGGTCAGTGTGCTGTCTTGGCTCTTGGCTGACCATTCGAGACGCATGGAGCAGTCTGTGCACTGTGACAGCCCATCTCTGGGCCGCAGAGGTTTTCTCGCAGACTGGGGACTTCAGGATCCAGCAGGAACCTGCAGCAAGCTGTGTCACCTGGGCAAGGGGACATGCATGAGCCAAGATCTCTCTGTGCTGCCAACTTACCGTGGAGTCTGCCCCATCCAGCACATTTTGTATCAGTCTTTTCAGCTCACTGAGAGCTGCCCGTAGGCTGCCGGCTGGGACGTCTTTGGCTGATGAGGTCTCTGAAGACTCATCCATGGAGGAGTCTGTAGAGACTGCTGAGTCTGCGCTGTCATTACCTCTGAGATGGGAGCAGAGATATCGCACTTGGCAATATGCTTCCCAGAGCTGCAGCCTCAGCTGGAACAAGAAAGCCTGGCATTAGCCTGGGACATCAAGGCCATGGAAATCCTCCTTCCACGGTGAAGTGAGGCATGTGGTTGCCAAACCTCACAAATACTTGTGTAGCTTGCTACATTTGTTTTGAAATGGATGCAGAGATTTACTTTCATATGGTCAAAAGGGTGTTAATGCCAGAGCTGAGACCACAATCCCAATTTTCTGGCTTTTGGTTCAGCTGGAATACCAGATGAAATGCATTAAACTCCCTTTCCCTCTGGTCCCTGGGCTGGTCACAGAGGTCCATGAGCTTTCCCAGGGGCTGTAGGGCAAATACCTGTTCTCGTTCTTGTTCCAGCTCCTCTGCCTCCATGCTCTGCTCTATCTCAGATAGCAGCGATGTGCTGGTTGTGTTGACATTTTGGAGACTTCTCTCCTCACTGAGCTCTTCTACCTTCCCCTGCAGCTGCCGGTAGGACAGCCGCACCTCCTGGAGCTCCAGCTGGCTTTGATGCAGCTTGGAAAGAAAATCAAGGAATTTGTCAAGGAAGCAGGAAAAAAAAATATTAGCGGGGGTGATATGGACTGGATGAATCTCTTGCTTTGTGAAGGAGCTGAAAGGGAGGAATGGGTGTCATGAAAGAGGGTTTCCAGCCAGGAGGAAAGTACTCTTGGCTGGTATTGCTATTTATTGGAGCTTAATAATCTCCAAATGTCATTAGACACTGTTTAGACTCCAGAATGTCCTGAAAGATAAAAATAGCATGTTAATCAGCACTAAAATGAGGAACATCGTGAAGAATTTGGGACTCAGGTAAAAAAAATTGCTGAAAACAACACAGCAAGAAGTGAATCCAAAAAGAAAATATAGGTATGTTTTTAAAAAATCTATACACATATATAAATACAAAAATATATTTAAAAAAGGGAAAAAAGATTCAGACCTGTTTTGGAGAGCTGGGGATTCAGTGGAGTGACATTTGCTGACACACGGCTGCAAACACTATGGGGCTTGTTGGGAATCCACCTGAGCAGTGAGAGCTACAAGGCCAGTTACTGCCCTTTGGGACAGTGGGGTCTAAAAAAAAGTCCTTTTTGAAGCCAATTCTACTATTAAAAAAATTAAGTAAAATGAATTGCAACCTGAGTTCTTTGCTTCCTTTTATGTTTCCCTCATTTCTGCAGCACCTTGTTCCATTCCCTTGCTCAGATCTCCCTCTGAAGCTGCTCTTTGCTGTCAAGATGCCCCATTGTGGCTCCTGTTATCTGTCCCTACAGGGAATGCCCAGGACCTTGCTTGCTGCTATGCTTACATGATCCATTTTTGTTCTTCCAGTTGTTTTGTCTCCCAGTTCCTCATTATCTTTCTGGTCAATTTTAACCCAAGCCACATATTTTACTCCATTTCCCCCCTCTTCCCTGTCCCATCGCTGCCTCCACACCTGCAGGTCCTTGTCATGGCTTTGTCTCTCCAGGATGAGGACTCGGTCCTGCAGCTCCTCCACAGTTCCCTGGAGCAGATCGTTCTCCTCCATCATGGCACTAAGGCGATGCTCCAACTCCCGCTTTCTGTCGGTCAGCATTTTGATCTGCGGAGGAGAGAGAGGTGGTGTCTGTGCTTTCCAGGGAGCAGAGAAGAAGGAAATCACATTCCCAAGAGACGGATGAAACAGCAAAAAGCAAAAGTATGCACATACCTATTCTATACCTGTATAAGAGAAACTCTATCTCTGTGTGTGGTTTAAAGCTTAGGAAGGCTCTTAAAGGAAACTCTTCCTTCCCAAGGCTGTCAGGGCAGCTCCAAAGGGGCTGGTTGTGCACCGGCAGGAGGCCAGGGAGCAGGCAGAAATGGCCAAATGGATTAAGTGGAGACCAGCCCTGCCCACCCCTAGTACCTTAAAATTTGCAAGACTGGGCAAAACTAGTTACTTTTCTTGGCTGGTCCCTGACTGAGCATGGTGGCATTTTCTCCTCTATGGGTGCTGGAGACCACAGGGTGAGCCTGTGGGATCCTGCTCCCTGCAGGACTGTGCCACAGCGCTGCCCATACACTTTTCTTAATTGCTGCATATTCACCAGGTCCTCATCAGGGATTTTTCTGTCTTTTTACTTGTGAAGACTCCTTTCTGTGCCATGCTTATTTTTAGTCTTTCAGTGATCAGTTGCCTTTAAAATTGGTTCATTTCTTTTAATTGTCAAGGGCAACGTTTTCAGGTAAAGAGGGACAATATGCCAAGCAAAACTTCTGTGATTCAGTTAGCTGGAAACAGTGCACAGGATGAATCAGCACTAGCCAAGGTCACTTCTTGTTCAACCAAGAAAAACGAGCCTTTTCCCACATTAGTAAACACAGGACCTCTGGGGACTGGATATGCCATTTGCCAGTCCAGTATAACCCTAAGTATTCCCTATGGCCTCCTTTCAATTCATGAACCATAGACAAATTCAGCAACTTCCCACTGCTTTCTTGGCCTCTTGGGGACCTTGTGTCTTTCCTGTTTTCCAGGTTACTGGAAAGATTTGGCTGCATGGAGGAATATTAGCAAAGTGTGTGGACTTGCTGTTTCTGCAGGGTAAAGGCTGCTGTAGGTATTAGAAAGCTGCTCTTAGGTGACTAATGGTTTCTGAGATGTCTCTTCCCACCACCATCATGATTTGCGTGGGTTGGAGAAAAGGGATGCGAGAAAAATAAGAGGTATAATACAGAGATTGCATCAAGAGTTCATATTTGATATCCAGACCGGTAATGAACACCCTGTGAATGACCGTGTAACAGAAAAATATCGCTCTGCCGTGGGCCCTGGGCCACAGGAAAGGCACAGGGGAAAAGGGATTTGGAAAGCAAGAGACAGGAAGGAGGCAAGGTGAGGCATGCACAGTGACGGGCATGCATGATGGCAGCAATGCACGCACGGGCCAACCATTTCTGAGCCTCTATACTTACTTCAAGGACCTGCTGCTCCACACCAAGGGGAAGGGAAGAAAAGGCGAGGGACCAGCAGGGAGCAGGTGGGAGCGGGAGAAAAGAAGAAATTGAGAGATTTTAGGAAAAGCTCTTCCAGACAGCTTATAAATAAAAAACGCGGTAGGGTAGTAGAGTTGGACGTCTTCTACCACTCTGGTTCCTGCCCACACAGTCTCCAGTGACCCCCATCAGGGAAGGGAAGAGAAAGGAAGGTAATATCATTCCTGCTAATGTACCAGAGCTAAACCAGGCAGGGACTCCTTGCTTTCCCACGTGTGTGGCTCAGAGGCAGGAGAGGATTCCTACTTTCTTTGCAAGCATGAAAAACAGAAAAAAAAACCCTTGCAGACCTTCCCACCATGCCCCAGAGTTTAATCTGTACTGGCCAGGCCCTGCAAGAGCACAGCCATGCTTTAGCTCCTGGAATATCCTTCTCTTCCGTTCATTTTGCAGGTGTGCTTGTGGCTGAGGCAGCGGTGGAAGCTGGCTCATGCCACCCTAGCCACCTCTGGGTTGCAGCAAACATCCTCAGTGGGGGAGTCCTTTGCCCCACAGCTGCCATCCTTCTCTTTGTTTGCTCCAAGCATCAAGTTTTGTTTACCCAGTTCAGAGGAGTTCATTATACAAATTAAAACAGCCCTGGGCACCTTTTGAAGGAGTGAGGCGGAGCATGGGTGACTCACCTCAGCCTGGAGGCTCTCCAGCCGCACGATGTGTTGGCTGCTGGAGGAGTTCTTCTCCCGAAAGTCCTCCCGGAGGGTGTGGACCTGCAGGGAGAGCTGCCGCTCCACCTCCGAAGCCTGCAAGGAGACACCAGCTGGCATTACCCTGGGGGGTCATCCCATAGCAGGAAAGCAGTTATCTCCTCCTGCCCATGGGAAAATCTGCCCCAATATGACTTCAGCACAAGCCCTCGTTTTGGCCTGAAGCCTGCAGAGTCTGGGCAAGGGAAAAGCTCATCCTGAACGGACATTGAGGAGAGCAGCCATTTAGACCATGGTGATGTTCCCCTAGGGCAGCCAAACGGACGCTGCCCAAAACTTCCTTCCACTGCAAAATAGCATGACAACTCCCATGCCCTACAGGAAATTTAGTTTTCCTCAAAAATAGTACCCTGATAGGGGTTGAGGAGGAGACCAGGCCACTTGCAAAGGCAGAGGGGAGGCAACCTCCACACACCCCAGGAAACACTGCTATTAAATTTACACTTTCTAAACCTCTGAACATCTTTGGCACAGCTCTAAAGTAACAAGTGCTCTTTGCCTCTGATTTCTGGCTCGCGTCAGGGCCAGACGGAGAAGCATCCGCTCCACATGACTGTCGGTGCAGGATCACTGGGCTTGGCCCTCTTTCCCATGTCGAAGGAGGGATGCCCCATTTACGCGAGGTGCTTTGAGGACAGTGGAAAGGCCATTTCTACCTGCAGGATCCAGGCTGCAGACAGCCTGTATAAATGACAGCTTAGACATGTTAACTACTCTCCAGACAGCTTTATGGCTGATTTTTGCATGGTGAACACACTTGTTTAGGCTTGTAAGGGAACATAAGGTTTTTATGACAAATCCCTAATGAGACAGCACAAATGGATGGTTTTCTATTTAATTAGCCTCCACCAGGTTCCATTACACTTAGGCACAGACCTCCCGCTCCAGCAGATTAGCTGGAAGTGAATTTATCCCCTTCAAGAGGTGGCACTGCCATCCTGCTTGGGGCACAAGCAGAGCTGTATGTCCAATGGCAAATGCCATCAGTGGCCACAATGCCTTAGGGAGGTGAGATGGGAGGGAGGAATGGGAGCTAGAGGAGAAAACTCGCATTGAGGTCAGCAGCCACGGGCAGGTTTAGGAGTGCAGCCTTATGTCTGGCAAATGTGTGTCAGAATTTGACCCAGTGTGCTCTGTCTGACAGCAGCTCCACCAAAGGGTGCAATGACTTTCCTCTGGCAGCTTGTGACCTGAGGAGTGAATACAGGGACCCAGCCTGAGTTGCCCACAAAGGCAACGCTACCCCCTTTTAAAAACAGTCCCTTATATTGCACAGTCCGCAGCAAAATAATCCAAATCAGAAGCAAGAGGTAAAAGTCTGTTCCAGCTCCATCAAGTGGAGGAAACTCTGGTTGCCCCCAACATTGCTTGCTTGCTTGCTGGGGCAGCAGCAGAAGAAGCGCAGCCACCAAAATCAGCCAGGCTCTGACCACTGGCTTCTGGAATGAGAAATGTTTTCCAACAATTAGAAATAATCTTGTCTAACAATTGGTTTTTAGTTGCCTTCTTATCCTGGATTAGGATGACTGGTCTTTTCCTCTTCTTTAAATCCTCACATCAGAGGCCCTTGCGTATTGACCTCACCTCATTTATTTAAAAAAGCTTCCTTGCAAAGGCAGAGTACACAAAATGTAATGATAGCACAGCACTATAGGAAGGGGCTGGTTATTTTGCTTCCCTTAAGCAGCTATAGATTTCAAAGCATCCTGAGCAGCTATTAATTGGTGACACTAAAGAAGATGGATGGATTGTGCTTTTTTTTGAATGATTCACTTGCTTTTGTAAAAGACTGCTGAAACATCTTCATGCTGAAATACTTCGCAGGAGCTATCAAGGATGAAAAAGCACCAGATGAAAAGTACTGAAGGATTTTGCCTGCAAGATGCTGACCACACTCCCAAGGAGCACAAATGGTACCAGATGAGATAACACACCAGTATTTTATGGTTAACTGTATAACTTAATTTATATGCTAGAACAATTCTATGTACAGACAGTGTAAATGTACAATATAGCAGTAAGAGACAAGGGAGTGTTAATGGCATTGTAAAAATCCCTGTTAAGACAATATATAGCTGCTGTTGTTAGTTATGGGCCCCATGCTCAGATTGGAGCAAGTGAAGGGATGGGCTGCAAGGGTGATCCAGATCGTGGAAAGTCTGTTATATGAAAGGAGACTAAAAAAAGGATGGCTTGTTTTATCTCATGCAATGAATGCTGAGAGAGGACTCCCTATAAATATATCACAGATAAGCACACAGAAGGGAGAAGCGCTATTTAAGCAGATGCACAATTTTGGCAGAAAAAATGACGCAAATAAACTGGATAAGAGTATATTGAGTCTGTGAATAGGAAGATTTCTACATTTCCAAGCAGCTGCAGCAGGATTCCTTCTTCTGCACCATTACAGTAGGAGAAATGGTGGCAAAAATTAATTTTGTTATGGAGCTGGATCACTTTATCATGCAGTTTCTTTCAGAGAGCTGCCTATGACAGAAGGGAAATGAATTGACCTCAAAGGTCCTTTCCAGTACTAGGCTGCCTGCAGGACTGCAAGGTTTGTATTCACCAGCTTTAAATCATCAGCTGGAATTTACCAACTTGCAGCTCAGCTTACACGCTCACACATCTTATTTCCGCAGTTATAACCCACATGGAGGGAAGAAAGGACTCATTTATTGTTAGCAGACAGGATGTTACCGTGTCACCTCAGCGTACACCATTCACATCCTATCTCATGTAGTAGAGAAAAGTAAAAATAGTACTTTCTTTAGCCTCATACAGTGCAGAATACTCTCTCTGACCAGCTGTTTAACAGAATATAAATGACTGTATCATGTGTTTCCCTCCACAGGAGAACAAGGAAAAGGCTTTGTTCAGTGCTTCTAGGTATGGAATGGGTGATACCTTTAGTCTTACCTTTGCTAAGATATGACCTTCATAGACATGAGACAAAGTCTTCTGAGCTGAGCTCTGGTCACGGAAATCCCCTTTTCATGCTACATTTGTTTCAAAGGTTATTAATACTGCTGCCAAACTTGCCTTACTAATTGATTATAAAAGCTAGGTTTTAACATCAATTTGCGTTATTTTATGGAAAGCCGCCTTGACAGTGTGCAGTATTGTCAGGCTTTATGGCATATTTTCATATGGCATCTGCTTGGGTTCTCCACACTGCTGTACATATGTGCATGTGTACATGTGTGTTTTAAACCATGAGTTCACTACTTATTACTTCTAACATGCTCTTTTACTTAATGTCATCAGAAGATGTAACTTTCTATCTGCATTTTCCCTTTATTGCTGAAATAAGCTATGGCTTTTGTTGAATTGAAGTGAGTTTCTTCTGCCCCAGCCAGTCTGGCTCTACTCTCATTATGCAAACTGTAGTGCTTTCTCTTCGCCATCAGTGTTTTCCTAAATATTAAAAGCTAAAACCTTTTGTTGTTACATCAATCATTTAGCAACACATTGATTTTGCTAGAGAGAAGTAATATTCTTTCCAGAAAGGGAGACATATATCGCCCAACATCATAGCTTCGCTCTGTAGTTAAGAAAGAATTAATTTCCTGGGTATAGGCAAATTAGCCAATACAGCCACCAGGCAGAGTTTGAAACATATCTCCAAAAGCGTAGACATCAATTCACAATTAGATATATTCAATCAACTGTGAGATTTCTTTTCTGGACTTCAGGCAAGGTTTAGATGAGATTTGGGGCAGTGCAAGAAGAAAGGAAGAGCAGGAGGACATTTTGGCCTCTGCTCTAATTAAGGGCTTTTTTTCATTGCAAACCTGATTAAGTTTCTCTCATGATTAATTGTGAAGTGCTAAAATACTCAAAACTGTGTAGATTTTTGGCAGAAAAATATGGCTTGCCAGTTACAATGACTCCATGAGGTTTAGCATTTGGAATATACGAGCAATAAATAAATTAAATAAATGTAAAAAAATTGGAGCACTGACACTCCTGTGAAGAGGGGATCTTTGAAATGTTTGGGATGGACTGTGAGAAATGAATGGCTGGTAGGTTAGTCTAATTCAAGAAAACCCTCTTCTGGGGGAAGATTTGCTAAATAAAACTAACTGTATACAAAATATCCAGCTGTAAGTCATGTCAGAAAGAAAAGGAGAATGGATAAAGTTTAATAGACTGTAGCTGGGTGAAGAAAGCAATGTTTCTGAATTATTTACTTCTACAAACGAGATGATTCAAATTTAACAAAGCATATTGAAGATTTTCTTGCCTAAAATAGCTAAGAAAGAGAAGTCCTAATTAGTGCTAAATTTGTAACACTCAGGAGAGCGTGTTACCCCTTTTATTAATTTGCTAATAGCTGCGTTCAAGGGACTCCCCATTCCCACTGTGGTACCATTAACACTTCAAACCACTAATCGCTGCCTCCCCTGGCTTCAGGTTCCTGGATTCTCAGCTTTTCTCCGGGAGGAAAATATATTCGTCTACTGAAATGTAAGCAAAGGAGGAAACAACAAACATCTTGCTTTAGAATAATAACTAAAAAAAAATACATTTAATCCAGCTGCTGAGAAAAGCCCCAGAGGATTGGGATTGCTGCCCTGCCACCACAGCTGGCACCACGGTACCCCAGTGCCCATCGGCGGTGGTGGGAAGCCTGGTTTTCTGGGCTAATGGACCCATGCCAAGAAAGCGATGAGGCCATGGCTACTTTCCAGCCATAAGCAACCACCCACATTTTGCATACGTGGTGGTTGCCCAGTTTGGGAATCTTTGGGAGCTTTTTACAAAGCTTTTAATTCAGGTCAGCTCTAAATTGTTATTCAAAGCATTATTCTATCCAGGAAAGTAATAGCAGCGCTTGCCGTTTGTCATCTTTTGAGGGTGTCAGTTTGCATTTGCTGATTCAGGTGCACAGAGGAGGGATTCCCCGATGGACGGCCCCTGGGACACGGCACCCTCAGCCCCATGAGGGAAAATAGCAATGGAACCGTGGTGGCTTGGCCAGCCGCCCGCCCAGCCGCTCTCTCACTCCCCCTTCTCAGCAAGATGGGGAAGAAAATAAGATTAAAAAAAGCTCATGGGCAGAGATAAAGACAGGGAGATCACTTACACAAATTCAGAGCAATTTGAAGTAAAAAAGGTGACTGGGAGACATAACAGCAAAGCTCAGGCCATTGCCAGGGACTGGGTTAATAGTGGGGATTTTTTTGTGGTAAAGTGGCGAAGGGATGAGGGGTGGAGATGTCCCGAGTGTGTATATTGCCCACCTTCGTAGTGTTGTGATGCCACCTCTTCGATTTTGGTGCCAGGAGATTTTTTTTGTGGTTGAGATCATCAGCGAAGTCTGAGAAGGGTGTGCGATGAGTGCCTATTTTAATAACAATTCTTAAATACAGGTTTCACCGAGGTGAGGGGTGGGATTTATTGCGTCTCGGTGCCCAGGCGCTGGCAGGGACCTCTCTCTGAGGAGAGTCTGGGACTGCCCTGGGCTGGACACAGCCGGTTCCAGCCGGTTCCGCAACAGCTCCACAGACAGGGCACAGCTGAGCCTGTCAGCAACACCAGTGGTGCCTCTGGAAAAACATACTTAAGAAAGGACAAAAACGCAGTCTGGCAGCGATGTGTGAGGTAAAAAGTGTGAGAAACAGCCCCATGAGCATGAAAGTTGGAGGAGGAGGAGGAGGGGGACTCAGCTAAGCCTTCTCTGGGGGACCTCTTCCCACCGCTCCCCAGGGCAGCGCAGGACATTGGAGCTGGGGAGTGTCGTGGTTCATGGCCGGGGCCAGCATTGTCCCCACCTCTGCCAAATGATGTGGTGGGGCTGGATCCTCCTCTCCTTGCCTTATTGCTCATTCCGCTGCTGCCCAGGTGTGGGGAAATTTAACTACACAAAGCATGTAGCAGCTTGGTCCTGGGGTGAGAGCTGCCGCTTCCTGGAGAAGCTGGGTAGAAAAATGAGAATTCAGGAAACCTGCAACACTTCCAAAATATTTTGGTTTAAACGTCCAACAGAGACCATTAACATTGATCCCATGGGATATTTTTAGAAAAAATGGACTTTTAAGACTGTAAAGTGCTAGGATAGTGCTATGTAATATACATCTATTATATATCCAGTAGCTACAAGCAGGCTGGCAGGTGGATTAAATACCAGTAGCCAGAGTGAATATTTCTGGTCAGCTTTTGCAGGTAAGATTTACTTCCTAACGCAGGTTTCTTTCTGCTCAGGAACGATCTCTGCAACCTGGCATATCACCCATCACCCCGCTCCCTGTGGTGTTCTCAGCTTTGACCCCCCAGCTGACTGCTGCTTCATTAAGGTAAGATCTGCGTGGCAGCCACAGTAGGGACGTTCACCATCCAGCCTGAGGGGTCCTCACTGGGGCCTGGCACTGAAGTCATACAGCTGTGTGAAATTGTGAGATGGATGGGGCAGACTGTCGTCTTCTCTCTGTTATCTTTTTCAGTGCAATTCAGGGGAATTACTTCGCATCTGGCATTTGATGCCTTTGTACCACACACCTTTACACTCAGCTACCTGCAATGGTCTTTACACCCCTGCAGGTCTCCTCCTGGTTATTCCTTCTCTCTTGTTATTCAGAGGATCCAATAAATCTATATCTCCCTAGACAGAAGGGTTTGATTTTGTGGCACACTGCCTGATCTCCTTTGTTACAGCTGTACAGGCTGATGAGCCTTCAGTGGCAAACAGGCTGATGACGTAGACCACAGGCCAGGTAGATTGGTTGGGGGGGTCCTATACTGACAACAGAGCAGGTGAACAAAAGAGGAAAGAAAAGAGCATTTTTTTATCACAAAATGGACCTGTCAAGAAGAAAGGGAATCAAAGGATGAGGATCCTTAATTGCCAAAGCAAGGAGTCTGAGTAATAGAGAAGAGGCACTGGAATTAATCAGGCTCAGGACACGTTACTGATGAGAAGAGCCTCACAGCTGTAGCATTAAACCTAAAGGTTTGCTAACAAAAAGGACAGCAGTGGCATCTTGTTATAATATCTGCATTACTTCCACAGTTGTTACATTTTGGAAATGTCCCCTTTCCCTTCTGTAGGACAAGTAGGAAATGCTTAGTGTGTCCTGTGACCTCACTCCTATTTAGCTGAATTTTAAAATAAAACAAACCCAAAAATATGAGTAGTTTCCTCTCAACATACCCCGGTCATGCAGTGGGCTCTCGTGGAGCCTATTTATTTATATTTATATTTATATTTATATTTATATTTATATTTATATTTATATTTAAATTTCGCCTGTCACCATATTGATAAACATTCTTTGGAGCCACTCTGACAGCAGAGGTAACAACAGGATATGGCAATGAGCTAATGCCACATCAGTTCAGATGCCTCACACCTGAGAGGCAGAGGCCAGTGGGGGAGCTGCCTATAAGAGAGCAGGGAGGAGATGTTTTGTTTTGGTTTTTTTGTTTTTTTTTTTTTTTTTTTGTGTGGGGTTGGGCTTGCATCTGCCTGTTGAGGTGAAGTGTTGGAATGGAGATGTTTAGCTCTTGGGTAGAAACCTCCACAAAGTCTGAAGCTGGACTGCCTGTTTTGGGGGGCGAAGTGCCTGAATTGGCTGGTTTTAGTTGCTTCCCGTGTTTTTCATGGCTGGAGGCCTGGAAGTGCTGCTGGAGGTAACTACTGTTAATATTCAGACGCATTAAGGTACTGCTACTTTCTTCTTTCCAAGTGTCCTTGAAAAATCCTTTTAATAGGGATAGTGAACTTTTGTCGCATCGCTAAGCAAAATGTGAAAGGGTAGATAGTCAGGGTTTTCCTGGCAATGTAATTGTTTGGTTTTTTCCCCTTCCTATAAGGCTAGCTGATATATGAGAACCAGTCTGCAAGTCAAACATCTGAATGCGTTGGCAAAGAGCTTAGGGGAATGAAAGCAAAATGGTGGTGTTCATCTCGTTTTTCAGTAAGTGCTCAGATAACTGTTTGGCTAAGGCCAAAAACCATTAGCTTAGGCTAAATCATCTTACAGGATTAGGAACTGCTGTTTAGAGCAGAAGCAGACAGTTGTGTGCCATATGGGGGCAACTCTAGCTGGGTGTAATGTCTGTAGGTTCGTAGTTTGAATGAAAGAAATAGCTTCTCAAGTGGATGTGGGTTGTGCATGTGTTTTAGGAGGTGCTTAAACATGAGACTCCCTTTTTTTGTGGTTTATTCTTGACCTAAGCATTTGGCTCTTGTGGAGAGGAAAATACAGTGTGTGGAAAAATGAGTCAGCCTGCTTCCTGTGGGAGGGACTGCTGGAGGCCTGCTCCTTTGAATGCTACAATAAATTAGCACTGGAGATAACTCGGAGGACAGAGTGTGCCTGGAGGACAAGCAATGCTAAGTAGTGCAGGCAGTGGCTCTTGCTCTCTGTATGCAGATCCTGCTTCTAGAAGAAATGTGCATGAGACAGCCTTGCACAGTGGCTCCCATGACTGGTGTCTGTTGTAGGGCCCTGAATGGAAAGCTAAGTATGCGGTGGCTTGTCAGAGAGTTGGCTCCTGGTTGTTGAGAAGGAATAGGGTAATAAAGCGTAACACCAGCAGGCTCTTCTAGTTCTGTGTAGATGCTGTGCATCACTTTGAATGAAGCATTTGTTCCTCTGCACTTTAGTTACCTATTTGTAATTGGAAGCAGAAAGGTTTATGGCTTAAATAATCAAGTCTGATGCTAAAGTAGAGCTGAGAGGAACCATCACATTAATTTTAGTGGAGCACAGCTTGGGTCCAGTGTGTTGCAAGGGGATCTGGGCCCTACATGTTAAAAAGTCTGTCATCCCTCCACACCTGTGTGTGAGCCTGCAGTTTCTGAAGTTTTGCCTTGGCTTAGCAGAGGGAACTGGTACCGTTTGAAAGCTGGATTGTCTGTGTTGTGCATCAGTAAGTTTAGTCATCTGCTCTCCTAGATAACTTCTAATGCATTTCTAATGCTTAATTTCTATGAATAAGTTATTTTTCCCTGACAAAAGGCATATTTTATCTTGATAGAGCATTTTGGCCAAGTTACCTTTGATGTGGGGTTTTAATCCAGATTTTTTTGTGCTTGGTCTGACTTTCCTACTTGAGATAAAGGATGAAATGTATTTCTTCCAGTAAAATTCTAGTGAGCCATAAGTGTGGGTCAGATGACAGCCTAATGAAATACAAAATGCCTGACTAGTTTGGAAATAGCAGAACTAGAAACATGAAGATTTAACCTAGTCATTATAACCTTTTGAAAAAAGAAGCAGAAGCTTATGATGGTGGAGGCAAAGAGAAATGTAACATACCCTCCTGCTCTGAGAGGCTTTGCTGTCTTCCCTCGTAGCCAGAAGTCAGGATAGCCAACTGACATTCTTGACTTTATTTTTCTATATAATTGTTTTAGTCTAAGACTTTAAACTTGGAGGTGTTCAAACTCAAATGTCTGTGCCTGGAAGCAAGACACAATAATTAAGCTTCTTGCAGTCTCTTACTCTGGCTTTGAGCACTCTATCGCCTTTATTTCAAAGAAAATGAACTGTGTTGTGTTGGGGATATCTAATATGTGATGGCAGGCTAGGAGCTCTGCCTGCTCTTGAAATCTTCACCTATACACCCTGTTAAACTCAGAATATATTCTTTCAGGATTTAGTAGTAATATAGAAACCAAAAGCTTTCCAACGTGTGTAGACCTGATGCTCAAACTTGCACTTACAAGCGTGTCTGTGTGCACAAAAATACTGGTGTCCATTCCCATACATGCAAAATGAGTGGATGCCAAAAAAGACGGGGCAAAATTCAAGGAGTTTGCTTAAAATATATTATTCTCTTCCCGTAAGCCCTCAAACAGGAAGAGAGAAAACATTTTCTAAAATGCAGATGTATATTTAAACTTTATGGTAGATTGACCTGGGAGATGTTTTATTAGCTTTTAAATCCCTGCCAAGTCTGACTCCCAATAACTTCCATCAGGCTGTTTCTTAAAAGCAGTACTGATGTGTTTGCGTGTTTCATTCACAACTTGATAAATTTATTTCAAAACCCAGAGGAGGAAAAGCTAAGAAGTATTTTTTTTTTTGAGTTTGGCTTGACTAAAGCAAGATAGAAGATGTTCTGTGCAGAAGGCTTATTTCTCATAGCTTATTTGTCATAGTAGTGGCTGCTTTCTGTAGAAAAAGAAGGAAACCCAAACCCTATAGTGGCCAGAACGGGAGCTACAGCTCCAAGGTATTCCATTAAAGCTTTCTCTTCACTAAATGTTTTTATCGCTGATAGCTGCAGTATGGTCATAAATGAAAGGTAAGTGACATAAAAATAAGAAAATACATCACAAAGTTTCAGGGGGAAAAAAATATTCAAACAATCCCACATGGCAGCATGTCACAATTGCAATGCTTAAATAAAAAGGTCCAAATCTACTTGAAGGATTGTTCTGGAGCTGTTAGGTAATGTTTTACTTTTAAAAGAAAAAAAAAAAAAAGGCAATTGTTGGTCAGCTAGTATTTGATTTGTCACTCTAAACACAACAGAACCGGGCTGGATAGCTACAGACAAAAAGCTTCTAAAGATACCATTTAAACTAGCAATATTTCTTCCTGTACTTCAGCAGCCTCCAGCTATTCCTGAGTTGTTCTCCCTTGTTGGCAGCATGAAAAGATCTGTTTAGAGCATAAGGTCTTTGGAGCAGACTTCGAGCACAAGGCAGACCTTGCTCTTGGGATTGCTGACAAAAGATAATTATAATGTGTTATTACTAACACCTGAGCACTCTGATCTGCCGAAGTAGAATACAGTTCTATAGTTTGTACATTACCATATGTAGTAAGTACATGAACGCTTGTCTCCTCTTAGCCCAGCTTTGCTCTGTTTCCACTAAGGTGCAGCTTATGACTCAGTGCAGCAGATGCTTGAACACAGAAGTACTTGTTTACCTATTCTGTGGTGTGCCACAGATGTAAGCACTAAGGGGATTTGGTCTTAAGTTGTAGATCCTCAGGGCAGGGACTTGGTGTTCAGAGCAGTCTTCACCTCAGTAGCAGTATGTAGTAGCAAATATGTAATAGTAACCTCTAGCATGAGCCAGGGCAGCTAAATTAATCCCCAGCAGGTGTATTCAAAGTTGAGGGTAAGTTTTCTGAACAGCACCTGTAACCCAGCTTATGGGAAGCTGCTGAGCAGTTCTGTAAGTGGCCAGATCTTATGCATGTGTTGGCCTGGCAGGTGAGGTGCTCCCCTGAAAAAAACAGCATGGGTGTTGCTGTGGCCTGAGTCTCTGGATGATGGGAGGGTCCAGAAACAAGAATGAGGATCTCTCCTTGGAGCCTTATCCTCCTACAATCTAGCTTTTAAAAAGTTCTTGCTTGAATTTATTTAAATAACAGCTTTTGGCAAACTCACTGGCATTTCAGTACTTTAAGTCCTACAAAAAGCTGTGCCTGTAAAGAAAAAAATAAAGCAAGTAGATGCAGAGAGTAAACTTAGCTGAGAAACAAGGTGGGTGCAGCACGTACTGTAGGATGCTGTATAAAATCTACTATGCTCTGCCAAATCGTACACAGGGGAAACATTATCAGGGACTGGAAAGAGCCCCTCTCTGTAAAAGTTTCAGGCTTTGGTGCATTTGTGAATATCACTTAAGGTAAAGCATCGGTGGTCCTGTATGGGGGAAGCCACCTCAGTCACAAACTCTTCAAGCATTCAGTCATTTTGCTGATGGAGGAGAGGTGTGGTGCTCAGAAGAAAAACTTGTTATAGCAACATCCCAACAGCTGTGTTAGAGTAACTGTATGTGAACTGGAGTCCACTGAAAGCATTGCAGACGAAAGCTCTGTGCTTGGCTGTGGGCAGCAAATTTGGCACACGTGTGCTATACTTAGACTTGCACCTATAGCCAAGGTTTTGCAAATGTAGGTCAGGCGTCATTGAATCAAAAGCCCTTTCCCCCGCAGTCCGAGATGCTGCTTAGAGGGAAAAGAATCATTCAAGCTGTGTTTTTTTGTCACTGAGGCTGTTGCTTTCTGCCAACTGACCCCATGCAGACACAGCAAGCTTGCAGTGAGCCTGGGCTAGGGCATGCGGCAGGGAGAAGGTGCTAGGCACACATGGGGACTGGGGGTGATCTGCAGTCCGGGTTTCTGTGCAACTAAGCCATGAAGCTTCCTGCAAACCAACACTGGGGTGTGGAGGCCTGTAAGCACTGCACGAGATCTTAGATTGGGAAAAATTGTACTGACAGATGCTGTGAGAATTGGCAGCCTGTCCCGTGTCTGATGCTGAGAAAAGATGTTTTTTCCCTGGTGGCTGAGGGTTTGATGGCTAAGGCTTTGTCTGGAAAGAAGCAGCATCCTTGATAAAGCTGTCACGACCAGAGAAAGGGGAGCATGCTTCCCTCCTCCACCAAAATTCCCCACTTCACCCTCAGTGATTTGTCTTGGAGGGGCTGAGTGTGTAGAGGCCTATGGGTGCCCTTTGGGAGAAAGGGGAGAGGGTGGGGAAAATGCTGTTGGTTTTGGCTCTGGTGCTTTTAAGCAAATGTCAGGACTGATGAGTGTCATGTACCCTGTATGGTTTCTGGCTTTCTGGCCCTAACTAGGTAACAGTTCTAGTTAACTAGTAATGGCTATTCTTTTGGCTCAGTCTCCCTGACAAGTTACTGGGTTGTTGGAGCGTGCTCATACTTTGACTGTGGCAACTTTCATTGCTTTCCAGTTATGTTGTTTTATCGCTTTATCTTCAGCAGAGAGGACTGCCTTGCCTAACTGTGTGCAGATTATCCCACACTTGAGCACAGGCTGATCTGCTGCTCCAATTCTTATGTTACTACAGTAGGATTTTAAACAGGGATCTTCCCTAGCATCACTGCCTCTAAATGATTAACTTTCTCTTCCTCTTGCTGCCCAAAAGCAAGAATAATGTGATCAGTGATGGAGGAGATCATGGTATTCAGCTCCCAGCACTTTTTATTCTTCCTGCTGCTACAGCTGAATTTCTCTATGTGCACAAGCCTATGGTAGCAATACTAAATCTACTGAGTGCTTGCTGTGTGCAGGAGTGTCTAAAATGGCGTCACTTAAAATTTTTGCTAGTACATGTGAGTTGGTTAGGCAGACTTTTTCCTATCTATCAGCTAAAAATCACCTGCTTTAAGCCACTGAGCCCTTTTCCCCCTCCTGTCTCGTGTGTGATGAGGTCTGCGCTGGAGTTGGCAGATGGCTCGGGAGCAAACAGGTCCACAGAAGCATGTAAAGAAATCATGTTGCATCATTGCTAACCAGCTTGTGCCAAGACTTGGATTTTCTTTTGCCTGTCACTACCTGGCCTACACTGGCTTCCCCATCACCCCTTGGCTTGGCTGTTTTGTGACCTACATCCTGCAACAATCTTGGAGATCTTTGTTCCCTGCTTTCTCTCAGCTCTCTCTAGTTGATTAGTTTAATAGATATCAGCTATGGCACATTGTTGAATTCACATATAGACACAATGCTGTGCCAGAGATTTGTTCACTTAATTACAGAAATACTTTTATTTCTGATGTAGTGTGTCTGGTTTTGGTTTTGAAGCTCAAGCTGGTGCTTCTTTTAGCCTCCTTTCCTCAAGGATTATTTTTTTTCTTCTGTTGAAATAGAGCAGATCTCCCCGAGCTGGGATATTATAAAGACTCGAACGGACTGAAGAAGGAACAAGTAGCTTAACGTACTCCAACCCATAACACTTATGTATAATGCAGTGCTGCTTGGCTCCCTGCACTGGCATACTCCGCGTTTCCTATGTGGGGACAGGTCTCATCTGTGTCATGTTAGTATCACACATGGCAAAAGCCTACTCTGGGTGCTCAGGCAGGCCAAATGGGGTACTGACAGACAAACAACTTCTTTCTCGTCAGGCCCAAACATGGTATGGAGCACAGAAATGCAGAAAGCTTGTGATGTTGTGGCTGTACCTCGTTGACTTGATGCTTTAGTCATGTCTGAGCAGTGGGGAGGAGTGTGGGGCATGAGGGTGCACCCATAGCTGCTTGCTCAGAGGCAGAAAGTCTCAGTACATCTGGTGTCAGAGTATGCACATGGATTTCAAGTGTTGACCTGAATCCGGGCTAGTTTTCAGAAATTAATAGGTTAAAGAATAGTTTGCTAAGCTCTTGCGGGGATTTGGAATTTCCCGGCGTGATCCCCACTGGCATCAAGGGACAAAGGAGATAAAGATATTAGAGCCCAAGTTTTTAGCACAAGCCTTCTCTTAAGTACTGATTCAAAATACAGCTTTACTTGTCAAGCTGTGAAACACCAAGTATATCCACATGTCTCAAACTTATTTGTTTGGAGGACAAAACAAATACTACCACTTAAAAAGCTCCATACTAGTTTTCATCCTTACTCAGGTTTACTGAAAAATTCTTGGATTTAATATTATTTATGGCAACATTTTAACATTACCAGGAAAGAAGAGTGTTTGGCCAGGTCCCTTCATAGAGTAGGAACTTACACAAGGGTTATAAGGCTCATTGGGGCTAATCCCTGTTAGCATTATACATCATCTGACAGTTGCCAAGGAGACAAGGATAATCTCAGTGAGACAAGATATGTGAGAAGGGTATTTATGGACATTTGCCTAACGATGCTGGTGAAATGCACCAAAAAGTGATTAATGGAGTGCCTTTGAAGTACTCCCTCTTCTGTGGTGAATAGGGGAGACTGTTGGAACATGGGCAAAAAAACTTCCTTGTGATATTGAAGCAGCAGCAACTTGGCCTTGATGTTTCCAATGTACCCTGCAGTGGCCTCATCCACTGTTGCGCAAAGGGGCAGACAAGGCTTTTGCGGTGTTGCGAGATGGCTGCCCATCTGTCTGCACTCTGCAGCATCAGCAGACTGTGCAAGTATAAACAAGCCGTTTCAGTCTGTGGTGCTGACACAAGCCTTAATGAAAACTGTCCACTTCACGTGCTTGAAATACTAGCAGGTGCCTCATGCAAATGTCTTGTATGCTAAGTGATGTGAGGGCAGGGAAGAGTGGAGGGGAGTATATGTGTGTATATATAGGCATAGATGTGTGCGCAACAGCATAACCAGCTGTTTCCTCCTTCCCTGTTCCCAGCGGGGAGCCCACATGCACCATGGCCAGCTGGCTCTGGGGGCTTATGTTGCGTTCCCTGAGCTGTGGGAAGGGTTAACATCACAGGCTACTTGGTATGTGAGTCTGAACCGGCATTTTGGTCAGATTAGTCTGTTTTTCCCTGACCTGGCGTGGCTTATAGCTCTGCTTAGGGAGATTAAAAGAAGCAGGAGAGCTAATATCTTCGTTTGAACAAGTTCATGCTTGGAAAGGCTTCTGCATCATCTGTTTCACGTAGCAAAATATTTTCTTGGCAGTGTGTTCCCTGGCCATGAGAAGGGGCAGAGACTGATGGAGGAGGCCTGTATCTGGGACCAGGAGCACTAAAGCTGTGTGGTTTGGAACTGTCCCGCACTGGCTGAATCTTCCCTTTCTGTGTTGAGGTGAGGTAGTGACCTGTAATGAAGGGAGAAAGGCTGCCCGTCTCCTTCCCTCTCCCCCAGCTTGACCTTCTTAGTCTGTGGTGCTGTCTCTTGATGGAGGATTATGAAGGATGGGAAGACAGAAGGAATTTCCCAAGTTTTCAAAGCCTGATGCAAATGACTCCTTCAAAAGGAGAGAGCTGCTGAAAGCCAGCCTGCAGCTGATGGGCTGTGTCTTGTGGTGCCAGAGTTAATCTTGGTAAGCAGCTCTGAGCTGCTGGGTTGGATAATGCCTGGAATGGAGGAGGCCTCTTTAAATGAAAGAAATCAACCTGTTAATCCTCTGTAGATTGGTTTTGAGGAGTTGTTTTAGATTGTACAAATCGGTGGTCACAATCTCAGTAGAGGTTTCTGCAGTGGCACATGTCTCCCCTTCAGGGGGTTCAAAGTAAAATGGTACTTGGCCTGCCTATTCCAGCTAGTCAAGAAAATTGCTTGTGAGCAATGTTTTTGCCTGCCTCCAGTCCTGCTCTTAAATGGCACCATTCTCTATTTGCTTGTTTTGGGGTCTGCCTCCAGCATGGTCTCCATGTGAAGGCAGGGTGCTGCCTGTGGGACCTTGTGGTGCCTGCTTTTATTTAGCTTTAAAAGCACCAGGGATATGCAATTGCATCTGTCAGGGGGGGGAAAAAAAAAAAAGCTGTTCCCAAGTGTGTATTATCCATTTCCCCTTCTCCTTCTGGGCTAAGCTCATTCCTCCATACCATGAAAACAAGCCAGATGAACCTGAATAGGTTGAATAGTGGCTTTTTGGGCTGTCTTGCCTTGGCTGAGGTGAATGTGGGGTAGCTCAGCAGATCTGGGGGTAGTAGTTTCTTGCAGCAGAGGTTGATAAAGCAGCTCAAGACTGGGAGACCCCTCCTTGTCTGCAGCTCTGCAGGGTAAGGGCCTGTGCCCATGGCACCAGTGCTTCAGGCACAGAAAGGCTCCAGCAAGAAGTAGTAGTATTAATGGAATCATCAATTTCATAAGCATTTGCCTTGAGCTCTTAAAGATTTGAATATTTATCAGTTAGTCTTCACTAAGATGTCTGGTCCCTTGTGCTAAGGTGGAGAGGGAAATAAAGAGTAAGAAGCAGAACATTTAGGAAGAATATGTGCACAAAGTGAAATACAACATCCAGTGAAGCCTAGGGAAATAAATCTCTCTGGACTAGAGGTGAAATCTACGGAAATAATTTGAGTTAGCAAATCCCTGTGCAACTTCATAGCTGATCAATAGATGCTATTTGGAAAATATTGCACTGCTAAATTCTACAAACAGCCTCTTTTGAACAAACATGGTCATTTCTGGCTTTCTCATTTGGCTTAATCTAAACATAAATCTGCTGTAAAGAATGACTCCCCAGTATCTGAGTCTATTCAAGCAGAGGTTGGAACGTACTTCTGAATAGTCCCCTGATTACATTTTTTTCACTCCTCAGTTACTTTATGCCCATGTAGAGTGAAAATGCAAGTCTGTTCCAAAGCCTTAGAGATCACTT
This sequence comes from Rissa tridactyla, assembly GCF_028500815.1. NCBI lineage: Eukaryota > Metazoa > Chordata > Aves > Charadriiformes > Laridae > Rissa > Rissa tridactyla. The sequence continues at coordinate 12,701,531 of NC_071478.1, forward strand.
ACTACTTGTGTGTATTTCTTCAGGCTTCTTTCCTTCAATATTCATAAATAGCAAAAAGACTTGACCTGATGTTACTGAAAGTCTTGCCTGCTAGATGGGGAAACCTCAGAAGGCCTCTTTCAGACTTACCTTTGCCTAGTTCTTTTTATGCCAAGGCAAAAATTGTCTAGCCCTGCCTGACTGGTGACTACTTGGCCCCTTCCTGAAAGCTTCCTTTGACGGAGACCTTGTAGAATCTCTGGGCCATCTGTTCTCCTACTCTTCTGTAAGTATAGAACCTTCCCTCTAGCAAGTCTTAAGGTTTGTACCTGCCTTGTGGCCCTGGTGTGAGCGACAAATCTGCTGGTCTATACCTGAGTTACAGAAGACTTCACTTTTCCTTGATCTGAGCTTGTGAGCAACCAAATACAATGGTGCTTTATTCAACAAATAAATATGAACAACTTATGCTAAATAGTTGCCAAATGGAATAGCTTTCCAAGAGTGTCCCTGTTACTACAAAACTGTGCCAAGTCTGGAAATGGATTCAGGCACTGATGTCCGAGGACCTAGAGAACAAGGGAATCGCAAGGCTAAATTTTCCCCTCTTGGGGTACTGAAAGTGGAGGCGAAGCTAACCCCAAAGGAACTGGGGTCTCACATCAGCTTAAGGAACAAAACTGCAGAGACAACTAGCAGCCTGAGGCTGGTGATAACTTAAGCTTCAAATGATTTTTGAGATGTATCCAGGAGGAGAGAAAGACTGAGGGACAAAAGGAAAGTGGGAAGCAATGAAGACAAAACACAATAGGTTATTTTTTTATGAACTACACAGTGGAACTAGTAAATGGTATTTAAAGGGCAAATTCAAGTGAGCTGGATGCTTCAGGTACCCATGTATCTTCAGATCTTGTAGCTGTTCTGTGATAGCTCTACATTTATTGCACCTCTACATTACTGTGCTAATCTCGGTAGAATCATAACCCAGCTGAAACTATCCAAGTAATTCTTCCTTTTAAAAATGTTCTTTACAGGCTTCAACATTAGAACCTTCCAGGGAAGAATACTTAGGAGATGGTGAGAACAGTTAATGGAAATGTTCCAACTACTTCTGATCTTGGCAGAGCTCCCCCTCAGACACTGTCCATGAAGGAAATCTGGTGCAAATCTCTGCAGTTACAGAACTGAGCCTCTATAGGAGGATAACTAATGAAATTGTTAGGCCAATCTGCATCTCTTCCAAATTAAATGCTCTCTTGGTTTACTTATGAGCAACCTTTTACCCCAGTTACTCCGTCATGCGGGTCACTTGATTTATGTCCTACTGTCAGTTGCTTCCTGTTGTACTCTCACCTCTAGACAGCTTCTTGTCCCCATCTCTGGTGGCATTTCCCATCCCCATAGGTGGTTCTGCCAAGCATAAGCCAGCTTTGTATTGCATTGTGGCATCCATCAGAAGTCAGCAAGAGAGTCCTGCTGATCCTATATCTCTGCTCAAAATAAACTGGATTTTGTTAAATGCCATTCTAAACAAAATGTTGATTAAGATCTAGGCTGCTTTGCAAGGGGGCTCTATGATTTCATGGGTAATCAGAGCACCTAATACAGCTGGCAAAAAAACCCCTTCATTGTAGAAGAGACCTCCCTCTTGAGCTGTTGTCTACTAAATTTCATTTAGAAATAGCAATCCTACTTAAAAAAAAAAAAAAGAATTTAAAGAATTTCATTATAAGGTGTACGAACTTTATAACCCAGAATGGCTCTTTAAAGATCAAATGCTTTTAATTGGGTTTTTCTTATGTAGGTATTTGCAAACCCTTCAGTCATGTTTAGTTATGGTTCTAGCTAGTAATGCAGTGGCTGGATGCAAACACCTTCTGTGTCCTACTTTCTAGAGTCTCCTGGAGGAAGTGTTTACAGCAAGTGTGAATAAGCAGAAATATTTTGAAAAAATTTCTTCTGCCCACGTGTTCCTACCTCTAAGCCACTGCATAATAAAATAAGTCCTATAAACATAAAGACTTGGACCCAAACAGAATAGCCACTTGAAGTTTTTAGCGCACTGCAAGAGGGGAGGAAGGGACTCATTCAGATTTTTATCTCCTCACCCCAGAACAAGTTCACCTTCAGTTTCATGTTGGATTCCTGCTTTCAGATGTTCACGGCTTAGTGGTGCTGCTAACGTCTCAAGGCAGAAGCGTTGCAGAAACTCCTGGAATCTATTCCAGAACTACTTGCTAGAGGTGAAAGTGGGGCCGTGAGCTGGGCTCAGCTGAAGTGCAGGGAAGAGCAGTGTATGGCCGACTACCAGGTGCTTAACACTTATGGATATTTGTCTTAGTGCTCCAGACACTCATTTTGTGCTGATGTGCTGCCGAAGGTGTGGGGGGCAGGAGGTCTGGGTTCTGGGGCAGTCTTTTGGGGCCAGTCTCTGCTGCTCCATCCAGGCACCACAAGCCTCTGAGGATGTAAGACAAGCTATATGCAGTGTGGAGGTTAAGTAGCTCTGGCAGATAGTAATTTCTGTTGTGCTGTGCTCCTTGAGCTGGACTCACAGGGGGAGACGCATTGTGCCAAGCCCTCGTGGAGTCACCTTTGTGTGGGCTGACTGACCTGCTCACAAGGAGCTTTTTTTACCAAGAAAATAAAATGTTTACTTTTCCCCCAGCAGGCTCAAAAGCTCATTGTGGGTGGTGTGGACACCTTGGGTTGGGAGATCTCCAGGGTGATTCTGGGGGGAAAATTTGCTGTGAACAGGGGAGGAAATGGGAGGGGAGTGGAGAGATGAAGTGGCGGATGTTGGGGACACATCTCTGCCACCCGCCTGCCTGCCTCGGACGTCACAAGTGCGTCTCCCTGCGTGTCTGCTGACTGTCATGGCATTACAAGCAGAGAAATCACACCCGGTTGCCACAGCAACATCACCAGCTGGGACCGTAGTGTGCTGTCACCTAGCAACCAGCAAGGGGTCCCTGGGGATGGCAGGGTACCTGCTCTGCTGCCCTGGGGGAGGATGAGGGTCCCACCCAGCCCCTGGGACCCACGGATGCTATCCTTTTTCCCATAAGCAGGGATTTGTGTCAGTTCCACAGCCTTAATAGTAACTTTTTTTTTTTACCTTGATAGTAATTTTTAACCATTTCCCTAGGGAGGGCTTTGCACTGTGGTTCAGTAGCAGCGTGTGCCTCTGTTATTCTGTGTACAGCTTTCTGCCCATTCCCTCAATGCTCACCAATACTTAAACCAAAGGATACAAGGGTAAAAATCTTGCATGAAATGGGTAGGTGCAAAATCTTTGGGCAAACTCTGTAGGGGTGCCTCCCCCCTATCTTTGCTGGAATTACTTCTTTGGTGTTTGCTGCATTTATGCCTTGGTGTCTGGATGGCCCTGTTCCAGTTGGCTTCTGAAGCTCTGGATGCCCTAAAATGGGGTTAATGGGTGCTGCAAGCTTGGTCAGACTCTCAGGAGAGGGTTGAGCCTTTCCTCTTGCCTGTCTCCCTTCTCTCAGATGGATGGTGGGTGAGTGCCACTCAGCAGTGACCTCAAGATGTTTCTTCATTACCTTCTAGGGCACTGAATCATTTCATTGAAGGACTTTGCAGGCAAGAACACGCAGCTGCAGTCACGTCCTGTATTTACAGCTTTAGCATAGAAAGTCTCAGTACTCCAGTCTTGATGTGGCATGAAGCTGAATTATTAACAAATGCTCTCTGCTAAGGGGAGAAATAGCTGGTGAGAAAGAGCCTTTCCTGCATGTGCACTAATCAGTATTTGCGGGGGGAACCTGGTTACATGGTGCTGGGATCTGCTGATGATCCAGAGGGGCAGGGGGCTGGAGGGTGCTTGATGTGGTTAATGGGAAGTCTGCTGGCTTCAATGTTTGGCTCTGTCTTGTGCTGGTATCTGCTTTTGTCATGCCCCCCCCATGTGTAACATAAGCGTGCCTTATGTCAGGCACAAAGTAATGCTGGAAGGTCTGTCTGCCTACCACAAGGAGTGCGCAGCCCTACCTAAGCTGCCATGAAATGGAGGTACTTCAGCCCCTTCAACAGGAAGGGATGCTGCCTCTTCTCATGCAATCTCCCCGCTTCATTGAATTTAGACTGCTCAGAGGTGATGCAGATCACGATTTGCTCTGCAGGACTCCATGTGTTATTGAGTATCTCAGTACAGAGTTCCTTACTGAATAGGTCCAGTAAACACTTTAAGCCACAGCAAAAACTAGAGACTTTTAATGAAAATGCAGTATAGCGACTGATATGCATCTTGAGATGTGGGGCTAGTCAAACCAACTCTTCTTGAGCCTAGGTCCACTCAGAATCCTCTTCTGTTTAAAATAAAACCCCTGAAGCAGTACTTAAATTCAGCCTGACTTACTTGCCTCTGTGCTAAGCATGGAGATTCCCAATAGACCCTGCTGGGCTATGGGAGACAACTTAATAAACAAGAAACATAAGGAAGCTTGTGTTAATCATCTGTACAGAAAAAATAAGGAATTAAAGATAAACTAGCTCATAGTGTATGCAATGGCTACGGATCTCTGGCATGGCAAAACCAGTGCATCTTGTCCAGCGCACTTGTTCTAATAACTTTTTTCAATTATTAGTCTGACTTTCTTAAAACCAACATCGTTCCTATGCTGATAGACCCAACAAACAACCATTCAGAAAAAGCTCTTCAAATCGGTAATTGACAACAGAGCTACCTCTCTTCTAAGTATGTTGTTGGCCACAAAAGGATGTATTTAAAGTAAAAGTGATTTGGAAAGGCAAATATAATATGGTCAGCTCATTCCTGAATAAAACCATGTTTCTCTCAAATCAAAGCCAGGCAGTGCCTGCTAGTTCTCTGAAGCTATGCTGCATGTTACAGCACAAAGTTAGAAACAAAACTCCTTCAATTGAAATAATACTGAAAGGAAGGTTTTGTGGCTAGCAAATAAAACCTCCTTTTGAGACTTGTGGGCTGGCTGATCATTTTCTTTCTGTACCAGGAGGGATTGACTGAAACACCTCATTCTTTGTAGCAGTATGTTGGCACTAGATGCTGAGCGAATATAAGAACTTGGTGATTGAGGGCCGCCACGGCCGCCAAACGCTTCTCTCTAAACACAAAGAGCTATTTCAGCAGTGCAAGATGACACGCTTCTTCCTGCCACTGAAAACAGATTTTCATTGCAAAAACTACCTGAGCTTGACATTGTGAAATTACTTCCTTATGCTCTATGTACCATAAAAGAAGCCCAACTGAAATGGGAAGGATACATCCTCGCCCAGCTACATGCAGCAAATAGCTACCGGAGCCCAGAGCTTGGTAGCAGGAAATGTGTGGGAAAGCCATCTGGTGAAGCCACTTAGAAACAGTGTGAAAGTCTTTTTTTTTCATTCACTTCCTGACAAAGTAGTAATATGTTGCCTCATTATAGAAAAAGGGCTGCTTGTTATTATTCGCATTAGTAGCTCTTAGAAACCCAAAGGTGAGGACAGGATTCTTGCTGTGTTAGGTGCTCTGGGTACATGTAAGAGGAGACCTTTCCCTATACCCGCTCCTCCCAGATTTTATAACTTAAAAAGACAGAAAGCATAGGACTTTTTTTTCTTTCTTTTTTTTTTTTTTCTCCAAATGGGGAACTGAAACAGATGGGAGAAACTGAAGGAGCTGGAAACAGAACACGTAATAATTCCCAAGCTACGACTTTCTCGGCAAAACTGTACTTTGACTCCTATATGTTATCTTTGAGCATTTATGGTGAGCGATATGTACCTTGGCATACTGCTTGCAATGTGCTCTGCAGTTCTCCCAGGTAAAATTGGCATTTAGCTTGGTGTGGACACACTACTGAGAGGTACTACATGCTTTGCTCTGCTGAGACAGGGGGAGGGAAATCAAATCAACATGCAGAAGGGATTTTAATCATCACTTAGCAAATAAAAAATAAGGTTACTGTGGAGACCTTACACTTGATCTTTGGAATCTGAATCATGTCTTTCACTATGAGCTCCCAGTCCAGCCCACCTAATTTCACCGTGGTTTAACACTGTTATAACCCTGGGCAGTATCTCTGTTCTGCTAAAAGCAGAGAACCACACCAAAGGCTGTATTTCAAGAGGAGTCAAAAGTTCCTTATAGCCTACTTGCTATTATTAGATATGTAAAGTTCTCCTATATCATCATCTTGTCTGAAGACCTCAAATAATTTTACAGACCTTATTTAGCCTCTTGGCAACTCTGAGGCAATACAGTTATCCCCATTTTTAGAGACGGGAACAGATATAAAATCCCTATCCTTGAGTTTTCCTTATCAGTCTGCCAGAATTGAGGATGGATTTTTTCAGTCCCATGCTTTAATTGCAAGACAGAGCTTTCCAGGTCCCTCTGCTGTTCTTCTGTGGGTGTGTGGGACTGTGTGCTTGGTTGGTTAGCATTTGTGCCACGTTTAGATGAAAAAAGTATGTTCTTGGCTTGGCCTTTCATCTCTGGGGAAGGCAGGGTTAAAAAAATGTCTTAAGGCTTAATTAGTTGGTGGAAAAATATCACAGCAGCAGGAAGGAGGAGGAGTAGGATGAAGGATGCTGCTCTGCTTTGAGGTAAAAGGGACTGAAGCCCAGAGACCCTGGAAGGAGCAAGCAGGACCATGTGGGCTGGTAGTTTGTGAGGCTGAGACTGTCATTTGACATAGAGAGCCTAGTGCCAAGGGAATACCTTCCCCAGGAGAGAGATGCTCGAGTGTTGTGAAACTGGGCCATGAGGTGTTAATTGCTAAAAACTGTAGAAATTCAGATTTAAAGAGCTAGTACCTACTAATGTAGAATTACTTGTACCAGAGAGGAACCTTTCTTCCTGTCCTGCGAGTGAAGCCTCTAGCAGGGTATACAGTGTAGGACGGGGCAGAGTTGAGGCTCTGAATAAAGCTTTCATTCCCTTATCCCAGACATCTCATAACCCTCTCCTCCCAAACAATCCACTGTGACGCAAAATGCAGAACCAAGAATGCAAGGAGGATACGTATAACACCTCAAAGTTCACAGAAACTGTAATAGCACTTCTCTGAACGGTTTTTCCTCTCCCAGTGATCCCTAGCAAGACTCCAGCCTATGGCAATACAGCTTTAGGCAAGCACATCCATGCAGCTGTATTTGTCCTTTTTATTTATTGAAAGCCTAAGTAGTAACAGGAGCCAGAAATATGTGGGTGCACTTTTTATGCACTGCTGCTGCCCTCAAGGATTACATGCATAACCTCTTCAGGACAAGAGACCAGACAAATAAGATGGCAATTGCACTAAGCAGCAGCAAACACGGAATATAAGCACCCAGTAATCAAATGCTAAGATTTTAAAAAGCCTCAACCAAAGCCCTGGGTGAATGACAACAGACCATTCCCAACTTGGTTTCAATTTGTCCAGATTCTCATGACTCTAGAAAGACTGTTTACACCCTTGCTATATCCATTGCTATGTTTGAGTTACTAGCAAGTTTTGGCCAGGTGACAAACTCAATGAGCACTGAATTGTGCCTTGGCAAGTGTAAGTTGTCTCTATCAGTTTTGCCTCATTGTGTTGGGAAACAACAGTCCTCTTTTCCAAGCTGGGAGCAGGGTTGGGATGGAGAAGCAAGAGCAGCACCAAGACTCAACTGTTTCCCAGGATGTGGCAGTTCTGAACTGGGTGGATGAAGACTATTTCTGGCAGTAATAGGAAGTTAAGGGACATTGCATACTGGTAGACCTAACTTGGTGGTTCCTTTGCACAAGGATTAGCTGAGCAGCTCTCTGAGCATCTGGGCTGTGAGAGGCTCCTGTAGCACAAGTGTCACATGAGGATAATCCCATGTGATTTAAAGCCTGAAGCAAGCTGTCTGGTTTTCCCCTCCTATCTTTTAGTTTGTGCTTATGCTGGGACCATAACAAATCTTAGATTTCCCAGACAGTGATTGAAATCATACATACACAGAAAATCACTGAGGGTCACTGAGTCTGATGCGAGCCAAGTTCTTAGCCCTGGATAAGAAAACTGACATAACACAGGAACTCTGCAAGGGTTTGGGTGGAATCTCTTATCCATGTTGTATGTGAAATATGCTCTCTGGAGAAAAGGTGAAAGATCTTCACTAGCTCACCTGCTACACTTGGGAGATACCGCTTTAAAAACACAGATAAACTTAGCAGTGTTCCTGAGTTAAGGAAGTTGGGGGTTTTTGTTTGGTTTTGTTTGTTTGATTGGTTGGGTTTTTTTAAAGCCAGTTAAAAAAACAAATCCACAGACTAAGTGGCTCTTTTAGTACTTGACAAGGAAATCTATAGCAGAATGAGGAATGATTTCCTCAAGTGCCAGTACAGAGTGTTACACCCAAGACCTGCTCCTCTAACCTCCAGAGGCACAGGAAAACTGCATACCCAGATCGAGTGAAGAAACCTGTACATTTCAGAGTCTTCCAGTCCTAGTGTTGTGATCCAGGTTTTGACCTTTCCTTGGGCAGTCCCTGTGTCAGCCCCAGAGGCGCACCTCTGACAGAATCTAGTCTGAAATGTGCTCTTACAACATTAAGTGGGCCTCTTCAGCATGAGTCTGTGGCGTGTGCTTTTGTTCTGTGCTATTCTGGAGATAAGCAACTGGTGAGAAGAAAATGCTTTAATCTGCTGGAGTAACTGTGTTCTTAAGCATTAAAATTATGGTTTGTACTAACTGTCCAGTGGGGAAAGAAACAAGGTTCTTAATTCTAGAAGACAGGTTAACTTCTGGTGGAGGAGGCAGAAACTGTTAAGTCTTCTGCTGTCAGAAAGAAACCCATGCTGGAAGTATTCAGTCAATTAGGCTGATTTGTAGCGGCCTCACTATAAATCTTCTTTCATTCAGAGGCAAGTTAAGCTCTTTGCTGAAACATGCCATTCCAAGGAATTTCAGTAGGCTCTCACACATCTGGCCATGGCAAAGTTATCTGCAGGGACACACCATCTTAGAATGACATGCTATGATCAATTCTATAACACTATAGCCAATGTATGTCAAAAAAGGGAGGCCAGCAAAAAGCCTTTCACCTCACTGTCACAGATCAGCCTTTTTCTTGTGTGCTACATTTGTTCACCATATTTGTAAATTAGAAACAGATTTTCTAAATCAGTTTTAGGTACAAAAACAGTTGAGAGAGACATTATGCAGTAAAATGACCACTCAATCCAGAAACACAACGGTTTTGCCAATGAAATGCATCACTCCTTAAAGGTGTAAAATTCAGTAAAACAGGCTGCGTGTTTTATAGGGACACTCATGTAATCTGACCAGATGCAGAACCATTTTTTTTTTTTTCCTTAGAGGAAGCTTTCCTGCTCATTTGCCTGAAAGGCAGTTTATAGCAGAGCTGTGAGCCTTTCCCATGACCAAGGCAACTGGGTGCCTGCCCTCACTGTGCCACAGTGACTCACCCTGCTGAGCTGGTCCAGGAGTCTTTGGTTCTGTTCGGAGAGTTCCTGCACAGCCCGCGTCTTCTCACGGTCAGCTTCGCGCAGGTGAACCTGCTGCCTCTCCAGCTCGTCCTGCAGCTGCTTCACGTCGCTTTCCAGTTCAGACACCCTTCCTTCCCATTCTCCTTCTTTGTTCTCAAATCGCCTCCTTAGTTCGTGTTTCTCTTGTTCTAGGTGCTAAATAACAGGGGGGAGAAGAGGTTAGGAAGGGAGGGAAAAAGTGAATGCTGCTGCTTTTTACTTCTCTATGCTTAGGGCTGAAATCTTTTAGTCAGGAAAGAGAATGGTATTAGAGCGTGACAATGCCATGAAGGTGGCAATCCCATGTCAGGGCAGGTCACTGGCACTAAACTGGCTTTCCATTTCCAGCAATTGGCCCGTCCTTGGCCTTTGGAGATCAGCACATTGAATTTTTATTGAAACAACTGCCAAAAGAGTAAAGCAGGCTGCATGTCAATAGGCAGAATATATAGGTCAGGCAGGCCAATTGATTTGGCAGAGCGTAGCTTAATACCAAAGCAATATTTCAGTAGGCAGTGGCATAATTCTTTTAAAAATTGCCTTTATAGTCAAAACTACACAAACTGTATCCTTACTGCTGATGAGGAATCTAGATGAGGCATCTTTCTTGTCATATGGGTTTTACGAACAACAGTTGAATCATCTATCCATTTTCTCCTTCTATTCCTGACCTAATTAGTTGTCTGGTAGTTTGATAGTGCACGGTAACTCTATTGTTTGATGCAGTCTGCTCTGGAATGGCAATGGTACAATGAAGTAGTTTCTGTAGACATTATGTATATGCGTGTTCTGGGTTGTGGGTTTTTGAGAAACCACTGCCAGTTCTGGAGACTCTGCTCTGGACTGGCTGGAAAACGAGGGACAGCATGGATCTGCTGGAACTTGTGCATGTTTTACAGCCTCAGTTAAATGAGGGCTTGACTGAAACAGAGCTGCAAATCAGGTCAAAACAGATTTATGTTGTGCCCGTTTGAAAGAATCTCTGAGCTTGAATTTCCCCTGGTGACCGAAACCGTGCACATACTTGCAGAACAGTCACAGATTAGGGACATGGGCATAGAATCACAGAATGGTTAAAGTTGGAAGGAACCTTAAAGGAACCTTAAAGATCACCCAGTCCCTGCCACGGGCAGGGACACCTTCCACTGGACCAGGTTGCTCAAAGCCCTGTCCAACCTGACCTTGAACACCTCCAGGGATAGGGCAGCCACAGCTTCCCTGGGCAGCCTGTTCCAGTGTCTCACCACCCTGACAGTAAAGAATTTTTTCCTAATATCTAATTTAAATCTCCCCTCTTTCAGTTTAAAACTGTTACCCCTCATCCTATCATTACACTTCCTGATACAGAGTCTCCTCATCTTTCCTGTAGGGCCCCTTTAGGTACTGGAAGACTGCTATAAGGTCTACCTGGAGCCTTCTCTTCTCCAGATGTTCCAAGATTAGGAGGGAAACCTGAAGAGCAAGAGCCCTCTCCTTGTTGGTTGTCTTCTGTCCCCCAGAATAACCTGCTGCTACTCTCTACTGCATACACCAGCCTTTTAGGAATGTGTCTTAGCAAAGAACAGGAACCCATGGGGCCCAGCACTGGCAGTACTCGCCTGTTTTTCCCAGGGTATCATCCCCCAGTGAGCAATCCTCATGGCACTTATGATAGGAGGGGAAAATATACCTGCTAGGAGGAAAAGAAAATTGCACTGCATTTATGTGAAGTGGCTTTTTATTGCCTGTTAGAAACACAGGCTGTGAGGTGGCTGTTTCCCCTGGGTGCCTACTGCTGATGACACACAGCCTCCCTTGCAGGGTCTCTGCCACCTTCCTGAGCAGGTCTGAACGTTAGAGCTCTCCACTCCTCCAGCAGCCCTCTGGCCTGCGTTATCACTAATCTTCCACCTCTTGCTCTGGAGAAGATACCATGTTTTCTCTTTCTTGATCTTATCTTCAAATTCTTTCCTATGCTCCCTCCAGAGCAGTGTAGCAGCACCCGGCTTGTGTTTTTCCAAATCTTTCTGCAAATTTAGGACTTTCTGGGAAACCCTCAAATGTGAGAGAAGGTTGATTAAAAACACTAGCCCAAAGCAAAAGTATTTTCCTGTGTTTCAGACACTAAAAGAGTGACCACCCCTTGCAAATGAGAGCGCTAGTATTATAATAATTATTTTTAATGCAATAGGTGGGCATGAAATCCCAGCACCAGGCCCATGACAACCGTTGCAATGAAATCTTTTTTGTAGCCTAAGTGTGGCCACAATTTCACTTTTAGCGGCATGCTGAAAATGCTGTCTTTTATAGCTCTGTCTCCTTCACTGCTAGGCAACGTTTAGAAAGATCCAGGGCCTTCTCTAAATGGAATATGAAACTTCAGCCTGCTAAGGAGCAGCACTGCAGCTGAAGTTCTCCAGACATACTCAAATGTGATTTAGAAGCCACAGGTAAGCCTTGTCAATCATTTAAAAACCACTTTAGTCCTTGACTGCAAAACAAAATCCACATATAGCTCCAAAAAATGGCCATCACAAAGGTGTGAGTTAAAGGGGAGGCGAAGAATATAAAGTTTATTCTCTTGTGGTGGAGAAACAAGAACAGGGCAGTGGGGCACAGAGAGGCTGTTGCAAATATGGAGGGGATAAACTAGATGGAACATGCTGACTGATTCCCTCTGCCTCTTCCTCTCCCAGCAGCCGTCTCCCCTCGCGTGCCCTCACTCCAGCACCTGCATGGCTGCAGATCTGGATAGGGTTTTTTTTGCATGTGGTGATGACAGGGCAAACTACTGTCCTCAGTAGGGGAGCTTCTTGATTTCCAAGTGTCTCTCCATCCACCAGCTGCTCACTGATTTTTACACAGAACTGCTTTCTAAAAGACATTTTCTTCCGAAAGCAGCTTCTCTTGAAGTTAACCGAGCTGGGCTGGTCCTCATTTAAAGAGATGAGGAGTTTAAAGAGAGGGGGAGTTTCCCAGATGACAAAAGGGGTCCATACTGTAAAATTCTTGGACAGGGCAAGCTTCTTTGTGTCAGAGGAACAGAGGTATTAGCTGTTTCAATCCCTTACAGAGGATAAAACTGACTAGGATCACAAATCAGAATTTATTACAGGATTTCAATTCCATGATCAGAAATGAATTTGAGTTACGGCTGTGAAGTGAAAGAGTTGCCAGAGTAGGCGTATGGTAGGGATACTGCACTTTGGTAACAAACACACAAAACTAGAACATATTCAGTGTTGAGGCAAAGCACTAGAGGAGCAGGTCATCATATTGGCTGTTGGGAAATGAAGAGGCTTCACTGAGCTCTTGTAACCAACTTTGAAGTGTTAACTGCGAGAAAATCTATCCTCCTAAATGCTACTTAAACATCACTGTTATCAGGTGCAATTGTCACCAAGGATCTCATCTAAGACTGCTTCTGGCTATCCTCAGAAAGTTCTCAGCATAGGGAAGGAGGTAACAGATGTGGGTCCTTCCTCCCTGCTCCTCTGAAATTGAAAAGCTTATTGTGAAATTTTGTTCACTTCAGTGGCAACAGGAGGCCAACATTTAATCTGCAGAGGCTAGGATTACCAGCCTTGTGTTGTAGAAGATTAATGTTCAAGTTTGATTTTTTTTTTTTGTGTGTGTGTGAAGTAGCACTGTCTTAGATGCACCAAACCCAGCAGAAAAAAATTTGACCCTTAAGTAGATAACACTAACTCCTATCAGGTGCGTAGCCTGAAAAGCAGGACTCCATTATTCAACTCGAAAGTTAGAGCGATAGTAGTGGGATGAAAACATGTAAACAATTGGCTGTGTTTATTATCCCTTCGTTCACCTTCTGAATGGGCCTGTAAGAGCAGAGGTAAACATTTTGAGGAATGTTATTTAAAGTACTACAAAGTCATAGTTTTCCCCCCTCTCCTTTTCGTCTTTCCATTTTGCAAACAGCAAGTGGTATTTGAGACTCCTGAACTCCCTAAAAGGCAGCTCAGTGAGTACCTAAACTTTTGTGTGTTTTTCCGTTAACAGTAGAAAAGGTTCTGCTCTAACTCATCAGGAAAACCACGTCAGCACAATGCCAAATACGTCTGTTCTTGCTTAAAGATCAACCTGAAAACATTCTCTCTGGCAAATTTCAATACTCTGGGAAATTCTAATCTGATAAATAGTGCCACTAAACAACAATTTGAGCAAATGTCACCTTCATTATTGTTTCTATCAGAATAGTAAACACAGAGAGATTGCCCTGCAAAGAGGAAGGGATCAGCTAGGGTAAAATGCTAAGTTTAATAACAGAGAGGAGAACAAAGGCCATACAGTAATTTCAGTAATTGTCTTGAACTTCAGAGGTGTAATTCCGTGAGGATGGAACACAGGAGTATGCAGGACTGTACAGAAAGAACTGGTCTAGGGCTGTGACTTGAAATTTGAATGTTAATCCAGCACTGTTCAAACTCTCTCCAGAAAGGTGAGAGAAGCTTTACTCGGCCTTCTAAGCAGTATTACTTGCTGGGAGAATTAAAATTTCAAGACTATCTCTGAGAAAAAGAGTGGGGTTAACAGTGGCTCTCTTACATAGTTGTGCAAAAGAGTTGTTCCAAAAAAACCTGCCTGAACATTCTTTTTCTTTGTAATGGCTCTATTTCATCCTTAAAAATCAATAAACAGCTCAATCCACTGAGTTCCTGGCAAACAGCTCTCTCTGGATACCTGTAGGTATTTTTCAGAGCAAGCAGCTAACAGAGAGGTATCATTAGGGCTTATCTCCCGCCATGCCTAATGCCTTAGCTGCAACAGCTTAAGCACAAGGGTTACATATGCTCTGTAGCTCAGTACCTGCTGTATAAATTTAACTTCGGAGGCATTTCCGTGATGAGGTGAGCGGAGCACAGCGCACATCTCCTCACCTAGGCAGTACCCGGGTCCTGGGGCAAACCAGTACCCACAGGAATCTCCTGAAGCAAGGCGCTGCAGCCCGTCCCCAGGCCGATACACCCGCTGGCAGCCGGGGCGGGGGAAGAACAGCAGATTTGCCTCCCCCAGGCCTAAGACGGATTTCTTAAGCGCTTTCGTCCCCATCACGGTCACAGGGAGTTCCGTGGGCTGCCTGGCAGGGCCTGTACCTGCCTGCCGCCCCCGGGATTTGTCGGGGAAGGGGCCGCTTTCTGTGGGGAGAGACCGCGGGGCTCCCGGCGGCCGCGGCCCTGAAGCGGAGGCCCTTGCGGAGCGCCGCGGGCCGGGGGAGGGAGGGGGGCGGCGGGGCCTCACCTCCAGCTTGTCGGTCAGCTCCTTGTGCATCCTCTCGTACTGGCGGCTCATGTCCTGGTTGCGCTCCAGCAGCGCCTTGCCCAGCCGCGCCGCCAGCACCAGGTCCTTCTCCTTCTGCCGGATCAGCGAGAGCAGCTCGGGGTCGCGGGCGGCGGCGGCGGGCGGCGGCTCCGGCGGCTCCCCGGCGGCGGCCAGCAGCGCCAGCTCCTCCTCCAGGGCCAGCTCCAGGGCGGCGGCCGCGGCGGCCCCGGCGGCGGCGGCGGGCGGCTCCATGCCGCCGGCGCTGTCCGCCTCCGCCGGTGCTGACCCGGCGGCGGGCAGGCGCAGGCACGGCGCCGACATGGCCCTGCGCGCCGCCGCCGCCGCTCCGCTGCGCCCCCCGCGCCCGGCCCGCGGCTGCGGCTGCTGGGCGGGGAGCGCCGCCGCCCCCGGCCCCCGCCCCCCGGCGCCGGGCCCCGCCGACGGCAGCGCCCGCGCACCGCGCGCATCGGCGTAGGGACAGGGGCGCTCGGGGCGCAGGGCGGGGGGACGCTGCGTGTTTGTGTGTGGGGGGGTTTGTGCTTCTCAACTGTGCGCGGATCCTGCTGGAACCGCCGGCTGTCATCGTGTCTCACTGTTTCTCCTGCAGGCCCAGGCAAACAATCCCCCCAAAACAGCGGGATGTCCTGAAAAGCCTAAGGAGGGAGCGTGGCACCCCCGCAGGGGGACAGCACTGCTCGCTGCCTGCTCCTCCAGATCGTTAGCGGGGCTCTTTTGGTTAGGATAGCAGCTCTCAGGATCTTTCTACTCAGTAGTTCACCCCTGGAGACCTGACTACAGCTTCCAACAACCACCGGGGCTTGCTTTCAATTTCAGATTGTTTAGGATGTTCCCGGATAAAATTTGTCTTAAAAGCAGCCTCAGTGAACGTTGGGAATTGTAGTCAATTCTGCTTATAGCACTTTTCTCTCTGGGAGAAGACTCTGTTGTGGGCAGGACCAGTTGGTTTTTCAGTTTTGTTTTCTTTCCCTTTAGATACAGGCATCGCTTTCCTTCTTGGCATGGGAGGGAGGCTGAGGCAGAGTAAGGTGGGGTAAAACTGTATATTGTCACGTTTACTAAGGCTGCATTTTCTTAATTTCTGATTATGCTTTCATTTCAAGCGAGGCTTTAATAGTGATTGAACAAAAGTATTTTTAAGGAAACCTGTGCTTTTGACTCCCAGATTCTGCAGAAAAAAAGATTAATTTTACAGCTTTTCTCTTTAGATCCGTCTTCCATGAGGCTTGCTTTCCTTCCTCCTGCAGCAGATTCACTTACACCATGTTCATGTGTATGCAACTGCCCCAACACATCAGTCCAAGGATGTTTTTGGCTGGGACAGTTGATGGCTGATGCAGTCTTCTCGCAGGGCTGGCTGCTGCCTCGCGTCAGACCCAGGGCCCTGGAGAGCTGTTGATTATTCGTAACAGTTAGAGCATGAGTTGTGGAAATGCAAACTTCCCTCTGGCCATCTGCCACTGGGACTTAGCCTTTTGTGGGGCATATGCCCCAAGAGCACAGCTAGCTGGACTGGTCAATACTTGGCCCTTTTCCTGGCAGTGTCAGTTAATGCTAGCGGTGCTTTTTGTAACGTGAGCACCTGCTCTCCACAGACCAGGCACAGACTTGGTACCTCTTGCCATGCTGCCTGCCAGCATCCGCCCCCCGACGGTAACTGTTGGCTGTTATGACTGTGATTTCTTTTGCGCTGGTGACCCAGAGGTGACGCCTTCTTTATCTCATAGCAATTCCCCCAGGCACTGATTTTGCTAGACCTTTTGTCCTTGCAATCAACTGATGCTTACATTGCTGGAAAGTGGGACTCGCCATAAGGCGAGATGATTTGCACAGTATTGGCCCTTTTAAAAGAATCCCCCTGCCCCGACGCAGGAACCATGCTTTCACAGATTTGATCATCGCTATTTAAACAGAGGAGGGCGTTTAATAATTAAACTGATTGTGAGCACCTTCTGCTGGAAGTGCCTACTACAGCAAACCAAGCCTTCTGGTGTGATTAATGAAATCCATTGTGGCATTAATTTTCATCTCTAATGCTTCTTTCAGTGTATAAAACAAAAAGAGATTATACTGAGATGGCTTTAATCCCCCAAACAAAGCCTGAAACAAAACCCATTGCTGCAGCTGTTAGGATAGGGAGGGGAAAAAAGCTATTGCCTGGATGGAGAGAAAAAGCATATATAAATCAGTGCTATGTATTGTAGATATGCCACCATCTCAGTCAGGCATCTATACAAGCTTAATGCTCATTTGGGGCCTATTGACTGCAAAACATAACAGTGTTATCCGGAGTAACCTTGGATTAAAGCTTTGTTCACAGCATGGCCTGTAATTAACTTCCACTTCAAAAAACAAATCCATTGTCCTGTGAATTTAATTATTGATTTGACTTTTTAGAAACATATTAGGTTACTCTTTTTTAAAACTCCTTTGTATGTTACTTTACCGGTATTTTATCATGTATGTGTTATCCTAATCAAATATCTATGAAAAACTGTTAAGAATACAACAGTACAGTTTTTTTAGAGTTATATGGTGGCATTATCCATTAGGATCCTAAAATGTATTTCAGTTGAGAGCTGGGACAGTTGCTGTCCATAGGTGGACACTCGACTCCCATTTCTGCTCTTCTCCAGTAGTTAGGCTTGGTTATGTCCTTTGGAGAACCTCAGCCTAGAAAAAAGGAGAATGAGTTAAGGGGAATGAATAAAAAACGAGTTGGATTTTTTTCTGTTCAATTGCACTGCTCAAGCCTGATGCAAAGCTTCACTACTCAGGTACTAAGAACTGCAAATAGTGGGTAGATCTTGTGGAGATTTAGATCAAGCATTTCAGGAGCTGATGCTCTCGCAGTGTGGAAGGTTCCTGTCTGTACAGTGCAAATTATCTTTCAGCATGGAAGTCACCACAGGGATGACCTTTTCTGAAAATGCAAAAAGGCCTGACTGATTCAAGCACACAGAGAACTGAGAGCAAGTGACTGATGAAAGTGATGTCATCCCATAAAACAAAAATGTCACCTTATCCAGGACATATGAAGGCCTTCTCTGTGGTATTAGGAAACTAGGGTGAAAATAAAGCATTGGAATTAGAGAGTAGTGTAAGGTTGCCTGTAAGAAGAGCAATCATTCTTCTCTTGCTCTAGTGAAAAACTTGCAGGGCTGTACAAGAAAAGCAACCAAAAAGTTCTGTCCTGTATGAGGAAAAAGGACAGCACTGATGTTGTTGCTAAGTAATTTCCCCTTCTTGTTTTTCCTCATCCCACAATTACCCGATTCAGTAAATAAGCCGTGGGGATGGTTGGAGAACTTCACTCAAGGAGCCATTCAGGGCAATCTGCCAGTGCAATTCACTCTACTAAACAGGTTCCTAAAGGAGCGAGGTATTGAAACAGGCAATCCAGCTTAAGATATGGATATGGCAATGTATATTGTCCTCCCCAGAGGGTCAAGGAGAGGTGAACTCTAAGCTTTGCAGGCTCTTCAATCCCAATATCAAGTATATCGTTAAAACTGATGCTTTGAAATTAGTCTTCTGCCTTCCAGAGATTTCACCAGTTGGTCCTTTACAAAGGAAGTGTGGCAGAGGGTCTGGACCTTTGGTGGTTACACCAAGAAATATTAGAGTATGTACAACTGTATGAGTTAAGCAGGACAAAACATTTTTCACACATCAGAAAGCCACAAATCCAATAAATGTCCAAGTGCTTCAATCAATACTTTCACCTCAGCTATGAGGACAGCACTCAGAAAACAAGCACTGCCAGGGATCATCCTTTTTTATTTAGAGTAAGGGGAGAAAAAGATGTGTTGCCACAACCAGACCTATAAAAGCAGATTATTGTCCTGTGCTTTTAAAGCTGACTGTGGTGAGAGAGGAATTCCCATCAGCATCCTTAATCTTCCTGACAGTGGGCTGACAGTCTTCCAGGGGAGGTGGCACAAGCTATCAGGTTTTTTTTGCCATGCTCGCTCGCGCGCTCTCTCTCATCTTTTTGAATGATTAATTGCTTTTCTTTCTCTTTGCTTTACTGTGCTTTATTTCTGACAAATGTTTTGGTTATTCTGGTTGTTTGTGTACTTCCGTGCTGAGGTGTTTCAGTGCACCAGAGCCTTCTGCTGCTGCAAGATGGGCAGCAAGAGGTGCAGGCAGCCTAAGAGAGTTTGCTCAGAGTTTGCAGTTAACCAAATGAATAATTAAAGAAAATACGTGCCTTGCTTTCGAAGCAGGCCAGAACTGCAAAGCCAGAGATAAGACTCATGTCTGACCTTTTTTTTTGCTTTGCTTCTGTAATGTCCAAAGCTAGCCGGTATGCGTTGGCCCAGGTTTTCCCTGGTGCTTGGTAGAGGATATACAAGATGGGAAAGTGTATTTGCAGAGGTTGGTAAGGGAGAAGAGAACAGAAATTTCTGGTTAAACAGAAGGGAAAAGAAAGCTGTTAGGAGTGTTAGCCAAGCAACATGTAGTAAAATAAAAGACCATCCTGATGCTTCCCAAGGCTCACGATCCCCACAGAGTTCCCAGCAAGTTTGTTGTTTCCCAGAGTTATCAATATTACGTCAGTTAGAGCAGAAAAAGCACTCATCCACCAAAGTGACTCATAACATCAAAGTCAGGGGAAAAATCCCTTAACTGCTAAGGGCATAAAGCATGTCCTGGGTGATTCAGGACTGCCTAAGGACGGAGCCAACACCATACTATGCTCACCCTACTGCCTGTGTGCAAGGAACAAGGGACGCAAAGGGAAAAGAATAGAGTAATAGTTTTGACATGTCATATGGCACATATGAGTATTGTGCTGAGAAATCTATGAGTTAGAGACGTAAATACTTTGTACCACAGCTTTTAGTCACTTTGAGGTGCAAAGTTTGGAAGCATGCCGTAACAGTCTCTCCAGAACAAAGTTGACACTGCTGGGAACAAGCAGAACTACTCTGGAGCAAGTGGAATTGCATGGCCAATATTTCAGGCCAGATTGATTTGTTTGGGGTATCACACTGGCAATTTGACTTTTTTTCACACCTGGCCCTGACCAGCCATATGACGTAAATGCTACTTTTCGGGCCTCCTTCTCGACTTACCTAGGGCTCCTTCTCGACTTACCGTGCTCCAGGTAGACTCTGGACACAGACAGAGTCCAAGCTGTCTCCCTCTTACCGGGACAATCTTCCAACACTTATCCCAGGACAGCTCCCATTCTCAGAAACTCTTGCGCCAGCTGCAGGGATTTGCCATCACACGCCGTCAGCATCGTGTTACAGACATATGCTACTTAGAGCAGCTGCACCACCACTTCTTATTGCTTCAAGCTTTCTCAGCTGGAGAAGCTGCAAAGAAATAAAAAATATCCTGGGGACATGGTGAGCACACCAGGGTCCAGAGCAGACCTGGGATGGGGCACTGCACGCCCACTTGAGAGGTGTTAGGTCTGAGCACTTCGACGCAAACATGGCCCTGGGCTTGCTACTTCTGCAGTCCACAGAAGGAGTAAAGATGTAATGGATCCATGGGTAGATGTAGATCTACATGTAGACTAGGGCTGGGTTTTTTTGATGAAGTAGGTGTTTTCAACAGTGGGTGTGACTCCCTCTTGAATCTTACATGACAATGTTTGACAAGTTTTTGTGGAACAAAAACTCCTATTAAAAAAGAAAAAGTAGCCTGTGCCTTTGCTCATATGATGACACAAACTGAGTGAGATGTTCTTGCTTTATTTCTTTGTAGCAAACCATTAGGTCCTAAAATTACCTGTCATGGTGTTGGCCCTGGAGTTCGGCAACCATTAAATGATTAGACATGACTTTGTGCTTTGTTGTGGGGAGAAATATTTGTTCACTATCATCTTGCTCTGCTTATTATGGATATGCTGTGATTTGTAATGACTCGTTAGGAACGATGGTCTTTGATCTAGCATTATTGGATTGTAATTGTACATGTTGACATGAAGCAATCTTGGTTTTAATGCAGCCTCCTTCACTCACTGTTGTGGTCAATTATTTCATGATAATGGCAACTCTTCCAGGTATTTTTGCTTCGTTGAGCAATTATGTTGTTATGGAAACTGATATTCTATAAATTATCTGAAGAGACGCCTGATTCACTTCCTGGGAACAAGAAGTTTGAAAGTAAAAAGTAAAGGATAAGTGTCTTAATTAGCTATATATTTATTTGTGTAATTACTAATTCTTAGGGCCTATTAACTATTTGGTGCAAATACCAGCACCTTTGCATCCGTGCAGGATCTGGTCAGTTGTTGTCCCTCATTAGAGAATGTGTGACCGGTGGATATGCACAAGAGATGGTAAGCTTGTTCCTGCCTGTATGTAGGTGACCTGTGTGCTAACCTTGCTGGATTTGGAGAACATTTCTGTGTTCCATCTGCAGGGCTCATGAGCTCCAAAAACCTTGCCTTGGCTGTGCTGTGGTCAGTGCTGCATGTGGCTGTGGCAGGAAGGATGTGTCCTTTTGTCTTTGTGAACAAGATTTATGGGGGACTGGACACTGCAGGAGATTGATAATCTGATACAAGAACCTCTTGCTCCTGTTCAATCATTTAAACATTTCAGAGAGGCTGTGTGTGTAACAGAGTTTCCTTCCCATCTACTGCTGGTTTCTTGCCTTAAGATAAAGGAATGGGCAGCCTTGAGGGATTTTTGGTTTGGGGTATTTTGTCCAAAAAACCCTACCCTTTCAACTGGTGCAAAGGCCGTCCCCATGTTTACTAATCCCAAGCGCTGGAAAAAAATCACAGGGCCTGAACTGTCACATCATTAGAAGCCAGACAGTCCTGCCCGGATGGAGGCATCCTGAGTACGTGCAGCACAGAAGCTTTCAGAAAGAGTTTTTGCAGCATGCATTACCTAAGAGAGGAGCAGCCTTTCATCCCCAGTGCTGTTTCTTCAGCACTTTTCAAGAGCACGAACTACGATAAACATGTAGGTGGAAAACCATTGAACAGAAGTAATTAAGTTGCTCCTGGTTAGCTGAAGCTCATTCTCCATGGTTGAGGGACCCTGCATTAGCATGAGTTAGTCAGTGCTGTTCCCCCGGCATCCTTCTCCTTTTTCATGCTTTCAAACTGTGGTTTCTGTACTTCTGTTTCTTTTAAACAGTGCAGGTCCAAAAAAGAGCGTTGTTACCTTTTACATGTTCATCTTAAGCCTGAAGTTAAATGCCTGATGTTTTTGGCATCCAGATGCAGAGGCCAGGCAGGGGGCAGGCAGGGTGAGATGAGTATCAGTGTGTGTTCTGGTAACAGGATCGTGCTTGGAAACATTCTTGTTTTCCACCTCGCCCATATCAGTTCAAGCTGGAAAAGCCAGCTATTGCTTCTTAATATTGACTAAACTAAATTGCTTTGTGGTGTTTACTAAATACTAGCTCATGAGAAACAAAGTCCTCTGGGTTGAAGCAGGTGTTCAGAAAGAAAACAACACTAAAAAAGGAATGAAAGAAGTAACAAAACTTCTTAATATTTAAGTCTGAGGAGTCCAAGCGGCTTCTATTCAAAATGCCCATTCCTCCCAAAACAGCTTTCAGGAAGTAAAGTAGTGTCTGTGAATACTACAGGACAGGGGCCACACAGGGACATCAGCTTCCCTGGGTCCCAGGGAAAGTGGCTCTGCAGGGTGGCCTACAGCAGGAAGCTCTCCTTCTCTTGACTCTGGAGGGCACCTGGAAATCTGTCTTTCCTCTGCTGGCCTGGCCACAGGGAACACTGCAAGTACTAGGAAGAGAGCCTCCAGATGTTAATTTGTTTCCCTGTGTGAGTAGAGGGCTTTAATTTGGGGGTTGTAATCAACCTTGCTATAAAAAAACACAGGTCTTAATCTCTCCAGAAAAATGAAACTCATGTGTCTTCTCATTCTAGTTGCTGGTTTCTAAATCCCCTTTGGTTTGTCAGCACCTTTCCGCTACACAGAATGGAGAGTTGCCAGACTGGTGTATCATCTCTCTGGGGCCTGCTGCCCACGTAACAGGTAGCATATTCAAATTCAAAATAGCAGACTTCATAAGAGTGCAGGTCAGCTTCGGATGGCTGTAAAAGAGATTTGTTATTTTTACAAATGTGGTTGCATATTGCTGTATGAGAACAACTCACAATGAAATAAAACTTGTTATGAGTAATTTCCATTTTAAACTCATATTTATGAATAAGAGTTTTCAAGAGAAAAAGAATTGCCAAATAATAGCTAAGACGTACTGTTGAATTATGGGTATTGGTTTCTGTTGTTTAATTACCTGCAGACTGCACTATCATGCTGGAAAGGCAATGGCAGAACTTCCTATACTACAGTTCCACTCTCTTTCATCTGGCAAATGTCCTTCTATAGGATTAAAAAGTAAATTTTTTTCCATTATTTATACTGCTCAAAAAAATAATGCATCTTTTCTCCCCGTTTGGGCACTTGCTTCACTAACAGAAGCACAACTTTGAAAGCTTTTTTTATGTGTCTGCTTTACTGCTAGCATAAGAACTCCTCTGCACAGCACTATGCAAAGATCCCTGAATATTACACATGCAATGTCATCTGCTTTTGGAGAGGCAGCAAAACCAGACTTTTCCAAAAACTACATCCTATGTCTTCCCGTACTGTCTTCTTTCCAAGGAGTCCAAAGCTCTTCATAGAACCTATAATGAGGCAACTCTTGGGGTAACACTGTCCTGTAATGACTGTTCCTCTTTCACAGAGGGATGAAGAGAAGCCAAGGCAGTAACGAGCCAACAGTCCCCAATGCCAGGTCATACACAAACCTCATGTTGAAGTAATGACTTAGAGTATTAACCCTTAGATCACAATTTCTCTTCAAGGCCCAAATTGCAAGAGGGAACCAAAAGAGATCCTGGTAGTATCTTCCTGTAATGACTACACTTCTTTGTTTTTTGAGACAGACTCCCAAGGATGAAGGCAGGAGATGCTATAACACAGCTGACGTCACAGATGTATAACGGTAGTGGTAGTAAGAGAGCTGAATAGAACAAGAGAGAAGGTCACAGCTCCAAAGAGCTTGAGATCAAAACATAACAAACATAGAAAACAGGAAAGGGATTAGTGTTAGATACCAGAAAGGAGAAGGGGAGAGAATGAATCCATATTACAGTAATTTTACTGGTCAGTTTTTAAATTGTAAGATAAATTGTGCTTGTAATCTAAAAAAGAAAAAGTATTTCTTTATTCCTGCTGGGAGGACCTAGTTCACACTAGTTGTAAATATGTTAGGACAGAAAAATCAAAGTGTTTAACTGCTGCGAAGCACTCTTATCATATCTTCATGCCTTTTGAAGCGGTAATTCAATGATTGATCAGAGGAGATCTAATTAACTAACTACATTAAATGAAAAAAACAACCATGGAGAAAGTTGTGATACTCTGCGTATCACATTCATCAGAATCTTTCCTCTGCTACCTGGGTGTGGGTGTTCTATGGAGAAGCCAAACCTTCATTCAATGTATGACCTAAAAATAAACCTTAAGATTAAAAGTTTCCTTTGTCTTTCTGTCTTGCCTTTCCCATATTGTTGCTTTGCATACTTCTAAGACATTTTAGGAAGTGCATAGACCATATTTGTCACTAACATATTCAGCATTCAGTTAACTGCTTAAATCTAATATTCACCCACGCATGATCTATATGGGGGTGAAATTTAGATATGAACATTACCTTAATAAAGTATCTTCTATTCTTGTTTCCCATTTTAAATTTTGCTTTATAGCATTGCACGCCTGCCGAGGCTAGGCAAGCTCAGTCTCATCGGAAATGACATTTATGAACATTTAGTGCAGCCTCGGACTGGGTTCACAGTCAACTTCTCCCATGGGGTGTATGAAAGCAGCGTGACCTGCAACGTGACGAATGAGAGAAGTGACAAATATGAAGCCAAATATTATTCATTGAGATTGATGAATACTTTGACATGCTGTTGTAAAGGAATATAGAGATCGTGTGCATATTTTGCTTACTTGACGGCCTTTCATCTTAGATACAGAGGCTATGATAAAACTCCACAGCAATCCAGGCTCTCCAGCAGAGCTCGGTTTGGCTGATTGCCCTTTCATACCTGTTGTGCTTTGGAGTGTGATTCTCCTCTCTCTTGGAGATCAGGTTGTTTTATAAAGCTTTCAGACCTTTGCCTGACAAGATCTTTTGAATCCTATGAAATCAGCCTCGTTGGGCAGGAAGAGAAGAGTCATCAAAAGTCTTCTTACGTGCATTATTTCAGTGCTGTGGGCTTGCATTATCTTCCACATATTTGGCTATCTGGTTTCTCTGAGAAACACTTTACTATTAAAATAACAGATTAGATTGATAGAATTTTTGCCTATTTTAATAACTCGCTTAGGTTAGCATCAGATGTAGCCTTATGTGAAGAATTTAATTTATTTTTATATTTTCCCTCACTGTTTTGATTCAAAGATATTGCATAGATAGATGAATATTGCTTCCCCAAATTTACATTTAAGTGAAGAAATTTCAGCAAAGGCCAAAAGGGCCTTCCAAAGCATTATAGAATATCCTCCCAGAAAAGGCTATATGGCTTGCCTGTGACACACAGTCTGGCCCAGAGGTAGTAATCTTTACTGCTCCCTGGGTCAGTTTTGTGCTATTCGGCGTCAGTGACAGGTAAGATACATGCCGTGTCAGTTTTACTCCATTTTTTACCTCTAAAAGAGTAACCCATATACAAATAACTGAAATATTTATGGGTTTGTCCTTCAAGTGTTTTTGTTTGTTTAGTGTTTCAGAAGTTACTCTGTAGGAAAAAGAAGATGCTCCTACATAAAATGATACGTCTGCAGAGCTCATGAAATATTGTCTTACTCTTCAGAGCACACCAACATCCCTCTCCTGTGCCGAAGCCTCCCTAGGAACTTGCTGTGGGCGTGAATGGTAAGAGCGGGCTACTGTGATTTTTATTGCATCTGCACGTGTGTCACCCTTGGTTGCTTTCCTTTTTCTCTGGATGACTTACTAGCTCAATAAGGTGTAGCATAACTAACCTGAACTGCTATAGCCATCAGAAATTGGAAAATCATTCAGCAGCACAGTTGATAGTTAGCCTAAAAGCCTACTCCCAGCTGATGGGGGGAAAGGCTTTTGGGTAAAGGAGGTTCTTTATGGGAATCATTTGCTCAACTGCTATAGAATTAGGCCTTACAGTTGGAAAGAGAACCTGTAATGAAGGAATCTACATCTTTGGAAAAGTGCCTCACTCTGAGCTTCAAATAATGCTTTGTTTAAAAAGCTGGAGTTTTCTTTGTATTTTTAGAAAATTAAACTAGGAGTTCCCCTGTGCTAGCATATGCTCTGGAAATGATCTTACAGCCTTTTCTGTTTAGTATTTTATCATGCTTCTATTTAACTTTGTCTGGCTTTCTGGTACCATTAATTGTATCTATTAGTCTGTTAAACTCTTCCTATATCTCATTTCTCTGGAGAATAAGAGTAATTTGAAATAGTTAGAGAATGCTGGCAAGGCAAGTGATTGTGTTTATAAAACAGAAACATTATGTTCCTCTTTATTTACAATTATTGTAAATGGGAAATGCATCTATTGTTAATATTTCTCTGAAATTACGTATCACTCTTTCAGACACCTGAAGACCCATTATCACCTCCATAATTTTTGTGTTGCTTTGTCTATGAGAGAAAATGTCCTTTATTTGCCTATCTCTGAAATAGCGTCTCATCAATTGGGAACCGATTTAGAATTCTTTTAATTCAGCAGATCATTAGAATATATATGGCACTTCCAGGGAAAATCAAACCACACGGAAACAATAAAGACTGGCAGTTATGTCTCATCAACAGTAATAGTCCAGCATTAGGGAAAAAATTATGATGTATTTTTCTTCTGAAGCCTATCAACATTTAACAAAACTGCTTTTTGTATTTTTAGCCCATTATAAAAATACCAATAGTTGGGAGCCTTTTTCAGGGGGGGGCTGGGGGGGAGAGAAGGGAAGGAGAGGGTAAAGAGACAGACAGCTGCAAGGACTTGCAGCAGATTCTGATTCTCTATTTTGTTTGACCTGTTTTAACGAGCTTCCTCTGTTGAAATATCATAGTCTATGTTGGGAATTATGTCAGGAAGCACAATATGTGCAGTGTGGGTGAGTGAGCTTGCATAAACTGTCAATGAAGATCAATTATAGGAATTATTGAATTACACATTAGATAAGAAGCAGATGACTTCTTTTTGCATGCAAGTGCGGTGTTAACTATTTTTGTCTAAATTAAAATATAGCCATACAGGCACTGAAAATCTGTCACTAAGCGTCACAAGCTGCCCAGGCTTATTGATTATTTTTTTCTTTACGACTGAAGTCCTGCAGTTTCGTGGTTTTGGCATGAAGCACTGTGCAGATGAAGCGAGACAGCATCAATCTACTAACAACATAAAATTTATATGCAGCTTGGGCAGAAATAGCCCCTTACAAAAGACTCGGTAGGGATGAAAAGAAAAATGTTATTTATCTGTTGCCATTTTCTGAATGTGTTGGTACTCCTGATTCATGCTGTGTGTCCTCCTGCTCCTACCACAGCTGGGCAGTTAACGACAGGGTGGTGAGACAGGCTCGTTCCTGCACCTTCATCATTTATAAATACCTTGTATCGGCCTGTTTATTGGACCTTTTTGAATGTCTAGAGGGCATTTTTGCCCCAAGAGGCTACAAATAAGGTGAGAAGACTGGCTGTAGACCAGCCATCCTTTAGCAGACTCTCCACAGCTGTTGAACACCAGTGCCAGCATTGCCTG
This sequence comes from Rissa tridactyla, assembly GCF_028500815.1. Lineage (NCBI taxonomy): Eukaryota > Metazoa > Chordata > Aves > Charadriiformes > Laridae > Rissa > Rissa tridactyla. Next base: position 12,729,028 of record NC_071478.1, read on the forward strand.
TCTGTGCCTCTGGCTCAGTTTGATGCTGAAGAATCCCAGCTTGGCAAAACAGAAAACCAGTATGATTTAAAGAGCCCTTTTCAAGAGAGAAATAGCTGTTCTTATTCATAGGAACTAGATGATAGATCATCTTTTGATGTTGGGTTGCTGGAAGGCATCAGAATGAAACCGAGGAGAATACAGAGAGGACAGAGGTGCAACAAACTATGCAGCCTGTCTGCAAATACTCTTTTATTCCAGCATCCTGTATTCTAAAATGGAACATCTTTATTTCCTAATATCTGTTCATGGTGGATTGAGTTGATGCTTAACCCAGCACCCTCCGCTGCTTTTACTGCTGTCTCCTGGAGAATTTTAAGTGGTAGCTGGTGTTCTGCTTTAGAAAGGTTGTTAGCAAATAACAATTACTTAGCATAGATTTTTTGGGTTCTTTTGTCATTTTGAGGTTGGCTATTAGGCTTTTTCTGATAATTGTTTTATATGAAAAGCTGACTGCTTTCTGCTTCATGTTTAAAAGGTTTAAGAATTGTAATATGTACTACTCCCCAACAAGTCTGCACCTCTCCCTTTGTTTCCAAGAAAGTAATTGCTATTAGCTGTTGCCATCCACCGGCACAATTAATAAATGTTGCATCTGATCCATTTCAAAATTTCAGAGAATCAATGCACAAGACTCATTACTCTTAGGAAAACTGGATAGCTGAGTGATGGGAAGAGCAGAAAGTAGAAAATATTCTACCTTAGTACTTATGTAATTTATTCAATTATAGAGAAATTTGAAACAGTAGTATAAACCCACCTTTTATTAAAAAGTAAGTTTAAAAACTTTAAGTCTGTCAGTAGTACTTTAAAAACACACAAAAAAAGAAAAGTAGTCTTAAGCCTGGTTTTTTGTTTGCAGGAAATGTTTATTCCACAGAAACTCTTTTGCATGGAGTTTCCGTTCCTCTTTCAAGACTGGTGTTTTAGTATCCAGCCTTTGGCTTAAAATGGCTAAATGCAATTCCTTGGCAGACCATGAACATTTCATCATTGCAACAATCTCCCACCGTCCTTTTTTTTTCTGTTTGAGGAAGAATATACTAGTTTTGTAGCCTTTTCCTTCCAGGTAGCAAAGGAAATTTAAAAGTGTAAGAAAACAATGTGAGCCAGGCCAATAGCCCATCAGGAATGGTGAACAGTGCTCCAAAACAGCGATTTGACCATGCAGGAACCTCCAGAGCAGCCAGAAATTGTCATTCAATCCCTATATGAACATTAAGTTACTTCACTGTTTGTCAGTGTTATGTCTTAATCACTTATTCATCACAATTCTTAACATGGAAAAGCTGTTTAAAAATCAGAATCCCACAACAGTCACTGTAAAATATTACTTGGCCTCCAAGCAAACAGTATAGAACTAATTCCAGAAGAATTAAATAAAGTAACATGTAGGCTGTCATTGCTGTGAGTTCTTCAAGACAGGAATGAACACACCCACTCAGAGCAAGTACATCTTAAGTCTGTAAAGTACCAAAATCGTGATTCCAAATTAAAAAATAGACAGGCAATCATAACTAAATTTCTTTTAGTCTTACCTGGAAGAGTTCTTCTAGATTAAAATTGTCATTGCCTCTTCTGATGCTTTTATTTATACTCTGAACAAAGTGCTGCTGTTGTTCTTTGATACCCTATTCATTCTCGCCACCGTGCCTATAAGGCTGTAGTGCACAGATTATTGTTTACTGGATTTTTGGGAATAAATCTTCAAAAGAAACAAGATAGAATTTCTTTCAGGTTCACTTATATAAAGAAGCCAAGTCTGCCTCTGCATCTTAATTCACCAGAGTTAGTAAAAAGTTTTGTTGTTCTTTTTAAAAAAAAGAGCTTACGTAATTTCAACAGGCATATTTTCTTTAATCTATTTTAATACTTAATTTTGATGCTTCAGTCTGACAGTATTTGTTTTACAGAACTGCAGGTAAGAGAGAGTCGTTTTATTTTGCTTTTAGACAACAAATGTTGGAACTCTGTAGTATGTTGTAGCTACATCTGTCAGCCAACACTGGGCTGCGGGAAAGCACCTTCTACTCCCAATGACTTCTGCAGCAGAGACGAGTGGAGCTACTGCCTCAGTGTGTGGACTTGATATGAGCAGGCTCTTCCCAACTGAATTGTAGTTTGCAACTGGCATTGAACTGACCTATTTAAAAAAAACAACCAATCACAAACAAACAACAAACTAACAAACATCCTTGTTTCAAAAAGGGGAATGTTTTCCACTCCAGTGGAAAACTGATTTAGTGATGCTTCCCTCCCCAGATGGCTGCCTGCCATTTTGTTACATAGTTGAGTTTCAACATCAGTCTAACCTTGTTTATTCCAGAAAACTCCGAATAATCACTAGACCTGTTCTCCCCAAAATCACAATGGTATAGCGCCATACGAGTATCTTTCAACGCCATCTAGCTAAATCCTAAATTAATTCACATCCTTCCACCTTTATGGAAGTCAGCCAAAAAGATTTATGTGTGTGCACGGCTCTGCCACTCATCAGTATTGGACAGGGAGGTGTGTGTCTGGCACATCTCTGTTTCTGGCTCCGCTCAGGGACAGAGATCAGCTAAGAGCCTACTACTTATATTAAGACAGAATGAATCTTTTTGAGCACTTTCCCTTGATGACGGTCAGATTTCCAGTTTCCGAATATAGTGCGTGGACTAGACTGAGTCAGAACTTCTTTCACCACAAATCAGGATACACAACGTTCTGCAGCCCACAGGAGGGCGGGGAATGCCAGGTTTCTGAATAGAATTCCAACACATAGCAATGAAGCGCAGATGACAAGCAAGCAAATTATTGTTGTAGTAAACTAAAGGGTGTCTTTCCTGTGGATTTGTTGGTTTAAGGCAAGGAAAAAGTCCTCCTGTGAACATCTAGAATTCATTCATCCTAGGACCAAAGTAAGATTAAATTCTACTAATAAGTTTTAATTGTGCTCTCAAAAGAATTTGCTGTCTTCACTATAAAGGTATCTCAGTTCATATCGTCTTTTGGAATCCAGGTAAAATATGATTTGATATCGCAGTCTTTTACATGATGACCATGTCTAAATTCCAGAGTAACTGAGTATTTTGTTGTATGCAATTTCCAGATGATAAACTGCACCTGTCCCATTCTAGGTTTTATCTTCTAAAACAGAGTTCAACATTGCCTTCCTTTCCATGTCAGTGAAAACATACAAGTAGTTCTTTAGCTACATTTTAAAAAAATGTGTTTATTGTAGTTGCTCAGATACTTTGGCAGTTTTGCTTTAATTAAGCCCTTGTCACTTGTTGCTCTGCAACATATAATTCCCGTTAAGTCATGACAAATTTAGTTTTCAGCAGCTCCAGGAGATGTTAATGTGAAGACATCAATATTCATGTGTCTTGACAGATCGTGAGGTTTAATAAATTGCTTCTATAAGACAATTTTTGTGGAATCAGGGGTGTTCCTCTGGTGGCACAAGGGAAGCCTGAAGCTGAGATATATAAAAGATCATTTGCTTTTTACTGCATCTAAAAATTAACAAATTATTTCTCCAGTAAGTAATGAGGTATTTGGTCTAGGATAAACATAAAAAAATTAATGTGTAAGACAATTAGGATTTAAGAAGCACTTAACTTTCATGCGGTTAAATGCTTAATTTGCATATAAAAAGTGTTGTTAGTGACCCAATTTGGTTCCCATTTCATTTTGGTCAAACCAGAAATTTAGCATGATTGTGTTTTGGCTTACAGAGAAATTCAACATGTAATGTTAGCAGAGTTTGGTAAGAAAACCTGGGTAGTCATGGAACAGTGTGTGCTGGAATGAGGAATCCTCAGAACTGGGACTAGGTCTGAAGAGCATCACATGTGTCTGTTTGAAATTTTATAAATAAACACAAAGATAGATGATGGCTATGTACCTAATAGGAAGGCTACCATGTGTATTTAAAACACTATTTTAGTGGATTTTACTTCTGTAAATATAAGGAAAATAAAAACAATGTGTAACCCCCCCCCTAGTGAACACTAACACTTATAATACTATTATTAGCGTATTGCTAATATAAACAAAAAAGGCCTTTAATATTCTAGTGGAAGTCTATGGAAGAAACACTGAACAGCCACTTAGGTCTTTTGAAGTTTCATTTCCTTTCTGCTTATCCTAGGAGAATGATTGCAGAGTGATCTTTTTTCCAAAAATTCTAAGGAGGAAATTAAAAATATGGCAGAAGGAAAGACAATATGTTTTCCTGGCGATTATTTCTCTTTGCCTTCATATCTTTCTCAGAAAAGGAATTTACTTACCTTTTCCATAACTGTTACTCCTAAAGATGTATTGTGCAAATATTTCTGTCCCCTGTAGTGTGCATGACTATTACATCTAAGCTGGATATTTTGTGATAGTTTGGGAAAAGAAAATGGAAAAAAATGTGCCTAGGATAATTTTGGTCCCATTAAGCAGTGGTGAGAGCTACTATTAGCAAGGGTTTATGATAGCGTTCAAGTCAGACAAGTTTAACCCTTTATTTTGATGCAGAAAGTGGTAACTCAGCTATGATCAGGGTTAGGGCTAGGAAAAAAATGGAAGAGCTTGGTTTATTACAGGATCTTTTGAATACTGAAGTTACAGAAAGGAATAGAGCTGATAAGGAATAATTCATTTTTTGTTTTCATACGCATATAGATTAGCTATGGTAAAGGCCAGCCATAACATTCAACAAAAGAATTGCTGAAGAACGCGATTTATTTCTGGGGTCCACATACTCTGGAAGCCTAGGTTGCAAACTGCTACCAGTCTGCATGAATGGATTAGCATTAGATTTTGGAAACCACAGAGCTGAAGAGATTTCCAAGGTAGAACAAAAAATGGGATTTTTTTGGTCATGCTTAGCTCTTATAATTGTGATAGCACAAGCCTTTTTTATCGCCTTCTAGCCATATGTAAATGTCAGGAAGTTAGCATCCTAAGAGCAGTCACCAGCGTCTTGCTGCTCCAAAGATGAAGATGTTTAAGAGTGACGCTGCTGTAAATACAGAAGTTCACAGCCAGATGATGTTAGGGGGGATTTGGCATCTCTCTGCCCATTAAAATATGGCGATGTTAGTTTGGATGAGAATCTGAATGCCAGGTTCTTGGCAAAAGGTTGGCATACTGCATGCCTCATCTTTTACTTTTACTTAGTGTCTTAGACCCCGAGCAAGCCTGAAGGGTGTTAGTGACAAGCAAGCTTTGGAACAGGGTCACTTTGGCGCACTACACAACAGCACGAGGGAAGAGAATTTTGGCCGGGGAAATAAAGGGAAATCCCTACTCTTATAATAAAAAAATGCCAAACAGATGGTAACCAATTGCATGGTGAGATGTCAAAACATGTTGAGCACCATATTGGGGCCTGTTTAGAGAAAATCATAGAGCTATTTATTTTATTAATTTAATAGTAAGGAATAAGCCCTTGTTTTGTACAATTGCAGGTTTGCAATGATCCTTCACGTGAAATGAGGTTATCCACAGGAGTAGCTGCCAAAATCGAGACGTGATATATAATTTGTCCATTATAAAGACAAAGAACTAGTCTACTGTGATTGCTCTTGATAAAAATATCAAAAGTATGAAGGAATCATCGCATTCACTCTGAAGACTTCAGATCACCACTTTAAAGAAAAACAAAATACATGTTCTTCTGAAAAGGTATTTATTTTTTTTTACCTCAGACATCAGAAACAGGTACTGAGGTGTTATCACTGAAACTGCAGCTTTTCTTTGTCTCCCCCGCTCCCTCCATCTGCCACTTCAGCTTCTTTTCTTAATGTTTGATAACAGTTCTTGTGCAGCTGTATTTTTATGCTATTTCATTTTGCTAGTAGATATTCTTGTTTATGTGAGCCTTTTACACCACAACAAAGAAGAAAAAACAGTAAGTGGTCTTTTACCACATGACTGCTTCTAGCAAAATATATATTTAAGGGCCTTCTTAAAGGGAAGTGATCTAACTTTTGAGCCCTCACCTAAATCATGAGGAAAACTGTATCCATCCCAAACAATGCTTTTAACAGCCAGCCTCACCCGGCTGGTCAAACTTGGGATATTGGGTGGGAGACCCACAGCTAGCGTTCATGTTGCAGAAGGGAAAGGGTAGCCTAATGTGGGTGAGATGAAACCTTTAAGGAGCCAACTCCTCATCCAGTCTGTGGATCAGCTGTTCTACACCATCCTGCAGAGAAGATAGAATCATTTGAACACAATACGGAAAGGACATGTCAGAAAGAGAACCCAGCTCTTCTGCTTCCCTCATTTTCTACATCTAAATTAATGTACAGATACGGTCATTTCCCAAGAGGCATTAGAAACAGCGTGGATATTTAACAGTAATTTTGCCAGTTAAAAGAGAGGAGGCTAACACCATTTGTGCAGAAGGTCGGCTGGAGAAAGGGAAAGGCAGAGGAGCCTAAAGTTCTCTCAGTTTGGATGGCAGACAGTAAGACTTGTCTAAAACCTAGGACAGAGCACCCTTAGATATGAGTAGGCTGCAAATATCAAGGCAGGATCTGATATTTTACTAAAGTGCGCTAGCATGAAAATCAATCAGTTTATGAAAAGAAAGCTCTTTATCGCACTTCTTTTGAAGAGCACATCTCGCTTGTGCAATGCAGTTGTGGATGAGACATAGACAATGACAGTGTCCTGAATGGAATCCAAACAGCAAATTGGCAGTGCAGGTGGTGGACAATAAATTAGATTTTAAAAACTCTTTCAGGTTTAATAACTTGAAGTGAACCCAGATATGTAAGTTTGAGACAAGAAATACAACAAAATTATGTCAGAGTTCCAGTGGTGGACTGGAAGAGGTGGAAGGAAGCACAAATCTGTAAAATGATTTGTATAAAGTCATAATACAAAAAATCCATCTGTGCATTATCTTATCAGCTAGATGCCAAGCTCTTATTAGCATAATTAAAATGATTGCTGGATAGCAAAACATCTTCTTTTGTGTCACTATGCAGCAACATGATTATTTCTTTTAAGGAACCCCATCACCTCGATCTGTTGCCAGCTCAAAGCCTGCCAAGACACTGTGTAACAAAGAACTGTACTTTGAAATAGCATCCTGTGTTTTTGCATAATCGTGATGTTTGCAGATAGCATCAACGCTTCACGCTGATGTTCTCCACTGACATCACTGTACCCATCCATCGTTAAAGCAAGGTCATGCTGCAATCCACTTAGCATTTTGATGGACGGCACATAGGCACTTTGGAGGGGATGCCGAGCTGGAACGTTTTCACCAACACTTCACTTTTAAGCTAATTACCCGATATATGAATAAGATGGTCACATACATCACCAAAAAAAAAAGAAAAGTGGGACATAAAGGTCAAATAAGCATTTCACAGAGCACAGTTTAAAGCTTCTCAAAACAGTTTTATTTCCCCTCTGGCTGTCCTACCTGGCAGTTAGCTGCTGCCAACTATGACGTCTAGCCTACGGTTGCGCCAGCTCTGGTCACAATTATTCAGAATGAGTTTTTTTTTTTTTTTTTTTTTTTGCCTTTGACGGTTTGTCAAAGGAGAAAAAAAAAAAGGTAAAATAAATGGTGAGGGGAACGAACCCCGTCGCTCGCTCCCTCAGGGCCCGGTGGGGCGGGGAGCCCGCGAGGGACCGAACGGTCCCTCGCGGGCTCCCCGCCCCACCGGGCCCTGAGGGAGCGAGCGGTTGCTGGGCCCGCAGCGGCGGCAACCGGCCCCCCTCAGCGACAAACATGGCGGTCAGCCCGCCGCCTTGACGGTTAAAACCGTTAACGGTCCTCCCGCGCGCCCGCCCCCGCCCCCCCGAGGAGGGGGAAGCCCTTCCTCTAGGGACGTGATGACGGCGCTTCCGCCAGGCCGGCCTCGGGATTGGCTGAGGAGGGGGGGCGCGTCATCGGAAGTGGTGGGGTGGGGGGACACGCCCTCGGCTCCGTTCAAACCCGGATGGCGGTAAAGGTGAGGAGAGCGGGGCGGGGGTTTGCGTGCGTTCAAAGTTGTTATTTTTAATAAATTTTGTCTCCAAGGAAATATAAACGTCGCTTAAATTGTACCCGTCTTCATCCTCCTTTTTCATTTAAAGTCGCCTATTAAATCACCTCTTCTTGAAAGTCGCGCTTCTCTTTATCAGGCGATCTTTTATACGACATAATCCGTAAAGATGTTGAAGTTTAAATGCGCCCGAAATCCGGTGGAGGCAGGACCGATGGAGCCCATCACCAGCCGAGTTTCTCGGCTAAATCTGCTTTTTCAGGTAAAGAGCGTCTGGCCCGGGATTAGCTGATCTCGGTTTTGTTTGTGTGTGTCCCCCCGCAGTGTATCAAAATACACTTTTGCATGCCTATGTGGACACTCAAAGCGTGCCTTTGTGGCCCTCTGAAGGAAGGGGTAAAAGAGGAGGATGACTTGTTGACATTCAAAGTGTGTATCTAGTCTGCAGAAAGTTCAGTGCATAGGAGCTGGTCTCATGTTTGTCTGTCAATGTTTGAGCCTGAGTGGATTTTCCCACATAAAGATGGAATATTGCATTCCATGTCCTGTTATCAACAATTTTTTCATGCGTGGTGTAGCTGAGGGTTTGTCATGAGATGCGTTTACCTAACTAGCTGCTACTTGATCATCTGAGGTTCAGCGCCTTCTCCTTCTAGACCTAATATCAATACTGATTGCTTAACCTATTTGTACCATGAAAAAATCCACATGGTACCATGTCAAGAAAAAAGCTGCTCAGATCGTAGTTGTCAGCAAGATGTAGATAGTTTCAAGAAAGCTGTGATTTCAACTTTAACAATCTTTAAAGGATCACTTTGTCTGAAAGTAAAATACCTGTAACAGCTATTACAGATACACATAGTGAGTTGATATATTTACCTCACACTTCTGTATCATTTGTCTAATTTCTGAAGTAGCGATTTTTAAATGGATAATATATAATCTGCTCTATACATATGTTATTGATTTGAGGCTTTTCATTGTTGTCTAAGACTCCATCTGCTGTTGCTTCTTTTTTTTTTCCAGGGGAAGCCACTCTTTGTGACTCAACAGCAGATGTCTCCTCTCTCCCGGGAAGGCATCCTTGATTCTTTATTCGTTCTTTTTGAAGAATGCAGGAACCCCGCTTTAATGAAAATTAAACATGTTGGCAACTTTGTCAAGAAGTGTAAGTTCGCTTAGACTCATTTTCAGATGTCATTATAAAAGACAGTTCTTAAGAATCTGAACGTTTAAATAATGCTTTAGTTGCTTTGATTCATTAAAAATTGTAACCTAGGATTTGAGCATCTGACTTTTTGTGGGCAGACTCAACATTGCAAAGGGGATCTTGGCAATCTTAGTAAGGCTTTATTCAGGTCCAAAAAGGTGAAATGCAAGTGGCTTTTGAAGTGCTGTGACTTGAATGTGCATCCTTCTTAGTCCGTACTATATTTGTAGTTGAGGAGGCACTTTCTTTAAAAGTGGCTGAGTAGTGCATACAGCAAAGCTCCAAGTACGCACAACAGAAGGATGTCAGAAGTTGAGAGCAGGACAGTGACTAGAGGTACAAGGAAAAAAAAATCTAGGAAGGAGCTTGTCTCTTTCAGCTTGAAGTAGTCTTTTGGATTCAATGTGTTACCTGAATTTTGCATGTGTAACTTGTAAATAGTAGTTCTGTGCTTCAGAAATTGAATTTGTGATGGAGTAAATATTTTACTGATAATGTGCTTGGATTCTTTTTGGGGAAAAGGAAGAAAAAAAAATCCATCAATTTTTCTATTAAAATATACTAGGAAGCCATTTGGTTAAAAGTAACTCATCATGCCCTCTATAATAGCTCCATCCAACGGTTTCTAGATATTATTAGCAGAGAGTAATTTTCTGCTAGTCTGAAGAATTTTTAGAACAATCTACAGTGAGCAATTGATTATCACAGTGCATGCTGGTTGAAATTAGTCAATGGAAAACTTGAACTGAATAACTGAAATAAATGTCTACGGTTATTTGTTAGCCAATAGACTAGTGCCTCCCACAGGCAGAGGAGAAAACCCTGCCACTTGACTCGTGGAACTCGGCTGGGTAAAGCCCTCATATTTAGAGAATACACTTTGTATTGGTAAAGGATGGTTGGAAAGAAATTAGAAACAAAAGAGGCTATCAGCCTATGATGTTATGAATGGGACAGAATTATGGTTGCTATGGGAACTGTCTTAACGTTTCCTGATTCTTTTGTATGTACCATATTTCAGTCTTAACTATGCATTAGTACAGTCTTTTTCTAGTACTTATGCATACTGTCTTTTTTTAAGAAGCACATTCTGGAATAATTTAACATTTCTTTAAAGTCTGGAACTAAATGTGGGGCTTTTTGTTTTGTTTTATTCCTCATTTTTGATGCTGTGTTTGTTATGAAATGCCAGTTGGCTAATGTAAAAATAAGTATTTTATTTTTATAGATGCAGAGACTATAGCTGAATTAAGGGAACTGCAACCCAGTGTGAAGGATTTTGAAGTAAAGAGTGTGGTTGGCTGTGGTCACTTTGCAGATGTAAAAGTAGTAAGAGAGAAAGTTACTGGTGATGTATATGCTATGAAGGTGACGAGCAAGGAGTCCTTGTTGGCGCAGGAGCACGTATGTATATTTTTCTGTTATGATAGTAGAACAATACATTATGATTTGTTGAACATTTCCTTTTGGTCACTACTATTAGAATTAAGTTAAAAGTGTATCTTGAGAAGGATCATCCTACATTTCAGTGAAGTAATATATTTGTGTGTAGTTTTGCTGTGTTTAAAAGCCATTGTCATAGACTACGAATCTATTGTGTGAGGTGCCGTCCAAAACGAAAAATGGCCCTTGTCTTAAAGGGTTTACCATCTAATTGTAAGACAAGAAAAAACAAATGAAGAAAATACTGTATCAGTATTGATCAGCTTGATGATGGCTTGAATTTTCAGACAATCTATTCATTAAGGTTTTTTTATTTTAAAGAGCGACATAGAATGTCAAGAGTGGGTGTGAAGGCAAACTGTGGCGACTGGATTTTTATGGAGAGCCTCTCACTAGCTTGAGAAATGTGTTACTTGGAAACTTAAAAAAAGGGATAATGAAGGTTGCTATCATAGTTTGGTGAGAAACAGAAGTTAATCTTTCACTGACATGGGATGACAAGGAGGACAGAGATACTCCATGAAAGACCTTGTGAATTCATACAGCAATATCTGCATCAGTTGTTCCCAATATATGGTGCTGTTATGTTGCTCCTGAGATTCCTTAGCATTGTTTGTGGCTATCAGAAATGAAGATAAACTAAAATTACTCTTGCTATGGCATAGGTTGACAGGAGAGCAAAGTGTGATACTACCTTCAATATGACACTTGCTCAGCCTTGTTGAGCATGGGTCAGTGAATGTAGGGAATGTTGATCTAAATGAACTTGCAGTATCTCTGTGATACAATTAATTTCTTGTTGTCTGGCTGCACATCTGAATAATTAAATAGTTGCTAGAGGATGATTTCAAGAAAGTCTTTATTTTAATACCTTACAATGAATTTATTACTGAATTAGCTGTGAGATGCTACCCCATAGTTGCTCTAGCCTCTTTTCTGTTTGTCTGATTCTTTTGAGATTATTTTTATTTTATTAGGGTCAGTCCAGATGAGCTCAACCAAGATTGCATTCCAGACTGGTAGATGCTTCACTGGTTTGAAAGGGAAGCTGGCCTTTGTTGCAGAGACCATTCAGTTGAAAGCAAGCTAGACAACAGAAGGTTTGGGGGGGAACGGAAAACACAAAGGAGTAAAATTACTTTTTTAAAGGTGCACATCACAAGGAAATAGCATTTAATATTTTCTGGGTAACTTTTTTTGATGTGTGCCTTTGGCACAGACTCAAATCTTTCTGAAACTAGGGGATTCTAATGTATTCTAACTCATTTTCGTCGTGACATAACTGAACACTTCCTTTTTTTGTAGGTGTCATTTTTTGAGGAAGAACGCAATATATTATCTCAGAGCACCAGTCCGTGGATTCCACAGTTACAATATGCATTTCAAGACAAGAAAAATCTCTACTTGGTAATGCCTACTCTTTGTTTCTTTTCTCCTCTATTAAACGCTATTGCCATTGGTATGCTGAAGAACAATGTGGTGGTTGAAGTGTGCTCATCTTCTGTAAATTTTCCTGCATTACATGCTGCTGTTTGATATGTGTCCAGTGTAATATGGAGGAATTGAATGGAATATCTTTTGTATGTATGAACTATATCTGTTCCTGTAAAATTTTATGTAGGTTATGGAGTATCAGCCTGGAGGGGACTTACTGTCACTCTTAAACCGATATGATGACCAACTAGATGAGAGTATGGTCCAGTTTTATCTTGCAGAGTTGATTTTAGCCATTCACAGTGTCCATCAGATGGGTTATGTACACCGGTAGGTAAACATTGCTTTGCATTGCACATAATAGTTGATCACTATCATTCCAGAAAAAGTCTTCTGAAATGATGTATTCTTGTTGTGTTGTTTTTTTTTTTTAATATTCTGTCCTCTTTCAGGATAGCATTTCACATGCTGTATCAGAAGAGAAAATTAGAAAATTAATCAGACTCCAACTATAATTATAGCTAAAGGCATTAACTTTGATGTAAAGTTCAAACTAATATCAAGAAAGGATTGTTATATATATTTTCTGGAGGCTTAGTAAAAAGAAGCCTTAATGTTGCACTATAAAAAATGAAAATCTTTTCCGGAGATTGTTGCTTTTAGTACCAAGTAATATGGGAAATTAGTGTAACTGTAAAAACCTGTTGTGCGCTGATTGGTGAACAGCGCAGTATAGGATGTTGGACCAGTTAAATATCAGAGTTTTCTGAGGATCGTATCAAGGCTTGAAGGCTGTTTCTATATGCATTTTCAAATCATATTGGTGTTTAAGAAATTTATTCCATTCTGAGGCTTCGGAAATGTTATGAAATATTTTATGTTCCAAGAAACAGTAGTGACTGCACTTAGTGCATAGGCTGTGGCTTTCTAATGCAGGATAGCTGCCTGGATTTGAAAGATGTACAGAATAATAAGCTGCAAGGAAATTTGGGAAGAAAGCTACGTAATACTTCACTGTAACTCAGTTACCCTGTAGTCAAGGTGCAAAACGACCTTCTCTTTCCATCTTCTGTCAATAATTATTAACTTTCCGTGGAAATAAAGGGAACTTTACTACTTTCCTATTTGCTTGGAAACAGAACAACAGTTGGAAATAAGACTCCCACTTGTTAAGGTTTTATGCAACTGAGCACAGTCGAGTGTAGGTGAATAAGGATATCCTGTTATTGAGATGTGACAGTGGGGAACAGTATGGAAAGGTACTGATTGCTTTCTTCTTGCTTACAGAGATATCAAACCAGAGAATGTTCTTATTGACAGAACAGGACACATTAAACTGGTGGACTTTGGGTCAGCTGCCAAAATGACAGTAAACAAAACGGTAATAACATGGATTTAAACTTTGCCTTTGGCTTGTTTGGATAGGCCACTCAAAAAGGGAAAGCTAACTTTATATCTGTTCCTTGATTACACCTTGTTCTTCTGCCTTACTTGTCCAATATATAATCTATTCACAGTGATATTTTTCCATTTATGAATGGCTTTTCAAACATGAGCTTGAGTATCTTTTGCAGCTCTCAGGAGATATATATTTGCTTATTAAAATTTTTATAGGCAAGTAAGGTAAAGGCAAGTCTACTTTCTCATGGTGCTACATTTCAATACAAAATCATACTTAGAATCATAGAATCAGAATGTGTTGGGTTGGAAGGGACCTTTAAAGGCCGTCTGGTCCAACCCCCCTGCAGTCAGCAGGGACATCTTCCACTAGATCAGGTTACTCAGAGCCTCATCCAGCCTGGCCTTGAATGTCTCCAGGGAGGGGGCCTCCACCACCTCTCTGGGCAACCTGGGCCAGTGTCTCACCACCCTCATTGTAAAGAACTTCTTCCTAATGTCTCATCTAAACCTGCCCTGCTCTAGTTTAAAACCATTGCCCCTTGTCCTGTCGCTACATGCCCTTGCAAACAGCCCCTCCCCAGCTTTCTTATAGGCCCCCTTCGGGTACTGGAAGGGGCTATAAGGTCTCCTGGAGCCTTCTCCAGGCTGAGAAATACTTGTAGAGATTCTTACAACTGTTCAATGGTGTGTTTAAAGACGGAAGTGGATTTATAATTGTTCATAATTGGACTGAAAATTGTGTTTGTTTTAAGTAAAGTTTTGAAGACCAGGGAGCTCTTGATTGAAATGAGTCACATTCCAATGTTCCAGGCTTTACTTGCCAGAAAGCACTATATTCAAAGCTGTGAATTGGTTGAGGTTTTTTGATAAGTTGCTTGTAAATTTAGGTAACTGCATACAATTTCAAGTGATAATTTGAAATTAAAATACATCTAAGCGAGAATATGAAGTTCTATACCACAATCCTGCCTTGTTTTACAATTTTTTTTGGTAGCATTTTCTTAGTGTCGTGACTCTTAATATTTTGTTTTCCCTGTTCTTCCCTTTTCAGTGCTTCTCTGCATTGGATTTTTCTTTTAAATTTTTTCTTCACATTATCTTTTCAGCATCTTCAGGTTTATGTGTTAGTCTGCCTGCTGTTTTGTTTCATTCTTTATGCTACTCAGTGCAAATGTGATTGCAGTTTTTGCTCCTGAATTACCTTTTCTAAGCACTTCAGAAATTCAAACGCTAGTACTTTGCTGATCATGAACACAAGGTAAAAAGGTAGGGATGACACAGAATGGAATGAGGGCAGGGAATATTTATGTCTGAATTTGACTGGTTTTGAAATTTCAGCTATGATGTCCCTGTTAATACTAGTTGAAGCAGTAGCCCTGGAGTGTGCATACTGCTTAAAACATCAGTGTTTAGTAATCCTATGCTTTTTAGAATGCTGCTTTTCTACTTCAGCTGTTTGTACTTTCTAGTAACAGTTAGCTCTGATAATTTGACTTTTTATACCAAAGAGCTTGCTTTCTGTTTGATTATCAGCAGTTTCCTTAGCCTTGCACTTTTGTGCTTAACAGCTTTGCTTAAAATTGCTTCCTTAAAATTAATTTGGAGGGCTGAAAATTGTGTCTCATTTAAAAAACAAAAAGAAAAAAGAAAAAAGATTTGGTTTATTACCAAGATCACAGTGAACAGAAAGTGCTGTAATTTCACTTGGTATATCTTTGCTTCTAGGTAAATGCCAAGCTACCTGTCGGCACACCAGACTACATGGCACCAGAAATGTTAACAGGGTTGAATGGGGATGGCAAAGCTTCCTATGGTCCGGAATGTGACTGGTGGTCCCTAGGAATCGTTGCGTATGAAATGATTTATGGAAGATCTCCGTTTGCTGAAGGGACTTCAGCAAAAACTTTCAATAACATCATGAACTTCCAGGTAGAGAGAACTCCTTCCATGTTCTTGAGTAAAAACTTGCTGTAACTAAAGATTGTTTTTACAGTTGAAAAAAAGAAGCTTATGAGTGTCTCTTGCTTTGTTATGTTCGGAAAATATTTAGAATATATACTTTATATTGTTTTTATATGTCTCTGTATTGTAGATATCGAGTTATTTTTTTGTAATGGGTGTCTAAAAATAATCTTCTGCAATGCATGAATTAAAAAAGATTTAGCTATCCATCTTCGGCAACTATAGTTGCAGCATTTCCAAAATAATCTAGAAAATGGATTGAAAGGATGAATTATGGATTGATAAAGTTTCTGAATCTTACTGAGTGTTTCTGGGTAGTAAAAACAAGGGCTAGCTATGAAGAGCTGCAGAAAGACTTGATATTTGAGGATACTGAGTGTCTGCATGATTAAAATGTCATGTGAAACTTAGTGTAAATAAATTTAAACCAATGCGTAGGAAGGGAAGAGTATCCCAACTTTACCCAGTGGTGGGCTCAAGAACAGTATCTTGATGTTATAATCTATGCAAATGTTAGTTTAGTTCTTAGTAACGTCCAAAAAGCAGCACATAGAATTGTAGGAGCCAGTAGGAAAGAAAAAGAAAAAAAAATAAATCATGTGTAGCTGGAAGCGACCAAAGAGTGGTTGCCTATTTTCTCTTCTAAGATGGGAATTAGGGGCATCAAATGAAAGTAGCCAGCAGTAACTACATTACAAACAAATAAGGACGCTCTATATAGCACATTCTCATGCTGGGGAGCTCTTTGCCACAAATTTGCAGCTGCTGAATGTTTATATGGGTTTAAGAAGTACCTAGAAAAATTCACAGAAGAAGAATCCATTGAGATCTGGCAAATACAAAGACATCATCCCTGGTTCAGAAAATCCTAAGCCAAAATCCTTGGAAGTTTGGGAGAATTTTCTGGGGAAGTTTTTTGTTTTACTCTTCCATTTGTGTATGCCATTGGCTGTTGTTCAGCATAAGATGGTGATCTGGGTCTGCCATTTATCTGATTGGGTATGGTTGTTCCTATGTTCTTATCTTGACTGTAGTAAATGCATCTAAAAGCCTATTTGGAAAAAATACACAATACTGTTATTTGTATGCTATAAATATTTATCCTTTGTGCCTGACACATCTCAGAATAATGAAACTGAACCTTACTGTTCTGGGATTGTTTCTCTACTGAGCAGAAATCCTTTTCTTTCTACTGCAGAGATTTCTGAAGTTCCCAGAGGACGTGAAAGTTAGTAGTGAATTTCTTGATCTGATCCAGAGCCTGCTTTGTGGGCAGAAGGAAAGGCTGGGTTATGAGGGACTCTGCTGCCATCCATTTTTTTCTAAAATTGACTGGAATAATATCCGTAACTGTAAGTAGAATAACAATGCATTTATAAACAGTTCCTGTTTCTTTGGGTAACATGAAAGTTTGTGTACAATGTGAGCATTTAATTGTGTTTGGTCTGAATAATTATTCATAATGAAACAGGATTGTGTCGTGGAGCAGACGTTTTTAACAAAACAATTCATTTTGGTTTCGGGTAGGATATGTTAAGATCTCGCAGGTGAAAATTGTGGGGTAAGATGAAGTTTAATACAATTCTATATGAATTTCTGATGCAATTGCCATATTACTGCGGGCACTAGACTGGAAAATCAAAATGGCCCTGTCCATGCCTTTCCTCAGATTAAAATGCATCGGTATGTTCTTGCTTGTGATACAGCTTCATTTAAGTTTGTTTGGATTTTTTCAGCTCCTGTAGGTGATAAAATATCAGCAGTCATAGGGGCATTGGAGTTCTTCCTCAAAGTTAATATGGCTAATATATGGTTAATTTTTTTGTCAAAAATCTGTTCATTCCACTAGGAATGGAATAAAATCAGTGAAACAGATAATTTCCTATACGGAAAATTGTTTATAATACTATGGAAGCCATGGAATTTAGTACTGAGGCACCAGCTCCGTGGCAAAAGCAAATATTTCACAGATCATCAATGATCTGTGTTTGAGTGCCTGACTTGTGTTGGATAGTATTTTAAATTATTTGGACTGTAAGATTATCTGGGCAAGGAACATGTCTGCCTTATATTCTTTATCAAATATGCTGTAAGAGCAATGATTGTGCTCCATTTTCCATGATAAATTGCTAAGCCAGTGCTGCTACTTTTGATGACTATCTCAGCACTTCAGCTGTCAGCTCCACAGAATGTTTACTCACATTTCTGTTGATTCATTAATTTTGAACTTGTGGAGCTGCTGTTGTGTTAAATTCCTTTGTTTCTGCCCTTTGAGAGCCATTGAGCCTTGAGTCTTTTTCATCATTTTAGCATATATTTGCCAGACTTCAGCTCACTCTGCCTTCTTTCCTTAGAACCCTGCGTAAGCCACCAGTTTCTGTTTCTGAAATTTTTGTATTGCGTTTGTATCGTATTATCTCAGATCTGGAAAAAAATGGCATGTAAGCATATGTTCTGGTGTTTCCTTGGCAATCGTCTGTCCAGTATTCACACAACTGCACAAGTTAATTGAGTGTTTTGCCATTTCATGTGACAATGGTGATACTGATGGACAAGCTGGTAGGCAGCCCTGATGTTGTTATAATGTTGAAATAATCATTTGGGATTTTAAAAATCCCATTTTTGTCTGCAGCTGGCCAGTGGATTGCATCATTCCTTGTAATATCTGGACTTACCTCCTGTGAAGATTCATGCAGTTTTGACCCCTGACTTCATTGGTATTTCTCATACTTCATAAAACCCCACTGTAACTAGCACAAAACACAGCAGTCGTCTTGCTTTTGGTAGCAGATTCAATGTATCGCCTATTGCTTTGCTCTCTGCAGTGGTTCTCCATTTGCTGGTTCATTCCGGGCAGTATCTCTGTCATTCTGTTCAAAACCCTTGTCGGGTTTGGCCCAGGATACGTAGAAGCTAAAGGTTTCTTTCTTATCTTGACCTCTGCTGATAGTGGTGTTTAACTGGAGCAATGTCAGCCTGAGAAAATGAGGAAACTAGTGAGTGCTGGAAGAGGTCACAGGATTTAGACTAAAGAATCTCACTCCCTCAAGTTAATCTGGTCAAAGATTTTGGAGGTATGGAATGGTGGACTCGATCTTAAAGGTCCTTTCCAACCTAAATGATTCTATGATGCTTTGATTGTTAAATCCTGTGTCAGCGCAGTCAGACTTTTCTCCAGGCTATAAAAGCAATGATGTTATTTCTATTTCAGACTGAGAAAGGTAGGGAAAAAATTGGTACCCTTGCCTTGCAGGTATTTAAATTATCATGCTGGGAACTCCAGGATAACCATTCTTAATGCAGTGATTTTGGCTAAGAATATGTCATTAAGGATTTTTTCAGTGTTATGTTTTGTTGTTATGGTAACCTATGAAACACTTGACTTTTCAGTAAACCCCTTCCCAAAAGTTAGTCACCTCTAAAAAAGCTCCCAACTTCCTTGGGTTTAAGTAGCATGTGACTGTAGAAGCAGCCCTTAAGTTACAGAAACAGAATCCAACCAGTAAACCTGAGGTCAGGTCTCAACTGGTAATTTTCCCCTTCTTTGGAGTATTATACTAAAACATATTTGTAGATTTTGCTGTCTGTATTTGTTGACTTCTGCTCTTGAATGACTTCTGAACCTTCTAAAAAAACCCAGCCCCAAACCAGATACCATCCCACTGCCCCAAACAAAAGAAAACAAACCAAAACTTTGGAAAGATTGTGTCGATTTATTTGACAGAATTTTCTGAAAATATTTTGGAATTTGTTCACCTAGAATAAACATATTTCTATGTGTGTTTCAGCTAAATGATCAGGATTTTAACTGTAAAGTTGATAACAGAACTATTTGAGTACTTGATAAGTATCTAAAATCAGAGGTAGAGAATGGAGGATGACATACTTGAGTTATCGGCAGCAAGGTTGCACTCTATATAATTTGGGGATTTTGTTAATCACTTTTTCTTACCTGAAACCCATAAATTACATTGGCTATTTACTTTAGAACCAAAAATCTGCCTGCTGAAGGCTAGCTGAGATGGTCGGAAGACTTTTATTGTCATCTAAGCAATATATCTGTATAGCATAAAGCATCTTTAATTTTAAGAATTATTTTGTAACTGCAGTTCAAGAGGTCTTGAAAAAGGAATGGCATATTTGGACTTGCATGAGGAAACTATATATATGAGAAGAAAAGAATTAATGTCTTGTGCAAACAGAAGAACTTAAGAAAGCGTTGAAGACTGATTTTTTTTTTTTTTTTTGAGACTGTCTTCTGCTATTAAACAGCCAGGAGCCCCAATCCCATTCTTCATAAGTTCAAGACTCTTTCTTATCCTTATGAACCCGAAGTTGTCATTCAGTATGTTAACTATAGTTAAACACTGTGATATTTCATTTAAATACTTGCCTTCAGAAAAATTTGTTGACTTGTTTCTCTAACTAAAGATCACTTTCATGTCAGCTTGAGGATCACTTTTATTAACAGAAATGTATGTGTTGGATCATTGCCTTGACAGAACAGAAAAGATGTTAAGATCGTGTTGTATAGATTGGTTAGAACTAGTATAATGCCTTTATTTAAAGTGGTCTTAGATAAAACATCCTTAAATTACCTCATTTGGACTTTCTGTTTTCTATTTTTCTTCCATAGCACTTTACTCAAATAGGCCTGTTAAAGCCTGAGGAAGAGTAATGCCTAACCTACTTAAAAAGGCTGCGTGGATGCTTTTCCTCAGAAAGTGTATATATAGATCACCTTGTAGATCAAGAACAGACACATTTTTATTCTTAAGAAATGTTCTGTATTTCCTTTAAATTTCCTATTTCAGTTAAGTCTTTCACTGTCCCAGGGGAAATGCAGTATCTCTTTTCTGAATTTGCATGAAAATATTTTGAAAGGATGAAAAGACCCGATTAAGGCAATGTTCCTTGAACTAATCATAAATACGCATACTAGTGCAGATTTTTTTTTTTTAAAAGCTTCTTTCCATAAGAGACATTTTACCTAATCTTAATGATGAACTGGTTAAAGTACTGCAGTGTATGTGTGGTGGGTTTGGTTTTTGGTTTTTTTTTCTTTTTTTTTAAACTTAGCAACCTACAACACCCCCTTTTCCTCTGAAAGTCATTCTTTGGAACAGATGGAAGAGGGTTACATCCTTCCACAAGTGGGGAGGTATCTAGGCAAGCAATTGGCTTTTTTAAAACATGCCGTTCTCTACAAGATACTTTAAATGGTAAACAGAACATGTACGTTCGTTTGTAACATATCGGAGGCCAAAAAAGAGGTCTTTATACCCAACCGGTTTGTACGAGTAGAAGCATCGGGTTTACTGTCTTTTTGAGTAATAGTTTTGCCTCCCCTTTGGGTGAGCCTGAAAAAAGTGCAAATTTTTCACCTTGTCAGATGCGATGGCATGGTTTGAACATTTAGTTCTCAGAGGCTTAGCTTGACCTCTACTAAAGGATTCTTCCATTTAAAGAAGCAACCGATAAGCACATCAATGTATTTGCATTCACCAGTCTTCATCTTGTTCTGAAAATACTATAGTTGTGTGACAGGCCTCTGATTTTAAACAAGAAATAATAATTTAACTAGAGATTATGTCACTATGTGGCCCTCATTTGAGAACAAAATCGCTCATCAGTTTTAGCTTGTTTTTACGAGACTACTCCGTTTATTCTGTAGATATTTTGGACATCAGACAAAGGACTCCTTAGTCTTAGCAGTAAGGGACTATGAAGAAGCTACCAAATAATTAACAAAATCAGACAGAGTTGTTCTAGCCTTTTTTTTTTTTTCTTAAAGATATTCCCTCATACTCCTAAGTGAGCTTTTCTCCAGTCTTCTGCAACTTCTGAAGAAGTTCTGCTTCTCATTTTCAGTCACGGTTGACAGTTCAGAACTACTTAACATCTAGAGGTGTTTCTGTTGAATGACTGTTCTAAGTTTTCTATGTAGTTGCTACTATTTCTTGATACAAATGTTGTAACAAGGTTATACCGCAAAGTTGCAGGGTTTTTGGACTGTTAGTCATTAATTTTTAGTGAAAGCAAAATACAGGGCAAATGATTTTTTTCATTCTTTATTTAATCTAGTGTTCACAATTTCTCTTCTGCGTTCACATCTTTTATTAAACAGTAGAGGAAACCGTAGTGTAAAACACTGTGCTCTTTAAACTAGTTTTCCACCAGCCCCAAAGGTTTGCTTGGTCTCTCATTCAGTTTTACCTTTTTGTATCCATTGTTCCCCTATTGAGTCCTTTTCATCTTTTTATGTGCGTGCTGATCTTAGGCATATTTAAATTCTGTTTTCTTTTAAGCATGTGGTTTGACTAGGAATTGTTATTGTTGGTAAGAAGAAAGAGTTTCTTTTTAATTGCAAGGGCTTGAAGATGACTCTTAAAATCTTCTTAGCTAATTTCTGGTGAGGAGTAAGGCACTAGATCTCTTCCTAAGCTGAAGCTATCTGTCAGACTCTGAGGTGTATATAATGGGGTTGTTATTTCATTATAAAAAGGCAGCTATGTTGGTTTTTGCTACCTCTTTAAGAAAGATTCTAGACTTCCACAGACGAAGTGAATAGTTTGCTGTTTTCTCTGTTACTTCACCTCATAGACTGTATCTGCCTTCAAAGACAATGTTAAAAACCCCGCAGCCACCCCTTCCTGTAAGAGGACGGGCAAAGTTCTTTCAGCAGAGGTCCTAAATGAAAAAATGTTAATTCCTGAACTTCTCTTCCTCTGCTATGAATTAACTGTAACTTCAGGCTTATATTTGCATTACAGATGATATACTTACAAACTGTTTTCTGTTGCTTCTCTGGTTTTAATCATTAAAAGCATAAGAAAGAGTAGCTGGACATTATCCTGACATTAAGAATTTTTAAAATAATACATCTCTGAATCAACAATCTGTATTCCAAAATTATGTTTACAGTACATAAATGTCAGCATTACATTGGATCTAAATTTATATTATAACCAATAAAATAACAGAAATTAATAAATGCATGATATTGACAGAAAATTTAAATGTTCTGGAGCCAGTAAGTAAAACTGCTTACTACAGAACCTTTTTAATTTGTGTATTTTCCCCATTTATCTCATTCTAATGTACTTGGAACTCCTGTACGTGAGCAGCATCCTAGCTGCTTCATGGAATTTCTCCTCACTGCCCTGCTGGGGACCAGCGTCAGAACGGCTCCTTGGGGAGCTGCTAACAAAGCCTGCATGGGTAGTTGGAATTTCACGGTGTATATAGGCAGATTTTTTTATATTGGGGGTGGGGTGGGGAGGGGGGACGACGCTATTAATGCTGGTCCGGTGGGTAGTTTAAGCGTACGTTTTCCTAGAGAATGAAGAGTTAAAAAGCGGGCTGTGAAAGGCTTTGGCAACCTAGAGGGAGCTAGCAAGCTCCAGCCGTGACTCATTCTGCCTGTGTCAGTCAGATAAGCATCAGCATCTGTCACGAATACAGGCAGGTAGGGTTAAACTCTGAGCATGCAGGGAGCCAGGAGCAGGGAGCCTGCACTGCAGGGGTTGGGATGTTTGTTCCCGGTTCTTCAGTTCTCATCAGCCCTTCAGCTACAGGAGATCTATACTGGATCCATGGTAACGGTTTTAGCACACTACACTTCCATCGGCTTGTGACAATGGGCTATGTTCTAGTTGCTGACTGAAGAGCCGTCTCCTTTATAGAGCAAAAAAGAGATTAGTAGTTTTGCAGTGAGTGAAGACCTGAGTAATGAAATAAATAAATAAATAAAACTCTTAAAAACCAGGATTTAATGAGGTAGGAATGGCACAGCAGGCTTTTGCATTCATTCCTTTCGCACACGTAGCCAAGCCAGCAGGTAGCTCGGGTGCTGCACATCATTGAGAAGAACTTGTTCTTTTGTTCTCTTGGTTAATTAAACTGAAGCAAACACGAGAGAATCAGCCGAAATTAAACAACTGCTTAACAAGTTAAGTGGTACCAATTTAGAAATTATAGTAAGAAATACATTGTAATTCCTGCTATTTATACCTCTCTTCAGAGCTGATTGTATCAGAGCCAGACTGCAGTGGTGTCCCAACAAGAGTTTCAGATCTTTAGCAAGCTCTTTTAGAGAAATAAAATCTTTCTGATATTTCTTCCCTTCCTAAAGACCAATTAGCCTTCTAGTAGCTATAGTTTATTAGAATCTTCCAGGAGAAAGACCGGTTTGCGGTTGACTAGAAGCCCATGCAGGGAAGATTCTTCGTAGCATTCAAGGGTAGATATATCCCTTAGCTGACTAGCAAAGGATCAGGCTACATTCTCATGTAGTGTCACTAATTGGATAGGTTGGAGACATTTTCTTTTTCCAGATCAAACCGAACTGAATTACTTTTAGCTATATTACAGTAATAATTTTCTTAGCCTGGTGCTTTGATTTGATTCAATGTATAAGTTTGAAAAAAAAAAAACCCTAACCTGAAAAAAAACACACACCAAAACCAACAATCCCAAATCCCCAACCTAAAAGCCAGGTTAGTCAGTGAGGGAGACGTTCTGCCTGCAGAGTGGTAGCCATGTTGGTAGCTTAAGGGTTAATCTCTTGTTGCTGTAATACGATTTGAGAGCAGCAGCTCAGTCTGCTTGTGTTAGCAAGATTAAAAGCAGGAGCTGCAGTGCCATTGCAAGCACTGAATGAGTGAGACTGTTGCAGAGTGAACTGTAGCTGAATTTTGTCTTTTCTTCTTGCTTTTTTCACCAGCTCCTCCCCCCTTCGTTCCTACTCTCAAGTCTGATGATGACACCTCAAATTTTGATGAACCAGAGAAGAATTCGCGGGTTTTACCTTCTACGTGCCAGTTGAACCCAGCAGGCTTCTCCGGCGAAGATTTGCCATTTGTGGGGTTTTCATTCATCAAGGCATTAGGGATCCTCAGATCAGAGTAAGTAGGAATTATTGCTTAGGTGGATAGGACCATTGGAAAAATGCAAAGGTTTGTTACAGTGAGGATGGTGTGTGGGGAAAAGCTGTTTTAACTGGCCTGTACTTTGCTTTAGGGAAGCTGCCAGATTCTGGCTTTATCTGTTGCTGCTGTGGCTTGTGCATGTCCTACCGTTCTGTGATTATTTCTGGGATGAGGGGGAGGAAAGGGAATGAAATGACCTTTTCTAAAACAGTTATTGTTAAAATTGTTGTTCAGATACTTTGAATTAGTTGTTAGTGTTAACCAGAGAGCAGTAGGTGATTGCATTTCTGGTATTGCAGATCCCTGATTGAAGGATAATACTAAGGAGTTCAGAGATGGAAAAAGAGGGGGGGTGTTATTTTATTGGGTCAGAGAGTGGGCACCAAGTGCTGGGGATGTGTAAGGCTGAATCGATGATCCACAGAAATGGAGCTCCACTAATCTGGGAATGTGCAGTGATGGGTCAGTGAACAAGAGAAGGAGCTTCAGGACGGCTGACTGTGTGCTGTTGGGTCAAGTTAAATATGAAGACTGGACATTGCTGTGTTGTGTGTTAAGAAGCTGGAGATTCAGATGAAGTATGCAGGGTATGTGTTTGTGGAGGGAGGTAAAAATCTAGAAAAAATGGTTTTCAATTGAAAGAAAGAAAGAGAATGGAGTCGGTGAAAAAGCAGCATATAAATAGTATGGTATAAACCATTTGGTGTGGTGGGTGGTTAGTTTCTCAATAGCTCTGTCATCAGAAAGTATTAGTGCAGTACGTTAAGTTGAGAAGTCCTTACCTCAGTATCATGAGGCCTCTCAGGAATGCAATGGCTTTAGCTGGGTTACTGACTCAATGCACTAAGGCGCTGTGTTTTCATGTCAACCATCGTTCGTTGCTGCTAGTGAGTTCCCTTAAGGGACTTCGTTGTCAATCTGTCTAATTGTTTTCTTTTTTTTTTTTTTTTTGTCATATTGGTTGTGATAATTGCTCTGCGGTAAGCGTGTAACCAAATCTGGTGATTCTCTTGACATCTTTGATCTTGCCCACACCGTAAATCAAGGTTATGTGATGGTTGTGCCAGTAATAAAAAGGGAATCTTTGATTGTCCCTCCTCAGCTGAGTTGCTTTTATGACAAAAGAGGAAGGAAGGGAGAGGACATAGCAACCAAAAAAGTATTATTTTGGTGAAATGATCTAATATTATTAGCAGAATTAGAAAAATGGAATGTTATATCTGTAGATACCTGGGGTTAAAATCTATCTTGATTTAGAAGTGAAATAACTTACGGTGTTATCTTTTCTGCCTGGGGAACTGCAATCTGTCTGTCAAGGCTACATGATCATTCATGTAACAGTCAGAAGAGGCTCAACAGTGACCATAGGTGGATGGTAAAAATGTAAATGTAATTGGGGCCCAGGACTGGAACTGAAGAGGAGCGTGAGGTAAAGTCTCAGGAGCAGTGGTGTAACTGTGCAGGAGGTTGAAGGCTGAAAAGTAACATTCATATAGCAGATGGATTGATATGCTTTCTTTGTGGAGGTAGTTATTGAAGTTATATTTGAATTTTGGTAATAGGTGAGAAGGGATACGGCAAATAGAGGTTAATGTGCTCTGGAGAAATTTTGAATGAAGTAAAATTTCTGCTTGATGTGGCCTGTTTCATCCTGAGCTGGAACAGAAAGACATTATGTACTTACATTAAAATTATTTGGGGGAAAATTAAGTAGATCTTAGTGGTTTCCTTTTTTGAATGAGAACTCGATAAATGCACTTCGATATTTTTAGCAGTAAATACTTGCATTTTGTTCTAAGAAGGGGATTTAAATATCGCAAAGAGTGCGGAGACTTGAAAATATCTGTATTTAAATAATGCAGTGACTAGTTTATTCTCAATATCGCTGCAACACTGGGTCATAAAGATAACTTCTTACGTATGAAATACTGTGTGGCGCATGTTTTAACTTGAGGAAATAAAGTACTGTTTCGGTCCACAGTAGCTTGAATATCAAATTCTAGATGGAGAAGAGAACAGTAAATGGGGGGGTAGGCTTATCTGTTGTGAATCTTGGGATGTCTCCTCTGGAACGTCCTAGATACTCAAGTTTATCAGTCCAGAATTTTTCTTCTTAAAATCTTTCCTCCGAAAGTCTAACCCTTACGGTTGCTAAGTGATGCAGATCTGTTTTCCTGTGTCTGCAGCATGAGAGCTCTAATGCCTCTAGTGCTGCTCACAGTTAGGCCAGGCAACTGCAGAGTGCCATTAACATAGTCCTTGAAACTTTCATTGCTTTTTAATTTGAGGGCTTCAAGCTCTGAAATTAGGGTTATACTCTTGCCCTTGTTCAGTGGTCAGTAAGAAGCCATAGCTGAGCTAGGAATTTCAAATTCTTTGGAGAAAGAACAGTTCAAAAAATTGCACAGAAGAAGGATAAAAGAAGTTCTCTTTTCCATTCTTCTCTTTCTCCCAACCACTTAGGTTTAGAAGGATTCACCTAAGTCACTTAGACCTGTTGCCAGAAATTATATAGCCGGTGTGTTGTTTAGAAGGGTCCACTGAATGAAAATGTTCTGTATGTTGCCCCATATCATGGGAAGTTTTGGGAAGCATTTGTGACCCTGTAACACATGTGAGATCTAACAAAAGAGGGAAAGGCATGACAATGATGTGTTGTAGGAAGCAATCAGGAGAAATCAAGGGCATTGCTTATGTCATAGGTTTGTTAAGTAAATCTCCTATATGATTCTAAGAACTGGGATCAGGCTGCAGGGAAGGACCAGCTAACTCCTTCTCCCATCATGGCCTCTGAATCCTTGATTTGGGGGAGAAATGCCTGTCTGACTGCAAATCTGGCCGCAGGTTTGGCTGCGAGCGTGTGACTGTGACAAGATAACAGGCGACTGAGAGTTTAATTCCATTAAAAGCCAGCCCCACCTTGCTTCCTGTCCCTAACTGTGGCTGATCTCCAGTGCTTAGAACAAATGAGAAAAACCCTTAGATGCCAGAAATATGCATCAAGTGGTGAAAAAAAAATTCTTCTTGTCCTTTGCAGGTGACTAGCAAGAAGCCCTAAGGCATAAGATAAATACATTATAAATCTAGGGCTAACCAAATATACCAAAATATCTAATAAAAATAAATACCTAATTGAAAAAATTGCTTATAATATAATTTTTTGCCTGCCTCGGGTCCTCTCTTAGACTGGAGTAAGGACCTAAAGCAGCCTGACTACTTATGATACAAAATTTAGGTTAATACAAAATACTTGCTAAACCAGAACCTAGAGAGATATTCACAGGCAAGGCTGACAGTGCGACTAGTACCAAATCTCAGTTGGTGGTATTAGGGTTTTTTAAATTATTTATCAGCATGTAATAGATGTAATCCTAGTAATTCTTGAATTTTGGCCTGTGAGGCTTTGGTAGATGGTCGAAATCTTTTCTGTAAGTTCCTAAGGAATGGTATTTTTCAAGATTTTAAAAAATTATTATTACTTTAAAATTTGACAAGAATTCATGATTGTCATTATAAAATACTGAGAGTTAAAATGTGCCATTCTTCCAAAAAGAAGGACTACGGCTTTCTTCCAACAGTTTGTCGGGTTCTGGTAAACTCTTTCACCAAAGATAGATTAAAGAGGAAGCAGAGGATGAACATACCAAAAATATGCTTTGCTTCAGCTAGCTCTATTCACAGATTGATGGTATCACTGTTTGTTTTTGGTTGGTTTTTTTTTAGGCCTGAGCAAGCATTTACGAGGGGGCGGAAGGTACAGATGAGTATAATGCTAAAAAGAATAGAGCATGAGGGACGGGGGATGAGATTATAGGCATGTTGTGTGGGGGCCAGGATTAGGACAGATGGTGTTAATCGTTGTGAGAAGGCAGAAGCACAGGTGAGTTGGGGGTTTATGAGCAGCATAAAAGGACAAAGGAAGGTATGAGGTATGATGCACAAGAGAGGTTAAGATACAAATTCAATACCTCAGAATCATATAGCTTTTCCTATACTAACACTTTTTTCTTCTTCATCTCAGCCACATTAAGACTGGAGGAGCTTTTCCACAGTTAGCACCATTTCTGATAATTCTGCTGGTTGAGGCTGTTGCTGATCTAGCTGTGAAATCACCAGCTAGTCAGCTGTAAGTTAACTTGGTTTTTAGTCACACAGGCAGTGCTTCTTCTGAAAGTAAATTGGCACAGCTAGTGCTATCAGTGCTTGGTACTATGGGCTTGGCTTTGGGGTATTTTTTTATCTTTTATTGGAATTTTCTTGTTGATGTATGTTGGTTACCTTTTGTTAATCTTTTTTTCACACTTCAGAGGAAACAGCAGAAACTGCTCTGTTGTGCTAAGAGAATTGATCCAGATGTAGCAGTTAACTAAATGAAATATTCTGCGACGGTACCAAGCTGAACGATAGCTTTGCATCATGGCTTTTGATGTTGGATTGAGTGTGTTTAATTTCTGAGATGATGCTGACTGAGGAAGAATATAAGTGCCCCAGCACTGTGGGTATTTTCCACCTTGTCATGCTGTGATGAGAGCTTATATCACCATGACAAGGCTTATTAGATTAGTCGGTATTCCATTTCTCTTGATTTCCTCTGTCTGCCCCCTTTCTGATACTTTGAAGGTTGTATGGATGTTCATGAAGTTGTTGTAATATAATTTGTACACAGGAAAGCATTACTGGGAAAGGATGTCTCTTAAAAACTGTGTGTCGAGGGCTAACTGAAATCAGCTTCCCTTGGGGATAAGATGTGCTCTTTCCATGGCAGGAGAATCATCGTGTCACCAGCACATATATTTTTAAGGAATTTCTTCCTCCCTTTGGACAGGGACGAGGAAGAAAGATTGTAGTTCTAGTTTGTAGCCTTCTCTTTCCTTACAAAACTGACACCAGCCCTGAGGAGCAGCTCCCTCTACAGTCACCTAATGAAATTGAAACCTTGCTCGGTGGGAGTCTCCTGTGCTCCGTCCCGTCCCATCCCTCCTGGCTGAACAAGGCGGCTGTGCAGAGCTCGGTATCCTCTTGCCTGAAGCTGTCCTGTTACTTCCAGGGTTGCAGTGCAGATGGATGCTCTAAGCTGGCTGGCTAGGAGAAATTTTTGAAATGCAAAATGGTGGCTGGGATATTAGGCTCTGGTTCTTTTAATAGCAAATAAAATAAATAGGCAAAAATAAAAAATAAAATGAGCCCCGCTGGGGAGGTGAAATAGAAGGAGCAAATAAAAGCAGGTCTGTGGGAACTGGCTAGAGTTTTCTTAGGTAATGCCTCAGATTTGAAAAGAAGAAAAGTAAAAAGGTGATGGCTAATGTTGAAACTATAATTAAAAAAAAAAAAAGAAAATAATTGCTTTAGCCAGTACAGTTCAGACCTGTAAAGCTGAATTTTTATTATAAAAAGATTTTCAGACTCAGTACGTATCTCAGTACACATTTGCAGCTATTTACATATATTTGATTAACATTTTAAAGCAGATTCCTTCGTGTCTTTTTTAGTTAATGTGAGCTTTAATTTGTATTTTTAGACTGCTTTTCTCAACTATTCATTTTTAGCCTTGTTTGTACACCCAGCTGTTATGGGATTTAATATGCATCTTTCTCAGATGGTTGCCTTTTCTCTGTAGGAGTATAGACGTGCTTTATAAATTGAATTTTAAATATGATAATCTAATGGATCAGATTGATTGGACCAGGACTAAAGGAAATCACTTTTAACATTTGTTTTTTATTATGTTCTGATCATATCTGTAATGCTGACATGCAGGATT
Source organism: Rissa tridactyla (assembly GCF_028500815.1). Classification (NCBI taxonomy): domain Eukaryota; kingdom Metazoa; phylum Chordata; class Aves; order Charadriiformes; family Laridae; genus Rissa; species Rissa tridactyla. The sequence goes on from NC_071478.1 coordinate 12,759,193, forward strand.
CTTTCTTCCAAGTTTTTCCACATCCGGTTCCTGAAGAAATATTAATATTTGTCCTTTCAAGGCAGAATTGGTGGATTTTGCTATGTTTGTTTGCTAATATCAAAACAGTGTTTCCTAATGACTGCTTGAGATGGTGGTACTGAAGATCGATTTTGATGAATATATGTTGCTGCAGCATTTTCATAAAAACCCGTGTCTCTTTTTTTTTTTGGTGACTATCCTACATGTCTATTTGGATTAAGGAATAGATTTTTCTCAGAAAATGGTGGTGATGGAATCAAACTTTCCTTGGTGTTAAGAAGAGACTGTGCTGCTGTGTGTGGGTGTATGGCTATATGCAGAGAGCTGCTCAAAGCTCATTTCTCTCCATGGGGATAACTGGCTGCATACCAAACTGTGGCCAGGAGAAGCAGAAAGCAATGTGTGGGCAGACTGTATGATCTTTTATTAGCACCTTCATTGTACTTTGGCGTTTTCATCTATCAGTTAACACTGGTTCCATCATTAACTGCTTAAATATCTAGTTTGAATCATTTTATGCGAGGGAGAATGTGATTTTTTAAAATTATGTTTTGATGCGTGTACTTAATTTTTTGGTTGCAAATTACATATTTAAAACTGCAAAGACTAAAAATATGCCCCAAAACATTGAGTGGCTTCCTATCCTTTTCTATAATGAATTTAGACTAACAGGAATTGTAAACTTCTTAAATGTTGAGTCCCAATTAGACAGAAAGCTTAAGAACATGTAAATATTTTCCCCGGTTTTTCTGGAGTCAAATTGTTTTGAATAGTACAGTTAAGTTGTGTCTCACGAAAGAAATTACTTATAAGTGGAACTCTGAAGTTCTGCAGTGTGACTAATCATATTGATATTGATTTTGAGTTCATAGGGATCGTATGAATTGGGTTAGGAAAGTTTCAGTTTAATTTTGATTCACAGAAGGTAACTAAGGATGTTAAATGCTTCTTCCTGTGGTGCAGATTATTACATGCTAAAGTTTTTAGGGCTTTTGTACTTTGATGATAATTTAAAAATCTGTTTAAAAATGAAGGACAAAATAAAAAGCAGTTCTCTGAAAATTTGTTATCTTTCCAAATGGTTACGTTGACTTTATGCTTTGTTTTTGTTACGCTTATGAATTCCTACAAGTTATGCAAAAATGTTGCTGTGATTTATTGTTTTTCATTCTGACATTTCCATAGCTGATGGAAAATACTGATATTGTAACTAGAAGTACACATGGATTATTTAATAACGATATACTGTCACCAGATTTTACGGTATGTTTGATCAGAAATGATGGCTGTTAGGTGGTGATTGCTGGACCTTTCTTTTATCCTGGTATCAGTAAGTACCCAATGACTTTGTCAAGGCTGCATAAGTGCAGATTTCTGTACCCACTACCTATATTCATGTGCTGTTTGGCTTTGCTCTTTTAGATCTGTTTTTTCAAGTGTGGATTCTCCAGCCAAGGTCAGCTCCATGGAAAAGAAACTTCTTCTCAAGAGCAAAGAACTCCAAGAGGCCCAGGACAAGTGTCACAAGGTATTTATTTATGCGATTGGCCATCTCCATTGCTCCAGGAACCTGCAACCACTGTATGTCCAGGGATCTGTCAGATGCTGCTGATCATCCAGACTCGTGGTGGGCAAAGTGCTTTTCCTTCAGTGAGGTGGCTTCCTGTCCAGTACGAAGGGAGATGAATTTAGGCCATGCTGTTGCTCTAGATACTTTTATCTTAACAAGAAGCGGCTCTGGATTTTAAACAGCGTGATAGACGACTGCTTCTTCCTGCAGGCCGTGCCTCTTCATCACACGCACAATTACAGCAGTACGGTTCTGAGGTTCTCTTCCTAACTCATCAGCTTCTACTTGCATAACTGTTGTCACGTCACTGGTTATGGTGAACATCTTATAACAGTTGCTGTGCTCCAATAAAGGGAACCCGGTGGAGTCTTTTAAAACTTACTGCTTGTTTGAGACTTTTATGAGAGTTCGATTACTTTTCTCCCTGCTCTCTTCTGGATTTGACCATTTGCTCCTGACAAGGAGATGGGGGGAAACCATCTTCTGGTCCAGCATGGATTTGGGATAAGGTTAAAGTGATCCATCTCTGCAAGTCAGGTGAAAAATGATTGTGTCTTCTTTGCTAACTGGGGTTCGAAGAATGACTGAATATGAACAAGCAGCTTGAATGAATGGGGTGACTTAGACTTACTACTTGTCCTTAAGAAGAACTGTGCATTCCTGGAGCAGAGACAATGGTATCGGAATTTAAACACCATTTGGAGAAATATAGCTAGAAGTCTCTTGGAGACAAATTCCTTACAAACAGAGCTCTAAAAGTAGCAGTTAACAAAGCTTTTGAAGCCCCCTTTATAACCTCTTGATATTTATTGCAGATGGAGCAGGAAATGACGCGGTTGCACCGGAGAGTGTCAGAGGTGGAGGCTGTACTTAGCCAAAAGGAGGTGGAACTGAAAGCCTCTGAGACCCAGCGATCCCTCCTGGAGCAGGACCTGGCCACCTATATCACAGAATGCAGTGTGAGCCCTTACACCAGTCGTTTCAGCTCTGAAGGCTTGAAATCTGGTGGTCTTTGCCTTTCTCTTCCATCATGGTTTCAGTGGGGTACTTGATGGAGAGAAAATAATATGTGAGAGGATATCTGTGGAATAAGGACCCCTGAATTGTTTGCAGAGGCTTGCGTGATTCAAACTTTGTTTCATGGTCATGTGCTTAGAACATACAGGAATAACTTCTTTCCTGATCTTGCTGAAACTATTTGTGATGTTTGTCTCACAGGCTGTGCTAGAACACGCTTGAGTTTGACTTCTTGCAGGTTTCTTAGCCAGAGGAGGATGGGGCCTAATCAATACCTAGCCAGAAATCTTCAGGGATAAATAAGAGGATTAGGAAACCATGATGTTGCCTCCATCTGTGGTATTCTGAGTTCAGACTGATCCAGTTCCCCAGCATAACGTCAGGGATGATGCTAGGACAGGTGCTATTTTTCAGATAGAAGATAAAAATGAGGCCTTAAAACTGTGTCTTCAAAGATCATTTGGCATTTTTTATGGGAGCTGGAACGTCTGCTCAGTTGTCCTGGCAAGATGCTAGCGAGGATCTTTTCATTCTAGTTAATACTCTTAGTATTTTCAGTTGGATATAATATTCTGTTTCCTTTCTTGCACCAAGAACAAAAATCCAGATAATACTCTGTTTCAGAGAATTGAAAAGCATTTCTGATGGGTTGGTTTGTTGGGAAGCAGATCTTAAAACAAGGCTGAGTGATTTTCCTATACCAGATGCTACTAGGGTAAATAAAATGAAGTTTGTATCTTTCTGTTCAAGAATAATATACAGTTGATAGGAGGACCACTAGTCTGTCAAAATTTGCAGGTAAGGTATGTGGTGAGGTACAGAAGCAGCTCTTCTGTTCTTTGTAGAAGTTTAACGGTGATTAAAGAATTTAACTCACTTAACAGCAACAAGAAAAATGAGTAGGCCTGTTAGTAACATGAAGTTGAAGGATTGTATCTAGGTTGTGAATTAATAGTGGTAGATAAAATATAGATAAATGCTGTCAATAATGGATGCCTTTTGTGATCTCTGTTTGGTTTTTGTCTCTAAACCTGATGTGACAAAGTAGAGATTTGAACTAAGATTTCAGTGTAGTAAACAGTGTTTGTAATGTGGGCTGTTTCTATCCAGACAGAAGCAGCACTGGCCATGAATTTCTTTAGGGTTCCATCATTGGTGCGTTGGTTTTTTTGATGCCTCACTGCAGTCAAGGAGGCATTGGTATAGCTAAAGACCTTTATTATACAGCCATCTGAAAAACCGAAGACTGTGTCTTGAACATTTTGCTTTCTGCAGAGCTTAAAGCGAAGCCTGGAGCAGGCACGGATGGAGGTGTCTCAGGAAGATGATAAGGCACTACAGCTACTTCACGATATCAGAGAGCAAAGCCGAAAACTGCAAGAGATCAAAGAACAGGTATACCTGCTTCTCCGGGGAGCAGAGTGGCTATCTACAAATAGGCACTCTTGGCATATTCTGTCTCTGTTGCCAGGATTAGGTTTTATGTTGGTAGGCTGTGATGACTCCCAATCTGCTTGTTTTCATATGGTTTCTTAAACAAAATGGGAAGCAATAAAATTATACTTTTGTGTATATTGCAAGTAAGCACAAACTCCAAACTTTGAGTTTTTCTTTTCCTAGTCCTGAGGGTGGTTTTTCTATAAAATCATCGTAGGAGAATGTCGCAATGCTTTAGTAATGAGTTGCATTAGAAATGAACCATCCACTATAAATGGTCAAGCTATGCAAATCCCACAACAAGTTCATGAATCTTCACCTGGGAGAGAACTGAGCTAACCTTAATTTTGTGGTTTTGTTCCCCCACCCTTCTTTCATATCCGGACCTTTAAAATGCTTAATTGTCTTTCAAAATGGAATCTGTGTTGCCTAACTGTTCTTTTCCTAATTTAACCTCTTCGCAAATAGATGTTCATAATTTTTTCCACCGGAAGAATGTTGAAAATTCATTAATCTGTTCATAAGGAAAAAAAATGTCAAAATGAAATGAAAATATGGTGACAAATGTGGACATTTTTAGGACTTTAAATGGTCTACAAAACAGAACCCATTCAGTTTTATGAATTAATAGCAACACGTTGTATTGAGAAAAAGAAATTGAAATTTGCCATGGCGTTCAAACAATTCTTTGCAATTATCTGTTGTTTTTCACCTTCAGAGCACTTAACAAACATTAACTGCCTAATTTCGTAGTGTTTGAGACAAGGAAGCCCAGAAACCTTGGTAATAATTCTCCAGACATGAGCAGCTCTTGTGTAAAAAGTAATGAAATGCAAAAACAACCCTCTGGATGTAGCAGGCCTCCATAGACTTCTCTACAGCATTTTTCTGGATTGTTCTTTTATGTAATACAAGGGATATAAAACTCTGTACTCTGTGTTTTGGTAGCAAAGTTGCTTTAGGTACTGAAATGTGGAACATTTTTTGGCAATGATAAATATCAATAGATTCTTAGGCAGTACAGACGCATGTAACAGAGGAAAAATAATGCAAGTAATTTGTAATCAAATATTTTGTCCCAGAGTCTTTTAATTTGGCTTGTGAAGATTCACAAGGACGTAAAAATGCTGCTTAGGTCAACAAATGGATCTGTAATGTCCTGCCGACTTTCAGATCTGGGGCGGGGGTTTCTGAGCTACCTGAAACCCATGTGCAAGAACAGTGCAACAAAATATGCAGAGAAGTTTTTGCTGACTCATTCCAGCAAGTGGGCCTGAGCCATTGAAGACTTGGATCATTATTTTTAAGTCAGACGGAACTGGGAGGTGAGATGGAAGAGTCACTTAGAGTTTTGCTGTTGAAAACATGAAACTTGAGAGAGAGCCAGTAAAATTAGCAGCCAATCAGAATCTTCAAAACCCAATAATTAGGCATTTGGTATTTTCAGGGCAAGGCTGTAGGTTCAATTTAACCCCAGGTACTTGAATAGAAGACCGTGGTGGGTTTGTGGGCTTCTTTGTTTGGGGTGTGTGTTTGCTTTTTGTTTGGGTTTCAGTTTTTCTGTTTTTGTTTGTTTGTTTGTTTTTTGGTTGGTTGGTTTTTTTAACTAAATCTGCGTTCTGGTCATTACTTGATGAAGACCCATATGAATGGATGAACTTGCAAAAATCAGAATCTATGTTTTTTCAAAAGGCCTGCTCATTTGTATGCAGCTACCCTGATGTGATTTGCTTCAGGTATATGCCCTGAGCTTTGCCTGTCCATTAATATACTATTAAGTACATCTTGACAGTTTTAAAACTATGACAAATGCATACGTGACAGGTATTGTTCTGGGTCACCTTGAGTGATGTGGCCTGTTCCTCTGACCTGACCGTGAGATTTATTCAAAGACAGTCTTGCAAATGTCAAGAAACAAGAAAAAACTGAAAATTACTAATTATCTCCTCTTCTTCTTTTCTCCTTCCCTGTTCTCCTGCCTTCCCAAATACTAATTTTCACAGTGGCAACTGTAGTCATACCTGTGATTCTTTGGTCAAGTGTTTGCTGATATAAAAGCCAAGTATTTTAGGAAGTCTTAACAAATTATGATTTCTGAGCAGAACATGTATTCCTTCAAACCGTTCTGCCTTTTTTATTCACAAACATCTTTGTATGAAACAAATATTTGAGTTAATGTATGCTCACGTATTATAAAAAGGCTCTAATTCTTTTCAGCAAGAAAACAAGATCATCCGTAGAGAAACCAACTGAAAAGAAGAGAGTAGGTCCCCCTGTCTGCCCTACAAACTGGAGAACCAATTTGGGGATTACAAACCAAAGAGCCATTCTGCCCTGCTGCCTATAACGGATAGTAAAGCAATCTGTTAAAGGCCCAGCTTCTTTAAATATCAGCATAAGCTCTCCACGTTGCTTGAGAATCACAGGCTGACATTAGGGTCAGTGTTCATGCAATCACTTGTCTAACTAAAGACAGCAGCTGGTTGGAAGGAGCGATGACAAACTTGATTTTGTCATGAGACAGTTACTCTTTTGAATATGGGGGTAGTCAGGCATATTGTAAGATATTAAAATGGAAAGAAAGATAGACTCCCCCACTGTCAGTCCTTCATAATCTTTTTTGCTAGCTCTTGATGTGCAGGTTTTCTACTCGTTCTCAGCTTCATAAAAAATACTTTTTTGGGGTTTTTTGGGGGACTCTTTTTGTTTAGAGTAATTTTATAAAATATATTCTTACAGGACTTAATGAATGCTACATAAACGTAATTAAATTCTTTTTTTCCAGTGAGGATACAAGAAGCAATCTCACGAGCTAGTCTCAGTTTGAATACCCAGTGCCATTGAGATAGTCAATTCAAATGTTCTTTTCTTCTCCCACCTTCCCCATCCAAATGCCCTATCTTGTAGGGCCTTATTTCTGCCTATATATCTTCTATTTGGCAAATAAGAGCAAATATCTTCTATTGGCAATGTAATTTTTAGGCATTTTTTTGTAAGTTAATATTTGATTTTAGGTTGTCTCCCATACATAGGAATAGGATTCTTTTTAACTCTGTCAAGAGAAAATAACTGATGGCTAGAAGCCACAGTATGCTACCCCTCTGCTTCTCCTTCTTTCCTTTTACCCAAGCTGTGCAGATCTGTGGTAATTGTCATGTTATCAGCCTGAGAAAATATATCTTGAGGGAGCACCTGGGCATTTAGTAGAGACATCAACTCAAAGGCACATTTCTGTTTCAGAAATTAGAAATGTAAGTAATTTTTATCATTTGTATGTAGATGTATGTCTGTGTTTCTGCAGTGAAGCCACTCTCAAAAAGGCAGTGTTTTGACTTTTCTGAGGTGTTGACTCGAAATTGTCAAGACTGAAACCAGAATACCCTGGATATGTTATTTTATTTAGCTTTTATTGTTTTATTTTGTGTGTTAGTTTTCTTCCACATGTTCTTAAATGCTCCTCTTGCCTGCAGTCAGTATTCTGGGATCAGCGGCTCCAATTATTTCCCCTTTTGCCTCTAAAATGTGGTACCTTTTCCTTCCACCACAACTACAGGAGTATCAAGCTCAAGTAGAAGAAATGAGGTTGATGATGAATCAATTAGAAGAGGATCTTATTTCAGCTCGCAGGCGTAGTGATCTTTATGAATCGGAGTTGAGAGAGTCACGACTGGCAGCTGAAGAATTCAAACGTAAAGCTACGGAATGTCACAACAAATTGCAAAAGGTAGTTTAGGCTTCATGGGAGAGGCGGGCTTGAATTTCTAGTGCTGTTTCACACACACACACACACACACAAGTTGTGTGTGTGTCCTCAAAAGATTAGCATCGTTTGTACAACCGATACAAAACGTCTTCAATTGTACATGCAAATAACGTAACTTATGTTTTGTGTAACTACTTGTGTTTAAATTGCATGAGGTGATGAGTGTACTACAACTTTTCCTGAGACTTTTATATATTTTATATTTAAGTTACAGGTTAAAGATCAAGGAAAAAATGAATCGGGAGAGTTGTATTGCAAATTGGAGAAGGTATGCTACTTCTATGTCCTGGAGTTTGCTTCCTGGGTCTGGATATCCTGTTGTTAATGGATTGTGTTCAGAAGCTAGGCAAGGACAGGCCATTATGTGTAATCTGAGTTTGGAGTTAGGTTAGTGATACATAACGGTTTTCTTTATAAATAAAAAATAGCAAATAAAAAAATAAAAAGAATTCTGAGTATTGTTACACTGAACAATCTACTTGGTGGCCAAAATATGAAACCAACCAGAAGTTAGTAAAATGGGAGTAGATTTGCCAAGGAGCATTTTGGTGTGTTGGAATTTATAGGGAGAAACAAAGTTTTTTTGGAAGCAAATTAAAATAAGTATGGAGAGAGCATGTTTTCCTTTTTGTTTTTTTTATGAAACTCTTTGCCCCCCTCTTTTCATTTAACTGTAGATCAATACAGAGCAGCAGGCCAAAATCCAGGAGCTGCAGGAAAAGCTGACAAAGGTAATGTCTGGGTGGTGAAAGTGAGTTTTCCACGAGATTTTCCAGTGAAACCTTAATGCAGAGGAGGGATGCACTTTGTTTGATCCTCAAAAATAGTATTAGTCATAGCATGGGTGATGATAAGGAAAAGGGGGTGGGAACTGGTATCTGAAATCATTGGTGTTCTCAATATGCTTTCGGCTCTTGAGACATGTCAACAGTGTTTATTTTTACAAATGAAGCTGAGTCAGAACTGGAGTAGCGTAGAGAAATTCTAATTTAAAAGGCCAGTTTGGGCACGCCGTATGCAATACACTGGTCCCTTGCTTCCGAAGACAGGGTTCAGATATTTTTAACTCACTAGTAAAATACATATTTGGCTTAATTTAGTCTCTCAGTATACTCGGTTTTAATTGCAAAATCACTTTCCAGTTCAGTTATTCACAGTAAAAATGTTGAATGATAAGGGTTCACAACAGAATTAAAATACCTTTGCAATGTTTGCTGAAGGAAGTACATAATATCTAATGTTTGCAGCCGTGGTCAGCCTGTCACTTATCAGGACTGTAAGAACAGTAGGGGAACTTCTCTTATTGGGATCTTTCAGCAGCAAAGTAAGGGGTGGTCATAATAGTCCACTGAGAGAGCTTTTCAAACTTGGCACCGGCTGAGAGATGGCTTTTTCAAGGGTTAGTGATCTAGAATATGAATAGGAGGCCAAAATTATGTAGAAATAGTACTTCTAATATTTCAGAACAGTCATGTTTTAATCTCCCCTCCCCTTTTCTCTTTTCATTAATTCTAAGGAATTATCTGTAGGCCAGCAGGTTATTTTAGTTAGAGTATTTTGTGAGCTCTTTCCGTGAACTTTCAGTACATAGAGATGATTAGAAACTTGCAGTATAGCAAGACAAACGTGTAGATTTCTTGGATTTTCATTTTTTTTGTGAAACAGAAAAGAATTCTGTAACAGAAGTTAGAATTTGTATGTTCCTGCACATGTTTGGAGGTGGTCATAATTTTAGACCGCTAGGCCAAAGTTGTGTAGCAATTTTATTCAGAAAGTTGACCATCTTGAGGTTATGAACTTTTCAAATACCGAGTTTTTGTGAGTGTATTTTTCTTATAATACCTTACCCCCCGCCCCGCTTGGACCTTTAGGCTGTGAAAGCTAGCTCAGAGGCAACTGAGCTTCTTCAGAATATCCGTCAAGCAAAGGAAAGAGCTGAGAAGGAGTTAGAGAAACTGCAGAATCGGGAAGACTCTAATGAAAGCATGAAGAAGAAATTGCTCGAAGCGGAGGTGAGTGGAGCATGTCTATCTAGAGTAAATTAGTTATTGGAATGTGTCTCAGTTTAGGAACCCTTATCTGTATGACTCTGAATAGCTTGTATTCCTGTAGTAACTAGTCATAGGAAAGTGATGTTAGACATTAATCCATTTTTAATTAAAAAGCACGTATTTCTTTGAAGAAAACCAAGAGGTTTTTTATTTTCAGTGAGGAGTCAATAAGGACATGTGGTTAGCATAAGGGATTTGAGGCATGATGAGGATTTCAAATATAAAAGACAAGCATATATTGACTGCTTCAGATGACTTTTTCTAGAAACTACTCATTGCTTTGTGATAATGCAGAGTCGGTTAGCCTAAATGGCAGTTAATAATTGCTCTACAGGAACGGCGCCATTCTCTGGAGAACCAGGTGAAGAGACTAGAGACTGTGGAACGGAGAGAAAACCGTCTAAAGGAAGATATTCAAACTAAATCTCAACAGATTCAACAGATGGCAGAAAAAATTCTGGTGAGCAGAGGTGAAAATGAAAGATAAAGGGTAAGAGTTTGTAAGAAAGGGGTAGGAAAGGAACGGAAGACTAGAATTGCATTGAATAAGGTGGAAATTGTTGAATAAAGGGATTTGTTTCTTGTACCAGTCATACTGGAGAAGGCTTAAGTGCTCAAATTCTGTTTGCACCTATAGTTACAAACTCACTCCTGTACCTTTACTTTTAATACTACTTTAAAATTGTAGTTGTCTCAGTGGGAGCACTTTTAAGTCAGCTTGTAATATTTAAATTAATTACCGAATGATGGTTTCAGAAGTAAAACATTCTCAGTATGGCATACTGCAACAATAAAAACATTGATACCTGGGTTTTAAACTAAATTGCAAAGGAATTTAGAGGTCAGATCTACTTGAAATGCTTACATTTTGAAGCAGAGAGAAATTAGTCATCTAAACTGTTCGTCTCCAAAGATAATATTTGTCAGGAATCCATTTTCACCCACATACCTTCTCTGTTAGCAATTTCTTGTTTCTCTCCTTGTTAACCTATTAAGTCTTTATAGCGAGTTGGTACGTCAGTCTAAGTGAACCAAGCAGAGAGTGTCTGTAATCCTTTTACTTCCCTGGGACAGGAAGCATAATTTTATAGCGGAATAATTAAATTAATTTTGTGTTTCTTGTGAGTTCTTTTTCTGTGTTGTCAATACGATAAGGAAAAAAGATTACTTTTTATTGGTAGCAATCCTGAGCAGAGACACACCTGAGGAAGGCCAAATGGAAATGTATAAATAACTGTATTTGGAGTCAACAGGTGACCCATGCTGGTTCCGGGTAGTGGCTGCATCTGTAGACTTTAGTGTAAGAATGCCTCAGTGCTCTCAAGAAAAGGCAGAACCAGTTCTTTAGTAGTGCTGTTTCTTGCAATTGTTTTGATAACATGAGTGCATGGTAAGTGGGAGACTATGGTTTTGCTGGGCACGGAGCCAACTTTATGTTTAGAAATAGTGTAAAACTTCAAATTGTTTCATTAGCCTCTTGTGTATATTTGGAGACTGTTCCATGGTTTTGATTACATCCTCTGTGGAGAGGAAAAACTGGAAGGGAATGCAGAAATACTGACTAATTGTTTTACACCATGGGATATGTTTAGCTCTTCTTGTAGATAGTTTCCATGGAATTCTGATAGAATGTTGGAGAGACACAAAAGTATCTTAAAAGAAAGTCGAACAGGCATTGAAGAAATAGTCCTACAGAGTCTTTCTTAGTCCCTTGCAGCTCTGATTTGGGAGCACAGGGTAATAGTTTTTTTTTTTTTCTCCACTTCTACCCTGTTTTTTCCCTCAAGGTGGTATCTTCAAATACTTTTGACTTTTCCTGGTACAGAAAATGTAGAAAGGCAGGAAGGGAGCTGATGATACAAAATGGCATAGAATAAGGTGGAAATTGTTGAATAAAGGCATTGGTTTCCTCTACACTCATGTAGCAGTACCTGAGAAGTACCTGCTGATCTGCCTGTGGAGAGCTGAATAAGAAGCAAGAAGCAAGTTAGAGAAGCTACTTATTGCTGCTTGAAAGTTTAAATCATTGCTATGATGCTAATAACAAAGGTAGTGCTACATAGAGAACAGGGAGTGAGAATTGGAATGGTAAGAGATTACCTTTTTAAGCCCACACTGGCTGTTAAGTGCCATGGCAGAAACTGGTGAAGCTTCTGCTACAATATGAGCAGTCTGATGCTGGTAGCTTTGAAGCTGCTGCTGATCTGGTTGTCTGATTCCCTGCCAGGACCTGAAACATGTGGGCTTCTGGGGGAGGTGAGTTGTCCCTCTTGTTGCTGGGAGACATATTTCAATTGCAAAAAGCAGCAATCTCCATTCCTTGCAGAAGTGTCGGGTACTAGGCACTGTAGATGACCTACTTTTGGTGAACCTCCTCTTTGATTCTCACTTCTGGAAAAGGAGGTCTATTGCAATTACTGGAGCAAAAAAATCTTTGTATGTTTTCAAGACGAGGAAAACCAGAAAAGAGAATATGAAAAGAGCTAAAGTAGAAATATCAGGATATTTTCCTGTGCTATGCAGTAGTGAAGGCAGACAGGAGGCGTGGATGCATCCCCCAAACCTGTACTTGTCTATGCAAGAGTCAGTCCAGTGGTAGTGAATGACAGACCTGGATCTGCCCCTTGTTCTAAGGAAATCATTGGAATGGCAAATAGTGACAACGAATGAGCATCAAGTTCTAAGCTCAACTCTTGCGAGGTGTCCTATTGAAAGGTGATTATAAACATACCCTGAGCAAGATAGTCAGACAGCAGAAACAGTGAAGTTCTGAGATGCAAAATTATTTAAGTCCTTACTGTGCATGGCTCAAACTAGCGGATGTGAAGTAAAGAGGTTAAAAATATTCTGGTATGTTCTACCATATATGTATTGCATCCTGCACTTTTCATTTTCGAATCAATTTATAAATAGTTATTCTGACAACGTTTGTCTGAGGAATATAGCAAAGTAAATGCTATTCCCACTCTATGAATGTAAAATGAAAAGCATAGAGAGCAGTGCACCATTATTGAGGTCTTCTGTGAGAAAACAAGTGAGAGACCTTGTTAAAAATAGATCGGAACTTCTTGTAATGCCACTGCAGCTATAAAGTGTTTATAATTGCTTGTTTTCACAAACATCCTTGGCCCATCTTTGGGAATATTTTACTGGGAAATGGAGATTCTCACTGTGAAAGTAGAGATCTTTGTCTTTAGCGGTAGCTGGGTCAGCAACAATATGCAGAGCTTAAAACTGATAATGTGCAGCTCTCATAATGTGTTTTTTTTTTTTACTACAACAGCCCTGGTCTTGGGATTTTTATAGTGTGAAGCTTAAAAAAGAATGAATGAATGTTTGATACCTGTGTAACACATACACACAGCACCTATTATTTCTTGTGGCTGAATTTGAATCTCTGCTGCTTTTAGGAGCTGGAAGAAAAGCATCGTGAGGCTCAGATTGCAGCACAACACCTGGAGTTGCAGCTGAAACAGAAGGAACAATTCTATGAGGAAAAACTCAAAGTAAAAATACCTTCTTATCATCTTCCTACAAGCTTTTGTGGGTAGAATGAGTTCAGGGAAAAACCAGTTGCCTTTAGGCTCTGATTGCTTTGTGTTATGAGTTGCCTTCTTGCCTACCACTAACGGTTCAGAGAGTTTAGTGAAATCTGATTAAGTTTTTCTTCTAGTCCATGCCCTCCTACCTTACCTGTCTTTAGCACTGCATTAAAAGAGGTAGCATTTTGAAATCAGAACTATAGGAATGCAGTTGTTGGTTGTAACTTGACTATTACTGACTAAATAATTCTTGATGCTGTTGGATCTCACATCCTGAAAAAGCCTTCAGTTCCTATTGACGATTTTCTAAGAGTATTCCCACAGCCTACCTGCAAGGTTCAAATTCAGCAAATACGAGAGCATTTCTGAAATTCCCTCTTCTTGGAGCTGTAACATCTGCCAAGAAGCCACAGAAACCACCCACTTTGTTTTTGTCTTTTCCAGGGTAGCATAAGACTTTAACAAACAGTCAGAAATAAAACCACAGACACCATCTAAAATTAGGAAAAACAAATTGGAAAATAAGAGTATGTGCACAGGCTAAGGATTTTTCTAAAGAACCTGCAGTATATCAGCCAATAAGTGCTTTTTTTAAGAATCTTTGCTTCTAATAAGCATAATCTGTTTTCATCAGTCCTCATCTAATATGTTTACCTAGGACTTTAATTCTATATTTCAGCTTAAATGTGAGAGGATATAATATGTAAGAGGAGAGAAGGAATTTCTATGTGAGAAATACAAAGCAGAAAAAGAGAAGTAAGGTTTCCTGGCAGACCAGAGCACGTGGGAATCAGTAAAGAGAGGAGAGTGATAGAAAGCAGGATGATCAGAGGTAGATGTTGGGAAAGGAGAAGTGGTCACATAAAAACTGGAAAAGAGGACAGGGACTGGAAAAAGAACTTAAAGAAAGACAGTGTATTACAGGGACATATGATATGGGGTTTAGTAGGAGGAATCAGGAAGCCAGGTGAAAGAGGCTCAAAGAGATGAACAAGGACATGGGAGTTTATAACTGCAACAGTAAAAAATACCCTGTGGTGTCCAGACTTTGTGACTATGAAAACTTGTCTTTGAAGGAAATGACCTTCAATTTAACAACTGACTTAAAGTTGGACGTACATTCATAACATGCATTTTTAAAAAAATCTAAAAATTAGTTACTTTAGTCCTGTTCCTTATGATGGGTATTTGTGCCACAGAAAGAAGTATTTTACTTTCATTTGGTTTCTCCTACTTGAAGATTTCATGAGGTCTCAATTGCCTTCTCATGCATATCACTCCTGAGCCATATTGTTAGGGCAGCTAAAGGATGTGCACTTCCATATCACCTCTACGATACATATTGGAGTACAGAGGTTTTCTATTTTCTATTGCATTGATCTGGAATATTTCTTGAACATAGTTTAGAGGACTTAAAATAATAATTAAGAAAATCTACAGTATCTCCATGTCTTTATAAAACTACATCATTAAATTCAGTCTTCAGAGATAACTGAGGGAGTGCTCTTTTTTGGAGTTTGCTCTTCCGTGGATTTCATGCAATTGCATCTTGGGTTTAATTTTGCTTGAGATATGATCAATTGCTTAAAAAAAATTCAATTCTTTCTTGATGATTTTCTTTCTGCTTGCCCTTTGCCCAGTGAAACAGATATAATTTAGACAAAAGAAATGTCTTCATTTAGGTGTTGGAAAATCAGATGAAGAAGGATCTTGCAGATAAGGAAGCACTTGAGAATATGCTCAGAAGACATGAAGAAGAAGCCCGTGAGAAATGTAAAGTCCTTGCTGAACAGAAGGCGGTATGTATAGTTGAATTGGAAATCAAAGCATTTTTAAGAGTAGCTTTCTAAGACTCTGATTTCAAGCAATCTTGTTTGAGGTTTTATAGTGCTGCTGGGCTGTTTTGAAAGAAATCCTCTGATTAATACTGACTTTAAAAGACATGTTTTTTTAATTCAAGGTATCTTCAATAATATTTCCTTAAAAGTAGCCATGTTGCGTGCTGCATACTTATAATTTTGTTCATTGATAATATAACGGTTGCTTTCTCCTAATATTAAAGCAGTAGAAAGTAGTTGTAAATAGCTCCAGTAATTGCATCTGTGATGCTCTTTTAGCCATTTGGTTGGTTTTCTTTTACTTCTTTTTGCTTCTAGAAAAAGTTGGTGCTTTTTTTTTTAAACATTGTTTTTATAATCAGTTCTATTGTGCAGTCTCAAAGGCACATTGGTGTGTTTCAGATGATCAATGCAATGGATTCGAAGATTAGGTCACTGGAGCAGAGAATAGTGGAATTGTCTGAGGCCAATAAACTGGCAGCAAATAGCAGCCTTTTTACCCAGAGGAACATGTAAGTATATCAACTGCTGTCATACTGGTCACTACTGAACACTTCTCAGTAAGATCTGTTCTCTTAATGTAAAAGTGGATCTTTTTTTGCAGCCTGCTGTGCTCCTTGCTTGTTTTTCAGTGAAGCAAAAATATGCTTGTTCTTCAAATAGTTGTGGTTCACTGCTTATTTTGTGTTTCCTCAAACATGACTAGGAAAATTGGTTTGCATTACAATGTTTACTTTGGAGCCTTTCCTAAGGCTGGTGCTTCGTGCAGGTTTACCAAACAAGTTAAATAAATACTAATAATTTTAATGTCTAAAATACCTCTGGAGAAGCATGTATTCCTTTTTTGAACATAAATGCTGCTAATAGTTTTGTATTTTCCTTGGTTCTTGTGACAGTTACACGATGTTGAAATTGAAAAGATTAAATACCTTTCTTTCACAAACATTCCATCCTGCCCTGATGAGTGAGAAGACAAGAAAGCAGGATTTTTGATCCAAGAGGTTTTCTACATGTTTGTGAATTGCTGGTTGCAATAGTGAGATATTTTGTTACTGAAATGGGCAGAAGTAACATGAAGTAGGGGATACCCCAGTTTCAGCTTCAGAATGCTGCTTCAATTAATTTTTGTTCCTTCCTAACCCAGATAGCACTTGCATATATCTCTTGCCTTTTTGCCTTCAGCCTCTCTGCAGTTCTCTTGATGACTGGTGTAATAATCAGTTCAGTGGTTTGGGGGTATACTACTGGTCAAGATCTAATGTCATCTTGAATCACTGTGTAATAGGAAATCTTCTGTGTCAGATCTTTCTGTCTGCCTGAGCTTTATTTTGCTTTGGTTTTTAGCTGAGATTCCTTGTCCTTCTAATGATGCTTTTCCTTCGTAAGAGATTTAAAGGCATTCTACTTCAATTATAGGGAAAAGCATGGATTGCTTGATACATCCTGCAAGGTAGGGCTAAAGTAGTATATGCTTTTATTTATTGAGTTAAGCGATTCATCAGCTTTGCCTGTCCACAGAAAGGTTTTCAGTGTCTGTCAGCTGCTGGATGCAATGATAGGTAATGTCTCTGTGAGAAGCGCTTGGACAGATTCACCTATAATACTGAATAGAACCAAGCAAGGACGAATTTTGGCAAAGACTTGCTTTGGTTTTTTTCCTTTTCAGTGGTGATTATGCCTCCAGATATGTAATGGCTCCAATTTTTGTTGTATTTCAAATGTCTGGCAAGTTATTTTAGCCTGAGCAGCCAAAAATATTCACAGAAATAACTGAGAAATTTAATTGCGTTGCTTTATGCTCCAGTTGTATTTACTCCAGATGACCTCCAGTTAATCACCCAGGAAGTTTTTTGAGGCTGCAAAAGCCATAATTTACCTTCAGTCTGAAATAAAACAGAAGTATTGTCTCAGCGTGTACCAGGAAAGCATATGCAAGGTCTAGTATCACAGTCACTGGTGCTGAACTGAGTGTAAGAACTTAGCTGAGGTAGATGCGTTCTCTGAGAGCAGGACGCTTGACTAGAGATCCATAGAAAGCATGAAAAAGAAATAAATTTTGAACATACAGTTTGGAATAGATTATTGAGAGACGTATTGTCAAGTAACATAATTTTGCAGGATTGGTAAAAGATAGTACAGAATTAACAACATTTTTAAGAGATAATTGCTTTATTATGCATGCAGATAGCTAATGAATTTGTGCTGATTTTGTGAATGGTAGTGGTGAAAATGTATAAATCTGTTGTTGGACTGTATTTTGAATCCAGAAAAGCTACAGCTGATCTGAGCATGTCTGAAGAGGAGAACTAGTGATTAAACCCTTCAGAGGAGGGGTGAACTCTGCTAGCTTTTGTTTCATCAGTAGCTGAGGAAGCTAATGATTATCAAGTTCCTGAGAAGATAGCCCAGTACCCAGTAGGAAGTGAAATAACACCATTTGACAGTTCTGGCTGGCAATAATCTGTAGAGGTAAACTAAAACAAGAGAAAGGGTGAACGGGTGGTTTTGCGTGCAATGCACAGAAATGTGAGTCAGAAGACTTAAGTTCTATTTTTAGTTTTGTTAAGTCTTTCTATTTGATCTTAGGCAACCCACATAATTTCTCTGGGATAGGATTAATAACAGCTTATCTCACAGTGAACTTCTTAAAATATTAATTCATTAATATATGTAGAGCTTTATGAGACTTCTAAGTAGAAAGCACACCATGAGGCAGAATTTCCCAATGCATGATAAAATGATTCCAGGAATTGTAAATAATATAGAAAGACCTTTTTTCCCCCTTCTTTTTCTTTTTTTTTATGAGGGTATCCATTTCAAATTGTTATGCTAATAATTAATCGTTGCCAGCTCTCAAAATTCTTATTAGCACAAGTAATTATTTTTGTTCACTTTGTAGATTAAGACTTTGATCAGACACAACAAAGCTTCGCTTCAATGTAGGTCAAGTTCTAGGTCCATTGCAACTTAAAAACCCCCCCAACATACTACACCCCACCCACCCCAACCCTAAACCATAGGGTTTCTCTTATCTCATGGAAATATATTGTGTGAAAGCAACTATTCTTAGCGTTTATTTTTCCTGTACAGAATAACACGTAACAAGGAATGGTGAAATGAGAAGAATGAACTGTAGCTTAAGTATTGTTGTAGATTCCCATGTACAAGGTTAATTTTTCTGCAACTAACAAATATGGGATTTTAGTGCTCTGGGCATATGTTGATGAATACACTAGTACATGGATCTTTTGCAAACAGGAATAAAGAGTTGAAATTTTTTTTTTCAGTTGGGACATAGGATTTAAGCTATGAACTTAACTGTTCTATGGAACAGGAAACTTGTATATTCTTCCTCACTTCACCCCAGTGAAAGGACATATGTTAAGGACATTTTGGGTTTGTCACTTGTGCTTTTCTTCTACCAGGAAAGCCCAAGAGGAGATGATTTCAGAGCTCAGGCAACAGAAGTTCTACTTGGAAACACAAGCTGGAAAGTTAGAGGCCCAGAATCGAAAATTAGAAGAACAATTGGAAAAGATGAGTCACCAAGATCACACTGACAAGAACCGCCTGCTGGAGTTAGAGACTAGGCTGCGAGAGGTGAAAACTTGGGTTTAATCCCTTCAAAGAAACTTAATGAATTTATCCCATTTTGAGTATCATAGTGAGAACTAAGATTAAGTTGGTTTAGTTCTGTGTGTGATAAAAATGATATTTTAAGGTGTATTAACTTAGTTTGGTCTAGCAGTACTTTTTTCCTTAGGAGGAAAAAAAAAAAAATTAAAAATTGCTCATTAGAAGGAGGTAAAAGTAAGTATCAAGGATTTGTCAGTCTTAGACCTAACTGAATCTGAGCTTTTAGATCATCTTGCTTTCTCAGAATCATATTTATGGGTTTTTTTGTATAATATCCTTATAATGTTATCCAGCTGGAGTTGTCACGGGGTAGAGAATAAAAGCTTAGCTATGTACAATGACCAGCTTAACCATAGCCTTGGAGTCTACAGAATAGAAAGTAAAGGACACAACAGAATTGCTGTAAGAAAACGGGAGATCTGTTGCTTCACACACATTTTTCAGAAGTTTTCTGGAAAGGAAACTAATATGAAAATGTGTATTTTTAAAGATTTGTGAGCTGTGCTTCATTTTTAGTTTGGTATCAACTAGTTTGGATCCACTTCAAATCTTCTTTTACCTTCTCCAGTCTCACTCCACTAATTTTCAGCTAAGACTGAAATCTTGCCTTTAGCCAAGAGGGCTGGACGACCAACACAAGTCCTTGCTTGACTGGAAGTTTGTTTGGACCAGTGTAAGATTTCAGGCAGGCTTGTCACGCATCTGCAGCACAACAGACACATTCTGTTGGGATAGCAGAGAGCCTGAAGAAGGTGCTCAGGTTTGGAATTGATTTTGAGCACTGAGATCTGTTCTGCTGCTTGTTCATTTCTTATCCATTTGTGGAAATGACATGTTTATCCCTGAGTATGCCTCAAGCAAACCTTCAACAGAAGCCATTCAAATAAACCCAGAGCCACATGATCTGGTTGGTTTCTTTAAAAAGGATCTGTAGGGAAAATGAAATATGAAAGTCAACAGCAAAATATATGCAATGTTTACATACATGTAAGGATTAGTATTGATGTTTATGCCTAAAGGTTCTCAAATAAAGATTCCCAATGTCAGCACAAACTACTTCAACTTTTTTGCTTTTTGTATCAACGTTTGATATGTGATATTGGAGTCCCAGCTGGAATTATTCTTGTGCCCTTGTTGTTGTTTCAAAATGCCAGGTTGCTTTTAACTTTTTTCAAAGCAAACCAGTAGTTTTTAGGTAGTACACAAAGCTGTGTCCTTGACTTGTCAGTGACTAAGCAATCCGTCAGGATGTGATTTTTGGGATAGATGTGGCAACAGCATCTTAAAGTGAGGTTTGAAATGAGATTACATTGCCTATATTTTCTTTGTTAGTAGCTTACATTTGGATGCTACTTTGTCTTTCTTCAGGTTAGTCTAGAGCATGAAGAACAAAAGCTGGAACTCAAAAGGCAGTTGACAGAATTGCAGCTGACACTCCAGGAGCGGGAATCTCAAATTACTGGGCTGCAGGCTGCACGGACAGCCCTGGAGAATCAGCTCCGTGAAGCCAAAACGGAACTGGAGGAGACTACAGCTGAGGCAGAGGAAGAGATTCAAGCTCTCACGGTGAGACGTTAAATTCACACTATGAACTGTAGATATGGATTAGAATTATGGAGGTGCCTGTTTCATAATGAGGTTAAAATTAATTTATACTATTTAATTTTTAACTTTCAGAACAGGAGATCAGTTGTGCCTTGTGTTGATAGGGGTGGGGATGGCTAAAATGTCATATTATCTGTATCTGTATGAATGCTTCCTAGTAGTGGTTCGTTGCTGCCAAAACTGATTGATTGTTTGTAAGAGCATTATTACGTCTGTGCTGAGGTGAAAGTTGCATATGAAATTGTTATTGTTAGGGGTTTTACTCTGTGATTTACTTATTTAAATAATATCCCATGAGTCTGAAAGTACTTCATGACCATAAATGTTCTGATGATTTTTTTTTTTTTTTCTATCAGTTATCCTCCTTTCAGGATACTTATTTGGGGGAAAAAAACCCCAAATTCATAGGAAAATAGTGTTGTTAGCACCGTAATTTTATTCCAATGCTTATTTCATTAAAAATTGTCATGTGTGTCTTGCAGTCTGTGGTGAGGTGTGTGAATGATATAAAGGAAAAAAAGTTCAACCTCCCTCCCCCTTTTTTTCCCCCCACTCTCAGTAAATGGAATTCTAAATTGTATGCTGCTGGTTGCTGTCTCTTGAGTGCAAAAAGATGCTTTCAAACTGCTTGATTCTGAGAAATATTTCCTTCATAAAAGATTCCCATGGCTGTGGGGGGAGCGAGTGGAGCTGCTGCTTTGGGTGCCAGCTACCCCCCTGAGCAGCAGTCTTTAACGACCTTCAAATCCAGTTGTTTTGAAGTGTTAAAAATGTGCATTCTCTTGCTCCAGCAGCATTTGATCAAAGGACTGTTCTGAATGTTTCTGCCATTGCTAGTTTTCAGAAGGGATGGGGTCTCAGCTCAGATAGGTGCTTGTATTATGTTGCTGCTTTGGGTAGATGAATGGGAGAACCCTTCACTCCGAGTTGCTATAAAACGGGTACGTGCTGGGAAAATACAACAACATCAAGGCTTAAGAATAACTGAAAAGAACTAAAAAGGCATCAGTTTCCTTTTTTGCTCAAAACTGAGGCGGTCCCCTCCCAGCTGAAAGCTTTGCATAACGACTAATATCACCGCCAATAGGATGGCGATGTGCTGGGCATCTTTCCCCTACACCCCTACTGAAACAGATGAATGTTTATGACCTGTGTTCACTCAGTTATTACTTCGGTTAATTTGGCAAAATGGTAGTGCTTTTAGGCCAGCTGTTGTAAGATAGTCCAGTGTGGTGGGCTTGAGAGTATTTCTGTTACGGATTTTTTAATATACTCGAAATTTTTCACGTTGCCTGTTATGGTAAGATAGCTTTTGAGCTCTCATATCTGACTTCTGCTGGGCAGTTTTTTCCTGTTTAGTCTCTTGGCTCTAAGGAAACTATTCTGAATGAAGAAAGGTTTCTGGATGTGCTAGTGCACTAACCTTTCATTTGTTAAGTTTTCAGATAGCATATGACATTAGACACTTCTTAAATCAGTTTGATGAATTTTGAGAGAGGCCATGAGGCTGAAACAAGAACACTTTTGCTTTGTCATGCTTTGCTTGTAAATTAGGAGGTAAAATGGTGCATGCAATACTGCATTCTTTAAAATAAGTGTTTGCACTTTTCCATACTTTGGATGCAGACTTCCAAAGAATTGATTATTATGTTTCATCACTGCTTTTTAGAGAGGCTCGGGATTAAATGGTACTTTATGGTAGGATTCAGGTAGATTGGCAGAGCTCTTTGGGATAGCTTGCATAATACTTCATTATAGTTTTTCTTTGCAAGCGTTAAATTGCATGCAGTATTTATTTTATATGAAATACCAATCTGGATATGGAAGTAAAACCAACTCAAATTTAACTGTCAAGAATGTACAAACTTTACATGGAATTGACACGTCTTCTGGTGACCATTTCAGATGGCACCTTTTACGTATTTGGTTCTCGAGTTTGTACATTTTTCTAAAATAGTTCAGAATTGGGAGCATAAGTATATTTTGATTCAGTAGAATGTGACGTTTGCTAATCAGTTCTTTGCCACTCCAGAGTGCTTTCATAGCCTGCAGCATCTGCCTTCCAAACTTCGCTTGCTGGTAGACTGTTCTGCAGTTTGTTTAGCAACAGCTGTTGGATTCGAATTCTAATGTATGAAAAATTGATGATTAACTTCTTACCTCCTTTAGGCACATAGAGATGAAATCCAGCGTAAATTTGAAGCCCTTCGTAATAGCTGCACAGTGAGTATTAAATACAGATCATTGAATTATTTTGAAATTAAGCATAAGGAAACAAACAATTTACTTATTTAATCCTTGATGACATTAGTTCCTAATGTGGACTTCTGGCTTCAAGGTGTTAGTAGGAGCTAGACGGATTGGATTTGATTTCTTTTAGGTTTCAGGTAAACCTCAATTTTGAGGTTTTAGTCTGATTGTGAAATTGACATTATTCTTCTTTTTGGAGAAGAAAGTAAATTAAAATATCTCATTGCAGTGCAGCTAATAAGAATGGTGTAGCAGCTGCAAAAAATGATTGTAGGTGAAGATCTTTTCTTCTTGTGAGCAGAAAAGATCTACCTGTCCAAATCCTGAGCTGCATTGTAGATGTAGGCCAGAGTGGAAGAGCCTTTATGCTACTCTGGGTTTTAAGGAGGACTTTAACACTGTTTGAAGAGGCGAGAAATGTTACGGTTCCAAATAATACTTTGACATGTAGTCATCTGCTCAAAGAGCAGAGAGGACTTTAGTATCTATGTTTGCCCCTTCTATAGCTTGAGATCTTTTGACATGTTTTTCGATTCATTTCATCAGTCTTGGGTTTATCAATAGGGATTCTCGCAGATTAACACTATCTTCAGACTTATGATGCTTGATGGAGAGCATCTGTCTTCCAATGACATGAATTACAAAAGGCCCACAGTCCTCTGGATCAGTACTGATTGCCTGTCTTTCTAAGCTTTATCTCCTCACCCCACCCTGTAAACAGAACTTAATTGCTGGGGTTTTTATCTTGGTTGTTCTCCAACTTCTAGCGATTTCCTCATACTTCATTTTTCATGCTGTAGGGCTAAGTATCTAACATACAAGTTTTCATCTTTCAAAAATATCTTTTCAGGATGAGGGTTATTCTGTTTTCCTCAGTTGCTCTTTAGCACTAAGCAAGGGTATTCCTCTACTCTGTTCATGGAATATACTGATATGAAGAAGTGAGGAAGTAGAGCTTACCAAAGTGTGTGAACATCTATCGAAATGAAATCCTGCGCAAGAAGCTTTACTTTTTGTTCCCGTCTTCTTTTCTTAGATTGATGCTCTAGCTCCGTATGTGCTATCATATAGCTATTTTATTTTGTTCTTTCTTGCCATTCATAAAGAACAACAGCTTTCTATGACAATGCTTATGTGATCTCCATTCAGGCAAAAAGCAGTTGTGGAAAATCTGTAGCTTCTTTTCACTGCATGGTAGGCTGCCTTTCAGAGGTCATAACTCATTATCTAGTAGCATTTTGGCTCCGTAAGTGTGGTGAGCGATCTCCAACAGTGAAGAGTGACCCATAACATTTCAAGAATGTTGAGAGCTTCAAAGGTTCTGCATAAAAGGATTTCTAGAAGTGTTGTGTATTGTAGGCCCTTCACTGGGATAAGTGGGATCAGACATCCTCATCAATAAGAAATTAATTAAATAGTTCCTAAATGAATAATACATGCTCATCATACATTCTCTCTCCAGCCCAGGAAAATGCATGTATAATTTAATTGACTATGGATAGAAACTTCGTCGTTCTGTGTCATGAGTAGTTCTAGCTGTCCATCCTGCCTACTGAGGAGCACTGAGAGAAAATATAGGACAATCCTCTATTGACAGTGAGGGATCAGAGAACGTTAATTATGGTGCCTTCACCAGATATTTCAACCTCAATTTTATCTATTATGCCGACTATGATGCAGGCTTCAGGTTTTGGTGACCATGTGATTCTACTTGAAGGTGATTAGAGTTTATACTCTCTTAAAAATAACACTTAAGGGAATAATTGTAATATGCTGCTACTTATGCAGCATGATAATGAGTGGGTTTATTCTCTCAGCAAGTTTTCAAAGATATCCTTTTTAAGCTGAAACAAACTCCTTGAACTATGCTGGCAAACTTTGGCATGGAATTATTTTTTATTTAATCTTATTGGGAAGCCCAGAACACTGTAAGAATTATGAAAATAAGATTAGACGGGGAAAAAAAACCTGAAAGATTGAAATACTTCAATCTGAACATTTGTAGTGTTCAAAAGATAAATAAAAATACTTAGTCTACCTTCTTTGCTATTTCTTCTGTTTCTCTAGCTTCACAAAGATCACAGCTCCCAGTTGTAGAGAAGGCTTAAATCTCAAACGTGTGTCTGCTTTCCCTGTGCCCTCATCGCACTCTTGTTCTTTCTTTTGCTGAGGTCTCTGGCCAAGTGGATGTTTTTTTAGGTTCTCCTATTTGTTCATTTTAAATTTGCTGTGTTTTGGGGTGCATATATAGGGACTTGCTATATTGTTGGTTGTGATTTCTGCCTTGTTTGTGAATTTATATTCAATTGCTCTGATAGCTCTGCATTGTTTCATCTCCTGACATCTCTTTTTTTTCTATTGGGATTCAGAACGAAAATGGTTTCTCTGTCTCTCAATTGCGCAGGAAATAATAGGACACATAATTACAATAAAAATTTTAAATTATAGTACCTGCTGTACACACACAGAGATGCACAGAGGCACACACGAAGAGCAATATTTTATCATAATCTTCTCACAACGATAGCTCATCTGGCAAATCTGTTGAAGGGGAGGACTAGTTCCTGACATTTAAAGAATTATTTGATCAAGAATATCATCCATTTGAGTGTTAGAAGTGTTTTCTAGGCAATCGGAAAAAGATATAGAAATAAAAGACATTTTCTTAAATAGGAAAATATATGTATTCGTCAGTTGTTTCCACCTGCCTCTAAATTATGACTTGTTGTTGGATCATCAACACATTTGAAATTAAAAATGCAACTAAGTTATCTAAGTAATACTAGTATTGTTTCAAAACTAAAACATTCAGTAAGCGGGCAGTAAAGTCTATAAATATTTGGAAGAAAAGCAATCCTATGAAGTTTTTGCACTCAGCTTAGTGAAATACTATTGCTGTTCCAGGGAACCACCATCTGAATCTTGTAGGGTTTTTTCAGGTACAGGCTGCTGATTTTACTCTCGCAGGGAGAGAGGCATTTCTTAATACAAATCGGATATCGCATTTCCATTTATTCAAGGTTTCTCCAGTAAAACAAGGTTGATCTCCCCTCCTTGAGGCTCTTTTGTCATCATCTTACGTTTCCGTCTTAAGCATTTCTGCACTTGTCTGTGAGATTGGATATTGAGGCATTAAAACTGCAAGCCCGTTAGCCCCATGTCTAATTGTAGTCATGCATAAAGTCCTGCTGACTTTGGTCTAAGTCCTGATTCCACATTTGCTCAATGAATTGGCATACAAGAATAATCTGTGTTTGTGAGAACTTCCAAAATGATGTCTAAAGATGCTATATACTTCGATGCTAAATTACGTTTCAGAGCAAAGGGATCTTGCCCACTGTAACAAGGCTAATACCCAGGCAAAAACTTTTCTGTGGCTTTGTTAAATCTGGAGTGGGGGAGATAAATTGGGTGGGAAGGGTTATCCCTGATTCTCATTTCACAGAAAATGTGATGGCAAATGGTAGTTATAGGCAAAAGTTATAGGCTTTGTGGGTTTTGTAGCCTAACAAAAAGTCAGAGGCTTCTAGAGTGTTGATGAGGTGTTGCTGTAAAAGAGGCTAATGGGACCTTCGCCACGGACGACGGCATCATCATCATCTCAGGATGAGGCTCATGGTTGGCAGAGGGAGCTCGTCTTCTGGCAACTAGGATGGAGGAGTACCAGAGACTGTATGTTTTGATAATGAGTTACTGTGGAAAGGAGAGGAATGCAGAGTGTGTGATGTCCTGCTGCTCTGCAGCCACAGATGTTGTCTGACTGTGGAAAAGGGAAGAAAGTGAGGACTTCGTTGTTGTTTTTCAATCAAATGGGTAGAGATACAAGACTGGTATCTATCTGTAGCTGTGTCCTTTAAGAGGCTTGGTATTGTGCTCCATTGCAATGGTTGGTAGAAAGCTAGAAAAGCTTTGTCTCTGGGATCCAAATGTGAATAGGTTAAGACGAAGTGACTCTGATGCATGCTCTTGCTTCCTCCTCACAATAATTTGGGGCTGAGAGATAGCTTTTCCTTTTTTCCTCGTTACTTCTGACAGCTAGCATTCTAGTAAAGATTAGTGGGGGTGAGGAGGAGTGGAAATGGGTAGAGTAAAACTATGCATGAATCTGGATGTTCTGAATTAAGGTTGCATGGAAAATTGCGTTAAACTCCAAATAACTTGCTGCTGATGGCATCCTGAAACAGTTAACCTTGCTGTGTCCTAGCATTTTCCTGCATGCTTGTTGGTGGCGTCTGAGAACTGGGACGTCTTCATGAAGGAATAAGGTTATGGAGAAGTTTGCAAACTGTGGTTAGCGGTATTCTAAAATGGCTTCCTTTTCTCCTTTCCCTCATTATTTTGCCTGTGGTTTTGATAGGTGGAGCATATGGATTAAATTTTGTACGTTGTGTCTGATATGCAAACCTAATCATCATGGCCCTGAAGTGCTTTTTGCAATGATATTTAACTTGTGATCCATGCCTGGAGAAGTTTGTAGGGCCGGTACAATAGCTGTGAAACGGCGCAATCTCACAGTCGAGAAACACTTTGCTTTTCTGAAACTATGCACTGGGGAGGGACTTGTACTGAGTACGGTCATTTTTGCTGAAGAGCTGTTACGCTTGGGTTGCTCTGTAGTATTTAAAAATGAGATAGAGTCTTCTGTAACAGTATAAAGATAAGTTGTGCGCTTAGACGTGGCACGTAGTGAACAATCTGCCAAGATTAGTGTGGTGTAGTTGGATTATATCTCTATTTTGTGTATTAGTTGTGATGAAGATGTGCATAGATTGAAGAGAAAACTTCAGTTGCTCAGTGAGTGATGATACAGTGCCACAGATAAGGCTGCCTAGATTGCCTAGAATTGCTTTTCCAAGCTTTCAAGTGTTTGGTTGTTATATATAAAACTATATGATGGGTTTCTAAAGGATATAATAGTGTTTTCCTACAGATTTTCCTTTAATATACTTAGAAATTTAACTCCAGAATAGCTCAGGGTTGGTTGGTTAGTTTATCTGGGTTTTTTTTTGCCTGGGAATTTCCTTAACTGAAAAGAAAAACACCTAAAGCTATTAACTCTTTTCAGGTACAGGATTCTGGCATAGGATGGATGGATGTATGTATGCCTAAGACAACATTTCTTGTCAAATGTCTTTTTTGATCTATGTTTTCTTTCTTCTTGGTTCCCAGGACAGGCATCTCACACCACGTCCCGTTTTCCTGTGTCAATATTACCCGTTACTGTTTAGTCTTTATCGTATTTATAAGCTCTGTAACCCTGTTAGTTTACATACCTGAAGATAACTTTTAAAAATTGGATTTGTCAACAATTTTCCACTTTCCTCATGAAAAAAGGAAAATTGTACTGAGAACAAACTTTCTGTCTTTAAAAAAAATGTAAAATCTGTCGATCTTTATAGATTACATTATATAGGTTATAATATATGTGGGATTTAAGCTAAGCCATTTTGGAACTGTCAACAAATATACCTTTAGGAAAATATTCAATAAAGGAGATCACGTCACTTCTTCTGGAACCCTTCTTTCTTAACTGCTTTGTCTTTCATTTTCCAGAAATATCCTACTAGATAAAGTGTAACAGGGAAATTTAAAATGGTGTGGTTTAATTTTAGTTATATTCAGGGAAAGAAGTCAAAATCTCAGAATACGGCATAAAGGTGAATGGGAGCTTAACTTCCAGTCCTTAGGGGATAAAATCAACTTGAAATACAGCCAGTTTTAAAAAATGAATTAAGTAGTTTGACGTATTAACTCTGCATGTCACCCTATCAATTTTGTGTTTTCCCCATCTCTGCTTTCTTGTATTTCAAACCTACTTTAATAGTTTTTATAGAAAGTACTTGTATTAATATATAAAATTTATGTGGAAGAAACCATGGATGTATAAAAGATATCTTAAAACTGCCTGGTACTTGGTGTGGTTAAACATAGAAATAAAAAACAAGTAGTAGATAAAGAGATTATTTTATCTGGCAGTTAGTAGAAATCACAGATGTTACTTGTAAGAATGGTAGGTAAAACACTGTAAAAACAAATGTTCTTTTGTTCATTTTTGTCTGTATAAATACACTTCTAAGTTCTTATCCCTACAGCAATATAGACACTAACACATCCGTATGATACAGTCCGTGGTCTTTGAAAACTTGACACATACAATACAGAATAAAATGTATTTTGAATAGGGCAGTGAGAGTGCCTGAGAAACAATCACACAATCAGATTTTCATCAGAAATGTTGCATTATAGAGCATGAATCATTTTGATTTGAGCCTAAACATATGGGCAGCAGGAACTCCCTTTCACCCAGCAGGGAGAAATGTCAGTTGGACTTTTTCTGCTGACAGTTTAAAAATCAAATACTGTTAATTTAGATCTAGGAGAGGCATGGTAAAAGGCTGCCAATGTATGCGTTACAGAGTCTTCAAAAAGAAATGGTTGTCATCTTTCCAGATAGCTGAGAAGAGATGTATGCTCTGTGTTCTGCTGCTTTAGATATTTAAGTCCTTGGCTTGTGTAGGAAATTGGAACGTTTAAATTTGAATGTGGCCAACTGTGGTTTGGGACTTTAATTTTTCCCATTTAATGAAATATCTTACTCATTTTTCTTTGACATCTAGGCAAAAATGCCTCTAGAACACGTTTGTAATAGTTGAATATGAATTGTATAGAACTTTCTAATTTCTGAAATTCTTTTTATTAAGCTGATTTCAAGATTATACTGAGGTTTCTTTCTCATCTGTTGTGATGATGTTGTTTTTGAGTCAGGAGGAGGTACAGGTTTTCATCCATCCAGTGTTTGTGGCCTTTCATTCATAAAAGCCAAATGGGACTGTGAAAATGGTATACCCTTGTTCATCTTTTTCTTCAGATTGAAGGGGAATGTGGTTTAAAGCATATAGTATAATGCTGTTCTGATTAGACAAATGGACGCTTTGACTTCATTAAAGGCAAGGCTGTTGTCCTTGTGGCGATTTTGCTTTTCACTGATTTTCTGTTAGTCTGTTGTGCTGCCGCACTTTTTTCTGTCTTCGTATATCCCGAGCTGCCATCTGTAATGCTGTTACTTTGATAGAATATATTTCTTAAAATTTTTCTGCTTTTCCTGGTTACATGCAGTGTTACATATAGCAATATAAACAATTGCTAGGCAGATTAATCAGATTGTACTGCCTGTATTGCACCTCTTGTTCAGTTTTCTTAAACATCACGCTTTGAAAGCCCCTCTGAGAGGTATTCGCCTCGTTTCACTTAAGGGAAAATTGAGGCAAAAAAAGGTAAAGTGCTTTGGTAAAGGCACGCTGTAAGTCATCAGCAGATCTGAGAATACAGCCAGAACTCCTGACTCCCAATCCAGGGCTTTGGATGTGACAGTTCTCTCTCAAGTAATAAATCACATTGCAGCATATTTATACTCCAAACCAAATAGAAAAAAAAAATCAAGCTAGTTTCTGTAAGAAACAAAATGGTATTCCTCATCAAAGTGCACATGTGCATAAAATTTACCATTACCATATTGGTTTTGTTTAAATTTGAAAAAGAAAAAAAAAAGCCACATTGTCTCCTTGCTTGGCAATAAATGGTTCTGTGAGAGGAGAACGCTTTTTCAAAAAACTGTACTCATTGACATGTAATTTAATTTATTTTTCTGTCTAGGTGATTACGGATTTGGAGGAGCAGCTGAACCAGCTCACCGAAGACAATGCAGAACTGAACAATCAGAATTTCTTCCTGTCCAAACAACTTGATGAGGCCTCAGGGGCCAATGATGAGGTTGTCCAGTTGCGAAGTGAAGTTGACCATCTCCGTCGGGAGATCACCGAGAGAGAAATGCAGCTTACCAGTCAGAAACAAGTATGGCTTTTTAAGTCTGGATCACAGGCTCTTCGTGATGGCTAGCTAATTATCTGAAAGGCAAAAAATTCTTTTAAATCTGGAAACCTATGAGGAATGAATATGGTTCCAGGGGCAATGGCTTAAAACCATTTATTGTTTAAGCCTTCCTTCCCAGAGCAGTTGAGTGTATGGAAATTTTTGGCATTTCCCATTGTGTTTTTATGCAATTTTATTTAGAAATTTTGCACTCTGAAGATATTGTAACTTAGAATTATTCATTTTAATTTTGTGACCCTGGAAATTTCAAAATTTTCATAATGAGATAGATCTGACATTAACGGCAGTCACAAGTGAATGTATGGAAGCCTTGAAATAAATGGGTTGCGATTTACCAGCTTATGTTTGCTGCCAATTTGCATGTACTGTAATTTAAATGGTAAGGCTGAAGCTTAAAGTGCACGCTTGATGTGGGATGTGAGAATTGATAGAAGGATTTATTTTTAGACTATGGAGGCCTTGAAGACAACATGTACAATGCTGGAAGAGCAAGTAATGGACTTGGAGGCTCTGAATGATGAACTCCTGGAGAAAGAGCGGCAGTGGGAAGCATGGAGAAGTGTTCTAGGGGATGAGAAGTCCCAGTTTGAATGCCGAGTTAGAGAGCTGCAGAGGATGCTGGATACTGAGAAACAGAGCAGGTCTCTCCCCCCTCCTCCTCCTTTTATTAACTTTTATGAAAATTCTCTATAGAAGCTAGTACAAAAATTATATTTAGAAGAGGATATGGGAGTTGGAACTAAATATAAATTCTTGTGAGGTAGTTCTAAAAATGGTTTATTAGTTAATAGTCATTCACCAGTGATATTGTTCCTTTTGTTGCTTTGCAAGTGAGCGATTCATGGGGAGTGGTATTTATCATTGTAACTTATAAAATGTCTCGATTTATTATCTTTTACTTTATTATATGAAAAAATAGTCTTTGCTCCCAACTGTTCCTGTGGGGTCTTGACATTTTCAGGCTGCAGTTCTAGCAGGGGCAGGGAGAGGTTTATGTAATATCAAAGTGTTGCAGCAAACAGTCTGGCTGTATAAAGTAACATCTTGAATTTGAGGCAAACCCCTGAAAAGAGTTATTGATGCCATTGCACGCTAGGAAGAGGTCAAGCCCAGGAAGGAGTTAGGTAACGTTATTTTCCATTTTAATACAGAGTGAGAGCAGATCAGCGTATTACTGAATCTCGCCAGGTGGTAGAACTGGCTGTCAAAGAACACAAGGCAGAGATTCTGGCCCTCCAGCAAGCACTGAAGGAACAAAAACTCAAAGCCGAGAGCCTTTCTGATAAGGTAAGCAACTTTCAACCCTAGACTTTCATAATTAGACAAGATACTTTTCTAGAGGTATTACTTGTAGAAATGCGATCTTTAGCAGCTTTTTCAAGATGTTAGAGCAAATTAAAAAGACTGGAGGTCATAGAACAGAATTTTATCTTCAAGCTAAAGACCTCGAACTTCCTTTTGGAAAAGACTAAAGCTGAAAGCAGCCTATGATGTCTGGAGTGTACAATAAAGTCCTTCAGTAACTTGATATCTGCATTTGTGCAATGGCAATGTTGTTTGGTTGGTTTTCTCCCTTACAGTAAGTAAAGGAAAAATGTCATTTTTCTTTAGTGTGTGCTTGGTGAAGTTGGATTTTAAGATTGTGGAACGGTGCATTTATTGGTGTTCTATGTTAATTCTGACCACCTATCCCACCTGCCTAGCTCAATGACCTGGAGAAGAAGCATGCTATGTTGGAGATGAACGCACGCAGTTTACAACAGAAGCTTGAAACAGAAAGGGAGCTCAAGCAGAGGCTTCTGGAGGAGGTAACCTTGGAAATTCATTTTATAACTTCAGAAGAAGGTTCCACATCTTGAGAGGGGGAAGTTGTGCGATTAGCAGTGTTACACATCCACCCTTCTCCTATATAACTAGAGACATTAATAAAGTTGGGGGGGTTGTTTTTACTTAAAACTTTGCAAAGTGTGCGGCCGTGGCATGGAGCAGTAAAAGTGAACTGCTCCTCAAGGGAAGGTGAGCTGCGAGCCAAGGGTGACAGCAAGTCAGGCAAGGACAGGGACCTTGCAGCCGGTGGGCACAGTCCCACAGTAGCTGACCAAGAACAACAGAGCAGGTTTGGTGAAGGTAAGCAGGTTCAGCTAGTGGCCCAGTGATCATTACAGAAGCCTGGAGTGATGAGGCATATCCTGGGTCAGGTCTGCAAGACAAGGTCTGTGCCCAGGCACAGTGTTCTCAAAACATAGCTCAGACCAGACCAAGAGCAAGGAATATAGCTTAATATTGGCTCTGGAGCCAATACGCTGAGGGTTCATGAGTGCAGGCCACAGGTGAGGCTTCTCACAGCTCTTTTTTCATAACTTAGCTTGGTTCACAGGAGTCTGATCCAAGGCTGCACACCTTCACCATATCAGTGAGACACTGAATGCAGGCAGCCAGAGCTGGGTAGTGGGGGAAGCGGTTGCAGAGGAGGATTTCAAGGGAAGGGTGGTTACAGGCAAGTAGACAGGGCAGTTAGAGCCTTTTGGTGTACTTGGGTTACTGACAAGTTTTCCCTGAGTTGGAGACTCCAGTATGCATCACAGTAAAAGGTTTCTGACTCTTGTTTCATAACATACGAGCGTTAATGGTTTTCATACTCGGACTTTCTCATCAAGGAAGTATAAACCTGAAAGAATTAGGAGCAGTTTATCATGTGCCCTTTTCTGTTGTTAGTTGGAGACACAGACGTAAATAGTTGGACATAAGTTTCCTTATCTTATATCACTATAGAGGAAGAAGTTTATACTGGTTTATAGGAAAATTTTTTTTTTATTATTACAAAGTGCTGAGATGGTTTCTGGTGATTGTATAGAGAGCTTGAGAAAATGGCATCAAGAGATTCTTCGTGTATGTGCAGTCTTATTAACCAAATAACTTGAACATGCAGTTGAAAGAAATGATGTTGCTACAAATTAATGTAAATACACTGCATAGAAATGCCTGTGTAGTTCATAATGCATTCTGCAGGGGAGGAAAACTTTTAGAGCATTGTAATGTTTCAGCTATTAAAGAATTGTCTGTTTACTTTTAAGTTCTGCAGTGACGCTAATTTTACAAGGAATGGTAACATTGAATGCCTTTTATTTAAAAACAAGCAATCAACAAAAGCAAAACATTGGCCTGTGTTATCCTCTTAACAGCAGGCAAAGCTGCAGCAGCAAATGGATCTGCAAAAGAATCACATCTTCCGCCTCACTCAAGGTCTGCAAGAGGCTCTAGATCGAGCAGATCTTCTGAAGACCGAAAGAAGTGACCTGGAATATCAGCTGGAAAACATTCAGGTGAGGGTGAGAAAACAGTGAGCAGGACTCTGTCTCCCCATCCTTTAGGATGTGATCTACCATTTCTGTGTGACGCTTTCCTTATACTGTTTTTTAGCTCTGTTCTGCTATTGAGTTATCTGTTTGTTTATTCTGTTAAGATGAAATTTCTTGTATGTGTGTGTGGTTCACAGGTCCTCTATTCCCATGAAAAAGTGAAAATGGAGGGCACTATTTCTCAGCAAACCAAACTCATTGATTTCCTGCAGGCAAAGATGGACCAACCAGCGAAAAAGAAAAAGGTGGGTGAATAAGGTTTGAGAGGCATGGAATGCAATGACGGTTTTGTGATTAGTTACGTGCTGTGTATTCATAATACTCTGTTTTATCTTTCTTTGTGTAACACAAATGCGTCCTCATTTAAGAGCATTCTGAGTTGCTGAACACAAACTTTACTAGGCAGAATGTGTTCTTTGTGGCTTTTTCAGTATTTTGTTATTCTTGCAATACTTAGGTTACAACCCAGTAGCTACACCTCAGTGAGGCTGTAGGAATACAGAATTTTAACCATGCTGTTTTGTTTTTTATTTTAATGGTAAGTATGTATGTGTGTATGAGCATATTGTGTATCTAGAGTGGTTGCCTTGTAGTTACAGCATAGGATTGATTAGTCAGGCGATGTGACTTGTCACATCTTTGTCATAAGACGTTCTGTCATTTTGAATTTAGTAATTTAATTTTAACGACGTATTTTGAGATCCTCTGTTTAGATGCTTTCGGAAACTCAAGGTGTGAGTACTAACAGGTAACGTACGTCCCTCTTTAAATTAATCCATATCTCAACATTTTCTCTCCAGTGCCAACGTGCACTAAAAATCCATCCTTACGCATATCAGAATTACCATTAGGCCCTCTGGCCGGACTGCCACTAGCTAGTTTCACTTTGCCTAGTTTAAGCCATCTCTTACTAGGAGTTAGGAGTTGTCTGTGTGTTTCTGTTGCTAGGGCCTGTTTAGTCGGCGGAAAGAGGACCCTTCTTTACCCACACAGGTTCCCCTGCAATACAATGAGCTGAAAGTGGCACTGGAGAAGGAGAAGGCTCGTTCTGCTGAGCTGGAGGAGGCTCTACAGAAAACACGCATTGAACTCAGATCTGCTCGTGAAGAAGGTAGGGGTTAACAGAAAAGGTGAATCTGGAAGGAGGCGCACGTTTTTGGTCTGAAAACGTGCTTTAATTGTGTGCCACTATAGCAATAACATCTGTTGTTTAATTCTTATCTACTGCTGTGAAGATGCAGTAAGGCTACACTTTTTTCTGCGGGTTGTCACCACTGAACGGTTACACAGAACCACTGCTCTGAAGTAGTGCTTCATATTGGTTATGTTAATGAGTGGCATTTATCTTGTCTATAGCTGCTCATCGGAAAATATCAGACCACCCTCATCCATCTACTCCAGCCACAGCCAGGCAGCAGATCATCATGTCTGCCATAGTCCGCTCACCAGAGCATCAGCCTACTCCGATCAGTTTGCTCGCGCCACCCTCCAGTCGCAGGAAGGAATCTTCCACACCAGAGGGTAGGTTCCTGGTGATCTTTTCTTTTTTTTCAGTCTACTATTTCAATGCTATCTCTTTTTTTTTAAATTTCAAAACCAGATTTTTGTCATGATAGGAATATCAGATGATAAATCTTGCTTTCGTTTTTGGTTTAAAATTCTCTATTTGGGTTATATAATTTATTTCTGAAAACTTCAGCCATAAAAAGTAATTATTAGCATGAATTGTTTTGAAAGCATGTTTTTTTCAAAGGAGTATGTTTTTCTGTATTACTCTCTGCATTGATCAAATGGATTTATGGCTGTTCCCTTAGCAGTTAACATTTTTTACTTGTGTAAACTGCAGATTTGTTCTGCTAAGCAGAAGGATTCTATCGAGACTTTTGGTAAAGGGAAAAAATTTCAATTAGGCATAAAAGGAAGATACCGGGTCAAAGATGACATTGGTATCCTGTTAACTAGAAAAAGGGGATACCTTTCCATGTCCTTGAGAATGGAGGGGAGAGAATCATCAGAAAAAATTAAAGGATTGAGGGCTTTGCTCATTTATTCTTAGTTAACCAGCATTGCAGAGCGAGTGCTGAACCCAGAGACTCTGAACTCAAATCTTTAGCTGGAAAAAGCCAGAACCCACAAACAGGTCCAGCCATCGCAGATAGGTGCTGGGGTGGCAGAGGGTGCTATAAGGATGGGTAACGTTGGCACGGGAAGGAGGACGCATTCATCAGTAGAAGAGCATGCCTTGAAGGATAAACTGTGTTCAGTATAAATCCACTAGCAGGGATTTTAGGTATGCTTTAAGATATGCTGGCACTGATGGTTAGCACGAAGGCTGTACGAGGAAGGCCTGCTGTGTATTGATTACAACATTGGAGGTGTTGAAGGGTTTGTTAGCTATAAGCAGAATGGAGAGATGAGTTTAGCACGTTGTAAGAATGGGAGCTGAGTGCAGACTTGAAATTTAGATGGTTTGATTGACATAATCTTGCGACACCAAACATTAGCCATTTCAGTTCTCCAGTCTGTTCTCAAGTGGCACATTCTGTGCATCTGTATAAGGTAATTACTGAGGTGGTAATGTAGCTTAAGATTTGCAGATTGCGAAGGAAAATGCTGTCTACGTTCAGCAGGGCTTTGATAGAGATATATAGGCACTTTTTATTACCTTGGCCTTAAATGCCAAAACCCACTATAATTTTCATCTCTATCACAGTTTTCATCCTGATAATAAATTTTGTCACTTCCAGAGTACAGCCGACGCCTGAAAGAGCGAATGCATCATAATATCCCACATCGTTTTAATGTGGGGCTAAATATGAGAGCAACAAAATGTGCGGTGTGTCTGGATACTGTGCACTTTGGACGGCAAGCATCTAAATGTCTGGGTAAGAAGAGTGTGTGCGTAAACAAAGTGGCACTGGACGGTAGATGAAAAAGCATCAGCCGTCTAGAGGAGATTTTCAGTGAAAGCTGAAGAAAAGAGGAAGTATGAAGACTTCGAAACTATTTGGTGCAAACATTCTACATTAGAAAACATCTGATGGTTTAGAGTAGAAGGAGATTCTTGTAAAAGCTGGGGTCTGTGCTTGGAAGTTGAGGCAGCTGTGTCATGATTTTTTTTGTCATGTAACAGAAGTTTTTCTCTGTCCTTTTGTCAGAGTGCCAGGTGATGTGTCACCCAAAATGCTCAACTTGCTTGCCAGCTACTTGTGGACTGCCAACAGAATATGCCACGCACTTCTCTGAAGCATTCTGCCGGGATAAGCTGAATTCTCCCGGGCTGCAGCTGAAGGAGCCAAGCAGCAGTCTGCGTCTTGAAGGATGGATGAAAGTGCCGAGGTACAAACATGAATCTTGGTGCCGTATCAGGTGCTGAAACATTTGGAGCAGTTCCTTATATTATCCTGGCTCTTACAATGTGATAATTGGTACATACCCATTACAATTACTTATTAGCACTGAAATTTGTCATTCTGAGAGTTGCATGCTTGTTTTATTCACAATCCAAGCAGAAAATCCAACATGGCTTTGTGCTTTTTTTCTTCAGGAATAATAAACGTGGGCAACAGGGCTGGGACAGGAAGTATATTGTCCTGGAAGGAACGAAAGTGCTCATTTATGATGCAGAAGCAAGAGAAGGTAACTTAGCATTTCTAAGAACAACACTTTTTTTAATCTTCAGATATTGTTTGGTGAGTTGAGAGGCTTAAAGATTGTTACCGCTTGCTGTGGCCACATGTAATTTAGCTACATCTTCTGTAATGAGGCAACACTGTTGTTTTTCTAGACCCTTAACGGTTTTATTGGCTGGTATGTCATAATAATCCAGCTGTGAAACGTCCAGTCTGTATCCACTTCATTTTGCTATCACAACTATTATCTTGCTAATTACTTGTTCGTTCTTTCTTCATCTGTCCCCCCCCTTCTCCCTGCAGCTGGACAGAGGCCTCTGGAGGAATTTGAGCTCTGCCTTCCTGACGGTGACGTAACTGTTCATGGAGCTGTAGGAGCTACTGAACTTACCAATACAGCAAAGACAGGTGAGAATCTTATGTAGATGAGGTCAAACGGATTTCATCTGGCTTGCCATCGCTTGGCATTCTGTTTAGCTGAGCAAAATTTTCTCCCTTTAACTTTTATTCTGTAACTGTGTAATTTGGAGGTTACCTCTATTTGAATTAGGTGAATAGGTCAGTCATCTAGGTTTAGTCACACGTGGGCCGTTGCCTCTGTCATGGTAGTTGAACTGTGAATAATATCGTAATCAAGCCAAATGGAAGTAAATTTTAAGAGTTTTGTAACATACTTAAAAGCACTCGGTTTATTTAGATTTCTTCTCTCAATGCTCGCTATCACGTGTGAAGTGTCATAATTCATGCCACCATTGTGCTCTAACCAGAAAGTCTAACTTAGAAATACTGTGGGGTGTATACAGTCTCTTATTATGAAAAAATGTTGATGTTTTGATTTGTATGTATTGCATAGAACTGATGAAAAGATTATGTATGTCTTGACTTTAACATTAAAGGATACAGCTTGTTAAAAACAAAGGTTTCCATAACCAATTTTTACAGGTTTTTCCTGAACAGTACAGGGAAAACTTTAGTCAAGTGGCTGTTTTTGTACTTTTTTTTCACAATGGTATTTCTTCCTCTTTTGAATAAAAGGCAAGAAATGATTTTTATTTAGTAGAGACAGCATTGTTTGTATGGATTGCATACGTCCAGGCAATATTTAGCTTTAAGTAGCTAGCCTGTGCAGGACCTGTAAAGGAGAAACCTATGTATAAGTTTCTATGGTAACACATCAGAAGTACAACTTCTCTCCAATGAGGCTGAAAGGTGTTGATTTTAAGTCCGCTGACAATATTCCAAAAACTAATCTAAGTCTTATTCTATCTATATAACATCTCAGATGTGCCATATATCCTAAAATTGGAGTCTCATCCACACACCACTTGCTGGCCTGGTAGAACACTCTACCTGTTAGCACCCAGCTTCCCTGACAAACAGCGCTGGGTCACAGCACTGGAATCAATAGTGGCAGGTGGGAGAGTTTCCAGAGAAAAAGCTGAGGCTGATGCTGTGAGTATAAAAGTTTCATTTAATAATAAAATATTCTGGGAGGGAGCAGAGTTTTGAAAAATAATTTTTCAGTATTTGACATCCTGAGGTTTAACTTGAAGGTAAGTTATTACTTCTGCCTTATGATGCACAATATGAGTACTAGGAAGCTAATTCATTGTGAGACTGATGCTTCATGTTACAATACCCTTCTTCAGACTCGGGGCGTATAGTAAGAACATCCCAAAATTATATCTCTGTAATTTCAGCAAACAGGAAAGGAAGAAAAAGCAGTTAGGACATGGTTGAAATCCAATCGCATAATGCGATTTGGATTGAATGTTGGATTGAATGGAATGAGCAAACCTTGAAAGAAAGAAACAAGCAAAAAGCTCCCTCTTACTCCATTCTTACGGAGTCAGGGTTTTTAGTTTCGTGGGGTGGGGTGTGTTTTTTAGTTTAAATTTTAGTCCTGGTAAGAATAAGAGGGCAAATTGAGTCGGTTTTGTTTTGGATAGCCTTTTTCATCATTGTTGCACTGATAACTCTCTATTTTCTGATAAAATGTTAGCTTTGGAGGTAGGGAATATCTAACTAGCATGAAATGTCTCTTTTCTTGTGCTAGCATTCCTTTGTCTCTAAGAAAAATACACGCTCCCACCAACGTTTGGATGGGTTTTTTTAATCCTTCCCCTAGGAAAATTTCACTGCTGCATTGCAGGAGATGGGGGAAAGGGAAGGGATAGGGACAACAATAGATTCTATCTGAGTTTAGGTTAATTCTGATCAGTTTGCCTGACTGTGTTTCAGGTAGATGAAAGTTTACTAATTCTTTTGTAGGAGGTATCCTTGCAACTTTTAGCTTTCTGAGAAAAAGAAATCTG
The DNA here is from genome assembly GCF_028500815.1 of Rissa tridactyla. Taxonomy (NCBI): domain Eukaryota; kingdom Metazoa; phylum Chordata; class Aves; order Charadriiformes; family Laridae; genus Rissa; species Rissa tridactyla. The sequence continues at coordinate 12,799,119 of NC_071478.1, forward strand.
TGCCAAGTGTTTTGCCTGTCTCAAATGATGACCGTACATTGTTAAAATACTAATAGAGAAAGAGATAAAGATTAGCTCAACAAAAAAAAAATGTATCTTTTTGTCATTTGCAGAAATTGCTTGGAAATTCCCTGCTGAAGCTAGAGGGTGAAGACCGTTTGGATATAAATTGCACAATGCCCTTCAGTGACCAGGTAATGACAATGTTCAGTTGGGCCTCTCTGAGTATCGGGTATTCCAGTCATGGAAATGGTACCTAAACAGCAACACGTGTAATTATAGACTTGTTTGTTGGTTTGTTTTTCCTCTTTTCTCGTAAACAGTATCATCCAAGTTCGCTCTTGGAGCGTTCCTTGTTCTCCTCATGCAGTCCTATTGTTCTTTTTTTCCTGTTGTCACTGTAGGTCGTACTGGTGGGTGCAGAAGAAGGTCTCTATGCCCTGAATGTACTGAAGAATTCCTTAACGCACATCCCAGGAATGGGTGCTGTCTTCCAAATTCACCTCATCAAGGACCTGGAGAAGCTACTCATGATAGCAGGTAGGGGCTACGTGTTGCCATTTGTCCTGCAGTAAATACGTGGTGATTGCTCTGTACTGCGGTGCCAAAGGGCCACGCTTTCCTGGAGATTCGTTACAGGCTTTTTTTCTTTTTTTTTATCAGTATATTGTCAGGAATCAATTACTGTGGTTAACACAGGGTTGTCTGAGGTTTTCTTGTAAATGAACATGTGAAGGAAGGTTCGGTTAAACCTTCACGAGAAAGTGATTTCTCAGTTTCCAAAGCTGAGGGAGGGATGGAGGAACCACAGACAAAACATTTCCAGCGCAGGGGTTAGTTGTCATTTTAAGGTCAATATAAAAAGTGTTGAGCTGATCAGTGAGCATATCTCTTCCTAATCACTACATAACTTTTCTTTTTAACGTGGTTAACCATTTGAGGACCATGATGTGATCACTGTGGCTTAAGGCAAACAACTCTTAATGTCTCTTCCTCTAAACACTAATCCATGGAACAAAATTGGGACTTCTTTTATGGTTTGTTTAAGATTCCTTATGAAAGGAACACTAGCTTTAATCTCTCCATCTGTGGTTTTCCAGAGATAATCCTTCCTACACTGATGTAGGCATGTTGAACATTAGGGCGTATCTTCATCTGAAAGCCCAAATTATCAAGTGTCTATATGACATTTGTAGGGAATGAAAAACAAATTCTCTCTCTTGTTCTGTTTGTTCTGCGTTTTTTCCCTTGTAAAGATTTAACCTGTCCATGCTTTATTGTGGCAGTGGAGAAAAAAACAATTGGAAAAAGAAAATCTCACACAAAAGTAGGAGAAGGCTACGTTACTGTGTCCCCAGACTTCTGAGAGGAGTTGGGCTTGGTCTATAATGCAATTTATTAGGGCGCTTCTTGGAAATCTGTTGCTGGTTCTGTTGGCACAGAGAGGCTAAAGCACCTTGTACTTTAAGAAGTTCTGAAGGGTAAAAGAAAACCTCCTGCCTAATTTTGAATAGTGTCCTAACGAGGCCACAGTTGTTATGATCTAGTAGACCTTGGCAACACTAATAATCCACAGAGAAAATGGCTGTTCTCCCAGTGGATTTACTGCCTGTTGTGTGGTTGGGTTTTTGTAAGTTTTCTGTTTCACTTTTAATAGCAATAATATGGAATGAATTCTACATGGTACCTTGTGACTGTTACCACAGTAACAGCCGGTAATGATAAGCTGCTGCTTAGGTAACAGAACGGACTTTTGTAGAGAATAGGGAGTTTTCCCTTCACGAAATGTAACCGTTTTTGTTTCCAGGAGAAGAAAGGGCCCTGTGCCTTGTTGATGTAAAGAAAGTGAAGCAATCTCTAGCCCAGTCTCACCTCCCAGCCCAGCCCGATGTCTCACCAAATGTCTTTGAGACTGTCAAAGGATGTCACCTGTTTGCTGCTGGCAAGGTGGGATACAGCTCCCTCGGGCCCCAGACCACCCTTTAGACTGCGCTGAGCTTAATATTAATGAAATCAGCATCTTTATTTCACTGGCAACAAATCCAACGCCTGTATTCTTCGTTTGTATCTTTTTGTTCAAATAAGAAGAGTATAGGGGCTGAAGAGAGGCTGAGCTGGGGACAGTATGGAGGATCTACTACTAGTATGAATAAATGCAGTCAGGTTGACATGATCGTGTGGCCTGAACTGCTACATAAGAAGAAATGCAGGATGGCACAGCCTCCTCACAGCTGACTTCCATTTTGAGATTTATAATTAGTGAATTCCATCCACTGTTTGTTCTTGAATGTCATGTAACAATTTCCAGGCTAGCAAATTTACTTAGGTGTTTGCGTCACTTGATAACTCTTGATATTTACATTAATTCCCAGTCTTAGTCTAGAACATTTATCCACAGCAAAAATTCTCATTAACAATTACTTCTACGGACTACTTTGATAACAAACCGAGCATCACTCATTTCGAAGTGACGGTTAAGATAACAGTTTCGGGGGTTCAAGTTTAGACCTAACCTTCTTATCCCTTTTAATGAAACATTTTTCTGTGGAAAATCTTCTAATTTTTTATTAACTTCTTTCAAGTATAAAAGGAATCAGAAGCAATTCAAATTCACATTCTTTTTTGAGAATGTGAAGCAGCTTTTCACTATTTCACTAATTCACAATAACTACGCTATTAAAAATGTACTTGCTTGTCTCTGCAAAGTTCTTTTTGTGGCAAGAGGTTCTCAGATCCGTTTCACACACTCAGCATTAGAACTTACCCTGTATTACCATCCTGAACTATGCTTGTAATCTTCCTTACAGGTTGAGAATGGTCTTTGTATCTGTGCCGCCATGCCCAACAAAGTGGTTGTTCTGCGATACAACGAGAGCTTGAGCAAGTTCTGTATCAGAAAGGTAAGCTTGGTCACTCCCTTCAGTAGTTCAGGTAATTCAAACATTGCACCAAGACTTCGCTTTGGAGCAAACATCTTAAACCTTTTTGCGTGCAGAAGGAACATTTTTTGTCAGGTAAAATGATAACAAATTGCAACGTGCATGGACTAAAATTGGAGTAGGCCGCAATTTCCTTTAATAAGAGTTGACAGATTTGGAGAGATGCAGGACACAATGGTGATTTTTTGAGATACCGGACTCAATATCTCGGTATAAGCTTTAATCATAACCTCACTTACTTACCCAAAAAAAGCTTTCTTCTTAATTATCCAGCAGTGTTCCCTCACCTCTGTTGTCTTTAGAGAAATCCATAGGAAATGACTTGTCCCTCCTGTGCAGTTAAGGAAGGAATGGGTATCTGTACCTGTGAAAATCAAGGGGTATTTGGTATCATTCCATCACAGGATAGGCAGCCGTTTCCCACACGTACCCTGATACACGTGTACGTTCTTCTGGCCAGTAAGACGTAGGTGGCCGTGTAGCCCATGGCCATGTACCCCCCTCCTCTGTATGTCACCCTGTCTACCTGCAACACCGGCACCCCGCGGTACTGGTACAAGTGTTGCTTATTTCTGCCATGCGTGGGAATGGGGTACGAAAAGCAGACCTACGGCAGCTCTTCTTCACACAGCCAACTGCAAGCAGATAATACTCGAGCATCTAACCCCTGTTCCTCTTGAAGACAAGTCCAATGAACTGTCATGAATAAATTTTATATGCTCATACGCATCCAGAAAAACCCAACATCTTGGGGTTCTCTCCTCAGAACAGAGGTTAAACACTGCCCGCCTTAAAATGGGCTGGTACCCAGAAACTCATGTCCTCTCCAGTTCACAAGGTAAGGGATCTTCAGGTCAAACTGCATATCCCTGGGAGTTTCTGCAGGTTACTTTGAAGGCACCATTTCAATTTACAGCTTGACTGAGGCTTTTATCCCCAAAGTGCTACACTTGCGCTGCTGTATGGGAGCAGAATCAGCACAGTGACTCACCTGCTGGCCTCCTTGGAAGTAAAGACTCGATGGAGAAGATCTTGGCACAAACAATGTGGATGGCAGCAAACCTGGAACATCTACAAGCATTGTAGCTGATATCAACTCTTGCTCAGGGTGGAGCAGCAGCTGGCAGGAAACACTGAAGATGCAGCGTCACCGTCCTCTGCTAGTGCTGCCACTCACCGCTATAGAGCCAAGGGCCTCCACAAGGGCCTACATGCAAAACGTGCAAAGGCGTGTTTTAGAAGACAGGTTTTCCTTATTTTCACTAATCCAGACAACTGAATTTAGATCCTAACAAGATGGCAGCAAGCCCAGAATGTGCTCTTCTGTTCTGCCAACTAAATTTCCAGATAAACTAGGAATTATGCAAGGAATCTTCTCCTCAGAAGATCTGGGGATCTGTGGGTTGTGTCAGGCTAACCTGCAGCTGTTCCGTCACTATGCAGATCATGGTGGACAGCAAGTCTGTGTTACGCTGTACAAAGGAAGGAAGATTGTGTATATTGGTCTTCCTTTTGCTTAAGGAGCCATCAAGCTAATTTCTTAGGTGTTAACAGCAGAGCTGCTTTAGGGAGCTGATTGTTTCTGTTGGGGCAATCACAGTGATGGACATGCCCACGGAGAAGAGTTTTGCTCCGTGGGTTATAGAGAGTTTGGGACTTGACTGGGGTCAATCCTGCTGCAGTTGCCTTAGAATCGTCTGTCTGTCTCTCTAGCAGCTGTCCTGATTCCTGGTGACTTCCAGGCTAGGAAGTGATCGTTGCAGCACAGCTATTCAGGAGCTGGGAGGGTTTTGACTGATAGAATTCCTAGTGACAAGTCTGTCATTCAGCCCTTAAAACGGCTCATTCCTGGTCTTAGATGATCTCCAGACACTGTTCAGACACGCAGCCGTTGGCATGGCTGTGACCTGCTGTAAGGAGGGAGCCACTCCCTGCTGCTCCAGAAAACTGAGCTACAGAGCAGAAGAGCATCTTCAAGAATAGTGTGTTCTTCCAAAAGGAAGAGGTTCGTATTAGGGTTAGCGGCTGGACTTGCTGACACGCGAGGCTATATTCAAGCAAGTATCACTTCCAACAAAATGAAACTCTTTCTTCTAGCAAGAGTGCTTTTCCGTATGCTTTTGAGAGACTGCTGGTGACTTTGAGGTTGCCGTCTCTCCCTTTTATAAAAATAAATGTGGCAATATATAATCTTCAACAATAAGTAAAATCTGTGAACTGTTATAGGGAACTAATATTGGTCCATACTTTCCTCTTTTCCAGGAGATCGAAACGTCTGAGCCTTGCAGCTGCATCCATTTGACCACTTACAGCATCATCATTGGAACCAACAAGTTCTATGAAATCGAGATGAAGCAGTATACGCTGGAGGGTAGGAGACATTTCCTGAGAAACGCATCAAGTGGCTCCACAGATTCTTCTGGTGGGGCTTTTCTAAAGCAGCTTAGGAAAAAAAGTCGGTGCTGAGCAAGCTGGTTTTCTCCATTCTCTTTGCAGAGTTTCTGGATAAAAATGACCACACTTTGGCCTCTGCTGTGTTTGCTGCTTCCACCAACAGTTTCCCAGTCAGTATCGTCCAAGTGAACCCAACAGGGCAGAGGGAGGAGTATCTGCTGTGTTTCCACGGTAAGCGTGTGGTGTGGTTGGGCAGTTGTTGCGGTACGTGAACTGTCAGAAGGTACCTAAGTACTGTTGTAAAGGAAAGCTGAGCTGGCTTTCTAGTACCTGGTAATGAAGACTGTGAATCTAAAAGCCCTGGAAGAGCTGTGGCTGGTGGTTTAAACAGTAGGATGCACAGGGCGTTGGCACTAAACTAGCACTTACTGATCCAGTCTGCTGAGGGGCTTTGGGCAGCTCGCCTCTGGCTTAGAAGTTCTCCGTGCCTGTGGCTCAGGTACCAGAAGTAGCCTTCTCTGCCTAAAGGGACGGGGTTGTAGTCCATGTCAAGCGCAAACAGGTGTTTGATTATCTTGAGAAAATGTTAAGGGGTTTTCAAACTTTGGCATTCTTGACTGGTTTCTGTCCAGACAGGTGAGACCTTTTGATCTTCTTGTGATGAAGTAAGAGAGGGTGTTATTTTTTCATATAGCTGCTTTTGTTGACCCTCTAGGATAGTGTCATGGGAACGCACAGCATGTCTTCAAAAGCCCACTAGCAGTAATTTGAGGTGAGTTAGGGTAGGAGTCTCTTAGTCTTCCCAACTGTAGACTGAATAATAATCTTACCTTACTTGGTATAGAGAGACCTAGAATTGCAGTACCTTTTGGCACTGAAAGTACTCCTACATCGAACCAATTCAATGTCAATTAGACTAATTCATGGCACTCTGGGATTTGCAAGACAGTAAGCACCCTGTCCCTGCTAAAAAGCCCAGGAACAATTGCTTTCGTCCCTTCAAAAATAAATTAATAAAATTCAGGCATATGCTCATGATATGATGTTACTTTTCTTGGCAGAGTTTGGTGTCTTTGTGGATTCCTATGGAAGACGCAGTAGGACAGATGACCTGAAATGGAATCGCTTGCCCTTAGCTTTTGGTAAGTGCTGAGGGACATTCCCTTAGATTTATGGAAATTATTGAAACTGGGACGCATCCCTGGGGGACAGGTATTCTTCACTCAGTGCTTCCGTTTCCTTTTCCCTCGCCCAATTCACCCAGAAACTACGGAGATTCTCCCATGATTTACAATCATTATAATTCCAAATGGCAGAACTTCTGAAGTATAAACAATTTGAGGAAAGCTAACCCAAAGTTATATTTCTCTAATGTTCCCAGTCTGACAGTGATCGGACTGGCCAGTGGAATTTTTAGTGATGCTTGGAAATTTTGAAACAGTCAAGAATATATAATGTTGGTGTGGTTCCCTCAGGCCTTTCACGCTCCCTAGTGGGATTTTGTTCAGTTAATAGTCTGTTTGTAATGCCTTTTTCATGAATCTTTGGTTAGTGAAATTCCTGAGATACAGATAGTTTCAAAGCAACAATTCTTTAAGCCTGCATCTCCCGGTTTAGTAATAGACTCTGCGTCTTACTACAGAAAATGTATTCCCTTAGTTTTCCCAAGGGGCTGTGAGGCTCCTTTGTGCTCACTGATGCTCTTTAGAAGTTTTTAATGGAGAATTTTGTTTTGTTCTTCCTCCCTCTGTGCTGCTCCTTCAGCCTACAGGGAGCCCTATCTGTTCGTGACCCACTTCAATTCCCTTGAAGTGATCGAGATTCAGGCACGAGCTTCTCTAGGGTAAGTTGTTCTCTTTTAATCACTTTGAACAGCATGTGCTGCAAGAATAGGTGTGCTTCCCTGGAAACGGTACAGTGTTGTCATTGTAAAGGCTTTTTCCTGCAATTTTACCCAGAACTCCTGCACGAGCCCACTTGGAGATACCAAATCCACGGTATCTGGGGCCTGCAATTTCATCTGGAGCTATCTACTTGGCCTCCTCCTACCAAGACAAATTAAGGGTGATTTGCTGTAAGGGCAATCTAGTGAAGGAGAACAACAATGAGCAGCACCACAGAGGATCTTCTGCTACGCGCAGGTATGGTGAAGTCCGTGTGTTATGGTCCTTGCGCACCTTGTGAGCAAACTTTTTCCCCCCAAATGTTGGATGCCCTTGTTCCGTTCTTAGAGACAGAGGCTGGCGTTAGCCAGCCGTTGTAATGCTGGAATGCAACAAGGAGTAGAGTTACTGATGTTTTAAAACCCAGAAGGCAAAGAAACATTAACTCTGTAGGAATATGTGGGTAATCTGCTCCATAAATGCTTTGTGATCTTCAGCTGGTTGCCTTTTATGTTGTGATACAGCTGTGACTTCAAAGCTTGGTGAGCTTAAATGCTGTTGATATGACAGTAAACATCAATTGACTCTAACAATCTCTAAAGCAAGAGCCCCTTCCTCTTAAATAACGAGTAAGCCTTAGGGAGACAGAGTTGGGAAGTTGTGACGTGGTCTTGTTCTGCTCAGCAGAACAGCGATACTTCAGACGGGTGAATAAATACCGGGGTTGATAGTGCCACTGTGCACCGGAAACTGAGGAATCCAGGATTGTAGTTCATCCTAGCCTGGCCTGAACATCCTCGAGTTACTGAAAATTTTGTATGTGAAAAGGCATAGATCAAATTTTAGTGTACTTGTATATGGAAAAGTATACTGCTTAAGATATGAAAACATGGCCTTTTGTGGCTGGATACATAGACGTGACTTACATTAGCAATTCATTAAGGCACTTTACGAATGTTGCTAACGTAATAAATACTCAGCTGCCAAAATACCTCTGCGCTTTTCATCCTGGCTCAGGGAGGTCTGATGCTTGTTCACCTAAACACAGCTGCGTGTTTGGGGGAAGTTACATTTTTGCTAAAAGAAAATGTAACGTGAGGTTTTTGTCGCTCAGCTGTTCGCGTCCATTATTTTTGAATGACAGTAGCCCAAACAAGAGAGGTCCGCCCACATACAACGAGCACATAACCAAGCGGGTAGCATCAAGCCCAGGACCACCGGAAGGTCCAAGCCACCCTCGAGAACCAAGCACACCACATCGGTACCGCGAGGGAAGGACAGAGCTGCGGAGGGACAAGTCACCTGGGCGACCGCTGGAGAGGGAGAAATCTCCAGGCCGGCTTCTGAGCACCCGCAGAGAAAGGTCCCCTGGAAGACTGTTCGACGAGAGCAGCCGAGGACGAATGCCTGTGAGTGGTGCCAGAACTCCTCTTGCTCAAGTCAATAAGGTAAGTCAGGAGCCTGGAGAACTTTGCTGTTCTCAGGAAAAGGTGTGGAAGGGCTGACGATACTGTAAAGTACAAGAGCAAATCAAATTTCACCTCTTAGCCCCTTCAACTTCTATTCAGTCTGAGCACAGACGGTAACTCACTGGCCCTGGGAACACCTTCCCTTGTGCTAGTTGTGGAGCTGCAAAAACAGCTTGACTCTGCAACAGGCTAAAGTCCTCCAGCTCTGAAAGCAAAGATGCATTTACCAACAGAAATCAAGGTACTGAGGACTTGAAGGGGGGACAGCGTCTGGAGAAAGGAATGTGGGAGCCCGTTGTGTTCAGCGTGATGCTGACAGTCCTTGCCTTTGTCAGAATGATGCCCCCTGGGAGCGGGCAGGCAGGCAGCGCTGGCTCAGCAGCAGCAGCAGTAGTTGGGTGATGTGCTGCTGCTGCTCCTGTGCATACGTGAGAAAAATATGTGCAACTTGTAACTGTCATTTTATTTCCCTGGCAGGTCTGGGACCAGTCTTCAGTGTAAGTCTCAGCTAGACAAAGTTACTCATCTTGACCTGCAGGAAAAACAAAGGAAATATACTGAGTATACGCACTCCATATGTCTGCTGCCCAGCTACCAAAACAGCATTCCTGGGCCAAAGCTAGCTCCGCACTGGGAGACGTGACGCTTTCGAAGATTGTTCGCATCTCAGTTAATTTCTCTGCACTTTCCTGCACTCCTGTTTTTGCACTTTGTACTACTGTTACTCTTTCAAGCAGTTCATGAACTTTTTGTATTCGCTTTAGTCCCTGGTAGTTCATCAAGGAAATTAAACGGGACTAGAGTCCCACCCCAGGTCTTTAATGTGGTTAGCATCCCTTACCAGATAATTGATCGTAGTTCTGAGACGTGCTGGGAATTCCTGATGGCCTGGAAACAGAAGGGCCAAGGTGAGTGAGTCTTTCAATAGAAGGTGTGATTGGATATTCTCGACAGAACACAAGAAAAATTACTTCCGATTAGTCTGTTCACCTGCCACTTCTGAAAGTTATTTTGTTCTCACTAAAATTGCTCTAGAGCAGCTCTGATGGGGAGGGAAGAACCCTGCTTTAAACGATGCCATGTGCCCGGCCCTGAGACAAAGTGCATTACCTGTAAGCTACTGGGGTGTAAGACTTTATCCAGGTCTTCTGCATGACAGTTCACTGCATGCTGCTGCACCATCCCTGGCTGCTCTCTCCTTTTAGGTTGCTTTGCTGAGTAGTGTATTGTACCTCACTTGTAAATTAACTGAAACCTTTAGATTACGCTGCAAAATAACCGTTAATTACTCTGGAAATTTGGCAACGAAGAGTTAACAAGCCTTATTCTATGACAAGAATTACAGTCACACTTGTGTCCTCCTCTCAGCACTGAACGTGGTCCCTTTAGAAATGCCACTGTAGTCCCGACAGTCCCGCGGTCCCTGGAGAGACGAGCAGCCCAGGGCTGGCTCTTCCCGTGATCTGTAACTTGTCGTACAATAAGAACCAAATGTCATGGCACAAGAGGATACTCACAATGAACAGCTTTAGTGGTTACGGAACACACCTTCGCCTTGGCTTCGCTGATCTAACCTCGAGCCATTTATTGCTTTCTATTCTCTTTTGCTGTGAACACGAAGCAGAGAGCAAATGATTTTCAAAGCAGGTTTTGACCATTCAGTCTGCAATAGCAACATTCTAAGTGAACAACCATGTTCTTTACAACTGGAAAGAGCAAAACTGCATCCAATCTTCCCTTGGCCACACTCTTAAACTTCTGCTAGTCCCTTGCAAGCCTGTGCTAACCTGTTCTAGAAACCCATAAAAATTCAAATGCCTTGTCAGTGTCCTTTAGCGAGTTTCATGAATATTGTATTCCGTTCTCTTGTCTGTTGGGTCGTTTTAGATCAGATGATTTGGCAGGAAACTTGCTGAAAGTTTTTGTCTCCTGGTCTGAATACTTTGAAAGGTCACTGAGATCAGTCTTTAAATCTTTGCATCTCATGGAAGATCTTCAAGACCTCAGAAATGGGCTTGTTGAGTCCTGAAAGTGTATCATCTCTTGTGTCTTGTTCGTGAAATGCTTCCTGCTATAGAAATAGCGCAAAGGACTGTACATATTTACAAGAAACTTTATATTCGTAACAAAAGGGAATTGAATTGGTTTCTACTTTTTTATTGTAAACTGTGCGTTTTTCAACACTAGCTTTTTGTTTTAACGGTGGTTGTGGACAGCCATCTTCAGACACTGGAGGGGCCTCAGCTTACTCCTCCTGCTCCCACGAAGAAATATTGTAACATTAAATTGCAATTGAAGCTTGTTAGCGTAAATGAGGTTTTAGGTCTCCAAAAGTACAGGATTTTTCTTCATTACCTTTTTATTATTGACAAGGGAGGGAACCAGAGGGACAGTTCAAAGCTCCACCTGGAAAGTCTTGAACTTTGTTGTTGAACAATAACCAAATAAAACAAATAACTATCTTGACTGGCATGGTGAAATGAACGCTTCCTTCTATATAGAGTACCACTGAGCCATCCTGCCATTGCACCCAGCTGTGTAATTATAGGCGTCAGAGCTTACCAAAGAGCTACCCTTGACAATATTTAGCATTTGAATAGTTGTTATTCCCTGAACAAGTAGCATAAGCGGCTTCACAAAAACAAAGCATGTTCATACCAACCAAAACAGGTGGATTTGTCCAAATATTTTACTATAGCAGCAGTGAGCTGCGAACACCGACAGCTAAGTTCAGCCCTCACATACCTCGTGCTCTGGGTAGAGGCGAGACCAGTGTGAGCAGCTGGGAAAACCATCTCACCCTGGTAAATGACCCCACGCATCTTCAGCTGGAAAACAAACCATCTAATTAACAATAGTGTGATCTAATGACAGGTTTGGGATTTATCCCAGCAGTGTACTGGTAGCAAAGCGGACGGAGATAGTTACTCATCCCACTGCTGTAATATGCTGGTGCTTTAAGGCTAATAGCTGCAACTTTAAAAAAAAAGAATAATTCACAAATCAAGTCCAATTGAGTACAACCTGCAGAGTTACTGTACATCTTAACTTACACCTGCTGGGAAAACTTGCTAGATCAGACTTAAATGTAAATACATCTATTTTTAACTGAACCAGTTTTTACAGGGTCTGAAGTATTCTTTCACAGGAAGAGGTTTTTAATATTCACACTGCTGCCTACAGTAACTTAATTTGTCCTCCTACTGTTGAGTGTTTTTGGTTTTGTGCACATACCCGCCCCCTTACCCCAATAAAGGGCTTGGTGGAGGGTGTGTGGGCGGGTTACTAATAGCTCCTCTTACATTTTGGTCTACATGACATTCTTCATGAAAATGCTCTACATAAAACCCAAGCTGCTTGATTTATCTATTGTGCCTACTATCTGATGTATATGATGAAATGCTAACTTGTTAAATGTTCCTTTATTTCTATTTTACTGTGCACAAAGAATACTTATTTAAAGCTCATTGTTGCAGTCCTATGATGCATGATCAGAATTGTAACAAAACTAAAATAATCCAGAAACTGGTGGAGTAAAAACAAAAGTATTTATTGAGCCTTTTGATTACCAAGAACCCTGCACAAATCCACTGTCAGCTTGACCACCCTCCACTGTGCTGAAATCTAGGGGTCGGGGAGGGCAGGGAGCTCTCGTTATTCCTGCCGTAGCCACAGACTGTAACGGCTTCCTCAAGAGCCACAAAAATGACTGTAACAAAAGTCTCTGCATCTACCTTAAAAAAACGTGCTCTCCTAGCAACAGCCACGAATAAACATAACAGCACAGACTGGGAGCTGTGGGTGGGGAATGTAAGCGAGCTAATAAATCCAACTCCTGATCCAGCTTTTGCCTTTGGAGGGATTTGATTCATCCCATTACAATAAGGGAACACAGTGTGATTAATCTAATTCATTCACCTGCCAAACACAAAACAACCTGACAAAAAAAGTAAAAAAATAACCCCACACACCCTGCAAAACCCACCCCACAGCAACAGCAAACCAAGCTCAGCCAGCGCTGCTGGTCCTGCGGCAGAGAAAGGGCCGGGGGGCTGTGGCTTACCTGGGGGGGGACGCTGAGGCTCTGGGCACCTGTTAGCTGAGGGCACCGTGCCGCCTGGCCCTGTCTCTGGCCAAGAGGCCCTCGCTCACCCCGGGCACGCAGAGGAAGGTAGAGGGATCCCAGCGGCAAGCCCAGCGCTGGGCACAAGGCCTGGGCCCCTGGCCCTCGTTTCTGAGGCAAACAAAGCTTTTTGGGGTTGCCAAAAGCTCCTGGCGCAGTGCCGGCTGCACACCGTGTGCCCTGTGCGCTTCACCCTCTGAGACAGGGCTACAGGCTGCAAATGTAAAAAAAACAAACACCAAACCAAACCAAAATGCGCTCTATAAAATATTTGGTTCTGTCATGTGGCTCCACCATTGCAGCACTGATGAAAAGCCTGGAGTGAGTTATCATACATGTACGTGGGGAAAAAAAATAAAATCTACAAAGCTCAGCAAGCACTAATGAGACAAGTCCATAAGTACTGTTAAGTCTTACGTACGTTAACCTCCCTTTCTGTTCTCTGTTTCTCACCATTTCTGCTTCTTTAGTCTTTGACTTGTGAAAAATTTGTTTTGCAACCAAAAAGAAAACGTTATTAAGCTACATCCAAGCTCCTCTCGTCTTCTAGCAAAAAAATTAATTCTAGGTCATTCAAATAAGACACTCGTGGTGTCATTTCCCTGCTGGCACTAAAAGCATTTACGAGGCCTCACTGCATGATGTCTGTCTGTCTGTCTGCCAGTACACGCTCAGCGCTGCTTCTCTTCGACCACAGCTGACCGATTCCTGCCACCGCTCCTCCGCTGACACTGATCCTGCCCAGCAGCCCCCAGGCTGCACAAATGCCTTCACCTCCTTTGCTGCTGCATGTCACCGGTGCTGGGTGCCCTGCAGCGGGAGCCCGGAGCAGTGACTGCTCCTCCCTTGGCCCATCGGTGCCCAGCCGAGCACCCATAGCCCCGGTACCGGGGCTCACCTGCCCCAACGCCTCGCTCAGGCCAATGACAGCGCAGGGACCAGAGCAGGATCCGGTACACAGCTCTAGAGACACCCCCCCATCACTACAGACCCCCCCCATGCCGCTTCTGTGCAGTAGCTCCCCTGTGCTACAGGACAGTGGGCACCAGCACACGATTGTTGACACCACTACGTAAGGAAGGGCCACCACTTAACGATGGCGTCATCAGGCAGGGAACAGCCAGACGGGCTGTGGTCACGCCTTTATCCACCAGCACCCACTTCTGCATTTAGACTTCTAGGCATTTTGACCGAGTTTCCATTTCAACAAAAGGCAATTCCTCCTACATCAGTTCCCTGGAGCTGTTCCAACCTGCTCTCCCATCTCTGTGACTGATGCTGCTTCGCTCACCGCCCTGACACAACCGGCTCAAGCTAAAAGAAACCTCTACCCTCCTTCCCCGCCCCAGCAAAGCACACAGCCCGCCCCCAGCAGGTACCCACCCTGACCACGCACCCCACAGCCCCGTCCCTGACTGCCTCACGGGGCAGCATTTTCTGGGGCTAATACATACTAGAGGGTGCAGGCTGTCGCCCTGCCCAGCCTAATTCCATGCCATGCATCTGCCTCTGACACCACAAACCACATCCGAGCCGCAACCGCACGCTGTCAAAGGAGAAACGGCTCAAACAAAGGTCGGCTTGAATAGGCTGGAACAAAGAGGCTGAGGGAGGCTTAAGGCCAACACAAACCGTTTCAGCCCTCAGGAACCGACCCCTGGAGCTTGTAAGCAACTGGAATTGCATTCTTCCTGCAAACCTGCACATCACGAACACACACTGCCACCTCCCTCATCTTCTTCGCTGATTAACTACGCAAGTGAACAAAGTGTTTCAAAGATGCACCTATGAACCAAAAGCTTGCACAATCCACCAAGCCATAAAACCGCAATCAGGCAATCACAGGTTATAAAAAAATAACAAGGAAACTGAGGTTACCAAAGATGGGAAGGACAGTAACAAAGCAAGTCACCCAACTTCTGTTGAAAATGTTTTATTTGTTTCTAAAGAGGCTGAAAACAAAAGCAATTCCATATTTCAGAATACCAAATAACTATCCATAGCACAGAATGAAAAAAGAGTTTTCAGAGAAAACCATTGCACTAGACCCAGATCTACTGAGCTACTCAGGTTACTGCAGCAAGGCTCGTGAACAGGTCCGAGGGCAAACCACCCAGCCACTGCGGCCACCTCCACCCAGCGCTGGCTGCTGCACCTTTTGTCCCCACTCCGACTCCTTACCGACTTGTGCAATGTGCTCTTCCCCGCGCTGGCCCAGGGGCTGGTTAGCGTTGGCACAGTCACCGGCACGCTCGGGCACCAAAACCCAACCAGCGGGGAGGACCCAGCAGGTCACCCCCTGAGCTGGCTCCTCCAGGGCAGGCCCGAGGCACGCCGGCAGGCAGTTTTGCATTAACGTTGCGTTTGTTTTGGGATAAAACAGGCTGCGAGTACCAAGTACAGGCAACCTGGTGTTACTGTAATCACTTAGCAAATATAAACAGAATAAAAAGTTGCAGAGATTCCCCACAGCCCGGGCTGCGGAACCACCATGGGTTCTACACCCGTGGTCACCGCTGCAAAGCTGGAGCGGGGCCCAGCTCTAGCCCCGGGCACAGAAGGCGCGGTGCTGCTGTACCCCGCGCGCTGCAACTGCTGACGCCAAGGGGCAAGTTTGGCCACTGCGATACAGGCGACTTAGAGTCACCTTCAGGCTGTTACCAAAGAACTAATCCCTAAACTGAACACATCGATCTCCTCACAGCTCCCCAGCCCAGCTTAAGGAAGTCCTTACCAGTGACAGCAAGAGAAATTGGTTTCAAAAAGCAGATTACTGCAAGACACATTTATGATTTACAGAAAAACCCAGCCATTAAAAACAATTGTCTTTACCAGAAATTCCACAGGGGAAAAGTTGTATTTCAGTTCTCATGAAGAGAAAAACTACAGAGCTATTCACAGTAGAAAGAGTGCACCTCGGTCTACCGTAAAATCAAAATGACCTTGTAGGTGATTGTGTTGCTGGTTTTAGCCTAGAAAGGCTGCTACAAAAAGATCATCAATATTCACACTTATTTCAGCCATGCAAGTTCGGAACTTGCTACTGAAATAATTGTGTGTTTGATGAGTTATGAAAGCAGCAACGGGCTTGCTTTTGCTGAGCTCAAATAAGATTCCACAAGAATCCTGAACTTTCTAGACTTTGGGCTACCTTGTTCATTCCTTACAGTCTGCCTCACTGCAAAAGGGCTTTCATCCATTGCTGCCCTCGCATTTTTCAGCCTAATTGAACTGATGGTTTTTTAACTGAGCTGACAATGGGCACTGACACCTTTGCCATCCGTCTAGTTGCCACGAAGCTGCAATCTCCAAGAACTTCCAAGGTGGGACTGGGAAAATAAGGCAAATATAGGAGAACCTGGAAGTCTCAGAAACAATATGAAATCAGAGTTCATTTGCTACAGCACAGAGCAGGAATACATTTGGTTAAGAGAAGAATTTTTTTTTCTGAGACTGCACGGGCCCAGAACAATTGGTCACCAACTAGTATGACGTTCATATTGGCTTGTACAGCAAAGTAGTCACGTATTTCTTCTTGTAACGATGTGTAGCACTCAGCACCATCACTCCATCCTACAGGAGACGGAAAACAAGTGAGAAACATGGTTATCTGAAAGCTGCAAGTGTGAAGAACGTGCCCTGGCCTCTCACCTTGATAGAAAGTGCGTAGAGGTGGTTCAACATGACGTGGTTGGGTTCAGGGAGTAGAGCAGGATCGCACTGGAAAAAAGAGAGAGCGAGACAGTGTGAAAATAACAGAACTCACAGTTTACTCATCACAGCTGATGGGTGACAAACGCCGTCTGTAACTAGCCATACCCTCAAATACATCACACGTCTTCTTATGCTGGGTCCATCAACAAATGTAGCCAAAGCTTCAGAACAATCCAAGATCCCTCCAGGGTGAAACCCTCTGCGCCCTCACTGTGACCGTGAGACAGACCTGCTCCATTTCTTATGGGCTTCTGACATACAAATAGTGTGGCAGTAGGAAGATTAGGGCTTCTGGGAGTAAACCTGCCATCTAGTTTTCTTTTCAATTTTGAAGAAAGTCAGGTAGAAAAATAAATTTACTTCAGATGAATCCACCTGGACACACGTAATAAGGAATTTACCAACATGGCAACTATTCTAAGGTTTTCCCTAAACTGTCTCCTGTTTGTACCCAGACTTTTTCCCCATCTATTCTCACCCTCAAGGTGACTGTTCAGCAAAACGAACTAATGTACTCACAGAAATGCCTGTGTCCTTGTTCAGGATGACCTGCAGCAGGTGTGGGGGAAGAATAGGTGGTGATTTAAAGCGCTCCTCTGCCTTACAAACGTAGGGCTCCTGGTGGTACGGTCCTGGGGGCGAACTTGACAACTCTGCCAGAGAGATGTTAAATATTTATTCTTAAATAGCCTGTAGGAATATCTGCTCTTTACAGGCACATTTTTACCAGTACTCCCAAGTTGATTTTCACATCCAGGAACATGTGGCCAGAAGAAATCAATGGCATGCAGGTACAAGCACTGCAGCAGCTGATGCAGCGCCCGAGGATCAGTCACTGCCCAAGAAGGGATTTCAGATGCCCAAAGTTGAGGGTAGCTGTGAGGAGGTGGGAGGCGGAGTTCAGAGGGCCCCACTGCACTCTAGAGCTTCACTGTCATCTCTGCCCAGCACTTCTCCAGCAAACACTGAATAGTAAATATTGCTCCACAATGTTACCTCCATGGGAAGCACTAAAAGCATGGAATGCACATGTGAAAGGCAGGTATTACTCCTGTGCAGGGACAGGAAAGAGTTCTCCTAAATAACATAAGGAAAGGCTGTTACAGCGTGTGGCAGGGAGGCATCTATGAGAATCTCCTCCTAGCTTCTTGCACCATCCAAGTCTCACAAATTACACTCCTTCTCCAAAAAAGGCTTTCTTGAGGGGAAAGTGGCATATAGCAAATCCCAACCAAACACACCTTCAGATCCCAAAACAGATACAAAGGACAGGTCTTCTGCAGGAGGATTTAAGGTGCTATTTCAATCATGGTCTCCATCCCTACAAAGGTCTATAAAGAGCAGGTGACAAGCCTGACCTCAGAGATGACTCAAGCTAAATCTTACCTCTTTGTTACACTAGAATATGAAACTTAAGGCAAAAATATCATTATTATATTATTCTAAGATATAGATTGTTTATACTAAACTGAGAGGATATGACACATTCCCGAGCCTACGTCAGCACTACTAAGATGCATCTAATTTCTGCCTCTTGATGTGCAACTTCTGACCCCTCAGCCCACCTGAGCACAGGAAGATGGTATCAGGAGCTGTGTAGCCTGCCAGCATTGCTTTGATGTTGTAAGGTACACACTGATCCTCCAAGTGCCCCAAAACCAGCCATTTCACACCGCACCGGCAAACAGTCAGCTATTAGACACCCACCACTTCCTCCTAATCAGATTTACAGTGACCCATGTTGCCCTGACAAAGGCTTCCTCCTTTGTGCATTTATGATTCCCGCACACATCCACAGGGCCTGACAAAAGTGGAGATTAATTTATACTGGAGCTTTAACTTCAGATGAAAAGGAGGATGGAATTTTTAACAGCTCTAAAAAGTGTGCTATAAAATTACCAGCAAGCTCATACCAGACATGTCTGAACATTTTTGGGAGTCCACCATCAAAGCGTCGAATACTTCAAAGTCAGTTTTCTTCACCTGTATGACGTTGTTGATGGTACCTAGCTGGCTGGTTACTACTGGCTGGGAAGAAACAATATACAAAAAAATCAGACTAAAAAAGCTTGCAGGGCTATTAGATTCTCAACACAACGCAATCAGCATTAAGAACGACGAGATATACTGCTTTTAAAATACGCTAGCACCAGATATGGAAAGAGATATTGCTCAGTTAGTGTTGGTTAGGACAAGTACAGGATTTAGAACTGGGGGGATGCATGTCAGCTGAACCTGCTAGGCCCACAGCACTTGATAAATTCTTGGGCTATAGATAAAGCTAGGATCAGATTTGGGGTAAAGTTAACAGTGGCGACACAAAGAACTAAGCTTTACTTCTGGCTTCTACAGGGCTTTCAGAGCCAGGCTGAGACCTGCACGGCCTGATGTATGACAGAGTACAGTTGGTATTGCTGGTTTACTACTAAAGCTAAGACTAGAATCCAGGGCAGGGGATTCAAAGAGCTAAATTTACTGTGAGGTTCTGCAAGATTCGCCAAGAGAGCGAGAAGACCGGAACCAGCAACTGGGAATGATTAGTTCTGAAGCAGGTAGGGACTGCTGGGCAGGCTAGGGTTAAAGCTCATTTTACAGCGGAGGAGGAAAAAAAGGCCTGGTAGATTTTGGCACCATTACTGGACTATGAAAAGATCTAGAGCAGCAACAGCAACATTCTGGCACACAGAGCACAGAGAGATTTGGGCTGTCCGCAATGCTACAGTGCTCTAAAAGACAGTTTGGCACTAGACAAGAAAAGCTCCCCATCTCTCATAAACCAAAACCCAAGAGACCTTGTCACCTGTTTGTTATAAAATCTCCCGTCCTTTGTCTGATGCCCACCTAGGCCAGCTGGGATGAGAAATCTCTCTCTCGCCAGCTTAAACTGTCAGTTTCTGTTGCTAACCAATAAATACCAGTTTCTCATCTTCAGATGCCTCAATGAATAAATACAGCGAATCGAAGAAAGCGTTACCTCTGAAGGGTCGTGCGTCCACTGCCCATCCACAAAGAACTTGTACTGGTGCTCTCCTTCTGGCAGGTCCAGGATCGCCACAAAGTTATTGTGACTGGAATTTCAGACAATCAATCAGTTCCAAAATATTCTGAAAAGCGCATCAATCTATAAACTGTGACAAACGCCGTAACACAGAATACAAGCCTCCTTAGCATACAAAAACTTAACAAGGCAGTGCCACATTTAAGAGAATCTCTGATGCAATCTAAAAGTAAAGAATCCAACTAATGTTAACGATCATTTCTGAGTCCCAACACGCTCAAAATTGGTATCCACATTCCTGACATCAAGGAATCGGCACTCAGCTTTTGTAAAGTCATCCTCACATCTTCATGTTACTTGTTAGTATGCGAGACCTCATTTTATCTGGGAGACTCCTGTTGATGGAACAAGATCAGCTTACTCATATTTCCCTGCCTTTTAGTATATGCCGTCATAAATTGCATTTCACAAATGCCTGTGAAACAAACAATGACTAGAAGATGAAAGCTGCAACTCAATACTTCTGAGTTAATTTGGGTCTAAATAGCTGCTGCTTAGTGATTTTGATACTCCTGTGCTGTGAACTTCCTGATTGTTCAGAAGTCTTTACCAGCACCTCAGAGAAGCTGAGAAACAGTTGACGCTATGTGAACAACTCAAACAGTCCACATAATGCCAGGATCTCTCTTTACTTCTTCTCAGGTAAGGAGTGCTAGGATGCCATCACAGAGCTGGATTTGAAATTTCAGCTTGGAATAATGAACTCCTCTACTTGAGCACATCTGATTCAGTAACATGATTTTATCCACCCTCTAAGGCAGTCCAAATGTCTCCTTTCCCAGAATACCTTATCAGAAAAGAGACAAACTTGCCTTTTTTTTTTTTTTTTGGTAAAGAGACAGTTTTGTCCTTCTTCCAGATTCATTTCACCATTTCCCGTCGCCCAGGCTTTCTATTCAGAGTATGACAGTAAGGCCACTTCCACTTGCCTTTTTTCCAGCTCCTGTCTTGATAATTAATTTCACATTGTTCATGCACAGAACAATCACCCCATACCATTTCCTCAGGCCACTAGGCTCCTCCCTCAAGTTTCCTAAGAAATTAAGACACTTCTGCGACGCTGACAATGCAGGTAGCCACTCACTGAGACGAGACACACCAGAAACTGGCAGGAGACCAATCATTCATGGATATGTCATCATTGACAGACAACAGAGCTCAGATGACCAGTTAAACTCAGACTCTCTGCCATCCATTATGTTTTAAATTTTTGAGAAAACATTGGTTTAAATTAAATACTTACTTAGGTACAAAACTAAGCACAACTCCAGAACTCTCTGGCAGGAAAAAGCACTTGGTACCTTAACACAGATTTATTCTCTCGTTCACTAGTTTACCAGCAGGTAAACCAAGCAGAATTTGGACCCTTTGAGCTGGGCAAAAGCCAATGACGTGGCAAGAAAATCTGTACCATCAGAGACACCACGCTTAAAACCAACTTCACCTTGCATAGCCCAACTCTACCCCCGGCAGCAGACTCTGCAAAGGATTGTTTTGGGTCATTCATGCATGATGCCTCACGAACAAATCACTCCTTCAAAATTGACACACAGCTCAACTTTCCTCCTGTGCCACCTGAGAATCAAGAAGCCAGATTCTCAGCAAGGGCTTGAGAAGAGAAGCAGGAAAAATGGTAAATCCAAGCACAATATCAATCTATCAGCTGACCACCTTTCTCACTGCACTAAGCATTGCCAGTCCACGAGGATTATCACCGACACAGCAGCAGCAGTTTATTACCTCCTTGTCAGGGGAATTTTACTCCAGTTGTTGAAGGACCCAGATAAATAAACTTCTTTCCCTCCTCCAGTCCAGCGAAAGACTGTTGGTCGAGCTTGCGTGGGAGTTTTATCATTCACTTCCAGATCTTGTTGCCAAGCTAGGAATTCTTCTTTCTCCAATGGAGCCTACAAGCACAATGTCTTAATCAAAAGGAATTCTTCCCTGGCAGGCTTAGACAACCCATATTTTACTGAAGGCGTTTTTGCACCCAGGTACAAGTCTACAAGTAGTTTTCATCAGATAGAGATTAGAAACTGTGCATTTCTAGACACTGTTCACAAGTTCATCTGCACGAATTCTGTTAAAGCTGTCCAAATTTCCAGAAAGAGTGGAAGGCAAAATAATCCCCCTCCTCCCTCCAGCCTAAGTTAGGTTAAAAAGAAGTGACTTGAGCTCATAAAAGTTTTCAAAATACACAGATATAAGAAGAGGGAGAAAAATAATTAAGAAATACACTTAAGAAGCATTTAGATTATACATATATTGGAGGCACAAAGTTGGCAGAAAAATTAAGACTTGTCTATAGGAAACAGCTCTGTCCAACAGTCAAAATCTAAGTATCATTTTCTGTTAGATATTTTTATGAAACATGATACACAGCAAGACGTTTCTAACAATCCATCTAATACTGAACATAAAAAATTGGTTAACAAATCTTTCAATATGGAAAACAACAGGCAGGTAAAACGTCACCGATAACTGCAAGAGCATTAAGGATCCAATGGAAGCTGGGGCACTGTACCTAGAACTGGGGAAGAGCTTTGAGCCACTTACATTTTAGTTTTTCTACAATTAATTCTTGCTGGAAACCATGACATTACACTCATTATATCTGTTTGAACACCAACGCAATATCTCTCCTTAGCACAGGAAGCAAGGGAGATAGTCAGTTTTGCGTGTAAACTCAATGAAGGTTGCTAACAGCACCACAACCGGACAGCGTTCCCAGGCTAGCAATGTTAAGACGACTAGAACAAACCAGCAATACCTTCATTTCCTCTGAATGGAACAAGTCTGCATCTTCAGGACTGTCCATTAAGATCTTTGGTCTATCACCCTCTTTCGTACTGATGGCTCCTCCTGAGCTGTCACCTCGGGATGCTTTATGCCCATGACGCTCCAGTCCAGCTCGCTCACTGCTTGTGTTCCCCATTTTTAAGGGCCTAAAAGAGCAGGAAAATACAGATCAGCACGTACTTTTGAAGCCAGAACACCAGCAGGCAGGAAAGCAGGCTCATCAGTAGACCTGGGCTCTGTTTCTGAGTTGAAGAGTGTAAGAAACTTTATCAACCCAAAACGCTAGCATCTTAAAATTATATCACATTCAGAACAAAGACACTAAATGACAATTTTTAGCTACTCTTGAAAACGTCCTACAGTTCAATATCCTAGCATCTTCGCAAGACTCAGCCGCTCTAGGGATTGACCATACAGGTATCTGCCACTGCAGCACGCTGGTGGTCTGTCTTCCTAAGCTAAGTACTTGTTTTTCTACCTTCTAAATACCTACATATGTAACATTCTACCACATCAGCTGAAACATCAGTAGAACTTTATACCAGAATCCTTCAAAACCAGCCTACTAAAAATGTGACTTCACTAGAAAATGAAGTTATCTTAGCTGGCAACCTGCTGAGGATCCTTATGGTGGCTGGCTGCTGCTCTAAAGCACAAACAGCACAGTCCCACTGATGCTCCACTGGAGGCTGTGCAAGAAACACAACACATCTTCCCATTCCACAGCCCATGTGGCCACATCCGCACGGAGAAGGGATGAGACTGGATGCACATGCCATGTCTTGTCTGAAAGACTACACAGAGGTGAAGAGCAGCAACTTGGAGCTGGCCAGGGGTGGTGTGAAGTGGAACCGTAGGCAGAGGGCCCTGCAGAGCGCCTAGCAGGGTACACACAAGTACCTGTTTCCCGTTATCTCAAATTACGGACGCTGCCCAACTTTTAACTGTACAGATCTCAGCTCAGTCACAACCTGCAACCAGTCCCGGCTTAATAAAAGACTAAACAAATAACTAATTTAACTGGCACCATAATAAGCGTACATGCAAATGTTAATCGGCTATATGAAATTCCAACAGCTCTGAGCGTTCCGTATCTTCTCTCAACAACTGACTCTGCGAGGCGGGCTTTCGAGAAGGCCCGTACGGAGTCGAACGGCCGCTGAAGTGCCCATCGCAAACACACCCGTGTGTTTTACCCGCCCCGACGTGGGCAGCCGCTGCCCCCGGCCCTTCCCCGGCTCCCCAGCCGGCGCCCGGGAGGGGCCGCCCCCGGCACCCCCCGCCGGCCACCACGGCGCCCCCCGAGCGCACCCACCTCCGCGCCCGCCGCCGCCGCCGCTTCCGCTTCCGCCCGGCCGCCGCCCGGGGAGAACCCGAGCCCGGCGCGCAGGTTCCGGGGGAGCCCCAGGGCCGTCCCACCCCGCTTAACGCGGCTGCCGGACCCCTGCCCTTTACCGGGCTGTGGGAGCGGGTCCCGCCACATCACCACCGCGGGGAGGTTTTGGATAAGCTCAGGACTGCAGCTGAGCGAGCACCGGGACGCCGGAACTGAGCCGTAAATGTCCCCTCTTCGTGAAACGGGAGCAAGAGCCAGCAGGATGGACACTGACCACTGGGTGGTCAATGCTGCCCGTGAAACCACCAGGCCACGGCTCGCTCTCCCCTGAGGAAGCCCAAATGGAAATTTAAGTCAGTAACTGAGAAATGTTTCCCAAATTAAATTACAGTCGTGTATTTCTCTAACATATTTCTCTAAGCATTTCCAATTACACGATCTCACTTTACCCTCTGCTCTTCATCAGCTGTCGCTGTCTGTCTTCTACTTTTCCAACAGGCAGAAAGTTGTGAGGTCTGCAGGTTCCTGGGGCAGCAGTTCTTTTTACAAGGAAATTGGTGGTTTTTTCTTAACCAATGGAAGCAACCTGCAATCAGACAGAAGGGCTCCTACCAAATTGAAGTGTATCTGTGTGTGTTGTGGGAAGAATTCTGCCGGGATAGCGGGATTCACCGTGCCTAATGGGGAGTGCAGGGCTGGCTCCCGCAGTACGTTTTGAGGAACAGCTGCTCCCAGTTTGTCTCCCATGGTGGAATACCTGGCACGGGACAGCCTGCCTGAGGGATGTGAGGGGAACGCGTGTGGGCAGCTTTTCCCCAACCCCTGCCGAACAGTTAACCCTGCTATAAAACGCAGCTGTTGTTATTTTGGTATTTTGCACGGCTTAGCACTCCTAAATTCTTTGTCTCCAAACCCGATTGTTTTGTTCTGCGTGGTTCTTTTTTGGCCAGCACCACCTCATGGGCATGTTCATATGCAAGGTCCTCACACACGCTGGACTATTGTTTTCTCCTATCAGGTTGAGTGGGAGCCCAATTCCCTCCCAGCTGTTAACGCAGGAGATGTGGGAAGCGAGCGATTAGCTGAAGACATGTCACAAGGGCCTGGCAGAACTCATCCACCCATGCATTCTCTGGAACCCCGGAGGTTTGCTCCCCCCTTTAAAAGCATCTGTGACTTTTTGCCTCCTTCCGTGCCCTGCAACCTGAAGGGCATAAAAACTCCCCCTCCTCCACTCCACCGGGGACCAGCTTCCATATTCCACAGGAAGACTATAAAATACCTTTTCTACTCCTGCCCCTTTACATACCTGTCTTAACCTTTTCTCCTTACTGCCAGATGAGGATGTAACAGATGGGGAGCTGGTTCACATTCTTCCATCAAGAATTCCATACTCTTCACAAATGAGGCTCCTGGTTAACTCCCCTAGTGAGAATGTCAAAGGTGTCACTTGCCATTGAAATAATTTATCGCAACTCTCTCTAGATTCCTAAAGTGCCATATCTCTAAGACGGACGCAGCAAGAGGCCACTTAGGCTCAGCCCTCACTAAGCGCTCCTGACATTGGGACCAGAATGATTTGTTCCATAGGCGTTTAGCTGTGGACATTGCCCCACAATTTTGGGGGATGCCCATGAATAGTGGCTGTAAGCATCTGTACTGGGAAGGAGAGGAGGAATTAGATAAAAATCTCCTTCTTGCCTATGACAGTAAGTGCCAGCATGACCTTCAAGAAGACTTTTGCCTTTAGCTATTAGCTCTCCATCAGCCAAAGGAATATATGCTAGGCTGAGTGAATATTGCAAAATTTTTTTGTTAAATACAGATTCAGAACTGCGAATTATTTTATTCTGGTGTATTCAGGCCCCTGCTTGTGTTCACTACCCACAGTTCCATGGGACAAATACTCACCTTAAGTAAACATTAAATTTAGGCATTGCAAATACAAAATTTTGGTATTAGCAATCACACCAACGATGTGAATGCCCTAGGATTTATGGTCATCTGCTCAGGAAAAAAAAAATGGAAGTTGTATGGTGAATCACAACAACAGTTTGAATTGCAAGTGGCAGGCTGGAGGGTAAAGGGATCAGGGGAAAATGTAACTGAATAATTTTGAATAAGAAATTCCCTTGAAAAAAGCCCACAATCCACTTTCAGATTGTCCACAACCCATAAACCAAGATAAAAGTAATTGATTAAATGCCTTATCAGGTGTCAGGACTGTGCTACACCACCTCATAGGGCAATGTGAGGTTCTAAAAGGAGATGCTTGTAAAACACCTGCAGGATACAAAAAGCTACACGGTTTCTGTGTTATTTACCGTGTCACTAGCCACGAGCAAAGGTCAGCTCCTTTTTTCCTTACTCACGCCTACCTTCTTTAATAAACATGAACTAGACCTGGCCTGACTATTGAAACTCACACAGAGGATCTTATTCAGAAATAAATTTTAAGGCGTTTTGGTTCTCGGCTCATAAGATGATGAGACTCAGCAGACTTTGTCAAAGTTCTGACAATGATGACAGAGCACTTTCGGTGCTGTGCAGGCTGAGGGGTCAAGTGAAGTGACATCTTCATTACTGAGTCATTCTACCGCCTTGGAGCTATCACTTACCGTCTTTCTTCATCAGCTGACTCATTTTTAAAGAAAGTAAGGACCAAACGGGATAGATCTGAGGTCAGGAGAGAGCTGTGTTAGGGGAATGTATGTTTTTGATTAAACAGGGTGAAGAACGGCCTTACAAACCTTTTGGGCACAAAAAGTGAACTCTTGTGCTGAACTCTTGTGCTTAGCCCCAAGGAAGGCATGGCACTCACCAACCACTTGTGCTCTAGGCCGTTTTCACTGTTTGGATTATCTCCTGGAGTTGGTTAAAATCAAAAGGCAATTACGCCCCCATTGAACACTGGTTGAGATATGTGTACACAAGGCTGCCATGGCACACAACCTGCTCTGGTGGGCATTCCTTAAGTTTAGTGGAGTTTCCCCTTCTCTTACCCCAGAGTATGTGTTGAAAAAGAAATGCAGTGGCCTAAAGGCTCCGACTGTTCAGTTTAAAGTCATGATGAATCCGTTGATATCTGGCAAAGCTCTTTTTCCTTGATGTGATGCAAGCTTATTCAGCCAAAGAGAAGTCATTGCAAGCGAAGTGGAAGCTGACTCAGCCTACAGCTAGATATGACAAAAACTGAAGCGCCATCCTCAGTTGTGAGCTGGTAGATCAAATTCAGACATGCCACAAATCACATTATAAATGACACACGAGCAAGTGCTTCTTGTAGCTTCTGTGCCGTGGAGAGTGAGTTAGGTGGTAACCGCAGCAGAACTTACCCTAGAGTTCAAGACAGGATAACCTTAACTGCAGAAACCTTCTGGTTAAATTCCTTACTATAACCTTCCTTTCTACCTTGGGCTCACAAGTTTGTTCCTCCATCTTTACATTGTCCGAGTAATCTGTTTCCAAACCCCCCTCCTCCTTTTAGGTCACTTCTGAATTTAGCCCATTTTGCTAGGCTGCCAGGGAGTGATGCAGAGGAAGTCGGGCAGCCTCCTTAAAGGCTCACTCACATTTCAGGGACACATGCCGTTGCTGTGCATGCAGAACATGCCGTTGTGCTTGGGAAACGGAAAACTGTGAGTGCGCATAAAAATCACTCATAGGCCATTGCATCCCTTCTCAGCTCCTCTACTCCAACATAACACTGCACACCTTCAGAGAACTACAAATCAAAAATGGGATTGGAGATGGATGGATAGTAAGAGCAAGCCAACATTCAAGTAGTGTTTCAGCCTGAAGATACTGCCCGTGAAAGACTGAGGGCTCAGTCTCAGAAGAGCTGTGGGTCAGGCAGCAGCCATGCAGACTACCCTGCACAGGCCTTCTGATGTCTCTGACTCTGCCCAGAGGCATCTCCTCCAAAGTCAGCGTAGGTTCCACATCTATTCAACTTCCTCTTACTTTACCCCAGGAGTGAAGTTTTGGTGATATGGACTCTTCCCACCACAAAACGACACGTTCTATAAAGGCTCCTGTCCTTCAAGTGCATCCTCTTGTACATGTGCACACACAATGCACACACAGTAAAAACTAACTGGGAAGATGATCCAGTCTCTCCCCAACTGATGCAAATCAGTTAAAAAATCCATTTTAGATAACCAGTTGACAGAGTTAGGGCCCAGGTAAGGAAATGAGCCTAGAGAGAGATGCTTGCACACTGTTCCAGCTGATGCATCTGGATTGATTCTGAGAGTGATGGACACTGTAGTAGCAATCAAATACAACCTATCCCTAGGCTGAGAGGCATAACACTGTGAGCACATATCCAAAGATATAGGTACAAAAGCAACAGCTTCTGAAGCCTCAAGCCACACTGTTCAGACTGTGGTTGCAGCCACATAAATTGAAGAGCCAGTGCTGATTTTCAAGTCATAAGCTGTAAACTCCTGGGTATGCCTGCAGGGAACCACCCAAAGAATTTAATTTCATATTGTCCCCTTGATTATTTTTTTTTGCTGTGCAATCTGATGAAACATACACCATACGTCTGGTCTGGCTGACCCCCTTCATACGGCAGCAAAGAAACTCCTCTTATATTTAGAAGCCCTCTTCTAGGGTTACATATCAAGATACATGCACACTGCTGTTTTGCAGAATGCAGCTGCCCTGTAAGAAGCGAAAGACGCTAACATGATCCAGGAGCTGAGGCCAGCAATTTCAAATTTCCATCTGTCTCTGCCTGTAACACATGCAGGAAGGAAAAGAGAGCTGGACTTCAGGCATTAGTTGGTGCCTTCAGCATGCAGAAAGAGTGCATCAAAAACTGGAAGCCTGGAGCAGCTTTGTGAAAGGAAGACTCTGTTCACCTGCCCAGGACACAGATGTTCAGTTGAAAAGACACTGTCCCGCATGACATCCTGGTCTCCAAGCTGATAAAATATGGGTTTGATGGATGGACAATTCAGTGGATAAAGAACTGGCTCGATGGCTGCACCCACAGAGTGGCTGTCAATGGGTCCATGTCCAAGTGGAGGCCAGTGACAAGTGGAAACCCTCAAGGATCAGTACTGGGACCGGTCTTGTTTAACATCTTCATCAGGGACATGGACAGTGGCATTGAGTGCACCCTCAGCAAGTTTGCTGATGACACCAAGCTGTGTGGGGAGGCTGACACGCTGGAGGGAAGGGATGCCATCCAGAGGGACCTGGACAGGCTGGAGAGGTGGGCGCATGCCGACCTCATGAAGTTCAACAAGACCAAGTGCAAGGTCCTCCATCTGCATCGGTGCAATCCCAAGCACTGATATAGGCTGGGCAGTGACTGGCTTGAGAGCAGCCCTGAAGAAAAGGACTTGGGGGTGGTAGTGGACAAGAGGCTCAACGTGAGCCATCAGTGTGCACTTGCATCCCAGAAAGCCAATCGTAGCCTGGGCTGCGTCAAGAGAAGCGTGGCCAGCAGGTCGAGGGAGGTGATTCTCCCCCTCTACTCCACTCTCCTGAGACCCCACCTGGAGTACTGCATCCAGTTCTGGAGCCCCTACTACAAGAAAGATACAGATGTGCTGAAACGTGTCCAGAGAAGGGCCACGAGGATGATCAGAGGGCTGGAGCACCTCTCCTATGAGGACAGACAGAGAGCTGGGGTAGTTCAGTCTGGAGAAAAGAAGGCTCCGAGGAGACCTTATAGTGGCCTACCAGTACCTTAAGGGGGCCTACAAGAAAGCTGGGGAGGGACTTTTTAGGATGTCGGGTAATGGTAGGACTAGAGGGAATGGATTAAAACTAAAGATGGGTCGATTCAGACTGGACGTTAGGAAGAAGTTCTTCACCATGAGGGTGGTGAGACACTGGCCCAGGTTGCCCAGAGAGGTGGTGGAAGCCCCATCCCTGGAAGTTTTTAAGGCCAGGCTGGATGGGGCTCTGAGCAACCTGAGGTGTCCCTACCCATGGCAGGGGGGTTGGAAATAGATGATCTTTAAGGTCCCTTCCAACCCTAACAATTCTATGATTCTATGAAATAGGTTTTACCACTTCTTCCCCACCTATTTCATGAAATAACATAATTTGCTGTAGGTACAACACAGAATAATAATAGGCCAAATCCAAATCTAGATGCATGACAATGAAGAACAGGTAAGTTCAAGAGCTTGTCATAGATAATGAAATTTGTTTATATGCCCCTCAAAATACAAAGCAGGCAATAATTCCTCAGTCAGACAACTGCCTTCTGCCTTCCAAACCCACTGCTGTCACCAGGAGTCTTGCTGATTTGGGCAGTAAAATGTCATTTAGTTTCCCTGTGTTACCCCTTTGTATGGGTCTGTCACATCTACAACAGAATGATTTGGTTGCACAAGGACCGTATTCATTTCCAGCACAAGCTGCATTTCTCAAACGTGGTTGAAAATTTATGTAAACATAAATAAATGAAGAGAACTCATACCAGTACATTAGTAAAGCAAAAATAAGATTACCTATGACACAGAAGCACTAAAGGACATTAGAGGAATTGCTGCATTTTCCCCTCTCTGTCACATTAAGTGGTTTAATATAAAGCCTTTATTTTTATACCAATCAATAGCACTGTAAGGTAGCACCATTTATCTTCAGAAGTACTGAAGATACAATGGCTCAATTCTCAATTATGTTAAGAGCGAGACTTCAAAGATATTTATGAGCATCAAGATGCAAGTTAGATTTCCAGTATGGTTTTCAAAAGCATCTGAACAAGTCCAGTGTCTATCTCCTATTGATCTAAATCCTTGTTAGGCACTTTCAAAAAATACTTCAAGTTGCCTCTCTATCCTCTAGTGCCCAAATACCTTTAGAAATCTTTCTCCCCTCTGACACCACTAGCTGTGGTTTAGTTTACAATCTAGTGTTTAATATTTTGCAGAAGGATGAAAATTTTTGTACACGCTTTGATTTTTAGTACACTGATGTAGGGAACCTATTACTACCGCAATGCAATGGTGTTTACTTTGATGCCAGCAATTCAAGGTGGTAGAAATCTGAGCCCTGTTGCCGGCTGAGAGACCTCCTTTGGTGACCTCATTTTGACCACTTTGTCACCCTGGCAGGAAAGCCCCGAAGAGATGAGACCATTGAGGGACCATTTTGAAAAGGCCTCAACACTCTTTCTGGATGTTATTTTGAAAATGAAGCAAAGCGCTTACCTTGCTGATATTTTGAGCATTAATTGATCTCTAGCAACTTCTGAATGTACTAGCTACAGTACAGAGTGGTTGTATAGTATCACGTAGGCCAGAAATCCTGCTTTTGCTTTGATTCAATTCATTCTGAAACTGTCCAAGGGGTTAGAAAAAGCATTATTACTCTTTAAAATAGAAGAGGCAACAAAACTTAGGAAAGACACTTCCCACATACCAGAATGGACATGAATTAAAAGTAATTTTATTCCACTTCTCAATAACAGTTCTATCATATCTGATAATAAGGCAAGCTACTAAAAGTCCCACAAGACATATCAGACCATTGAAATAGTATTCAAAAAGCAAAGAGGAGTTCACAGAACAGCCAATTCTTGGGATCATCAAAATCAGTGGCAAGACTCCCACGTGGACAAATTCGATCAGTGTAAATGCTGAAGAAATCAACTGATTTCACCAGTGTTTGTGAAGTTTTATACTAGAGTAATTAAGGATAGGTGATGCATCACTGACTTCAATGAAAAACAGAATTTGGCAGAAAGAAAAGCGAAAAAGCACATTAAAAGTATAATATCAAGGCACAGAAAATGCATGCTACTTCCAGGCATATGCTTTAACAGGTAAAGGTATCTGGGAGATTATTTCTTTTTCAACAGGTAGTTGTACTCCTGCCAGGCACGATTCTTTTCCCACTTGCACCTGCAAAACTCCCACGCACTTCTGGGTAGTAGATCCAGATTTATGTTAGTGCAAGGAGAGTAAGTGTAAGTTGGCATAGCTTGCTTGAAGATGTAGTAACAATTAAAGCAAATGGAGCAACAACCGCTGAAGATGTAGCCATCTGTCTTAACGCTCACCAGAGCTTAGTCCTTTTAACATGGTATATTGGTGTGACAAAACAAATCTATTCTTTCAAACAGTTTTCAGCTAATTAAAAACAGCTGTTCCATGCTAAATTTTCATAAGGTATCAAGAAACTGCAGTAATTGAGAGGCCATCAATTCTGTAACCTAAAGCTGTTCACTCAGTATTATCTTAGGATCAGCAAGAGTGTAGGTAACTGTGTAAGGGTACAAAAGTCTGTCCATCTCTAACCGCATTGATATATAGACTATTCATAGCAAGATGAGAGGATGAACTAAACAAAAAGAAACATGAACAAAGCAGAACACAATGAAAATATGTGACTTTCTACTGGAACAATAACAAAGGGATGAAGAACATCTATTTAAAAAGATCTTTTGTCAGATAAAAAAATATGAGCTTTTTACATACGTGAAGTTTAAAGAGGAAAATATGATCAGTGCAACTTTAATGCAGGACTGGAGTCAAGGGAGTCCAACAATGAAAGACAACAAAACAAACCAAAAATCATTAAGAAAAATAAGGATGCTACAGAAGAAGAGTGTCTCTTAATAAGCAAGTGATTGAAATCGGTCCCAGGTGGTTAAAAATCCAAGATAAAGACCTAAAAGCTGAGGATGACAGAGGAAAGCAGCCGCTTTGCAGCCGCAGAGTACGCCCACAGCATTATAAAATCACACAGCAGGATAAAATCACAAACCCATGGTTACGACTGTGATATGTTGAGACTATTTTAAAGTAATAAAAAAATCCTTAATGGCCTGATCCAAAACCCACTGGAGGCAACCGGAGTTCTTCTACTAGCTTCAGCGGGGTGTGCATCAGATCTTACATCGTGCACTATAAACAGTCTAGATATGTTGTCTTTGTCTGGCTAGGATGAGCCAGGAAATATCACGGATCCAGCATACATTCCATGTAAATGAGAAAGAAAAGGGAGTTGTTAGGGCAAGATCTCATTATACATCAGGGTAAAAGAGAAAAATGCTGCTTTATACTGAGATTCCTTATAAATAAATAATTTTGAAAACCTGGTCACGCCATGCTGATTAACTAACTGGACTATCAGTTCATCCACCAGCAACATGCCTCTGCAGACTTGTAGTGTCAAATCTAACAGTCTGGAATGAAGGGATTCCTTCTCGTCTTCTTTTTGTGCTCGCAACATTTACATGATGATATCTTCCAAGTGCAGCCCTGGTCTTCAGATAGCATGCTGCAAGGACACAGAAATATGTATTTTTAAAGGAGGAAAAGACAGAAAGTTTGCCTTCTGAGTTTAAATTATTAATTCTACAGATCTAATGGATACATTACGCCACATTAGTGGCACTTGTTCTCTTAACAAACATCCCGCTAGATTAGTGGTTCAATACAGTTTTGAATCAAAGAGCTAAATTTCTAATAGCACTGGTCATCTGTCAATCTGAACTGAATTTTTAAACTGGGTTACCTGAATCAATGCAAGTTAGGATCTTTCATTGCCAGGAAATGGGCTCTTATTTGACAAAGTTTCATGAGGTCAACAGCATCTCTGTTTCCTTGAAGTGGTACGTAAAACAGTCAGGCAAGAACAGTACTTTCAGCAGTAGATAACTTGGTAAATACAACAGCAATACACGACAAACGTTTTAGAAGGGCTGTGTAATCTCTCTTGTGCATCTGCCTTAGGAGAGGAAAGATCTGAGAAGTTCCCTCAAATTCTTGTGTTGGGGGTAGGTCTCAGACATTACCCATGGACATGCTGATCTCACTGGCTTGTCCCTGGATGCTGGGCTCTCTGCTGGAGTCCAAGATACCTTCTCCATCAAGCAGCTACCTTTTAGCACCTCCTTAAAGAGAGATCTAGGACATGAGGCACTAAACAGTAAATAGATCCTGCAGACAGCATTAACTCCTTTGCTGACTGTCTCTTGGACCGTACTCAGGACTCCAATGGGCAGAATCTATTGTAGGATTTACTTCCCACAATTGATTCCGTGAATCTATCTATTTCCTCCATGCACAGATGAAACAACTGGACCAGAATTTTTAATGTGGTTTGCTAAGGAAATGAGGCTGATGTGATTACAATCCTCTGTGCATCTACATGTGTCTGCCTGCTACACAGCCTCTGAGCGGACTGAACCCATTTGACAGACAGGTAGGGGACTTTAAGCTCGTGTGTTTTTACAAACCCAGTAAAAAGAGGTAGGGTATCAATGAGATAAGCACCCGTTAGCACCCTTACTGATAGAAAAGCAGCAGTACGAGCTCACCAGCTAGGTGTGCACCAGGAATTAACGTGGGTAAAAGACAATAGGAATGCCTTGACTTCAGACTTTGTGCTCTATCAGTTACTGGCAGGTCAATCCCTGCACTGAAAGGCAGGTAGTCTTCCTCGATTCTTTTTTTTTTTTTTTCTGTGGTGAGGTACAGAGAACAGGATTGCAATGTAAAGATCTGGAGGCTGGCTGTGTAACTCCTGCCATCTTACTGGCCTCCAGTTTATTCTGTCTCAGAAAGAGAGACAGTCACTCAATGAAAGGGCTGCAAAGGCTTTTGAGAGCCTCAGGAAGGGGACAGCAGAGATTAAAAGTAATCTTGCATTCCTTTTCCCCCTAAACAATTATGTCTAAGTTAGTAAGAAAAATGTATGTATACATCTGTCCCTCATGCACAGTCTAAATGCTTACTCCTTTTCCTTCTACCAGTAATTACCAATGTTGCATTACTGCACATATGCTTGATTTAAGAACCTACTGATTATGAACCGGTATAATAAGCTAGTACTTTCCGCCCAGCCTGGCTGTCTCTCTGTCTTCCTTCAAAGCCATGCTGACAGGTGGTATTTCTGTGACTTCTTTGGGGTGAAGTTCTAGATCAAGTGAGATTAAAGAAGGGGTCAGAATTTCACACTCCTCTACGAAAGCATTAAATGTCATAATGGTTTGCATGATATTCTAAAGTCATCGCGCACAACTACCCTTCTCGCAGAAGTTATTACCAGAAGATAATTCTGTCCTGCCTGTGGCCCTGGGATTGAAGATAAACAAAGACAATGAACTTCTGATGTGAATTAAAAAAGTCTTGGACACTGGTCCATTGGCAGGAGTTTCTTGCATTCCTTTTCTTCAGTACTTTGGCTACCCTTCCTCATACCAAAACAGTAGCTGTCACAAATGCCTAAAGGGACTGTATAAGAAAAGGCTACACCCAGGGTGATATTTCTGCCTTTACTGCCTTCCAGCTCTGGCAATCTGCAGCTTAGAAACCTTCTGAGCTCAAGATTATATCTGCATCTTTGCATTTAAGTGGGTTTTTGTTTTGTTTTGTTTTTTTGTAACTTCACTCATTGCTGTTTCAAATAATTTGTATTTTTTGTATCCACAGTGACCAGAAGGAATAAGTCCTACAGCTGCATTGTATGTCACATGGAAAAGTACCTCCTTCTTGTTTAAAGCTGCTTTCCTCTGATGGCCCTTCACATCTCATTCAGAAGAGACAACAAATAATCACTCTTTATTTCACTGCCTTTAACTACAGATTCCTAATTCTTTCTTTCCCAAGCCAAAAAGATTGCATCTATTTTGTCTTTCCACATATAAAAGTGTTTTCATACCTTGCAGCCCTTCTCTTTGCGAGGTGTGGGTACACCACATCTTTCTTAAGAGAAGGACATCAGAACTAGAGGCAGGATTCAGGACGTGGTTCACAGCTGAGCGTCATCTGTCATTAGGTATCTTGCCATTTACTCTCTAACCAGGCATGTTAAAGCAAATTAAGGCCACACAGAGGCTATGGCTCACAGCTCTGCACTGTTTCAGTTCTTAGTGATGTCTCCTTATGGCAGACAAATGCGTCCCTTTTCTTACTGCAGTTCTTGATGGACAACACGCCTATGGGCACATATGCAGGGCTAGACTCAGTGGTGACACAGATACTGGTTTAAGTTACATTTGAGCAAGCACTGGAAGTGTAATTCAGCATTCAGGACTGGCAAGGTGGGAGTGCAGGAGAAGCTGACAGGAGAGGGTAAAAGTTACAGAATGGAGTAAGAATAAATTTGGCCTAGTGTGGAATGGGGGAGAGCCCTGATTCAGCACACACCGCAGCCTAACACTTGGTGATTCCTCAGCATAATGAGGAACACGTTAGTTTACATTGATCAAGACAGACGAGTTTTATTGCTGGGCTGTTAACTGCAGCGATGCAAGTGACAGCTTCCCCTTGTCTACATTCAGGGTCATGACTGCAGAAGTAGATGGCTCCCAAGTGCTGGGTGGGCCCTGTTCCAGGATATATATATGTGTGTGTGTATATATATGTATCACTGTATATCTTAATGTATGTTTGCTAAAGATAACATGCCAGTGTTAAAGACGAATGAGGCTCTCTCCAAGGCAGCAGTAGAAGCCCTGAGTTGGCTTAGCACTGAGTAAACCTTCAAAATCTTCAAAGTCAAGGCTGTTTCTTCCATGCAGACGTAGGTGTCGCCTGCTGTTATTCCGTACTACTGTTGCTCTGCAACTGAATAAACCACAGAAGGCACACAAGGAAGCTCAGAGCCCCCTTTTTCTGAAAAGTGAAAGGGTCATATTCTTCCCGAGTCTACCAGTATTATTGGGAGTATAATGTCACTGTTAGTTCAAAGCAGGACTTTCTTGCACTTCTCTACCATTCCTACCTTCACAGTGGTTTCAATGAGAGATGCTCAAGAATGGCAAAGAAGGTTTTTACTGATTAATTTGTATGTTTGCACAGAAGGAGACCCAGAAACTCTGTTGAAGACAGCAAGGGACCGCTTGGGACTGTGCAACAGTGGTGGTGATAAGCCACAGGGCACCATCCCCGAAACTGCTGGAGCAACTGCCTGGCATATTGGATGCCTTGACCGAAATGGAGCTTCAGAAGGAGGATGTGTCAGTCCAGGTTGCAGGGAATGCCTGCTGCCTGTCTTTGGGGCCGGAATGTCGGTAGTCCCTCTGATGGGAGCTGTATTCTGACTGAAGCACTAAACCTCCAGGGAAAAGGACTTCAGGAGGAGGTGAGCAGACTGCAGATCATCAGGGTGTACAAACAGGAGACCAACAGGGTCTTCACAGACACTTTGGAGAGGGGAGTGCTTGAGCTCCACAAAACAAAGGATGAAAAACTAAAGACTACACTTGAACAAGAACTGAATGGAGACTTCCATGACAGGGAAGACCTGAAGTTTGTGACTTCTGGCAGGAGAAGGAAGGTTTCCTTCCTGGCCTGCAGATCTGCAATTCCAGGACACGTGTAGCCAGCCTCCTGGGAGAAGGTGAGGAGTTGTTTTGAAGGAGACTACAAAGCCAGCTGAGCCGGAAGCAAGTTTCTGTGACAAGAAGAAAAGTTGTGTAACATCAAGCCTGACTTGGATGTCCCAGGTTTGTGGCTTTCCAGAAGCGCAGACCTGGGACATTGTGGAAGAACTCCCGAGGCTCATCCAGCCCTCAAACTCATTACACCTTGCATCTTTGATACTGTCAGCAGAACCATAGATAAATCAGAATGAGCTAGTGAAATTTATCAAAGGGTTTATGAACACTCAAGTAACATCCTCTGTGAGAGGCTCTAGCAGTCATGGGAGAACAGATAAAGTAGTAACACAGATTAGAAATGGGATGTTAGGATGGTAAACAACAAGGTCTAGGGAAAGACACATAAGAATACTGAAGGAGAATACAAGGGGATATTCCCAATGAGGCTTGTTATCCTTTGAAGACCAAACAAAGTCACAAGGAATGTCAGCAGGAGCAACTGGGTAATACGGTAGCTGACGAATTCCATGTGGATAAAACACAAAGTAACATATCCTGGAAGGGTCACGCTTTTCATACAGATTGCTGAAGTCTAAATTACCTTTCAGGAAAAATGCATGTGCACGTCATGGAAATATAAAATCTGTGCCTAATAGTAATCAAATAAATCAGTTACAGGGCCGACTGTCATATTATTCTATTTTGTACTATCTTACTAATATTGAAGCATATATATTAAAGCTAGCATACAAGTAATTTACACTCAGTTCACATTAGCAGAGTGCAAAGTGGCTGTTTGTAAATAATCACGACCAAGGTACAAATGGATGTGAGATAACTACCTGGAGCATGCAATGCCATCCACACCAGTGGCACGTCAAACTTGAAGACAACTTGGTATAAAATATAAATGTCCAAGAGCAAGGCAACAAAGGAGACTCAGGCAAGCATGGAGGGTGGGGAAAGGCCAATTGGGTGCTCCTGTTTACTCATTTTCAGATCAGAAGAATAAAGAAGATTGCTGCTCCCATCAAACACTTTCTTAGAAGCAAGGGCTCTTTGAAGGGTGACAGGTGAGAGTGGCGGGGCAGGGAGTAGTAAAGAGACTGGAAAGCCAGAGAGCAGAGTCAATCCAGCAAACCTCGAGTCCTCACAAAACTCAAGGTACCATTTGGCCACAAGACCTCTGTGGAAACTGTTCACCAAATACAGATGTTAATATGCCAGCAGTGTGATGAGGGTTCCCAAGCTCTTGGGCAATGCTTCCATCTAACACAGAGATGTTTCTCTTAAAAAAATAAAACAAAAAAAACCAAAACCAATTTAAAAAATTCTGAAAAGATAAAAATTCAGGAAAAAACCATGAAATTGTACTATACTGATTTATTGCTGCTTGCTTCCTTGAGGGTAGGAGAGAGAGAAGTGCTTTCAAATGCTAGCTAGATGTGAAGTGCTAACTACCACTAATATCTGGCAGTGGGCACAAAGAAGCATTCACACGTTCAGCACACAGGGTCCTTACTGTAGCGGAAGTGAACTGTTGACTACAACTAAATGTAGGTAGTGTGCCCTGGTTAATGGGACTGCTTCAGGTCAGTGTTGTCTGCCACTCCTCATACTGCCCTCCTCTCTTCCTACTTAAAAAAAAAATTAAAAAATTGAGCTGCTATCCTCGTTTGAGAAATGCTGAGTGAGGTAGTAGAGGCGAACAGAGGAATTTACTGCTGCTGTCAATTACAAAACTTGGCACACCCAGCCTGAAGTGACTTGGTTTTAAATCTGTGAGGACTGAATGAACTGAACCACAAGCTGAACCAAAGAGAAATTCATGCTTGCAAAATGCAAGGGAAATTAGTGAATTCTGCAGCACCATCCACTAATACCCTACAGAAACGGACCTCATCTCCACTAACTTCCCTGCAGTTCAGTATGCCATACTGCAAGTTTTTGTCTGAAAATGTTGTGCATGTTTAACCAGCTACTCCATTCCACTCCCTAGAGATGTTTGCATTTCAGTGGTGAGGTGACCGCTGTTTATAGTTCATACGTAAGTTCGTACAGTGCACTGAAAGGGTCTCCAATCAAAACAGACAGTAATAAATTGATTTAAATTGGTTATTTTAATGGGAAGTGGACATTACTGTAGAGAAAAGAAGTCGTTGTTGCACAACCTTAAGAAAGGATATCAATACCTTAAGTACTTTCGTCCTCTTTTCCAAATAAGCTTATAATCCATGTGGATAACCACTATGTATACAGAGATCCATTTGCCAAGCTTCTTCATTATCGTTCCAGGTGTACAAAGGCAGGTCAATTACACAGCACTGAGAGAGAACAACCTTCTCCCACAGCAAAACAAGTCAAAATTACATTTGTGGTCACTTTTGATATAGCTATGGTCACCTTAATACCAAACAGTAAACCAGTAATTGACCATCGTCATCTTCTCCTTGCAAAGTTAAAAGATATGTTGGACAGACTGAGACTGAAAATTAGCACCTGGGGACTCTATTACCTGAAATCTAAGGATCTCTATGCACTTGGTCTTGCAGATAGTGAAACTAATGGGCAGAAAAACCAAAAAGCAACTGGCCTAAATTAGAAAAACCTATGGGAGCTGCAAGAGTTTCTAGAAAATCCACTGCTGCTAAGATGCTAAGATGCTAAGATGCTAAGACACAGTTGTTTACGTTTAGCCACAGATAACAGAATTTTCTAAATTGCAAAATAATTAAGAGTTGCTCTTTTGGAAAACACGCAACCCTAAATTTTAACGTTACCAGATGGCCCTGACAATCTTTAGTTTCATATTCTGAAGCCCATGCACAAAGAACTGCTTGCATTGGAACCAGCAGCATTTTGCTTACCGTTGTGAAATGAACTACGCAATAGATTCCAATGATGACAAGGCCAATGATAATCGATGCAACGGCAACCCAGAGTGCATTGCGACCCAGTCTTTTTGACCCTTCTATATCTCCTTGATTATAACTGTTTAAAGCCTGTAGAAGAGAAACAGAGAATTTGTGACTTTTTATTAAACAGAAATCTGTACACAAACCAATGCAACTTCTTTGAACCAATGTTAAGTTCTGTGCGCTTTGGTACCGTAGGAAGGACTTCAGAAAATGGTATTTGCTTTGTAAAAATAAACATCCACTGCCTACAGTCCAAGGTAAGTAGTGAGTCCAGGTTTCCGTTTCACTCATTTTCAGTATATTTCATTGCAAACGACAGCTCTTATTTTCAGTGGTGAAATCATATTCATATGATGAGTTTTCTTGTACACACAAGCATAAAACCTGCCAAATCATCTCTAATCCACCCACTTGCATAAATCAGTGGGCTTTTATCTCTGGAAATGTTTTTGTAGTATATGTGAACCGTTAGTGGGCCACTTCACCAACAGTGAAATAAACTCTTATGCTTTATAGGACCATAAGCATAAAAAGGAGCATAAATAGGCTGCATTTTTACAGAAAGACTCAGGAAAACTTCTTGAAAAAAAAGCTTACTAATGTCCTATTTTTCTAATGCTTTACTTTTCAAAACAAAGTTTGAAGAATTAATAGGTAGTTTGCTAGTGGTGCAAAAAACCCACAAAGAAACATAGACCATCTGAACAAAATATCTGAGGGCCATCTTTGAGGGCTAGAAAGTCTGTCCCTTTACATTTTTGGAGCACACTGGTAATTATTATCATATACATCCTGAGGTATGCATCAGACATACAGATATTATCTCAACAGATTTGAGTATCCACCCTCTATCCACCCATGATTTAGCAGATGCTTTATATTCATTACGTACAGAGATTACAAACTGTGATAGGACCACCAATCTTCTAGTCTTTTGTGAGACACGCTGTAGGGTTTTCTTAATTAATTTTTGTTCTAACCAGGCCATATTTTTGAAAGAAAAGATTCAGTGAAGGACACTGAAGTATTCTACTACATGAGTCTAACACAGTTTATAGTAACTTTTTCCCAAGAATAAGATGCTACTAAAGAATTTTTTAAAAGAGTGTTATTACTAAGAATTATTTTGCAAGATCAGGAGAGTTTAAATTCATAAACCATGACATTAAGTTCAGATTTCTTTATCAGATTGTACTATTGAACTACATCAGCATACTTCCTTGGGGAATCAGGTTAGCCATAACCTGTTCTTTAGTATCTCATAAGCATTCAACAAGTTTGCCGACAACACCAAGCTACGCGGTGTGGTTGACATGCTAGTGGGAAGGGATGCCATCCAGAGGGACCTGGACAGGCTTGAGAGGTGAGTCTGTGCGGACCTCATGAAGTTCAACAAGGCCAAGTGCAAGGTCCTGCACGTGGGTCAGGGCAATCCCAAGCACAAACACAGGCTGGGTGGAGAATGGATTGAGAGCAGCCCCGAGGAGAAGGACTCGGGGGTGTTGGTTGATGAGAAGCTCAACACGAGCGGGCAATGCACACTCACAGCCCAGAAAGCCAACCATATCCTGGGCTACATCAAAAGCAGTATGGCCAGCAGGGCAAGGGAGGGGATTCTGCCCCTCTACTCCACTCTGGTGAGACTCCACCTGGAGTACTGCATCCAGCTCTGGAGCTCCCAACATAAGAAGGACGTGGACCTGTTGGAGCAAGTCCAGGGGTGGCCACAAAGGTGATCAGAGGGCTGGAGAACCTCTGCTATGAAGGCAGGCTAAGAGAGTTGGGGTTGTTCAGCCTGGAGAAGAGAAGGCTCTGGGGAGACCTTAGAGCCCCTTCCAGTCCTTAAAGGGGCTCCAGAAAAGCTGGGGAGGGACTCTGGATCAGGAAGTGGAACGACAGGACAAGAAGTAATCGTTTTTGAACACAGAGGGTAAATTTAGATTAGATATTAGCAAGAAATTCTTTACTATCAGGCGGTGAGCCCCTGGCGCAGGTTGCCCAGAGAAGCTGTGGCTGCCCCATTCCTGGAGGTGTTCAAGGCCAGGCTGGACGGGGCTTTGAGCAACCTGGGCTGGTGGGA
Organism: Rissa tridactyla; assembly: GCF_028500815.1. NCBI lineage: Eukaryota > Metazoa > Chordata > Aves > Charadriiformes > Laridae > Rissa > Rissa tridactyla. Next base: position 12,841,132 of record NC_071478.1, read on the forward strand.
GGTGTCCCTGCCCAGGGCAGGGGGCGTGGAATGAGATGATCTTTAAGGTCCCTTCCAACCTAAACCATTCTATGATTCCATTCCAGGAAGTATCACAGAAGTGGGAGGTGTTGGGAGAGAAATATGGGGACCTGATCAAATGTAGACTAAATAATTCAGGTTGTCTTTAGAAAACAACTGTATGAGGTATCACCAAGTGCTATTACGAAAAGTGATTTTGTTATGAATCACTTTTTGTAGCAAAGACAGAACAATTCAACAGAGTAAAGATCTGAGACTGCGGAGCAGGAAAGGAATGAACTTCAGAGGATACCAGGCATTGTTGTAGAGCCTTTTTTCCCCCAAGCAGAAAAATAATTAGGGACATTATCTGTGTATGTTCTGTCGATTAGCGAGCACACAGAAGTTAATGGGCTAGATGCATCCTTGGTGTTAGCACTGCAGTAAGATCACTCGTGCCAAGACAGTCCCAAAGCAATGAAGTCTATATTCCTAGAATTGCATCTCAAGGATAAGTGCAGGTATTTATTCTCTGGTGTCTAAGAAAGACTGTGCTGCTGATGTGCTCTTGCCCTTAAAGAGAGCACTAATACATTTCTTCTCTTCCTGGAAGCCTACATGCCTAAACATTTCTCTATTTTATTTCCCTAAAGAATATTACTAATACCTCTGCTCTGCTGTCAAATTTTGTTGAGGTTGGCTAGCGGACTTAAAGGATACAGTGGGGAAAGAGGGAAGAGACAGAAATGAGACGGACGCAAACACATAGTCAAATAGGATGATGTCACCTCTGATTCTCCACCAGTGCCGCCTTATGTTACAAAGGGTGGCTGGCACAGCTCCTCTCACCTAACTCACTCCACTGTTTTCAGGAATCATGTCTACTGGAGACAACTTTTCTTGGGTTTTCTCAAAATACATTCGGAAAGGTGAATAAAAGGAGCATCAGAAGAAACACCGCTTAGCATGGTCTTGAGCAGGCTGACTTCTCCTTCTGCCTCTGTCAGCAACTATAAATGGGACTGTGTCTACAGGGAGAAACAGGGAGAAGCATTACTGACACCTCAGCGCTGACTTTGTTCTCTCCACCATCAAAGGACTCACTTTGCATGACCTCTAGAGAGTGGTCCTGGCAAACACTCTAAACTCAGCTCCCCACATATGTGGTCTCAAGACTGAGACAAAGTTGTAAGCAAGACATGGCAGCACCAGCTTGCAGATCGGTGCAATTTTACTAATGTATTTAGGAAGTCTGGAGAATGTCCATGTGATTTCTGCAGGTACCACATAAATAATTCACCCCATGCACTTTAATAAGTAATGTCATTTTAATACAAATCCACGATGAAGAGGAGGAAAACAGCATTAATGATAAGAGGATTTGGGAGAGACAGGAAGGAGACAAAAGTTTCTTTATTAAGAGGTTTAAATTAAAAGGCATAACTTAGACAGCATTCAAGAAAAAAATAAGAGGTTTGGGGAAGTGGTTGGGGTCTGATGCAAAACTCTGAAATTCATTTGCTTCCGTCTGCTTCAAAGGGCCCTTAGATCAAGCTTGCAGTTTTCAGTGTTAGACATAGACAACATTAACCATTACAGCCTTAAATGTTACGTCTGTGTATTTCCAAGGGCTAGGCGATATATACAGAATACAGCATCTGTGTGCAACATTTGGTCTGTCCAACTTTTAAAACAAATTTCAGCCATTTTCAACCTAATACCATATGATTTCTCAGGTTTCTGCTACCTCTCGCTATGAAGTCATAAACTAAATTAAAGCCACAGTTCCTCAGCTGTTTATTTACTTGAGCAATCTCAGTGACTTCACCAGGTTCACACATATCTATTTATAAAAGATATTCTCAGTTCAACAATGAAGGAACTTAACCTCGTATGAACAGAAATTTGCTGAATTAGCTACAAACTATTAATCCCTTTTAATGTGCATTTTCTATTTCACATCCTGAGAGCACCGTTTATGGCAAAAGCAGAAAGAATATTGAGTTACTTCAGAAATCCGTCTCGACATCTCTTACAAATCTGGGCAGACAAGACTAAAGTTCTCTGCTCAACATTTTCTATGCTTTCCATGAGCCAGGCTGTAACAAACCTTATTTGGCTGTGCCTGGAAATGAGACGCTCTCTAGTTCAGACCAAAGGAAGAATGAGACATGCTGGCTCACTATGATTCCTCCCTGTGAACAACTTACAGGGAAGGAGAAAGAAGCAGAGAGGGTGTGTGTGGAATTGGGGAGCAGTTCAGACAGGCTTGATCTCTGTTTTTTGGCAATGAAGCAGGACACAACGAAAGGAGTTTGCTCTGCAGGCTGTACAGCAGCATGCAAACAAATGCTGGACTTCTGTGTCTTTAGGGACAGGTTGAAAGTGTTGCAGACGAAAAGCTTACCATTTTGCAAAGATAAGGGCCATGCAAAAATGCTTAAGAAGAGCTGCTAGCTGCTAAGCCTTGTTGCTTAATACTCCTGAAGTTGGTACAGGCTGTCCCATATGGTATTAGATGTCCAAGCACCTACAAGTTACTTAAAAAAAAAACCCTGCTGTATAAATTAATAAACTTTCCATACAAACTTTCTAACTAAAGGGAAGTACAGCTGTACAGTAACACTGGTCACTATTCTAGTCACTGACCTGACCAAAGTCAACACACTGTACATGGCTCTTTAGGGTCACAATTAGAAGAGGTGAGCCCCTCGGAAAGCAAGTTCCACACTTTGCTGTCCCATGACTTCTACCACTCTCTTGCTTGTTGTCTCTGCTTAGGGAAACCAATACACAGAGAAGGCATCTGAATCCAAGGGTAACAAATGCAGTCAAAGAACGTGTTACTATCAGAGGTAGATGAGCTGAGATTGTCACAGCTTGACCACATAACGTTATTTGAAACACGCAAATGCTTAAACAGAAATGTGTCAACATAAAGAGGGAGTTAGGAGCAAACAATCAGGGAGAAATAGCTTCTGAGAGACTGTTTTGAAACTGTTACAAGTCTAAGGCCTTATGGAACTAGATGACTAGGCTGCCAAAGATCTTTGAAATAAAAACAACTGAAGGTGCTGTACTGAGTAAGGCCAACAATATTTGTTCAACTATCAGACCTATAGTGTTAGCATTAGAAATATCTGACCCATTTTTCAGAGTTGTCACACAGCCTCCCTTCTAGCTCTGATTCCATAAGTCAGATGCACCCAGTGCACCAGAGCCAGTTCGCAGATACAACTGCCAGTTCACTGCCAGCTAAGTGCTCTTTGGGTTCACAAAGGGGGAGAAAAGACACAAAACTGCAGATATGGAGGCAAAGAGCTCAGTGACACACTGCCTACCCACAACCTCGCACCAGAGAAGTCTCTTCTCTCTCATGAGCCTCCTGACTTGGTACCTGCACCCCACACTCCTGCTCTGATGCCTGTAGTATCACCCATGTGAGAAAGAATAAGAAAAGTGAGTGAGCCAGCTAGTCGTACAGCAACACAATGTAGCTGCTGGAAGCAACAGGAAGCAGGAGACCTGACAGCACCTGGCTGGAACTGCAGAAAAGTACTAGGGAGAGCAGTAATGCTACAGCCTGGCCAGGATCCTGAGGAAAACAGATCTCCATTTTCTAAAACTGCCAAGCAACCATCACACCTCCAAGTGACCAGCAACTGGTTTGAGGGGGCTGCTCTTGTAATGCCATTACATCAATGCTGATGCCATTAAGTGTCCATTCTACTAGCTATCCTCTTACCACCGTCATGAGAAATACATTTCTTTCACAAAGGAGGTAAGGAACAAGAAAAGGTTGTTATCACCATCGGAAGAACTTAGGACAGGTTGATTCTAAAAATACAGTCAAGGAGGTAAAATCTAAAATGGTAAGGTTTGTGGCCCCAAAGGTGAGAAAGAAGTGAGGAAACCAGTGCTGGAGTTGTAAATGGGGCAGCAGAAGAGACTGAAGACAAATCTGTCATTTAATCGGGGGTGTGTTAGACTCCAGACTCTACTTTTAGAGCGAAAACATCATCTGAATTGAGAGCACTTAAGGAGGACATGACACAGGCAAACAGGGTGCTGAACCATGCCTCTCTAGAAGCCAACAGGACTCTTCCTTCCAGGTCCATTCTAAGAAGTAGAAACTTATAAAGAACTCCATGTTTACGAGCCTTTATCTTTTCTGACACGAGATCCCAAGCAAGCTCTGCAGACTATAAAGGTATCTTCTGTAAGAAAATAAAATAACCCACTCTTGTATCTCAGTGTTAACCCTTAGCAATTCTAGGGAACAAGCTGAGAAAGAGAGGGAGGATGTAAATCCCAGCAGAAGTGGAAATAAAACCAGCATAGGTTAAAATGCAGAACCTGGAGTTGAGGTTAATGGAGCAGTTACAGGTTGCAGCTCTAAAAGGCAGGGGACTCGGGCTGTGGCAAAGATGACGAACGTGTTGTTTTCACAGAAAAGGAGAGATTTTAGGTAAGAATGATGTTGAAAGAGAAAGCGTTCACATACAGTAGAGATTATTGGTTTGCTTTTTGTTTACCCGCTTTAAGGGAGTGGGCAGCTGAGACCTGCACAGACTGTTTAGCATTCAGGAAGTGCTCTTCCCACCCTGGTTTCTACATATTCCCTGGTGACAGTTACTTAAGCCTGACTCCAAAAGCCTGCATGAACTTCAACTAGGACGTGGGTGGAGACTTCTCCATATGGGGCGCAAAAATCTTTAGAGGCCAAATTCTGTCCTTGACAGTTAACTTCTGTGCAGCCCTAGTCCTTTGGTGAAAGTACTGTCACAGTGAACAGATGCTCATGGTCCCAGATCATCAGCTCTCATTACTTTATATAGCACCCTAAGTGTCCACAGACAGAAAGGACGCTGGGTACCAGCAGGACCAAATCTCAAATCAAGGAAAAGAGCTTATTTTATAGTTAAGTTAACAACAAAGAAAATAAACACAGAAAAAAAATACAGTGACTGCTAATGCTTATTTGGACAAAAAAGGTTGTGAAGATGGCTTTAAAATAGCTCCTTTAAGTAATTATCAAGCTTAAGTATGTATCCCAATATTTAGGCGTGATTTCTGATCACCCTTACTAGTTTTAAAGGAGTGTGCTTTAGTATATTTTAGATATAGGTAACGATACTTAATTACAAAAAGAAACAACTATATTTTTACTTACCTTTTCAGCCTGGCTATCAGAGAAAAGGATGAAAATACACAACATGTTTTAAACCCTTTTCAGCTCCTAAACAACAGAAATACATTGCAGTATTACTGATTACACTGATTATTACACCTATTAGAAAAGTCTAGATCTGACTCTGCAACTTTTAACTCCAAGAAGATTCTGTTCTAACAATCCCTTTGAAGTTAACGAGATTGATGGATTATTAAGGACTATGAAAACCAATTATGGCTTGTAGGAGTAAGGCTGTTCTCTGTGTACTCAATGCTCAATTTTGTAAAGGTTTTTGCCAACAACGTACAATCGTTATTGTTGTGTGTATTATTCTAGCAAATAGTATCAGGATAAAGAACCTGTTTACTAGAAAAAAGACACCTCTATCATATTTGATTAGCCAAAGTAGAAACTACATCTGTTCCTTTGCAAATCTGATCTCTGCTCCCCAGTTGTCACTTTCGCACACAGATACTGTGTCCAATTCAGTGTGCAAGTTAGTTGATGTAACAAATCCCATTAATCGCAATAAAGCTCCCTCCCTTTTAAAGACTGATATTGCAAACTTGATTTGAACTGCATTTCACTCTGCATTTTATATCTGCTGCTAGGACAGCTAAATGACTGAGCCCGCTGATGCTGTCAGGCTCGCTGCCTCACCTAACTCTGTCCACACGCGGTGGTTACAAGGGCGGCGGGATGCCCGTTACCAGCCCCACTTTGCTCCCGCACGTCCCGGGCGGGACCAGCCGGGAGCGCCGCGGCTGGGGCCGGGCCAGCGCAGAGAGCCGGAGGTCGCCCCGCCAAACACCCAGCCCCAAGCCGCAGTTGGCTTGGGCACCCGGCGGGGTGCTACTCACCATGACGGCAAAGACGAAGGCGACGATGTTGACGGGATAGGCGGGACAGAAGCAGGCGAGGATGCTGAGGAGCAGGTAGTTCTTGGGCCGCGACTGCGGCGGCCCGTCGGGCAGCTCATCCTCGATGTTGGTCTCGGGGCTGTTCTCCAGAGCCCTCTTGATGTCGGCACCGGCGGGGAGCGCGGACATGGGGCTGCGGCGCGGCGGGCGGGCGGCTGGGAAAGCCCAGCGCCGCGCACCGGGCAGGCGTGACCCCGCCGCGGCGCCGAGCCAAGGGAGCCGCCCGCCGCCACACGGTACAGCGCGGAGCGGCGCCTCCCCGGGACCGGCGACGGGGCGGGGTGGGGGCTGCCTGCCAACAGCTCCTCTGGCAAGAAATCTTTGAAATGGGAAGAAAAAAAAAAAAAAAGAAGACCAAAACGCCGTGGAGGGTTTGCAGCCCCGCGTCCCGGCTGCGGCAGGACGGAGACGGGCGGGGGTTCCCCGCGCTGCCCCGTCCCGTCCCGCCCCGCCCCCAGGAGCCGCCCCCGCCGCTGGGACGGAGGGGTCCTCCGCAGCCACACGGCCCTCGGGCGGTCCGGGCTTTTCTTGCAGTTAAACGACTTTAACTAAATTCGCATTACCCCGGGGAGAACTTCGCTGTGTTCTTACACCGTCATTTCTAGTGTCAGCGAGCCCCATCAGCAAGTGGCATAAAGTCTACAAAGGCATTTCCTCTGATCTGGGCTGAATTTGTCATCTCCTAACCCCAGGGACCTGCTAAATTTAGCAAAATCATCAAAGATTGGCAGAAAATAACCAACTTAAAGCATTTTGGTAGCTCAGGCCCAGACTACTTTGGCTAATTTTTAGCAAGTGATTCAGTCCTTACTGAACATAACTTGAAATCCACTTTGGGGGATGGAGGAGGGGGAGCAAGGAAATGAAACTTTATTATTTCCAAAACCTACTGTATGGGGAAAAAAAAACCACCCAAGAACAACCAAACCACAAAGCAAGTAAATAAAGATCTGCTTCTATCATAGTTTTGGAGTTGGTGAGGAAGAGGATGACAGCCTGCACCCTGAAGGGAACAGGCTCTGTTTCTGCTATGCGATACAAGAAAAAAGAACTTTATACCTTCATGGAGCTTCTGCAAAATGGAGAGACTTCTGATCAGGTGAAGGCTGGAGTTGAGATTTTGCTCTGTCTGGCTCCTCCTGAGAGCATTTCATTAATGAAAGTTATAGAAAACAGTAAGGTGTGTTTAGAGCTTTATGAATGAGCTACTTTTGTCACTGGGAGTTTTGCAATTGACTTGAATGGAGCTATGGTTTCCCATCTCTGGATGTCACCCCACAAGATAAAATGCAATCAACACAGCAAAGGCATAAGAAATATAGGTGCAGTATTTTCACTTTCATAGACGTTAATCATCTCTCAGTTGCATGCATAGAATATAACGTGGAATGAGAATCTGCTGATCTATCAAAACGTCAAAATAAAAGATTCTATATCTTTAGGAAAGAGCAAGAAATGCCAAAGTTACATCTGCTTGCCAATGTACCCATTAGCGTTCAGGCACAAGCTCTTTGTAGCTGTAAAATCTCTGATATGTTTGTTCTCGGGGGACTTCAAACAGTCACCAGACAAGCTCAGAAGACACAGTTCACATCACACCACACAATTACTTTTAGGATTGATTTCCATAGGGACGGAGACCATGGACGTACCCTCTGCATGGGATTGGCATCTACCAGGGCCACTCAAGCCTTTAATCCACGAGAACACTCAGGGAAACACTGTAATGGCTTAATGAGTTTGAGTACTTGTAGTTGAAACACCCACAGGTAAATAAGAACCTATTGTCAGGCATGTGAATGAGAACATCCAGCTCACACAGGGCAGTTTGAGCCCTTGATGTTGAACATGAACAAGCACAACAAAAAGCTGCTGGCACATTAGCTCTAGAGAGACGGCAAAGTTGTGTGCAGTGATTAGCCAGGGAGACTCAAAACTGGGGTATGAGGAAAGGATGTAGATTCTCACTGTATAAAATCAGACATTTAGTTTAAGTGCCTTTATACGGGACCTCCAATAGGGTGATTCAGAGACTGGTGGAATTACCAGTCACACCAGGCCCACAACCTGCACTAAATCTTTCTCTGAGGACCGTGAATCACAGAATCTTCAGAGTTGGAAGGGACCTCTAGAGATCATCTAGTCCAACTCCCCTGCTAGAGCAGGGTTGCCTAAACCACATCCCTCAGGGCTGCATCCAGGCGAGTCTTGAAAATCTCCAGAGAAGGGGACTCCACAACCTCCCTGGGCAGCCTGTTCCAGTGCTCTGTCACCCTCATCGTAAAGAAGTTTTTCCGTGTATTTGAACGGAACTTCCTATGTTCTAGCTTGTGCCCATTGCCCCTCGTCCTGTCGCTGGGAACCATTGAAAACAGCCTGGCTCCGTCCTCCTTAAACCCACCCTTTAGATACTTGTAAACATTAATCAGGTCCCCCCTCAACCTTCTCTTCTCCAGGCTAAAGAGTCCCAGCTCTTTCAGCCTTTCCTCATAAGGGAGGTGCTCCAGTCCCACAATCATCTTGGTTGCCCTACGCTGGACTCGCTCCAGTAGTTCCCTGTCCCTCTTGAACTGGGGAGCCCAAAACTGGACACAGTACTCCAGTTGTGGCCTCACCAGTGCAGAGTAGAGGGGGAGAATGACCTCCCTCGACCTACTGGCCACAGTCTTCCCTATGCAGCCCAGGATGCCATTGGCCTTCTTGGCGACAAGGGCACACTGCTGGCTCATGGATAATTTGCTGTCTACCAGGACCCCCAGGTCCTTCTCCTCAGAGCTGCTTCCCAGCATGTCCGCCCCTAACCTATACTGGTGTTTGGCATTCTTCCTTCCCAGGTGCAGGACCCTACACTTGCTTTTGTTGAACCTCATTAGGTTCTTCTCTGCCCAGCTCTCCAGCCTGTCCAGGTCATGCTGGGTGGCAGCACGGCCCTCTGGAGTGTCGGCCACCCCTCCCAGCTTGGTATCATCAGCAAACTTGCTGAGGATACGCTCTGTCCCCTCATCTAGGTCATTAATGAATATATTGAACAAAATTGGTCCAAGTATTGACCCCTGAGGGACACCACTGGTTACAGGCCTCCAATTGGACTCTGTGCCGCTGATCACAACCCTCTGAGTTCTGTCACTCAGCCAGCTCTCGATCCACCTCACTGTCACCTCGTCTAGCCCATACTTCCTCAGCTTCCTAATGAGGATGTTATGGGAGACAGTGTCAAAAGCCTTGCTAAGGTCAAGGTAGATGACATCTACGGCTCTCCCCTCATCCAGCCAACCCGTTATAACATCATAGAAAGCTATCAGATTGGTCAGGCATGATTTGCCCTTGGTAAATCCATGCTGACCACTTCCAATAACTTCCTGTTCCTCTATGTGTTTGGAGACGACATCCAGAATGAGTCGCTCCATTACCTTCCCAGGGACAGAGGTGAGACTAACCGGCCTGTAGTTCCCTGGGTCCTCCTTCTTGCCTTTTTTGAAGATTGGAGTGATGTTAGCCTTCCTCCAGTCCTCAGGCACCTCTCCTGTTCCCCATGACTTTTCAAAGACGATGGAGAGTGGTCTAGCGATAACATCTGCCAGCTCTCTCAGCACTCGCGGGTGCATCCCGTCAGGGCCCATGGATTTATGAATGTCCAGCTTGGCCAAGTGGTCTCTGACCCGGTCCTCCTCAACTAAGGGAAAGTCTTCCTCTCTCCAGACCTTCCCCCTTGCCTCCAGGGTATGGGATGTGTGAGGGACGGCTTTATCAGTGAAGACCGAAGAAAAGAAGGCATTCAGTAACTCTGCCTTCTCTGTGTCTTCCAACACTAGGGCACCCCTCTCATTCATCAGTGGACCTATATTTTCCCTAGTTTTCCTTTTTCTGTTGATATACTGGAAAAATCTCTTCTTGTTATCTTTAACTGCAGTGGCCAAGCTGAGTTCTGATTGAGCTTTGGCCCTTCTAATCTTCCCCCTGCATAGCTTTGTTATATCTTGATAATCCTCATAAGTTGCTAAGCCCCTTTTCCAGAGAATGTAAGCCTTCCTTTTTTTCCTGAGGTCCAGCCAAAGCTCTCTATTTAGCCAGGCTGGTCTTCCCCGTCGGCTCGTCTTTCGGGACATGGGGATGGCCTTCACCTGTGCTTCTAAGAGCACCTGCTTGAAGTATGATCAGCAACTGTAGGATGAATCTGGGCTCTGTTAACATGGACCACGCGAATCCCTTCCCAGGTCCCTCAAAGACACAGACCTAATAGTAGAACCTGGGGTTCCTTGCGTGTTTCTAGAAACAGTAAAGTTAATTGTTCAAATGAGGCTGCTAAGGGATGCTAATGGATTGTAAAGAAAGCAAGAGACAGGAAGTGGTGAGATGGGTGGAGCTACAAAAGAAATTATAGATATTCAGTAGCAATTTGTGATAATGAGCACTCATTAAGAGGTTCTCGAGACAAAGGTTCTGTCATGAGGCAGTTATTGTAGCTGAATTTAGTGGTTTGTTTTATGTTGAAGATGGGTTAAAATCCAAGAAGCATATCCTGTTAGGAAAAGATTGATTGAATTTTAAATGGCACTGACTTGTAGCCACTTACCAAGATACCAAAAAAGGAGGTATTCAGCCAACAATTTGGTTTCACAGCCCGCAGCGATGGAGGGTAGTTATATGCCTGAGAACCTGGGAAAGGTTCTTAGAGGGAAGAACCACTGTGCTGAGATGGCTCAGCAGAAAGCTGAGAAAATTATTTAAGAACACTAATTGAGAGTTTTAAGATGCAGTTCCATAGAGAACAATCATAAAAACAGCCCTCCAAAAGAATGAGTGAGAATACTCAATATTCTTGCTTAAAGCCTTGCACTTCAAGCTGAGTCTTGAAAAAGAAACTGATCACTGCACAGAGCAGAAATTTTCCCAGGGATATGAGTAAGGCAAGATGCTGGATAAATTGCTTATCATGATGGGCAAAGCAGATGGGCTAGAGACATGACAGTTTCAAGATTATTTTCTTTCAAAGGTTGTCTTACCTTGATTTCAGAGGGTGCTATAGCTTGACAGCAGGATTTGTAAGGCAGAACATGGTCTCTCCACCACACTTTGCTGTATTGCTGGCTGGCAGGACTCTCCTCAAAGACACGTTCATGGCTTGCAGTGGTTCTGGAAAGAAGTTCCAGTGTCTGCACACCCAAGTCAAAAGTCCACCTAAAGATCAAAAATGGTAGTTTAAGGCTCAGAGGTTATTTGGGACTAACACGCATGTTTAGACAACATGATACGAGGAGCTTCACAGCACTAAGAGAGCAGAGTCTCTGCAAATCCTGAGTACTGTGAACTCTTCTCAAGTGTAGAGTCACGCCAGAAGGAGCTGTTAGGACCTTGTACTGCCCTGAGAGACTGGTCAGGTGGCTAGGCCATCAGTGTAAGCTGAGGGAGGCATTTCCAGATCACAGCTCTTGCTGGAACAATGTGGCAACGTGTCACCAAACTGGCCTTACATAGACTGTGTTTGATTGACACAGTCAATCCTGATGCAGCAAAGCTAGTTACATTCAACAAACCTAATTCAAGATTACACTTTCTTGCGCTCCTATGGCAAAAAGGAGCACATTGCTCTTTCCCAACTACTTTTAGGAAAAAGAGAGTGAAAATTTTTAAGTGTGCCCAACAGAGGAATAGTAACCTGACAGTAAGGCAAACAGTCTCTTTCTAAAACAAACTATCTGTTACTTCTCACTACAGCCACACAGCTGCCTATTACTGCCTCTGTTTCCAACCCTTCTGGGTTATTAAGCAGAAAAAAGGACTACAGAAATAATAAAGGAGACCTGCGAGCAACACTTTTATACTTTTCCAAAGGACTGTTTTCTCTGGATAGATCATGGACTCGGGCCTTTCCGAATACAGCAGACAAGATGTTCACAGGAACCTTTCTCCACCCAGCCTTAAATACCACTTTCAGGGAAGGAGGTCACAGTAACATCAATGGCCACGTAAGGCCCCAAACTGAGTTCTACTTATCTCAAGAAAAAAATCCTCCCAAGCATCTTCCAACATTTAGCCATACTTTATCCTTCCTGAGAGGACAGTAAACCTGGCTACCTTGTAATCCCAAGGGAAGAGAAAACTACAAACTGGAAATCAAGTAATTCAAAGTCTAAAGTTCTCATACTGTATCCATTGCACAGTAATTTAAAAATTCTTCATATACTTCATCACAATATCTCATGATAGTAAAAGCCATCCCTGTTTTACTAATGGAAACAAGCCCACGGGGATTAAAGCAGAGCTGGTACTTCTGTCACACAGCTCAACGCTCTGACCCTCCTCCTCCCCAAAAGGGGGATCACCTCCAGATGGGACACATGAGATTGGATGGAGGCCTCCCATATTCCAAAAAGTAGTATTGCAGCTTGTTTTAATAACTGCTTGTACATAAGTATTCTTCTATAAGGAAGCAGGAGAAAACTAATCCACGCTTTTATTTTTAAAGACAATTCTGTATCTGGTCATTCTGGTCTTGACAAGTATGCAGGAGCATCCCTTCTCTGCCTGCTGTTTGTTCTCACGATTGTCAGGCCATTTAGCAACACTTCACAAACTCAAAGACAGTGGCTTTGAAGGAACAAAGACAGAATCGCATTATTGGTTCTTGTTGCTAATAAGTTATAAAGAAATCTGTGTCACCCAAGCAGCTGTTGGAGGGAAATGACTCCCTGTCTGTTCCCAGTCAGCAACACCAAACAAACCAGTGTCTCCAGGGTTCTCCAGCTTTTCCTCTTTGCAGGCTTACTGCTAAATCAGTCCTTTCTTCTGTACATCTTGTACGTTTCAGTATCCAAATTTGCTTTGTACTGATACGTCTTTGCTTAGAAGCCTCTATTTATAATGAACTCAGGTGAACCGTCTCTTTTACTTCTGCCTGAACTTCAGCTGCAGAAAACATCCCCCCCCGCCTTTTTTTTTTTTTTTTGAGCCTTAAGCCCAAATACCTCCACAGTTTGGGGTTTTCAAGTTTTGGACCAGAACTCTGTGCCCAGTGCTTATTGTTAAGAGAGAAGCCATATTTCTGATTCTATTCATTTAGAGTTGAACAAAAGTTACAGAGAATCCCGAATGGGGTAAGATACAGGAGAAAAGCTGCCCTGGTTGTTACTGATCTTCAGATAAACCTTCGTAATTTTACTTGGTTGGCTCCTAGGAGACAACTTATTACAAACGCAGAATGTTTATGTGAGTGTAACATTGTGTCCTGAACTCAGAACAAGGAATAAAGTAACTCAGAATATGGAATAGGGAAGTAGCCTCAGTGTGACAACAGGGAATACACTACTATTAACCAACAGAAAACTTGGATAAAAATTGGGATTATGTTAATGACTAAAACAGGTACAGCAGATGACTAAGCAGTACTAAGGAATGCAGGACTATTACAGCTTCAAGAAGTGCAAAAAGAAAGAAATCTATTGTAATTCTTTGTGTTGGCCCCAACACAGCTGTACCACGAAGGTTACTGGCCAGCTTTGAGAAGGAGCCATTATGCTTTTGGGTTTAGATGTTTTGATATCTCCTAGCTGCTCTTTGGGCGATTATGTTGTTGTATAGTGGAGCTTGTAGATAGAAGCAATTTGTACAGACACGTTGAAAGCACTAAACATACTTAAGCATGAAAAGAAATGAGAAGGGAGAGATTTGGGAGGCTGCTTAAGGCTGCTTACTGCTACCTATAATTTAGTGATTCAAAATGAGTATTTGGATCAAACTCTTCAGTATGCAAAGAAAATTATTGTAATGAGCTATCATAAAGACAGTTGTTCCTAGCGCTGAAGTAAGTTTCTCTATTGACAGTATCACAGAATTCCATCCAGGCAGTGCTGGATAATGTCAAACTGAAAACCCTTTATCCAGGAGACAGAAACTAAGCTTACCTGAGGGCCCTTAAATTCCAGTTCATTCAGTGGGAGCCTAGCAAAAGTGTTATTAACGTATGAGGTTGAATCAGATAGGTACAGTTTACTGGTTTTCATACGTGTTAAACGTTCACACAGTTATACTTTTCCTAAGACAGGGAGTATTATTTAACTGAATACTGTAGTCAAAGAGTTACAAGAATAATTTTGGTAGTGATTTCTCATGGAAGGCACAGTAGCATGTGGAGTCATAAGACAACAGAGACAACTTGTCTGAAAAGTCTTTCTTTTCCGTAAGAAACAGATAAGAGTCAGTATCTGTGCATGGCACAAATGTTGAATCAAGAGGTCTAGCTACCCTGTAAGTCTCTGCTGTAAACACGTGAGAATATTCAGGAATCAAAGACTAAGTTCCTTTGGCTTTTTTTTTTTTTTGCCAACTTGCATATATTTGCATTACATTGCACTTCAAAAATTAATTTAGACCTTTCCCTAAGTCTTTTCATATCACTGTCATTATTTCTTCTAGCATATAACCAGCTAGGGCACAATAGGGGCATCTCTCATTTTTCTGGCTTTTGAAGTGGACAGAGTTTAATATGTGTCATATTAAATAGTAAAAAGCGTAATGGCTGGAAGGATGCATGTTCCCTTCCTTAAAATGGTGGATTACGACTCTTTTTGCTATTGTATTTCTGTGGGTATTACTGAGTCAGCATTGTCTGTGGGGCTGATGCATTATTCCACCACTGGGATTGGTGTACGCTGATGCTGTAATAGGTATTGTTAGAGAAATGCCTTTCTTAGTTTAAATATAACTTTGCAATTTTACCCTTGCAGCTGTATAGGGTTATTTTTCATTTTGGATTGTAACTGTGGGCTGTGGCTTTGCAAACATCAAAGGTCTGTGATGAGCTGTTAACTTGGGTAAATTATTCATGGTAAATAAATATGTGAACAGGGAAACGTTCAGATAAAAATGAAAGCTTCCTTCACAGTCTGAGATTGTTTTTTTCATTCGCTGATACCTTCTGAAGTACTATCATAATTTGAAGCCAATAAATAAGTTGACCGTGCAAACCTGCTAGCACTTAAACACATGTGAAGATGTCTTTATATGTTTTTCACGATCTGTCCTTTTCCATTTTATCTCTCGGCTTCTGGCCTATCTGATTTAGGCACATAGCAACATTAAAGGATCTGTTACACCAGCTCAGACAGCAATGGGCATCTGCTCAGTGCTGGGTGACTTGTGTTGTGCTGTAAGAAGCCCTTGTTTTATCTCAGCGTTCCATTTCCCTGCAAATGAGTTCATGTTCTTGGAAGTTTTTCTCCTTGTGACTGACGAGACAGTCTGTTGTGGCAGTCCTTCTGCAGCACTGAAACGGCAGGGTTTATCTTACCTCACTTTAACCATCTGAAAAGAGAGCATCACAGCTCAAGCTAAGTCAAATTCCCTTTACAATCCACATGGAGAGGAATGCACCCGAAGTGAGCTTGCATGCTTTAGGATTAAAAGTTAGGGGAGATGAATCCCAAAACACAGGCACGGCTATATCGTTCTTTGGCTGGACTAGGTCAGTTAGGCTACTTACAAGTAGGGTAGGGCTTGAACCAAAAGGCTAAACGCACCCATTAGGGAAAGTCTGGATCTGGACTCAGATCTGAACTCGTGGAATAATCTGAATACTAATTGTGCTATAAATTATTAATATACTTAGCAATTTTCCACTGTGTAGCATATCCCATAGGAACCATCTCTCCTCTCACCCATATACATATGTACTCTTCTCTCATTAAGGATTCCCAAATACAGTAATTTGAACAGTTATCAAATTTGGATCTGACTGATCAATGCCATTCCACCTTTATTTCAACGTAATTACAGTGGCCTAGAGCACACTGGTGAATGTGGCCCAGAACTCATTTAACTATTACTTCAGGAGATCATTTAATGGGAAACAAGCAACTGAGACACTGTTTCTGGGATATGAAACCCACCAGGAAATAACCTGGATGCAGACATAATAGGACATGATTGTTTTCCTAATTTATACATTACATTTATCACAATTCAAAAAAACCTGTTCAAATATATAAACTCAGCATTCAGTTTTGTCCTGCGATGTCAAGTCAAGTTGCAGTACAGACAAAGTTCCTGACTGGATAGACACCAGCACATCAGACTGATAAATATGCAAATGTTTTATTTTGGGACAGAATTGCCATGCTATGCTCCACAGCTGTCAAAAATCCAGACGCAATACTGTCCCAGAAAAAATGCCCCTTGGCAGGCTACTCAGAAGACTGAGCTATCCATGTACTTCTAGCCAGGTGATTTCTCTTAGCCCCCTCTATAGCTAACAGCAAGAGAACTGCTTCTGCAGTTCTTCGTGGGTATAGGTACTTCTGGATTCCTGTGTGGGTGAAGGGCTTCTCGCCCCCTTTAGCTATAGAGGGGGCCGTAACCGTAGAGAAAGACTATCTGGCTAATGTTCCTTGCCTATGATGGAGAAGTCTGATTGCCCATTGAGAATCCCTCACACAGTTTCCATACTAAATGATTATTTTGTTTAATAATTCCAGTATTTCCTTTTTATACTCCTGCATGAGAAAAATCTAGTAATTCTCTTGTGGAATTTGGAGAGGGCTTGTTAAAAAGTTGAATAATATTCAGCCCTTGCTCATGTCCTGGATTCTTTCTACAAGTACATATATTCCCCCACCCCGCCCAAGAACAAAAGCTTGCTTTTTTGGCATTTTTACCTCAGCCACTTAGATTATATGGGTCACAGTTCTTCCTCTTTTCCTACAACAAATGGGAACAGTTGGACATTATAATCTTCCCTCCACACTTTTTGTGCAGTTTTCATTACAGACCATACGTATTTCCCTTAGCTGCAACTTGCCCTACTTTGTAAACATGGTTTGAACAACCATAGGTAGGAAACGGCCTCTTAAACGCAAGTATTTGTTAGAATATTATGAGAAATGCTCTAATAAGCTATCTGTGCAAGACAACGTTTTAATGACTGTTATTGTAATGTGGCACTAGAAATAAATTAGATGCCCCAGTTGTCAACCATGATGGGTTCTTTTAAAAATCCACTACAATTTACAACACAATGACTAAATCCATCACATATAGTTGTGTAAAATTTACAATGTAATGTAGTAAAATATAGCCACCCTAATAAAAAGCCATATAAGTCATTTAGAAAAGAAACAACCATTTGCCAGAAAAAAAAAAAAGGAGGACACGTCAACAAAGAGAAAAGGCTTTCTTTTTCAGCCTTTCCCTACTTTAGGGTCTAATCCTGCCCCTGTGAGAAGCACTGCAACAGTCTAGTTCAACAATGGAAAATCAGAATCATGAAAACAGACATCGTTAATCAGGACTGACACCATTGAAAATAATGTAATCGCGTGGGGCTGATGCAGTAATCAGTATAAAACCTGCAGATTTGTGCAGCTACAGCATGCCAGCTCCTTTGGAGGCTGTATTCTGATGGGAAAGAATTAGCTTTACAGTTGCTTTGCTTTGTGAGAGAGCAAATTCTTTCCCTTCCAGTGGAATACACCCTTTATTTCCCTTCTTGACTGCAGAATAAGCTAGGATCTGACTTTTATTTCTTAAGACTTTGCTTTAGTATGGAAATGGCCACTTACTGCAAAGAGGAAGAGAGTCACAGTCAGCTGTAGTGGCATCCTCAAAACATGGAACTTAGTTGCTGGTTCAATAGGGTGAATGCTGCAGTTTCCGTGCCCTTCTAGCCCAGCAACAAAGGAGCATTCCTCACTTCTCACTGTTGAAAGGGCTCCTGAACGAATATCCTTTCTGCTTCCTGTTACCCTGATGAATAGACAGATACAACTTCAAATGTGCTACAGTGACACTGGTATGTTGGACTATTACCCAACAGTCTCAACTCTTCCCTCCCTCTCCAGTTTTGCCATAAAACATAAGCCTCAGGTAGACCAAAATGTATCTACATCCCATCTTTGACATTGGCCAATGACAGATGATTAAGAGTACAAGAAACAAGGCAATTTCAGGGTGTTTCAGGCCCTGATATGTCCTCTCAGCTTCTTGCAATCAGCTGTTTATGATCTTTTCAGGAGGAGGTTAGACATTGATTTCTTTCAGCTTCAGTTAAATCAAGAAAGCCAAGGTTTTGTTAAGGAAAAACAAACACCCAAATACCGGGCTGCAAATTTAAAAATAGGAAGAAATTACATTTCCTACCCAGAAGAACTGAGGCATGGAACAAGCCATGCTGACCCTTGTGTGGGTTATAACAGAAGTGGAGAGGGGAAGATGTCTGCTTCCAAAAACTGTTCTTCCAGCTTCTCTAAATGATGAGCCTGGTGGGCTGGTTAAGGTCACCTTCCCTGACACAGAGCCTGCTATGACTTTCAAAGGTGTGATTCAGTTACAGACAAAGTAGGAAAGATTAAGCTTTACTTCCACTCATTACATTCCAGGCAGTGGATGAAGAACAGTCTATCTACATCTGGGGTCATTATTTCTACTTTGATGATTCAAAACAGCTTTGATATTTTCCACAAGCCAGCCCTTAACCGTACTAAATCATTACTGAGACATGCTTCCCAGTAAAATGCCCCTCGAAGGCACCTCTAAGCTTTTAGCATCCAGAAAGAGGAATGTCTGTAGGTTGAGAAGTAGGATGCGGACTTCAGCAAGACAAATGGGTCAGTACAGAAACCTCTCTGCTATTGAACAACTGAAGGATTTGTCCAGATCAATGACCACATGCCCTTCATACAAGTCCAGCACTCATCCTTCTTAGGAAGCTGCTTTTAGACATATGAGAAGAAATCTCACCAGAGATCGGAAATTAAGGTTGGGGTATCTAAGAATCCTTCCCAGCTGCATTCCTTCTGTCACATCTTTTTTCCCCCCCTCTTTGACCCCTTTCTGTCAGTAGTTGGTCAGCTTTTCTACTGGGAAATGTATTTTTATTTTGCTTAGTGTAGGCTTGCTGCATAACAAAACGTATAGCTACAGTTAGTGCCTTGGGGGGGAAAAAAAAAAAAAAAGAAAAAAAAGACTGAGCTGCTGGTTACAAGATCAGCCTTTGCACTTGTCACAACAACCTATTCTGATTTTACAGTAATCAATGCTCAACAGGGTCAATAAGAAACTTTCTACTGACCTTAATAGGAGCTGGAGCTGCAATGCTACAACAGTGATATTTATTAAAACTTAGCAAAACAAATTGCTGTTATTAATGTGCAAGGCCAAATATAGTTGCATCTCTTTAACATGCTGACATAGTGCAATTAATTTTCAAGACAGCAGAACAAAGTATTGATACATAAAGCCGTCATTCCAATTAGAAAGACATATCCCAATTTTTGAACACCCATACAATGATTGTGACATTTATTTAGAATAAAACAGCCTGTCTCCAAGAGACAGAAGTGTTTATTTTACAATCCCTCTTTGTAATATGCTGCTTTTTATGTCCAATATAAAACACAGTGGGAGTATTGTTGTTAATATAATAGGATGGTTGACTTCTTTTCTACCACAGTGAAATCTTTCCTATGAAAAGAGTAGGGATGACAATTTCAGAACCATTGTGAAGTGGAAGGGAGGGGTGAATGGTGGGAGAGGTATTACTTATTACTTTAATTGATGAGTTTTCCTGTAACGCTTGTCAGCCTAATATCTAAGCAATTCTCATGCAACAGTAACTTTCTCCCCGGCTTCTAGTGAAACCCACAAAAATGTTCTTATTTCAGTTTCAGAGAGGTGTAATCTGAGGAGGGTGGGGTATGGATGATACTGGGAACACATCAGGCAGTGGGAAACAGGATCAAGATTCTTTGTCTGTGAGTTCAGTGTCTGAATCCCCCAAACATCCCTCTGCTGCATGAAGCAAGTGACCAACCCAAGCTTGCAAGGTTTGTTTTGGCTAATGGAATTTGTGAATGACTGGCCCATTAGCTGAAATTGTAAAATACCGTAACAGAATGGGAGAAAGGATGAGTGGACAGAACACTAATCCAGCAGCTCTACCACGCACTATGTCAACCTTTAGCAAATTGCTTGGACTCTTGGTACATCCCATCTCCAATGTGTCAAATGGGTTACTTTGAACCCACCTTGCAAGGGTCTACTGAAGCAGTGAGTTGAAGATTGAGAGATGTTCATGGAAGCATTTGGGAGAATTCAAGAGGTCTGCAGGAAAAAACCCAAAAGTTTTAAAGGGCCCAAGTCTTTTCTTATCTGGGTATGGACCTCTAACATCTTTGTACTGTTTCAGTCCTTTATACTGGCAGACAAACACTTGAATAGGGTTGAGGATCTTACGTGAGGAAACTGTAGCTTTCTCAGGAAGCAGCAAAAGGGAAGGCACTATTTTGCTCCAGAGGAGCTCTTCTCCACCTCAAAGCAGCAGTTTTCATTAGGCTGGTGCCAGAGGAGGAGAAAAGAGGATTTATTTTCTTTCTAGAGGAGTCCCTTTTGTTACCTGGTGGCACTAGGAGAGAGAAGAACCACTGTCAAACAGAATCCTACATAAGATGTTTCATAATCCCACAAAAACATTAGAGGCCCTAACGTTCAGCATTGGCATCCTGCTTTGGGACCTCAAAGAGCTGCTCAGACATTAGCTAATTACACTTGGCACAATCATCTCATCTTACATGCAGACAGACACATTAGGTCACACATTTGGCTGGTATAAAGTTTTGATTTTGGCAGGATTGCTCATGTACTCCATCTGAGGACAAGACCCTTTGTTTCCATTTCTTATACATAAGGAAAACTCACAACCTTTTATCTGCAGTTTCATATAGTGAGGAAGGACCAAGGCGAAGGTTTCACCATGTGTAACCACAGTTCAACCAGGAGGTTCCAAGATGCTAAATTAAGAGTTCTTTTTGTTTGCATGTAGTATCAGCTGTTACCATAGGGTAACACAACAGCACCGATAATGAAACTTGACTCAGATCATGGTGAAATGATCCCAAAAGAACAGCACAATTGAGGTTTCTCAAAACCCATGGAGGGCTGCAAGGAAGTTAGACAAAATGGAAGAATACATTGAACAGCAGAGTTGAGGTCTCACAGGTCAGAATGCGACTTCATCCTGCTCATCTGGCAGAAGCAATGCCACCGATTTCACTGGGCACTAGATCAATCCTACAGAATTTTGGAGGGAAGTTTGCCACTGGATTTTGAGATGGAGGGAAAGAAAAGCCTGGGCAGGGGGAAAATATAGCTTCACTACCTGTACAAGTGCTAGCTTATCACTGCCACATAGAATGAGAAAGGTGGGAGTTTAACAGAACTTTAAGAGCTTGCTTTTCTCTGATGGCTGTAAGTCAAAGAAATCTGTGTTCTTGGCTCTTTTCCTGAAAAACATTTCTCTCTTGATAATGGGGGGAGGGGGACAAAATAAGGCCATTAATCAATAACATATTGTATACATCAGTGGTCACTGTACTCACCTGGACCCTAAGCTGGCCTTGCTTCCCCTTATCACGGCTGAAGGATCAACAGCATTTCTCGCCAGTGGGTCCTCTGGAAGCTTTGCCAGGCAGGTAAGCAGCTCATTAAGATCATCAGCTTAAAAGGTCACTGGCTTACTGACTCCATCACCCAGCAGTTGTGACCCACCATTAAACATACAGTTAAGCCCAGACAGGTTCACAAAGGTCATGTACTTATCACTGTCTGCAAGTTCAGGGGTGTCATTCTACTGTCTTACCCAGCAGAGCAATGGCAAACATACGCTAATGTAATTGGGGAAAAACATATCTTCAGGTGAAAATCTGTGAAATGCATCTAAAGATGCTTGTTTTTTCAATATTGATTTTAATAAGGCAAGAATTAACTCAATCACAGAATAACTACAGAATAAACTCAATGCAAAAATAAAACATCTGAATTACAAAAAAGAATTCATGCAGGAAAAAAAAGGAATTGTCTTAAAGCTCACAGCTATCCTGGGCTTGGGATATTTTTCATGAAGGAGGGTTAAAATGAAGGGCAGAGACAATGCTACTTATTTATGGCAATCAGTATATCTGTACTGAGTAGCTGCTTGTTATACTGTAGGTATTGTTAGAGGAATATCTGAAGAAACGACCTGTCTTGTGATTAGAAACTCAGTCTTCATCCTGTATAGTTAGATGAGATTGAAATTTGATGGTGAGCCCAAGACTTCATACAGGAAGAAGCAACAGTATTTAGCTTTTATTTTCTATGGCCAACTGCGGCTAGCGGAGCACCGTAGAGGGACAAGTTTCAGTTGTGCAAGAGTGGTCAGTGGGACTTCCTGAAGCTACCTCCCCTTCCCTAGTCTTCCTTGAAGGCAGATCTCAACACGTGGTACTTTTTTGCTTGAAGACAGTTGTAGCTGGAAACCATCTCATCTGTCTTGTTTGATTAAACAGTGGAGGACTCCCTGCTGAGGGGGGCTACTCTTGTCTGAAACCACTCGTTGAAATCCTCTTCTGGCATCTGCACAATATTTTCACGTACAAACTGAAACAGAAAAAGGTTCTTTCCTGAGCTTTTGATTTATATGTAAGAGAGAGATAACCTATGGGAAACTATGAGCATTGTAACAACAAAACAAACGTAATGGCTTCTGCAAACAGTTAGTATAGTGTTTTATATCACCAAAACATTTTTAATGCAACTTTCAGAACAGCTGGATATGCTCTAAAATGAATTAAAAGGAAAGCTACAATCTCCATTGCAATTTATATCCCGAATCCTTCCAAGTCAAGTTTTTCTGTTTTAAACTTGCAGCTATCTTCTACCTACCATTGCAGTACATACATTAAAGCAACTTGAAGTTAACTAAGAACTTCATCTGGAACGTCTATCAGTGTTAGCCAGGTCATATTCAAGTAATGCTCTTCTTGCTCCTAAAATACAACAATTTCCTTTATCTATTCCAGTCAGAAGGAGCACCAGGGTCCTTCTTCATCTATGGCTATTTTTGAAAGATGTATAAATAAATAGATAGGAGATTCAGCTATGCTCACATGTTTTTCTCTATTACTATTGTACTGATATGAGGGATCAAAATGCAAAAGGGAACAGAATGGAAACAGCAAAGAAATAGATCTAAAACCAGCAAGCAAAAGAGGCTTATATATGGAACATCAAGGCAAGGCTGCCTCTCTCATTAGTGACTATGCAAATTAGGGCACAAGACAGAATGGCTATTTTTGAGACATCAAGAAAATACAGGTAATCTGATCTCGACATCTTGGGTGCTAAATCTTTGCTTTTTTAAGGTATAACACTCAATATAGGCAAGACGCACAATAACCTGCTCCCTCTCAGAAATTTCTGTTGGTGTTATAATTAGGGGAGATAACTGTGATGAGAACAAAAACCACAAGGTGGCATCATTGCCATTTTTTGTAAGTTAGTTACCTGGTTGGACTACATAGCAGTATACATTCTAAATGTATTTTTCTCTTTCTTGTGTCCTTCCTCTTCTGCCAGTTGCTTCTAGAACTACAAGAACTGAGCCCCACTTAACATCTTGAGAAGCAGATTTTTTTTTTTTTTTTAACGTTGCTGAAGCAAAACAAAGATATCTGCTGAGATCCTGGATCAGTGACGTAATACAACACTTGAATAGCTCATGGATGTAACTATTGGGAATGACAGGCCTTTTCAGGGCACAAGAAGTTAATGTTTCTCTTCAAGTATCCTAACAATTTACGACAGATGTCACTTTCACTGTGGTGGTAAATAAATCAACAATGACATCATATTAAGATGATACTGACTAATAATCCAATGCTTGTCATAACATCTTTCTTCTGAGGAGTTCAAAGTGCCTTGTAAAAGGTGAATAACAGCATCTTCATTTAGTGAGATCCTAAATGATTTCATCTGGTAACTTTCCACTGCATGAATTTCACCCATAGGTGCCTGCTCTTCCCACCCTCATCACATAGAGAATCAAGAACTGGACTCATCTCACCTCCACAGCTGCAGCAATTTCTGGAGAACACAGCTCCCACACCTGTAGATCAGCCAGAGCCTTAAGAAAGGTGTCTGGAGGAATTTTCAAGTCAGGAGTCTTGCCATATTTTTCCAGTTTCTTTAAGATTTTCTGTACGTTACAGTCACTTTTCACAGACTCTGGGAGTCTGGCAAGCAATACAGGAAACCTTTAGCAGAAAGAAGAAGAGCAATAAAAGAGAAGCCATGGGAACAAATGCATATCTGATTAATAACTCTGGGTTTGCCTGGCATTTCTGCCACTTCACTGCCTCCATAACTTCCGCAGGAAAAAAATGGCTCTTTGGGGAATGCAATACTCAGTGTAACTCTGAGTGAATAATGTGAAAGAGCTTTACTTTATTGGACTTGTGCACCAATTCCCTTTGCAGGGCATTGAAATAGATGCTTCTTCATTGTTCATTTAAATTTTGGATGACAAACTTGGGTATGTAAGGAAATAATAAAATCCTAACAAATGTTTCCATTTTACTACAGATTTGTCCTCTTCATCTTTTCTCTATTTATTTTGTTTAGCCTCTACGGATTTTCCAGTGCAATCAGTCCCTGATCTGACACACTTTCGGATTCTCTTTACTATCCCTTTTCCCTGTGCTATCATCATTCTCCTCTCTCTCTGTCCTGTCATAAAAATCACTGATGTAAGTGTACTGTAACACGCAGTCTTTACCATTTCACTCTGAATATAGAGATTCAGAAGGAGAATTACACATTACAATAAAAATAAAACTCTTGTGAAAAGACTACTTTTTTTTTTTTAGTGTTCTGCATAAATTCTGCAGTGCGGCTTTGACAGTTCTGAAGACTGATGTTCCAAACCTTTCTAGACTGTGCATGACTACGGTGTGCTGTGGCTTTCATTGCCAAGGGCTGAGAATTTGGCAACACATCAAGCAAGAAATGCTGCCTCCCTCCAATTTAGGATACACGTTACTGGGACAGTAGGAGAGGGGTGAGAAACTTCCTCCTTAAACCAGTAAAAAAGGAAACACGTAGGTTCTCATCTTCACTAGGGCCAGTTCTATACTCAGTAGTACACTGCTGGTATGGGTATGGCTGTGCAGTCAACTCATTATCAGTGGCTAGATTACCCAGGTTACCATAATCTTGTCACACACAGGCCTTTTATAACCCATCCGTATATTAGGATATTTTATTTGAGAAAGGAAGCTATGCTTAGCGTACTTTTGTACTGCATTCTTCGTATTTTATATTATTTTGGGGTTTTCTCACTTCACGAGAGAGATAAGAAAACTAGACTGACAGCATATACTAGCAAAGCGTTCCTACTGTGATTCAGCTTTCTGGGCAAGGCAGTGTTTGCAAGGGTACGGGAAAAAGAGGCCCTATTGTAAATGAAACAAGTGGTATGGTAAAAGCAATTTCTCTGTCATGACTTGTGTCTCCACAAGGGGGTTGCCCAGCCTTGTCAGAGATTTCACTCTTCATTCCCCTGGTGGATAGTGCTTTGCACAGCAGGCCTGGCATAGAAAGCTAAACTCGTCTAACTATGCTGGCATAGTCAAAGCAAGACAGCCTCCTCACTAGGGAAGCACTATTTTCATATGAAGCAACAGTGAACTTTAGTACTATTCTTGCATAGGGGGAAAAGTAAAAAGCCATATAGGTATAGTCGCCTTTATATTCATAGAGGTTTGTCCAAATCAACGCTTCTCCTCGCGGAACTAAGTATAAAAACAAAACTCCATCCACTCCAGTTTCAGGGCTTATTTAGGTGCCAGATCTTAAATTTGTGGGACAGCTGGAGCATATATGTTTGACAACTAAAACTGGAATTCTGATAGATAGACCAAGACTAGGTTAATTCATTAATGCATAACTGATGTGTTCCTGATGTGTCCTGGGCCACCTGCACTTTGGACCCGAGATTAGAAATGGACTTTTCATTATCTCAAATTATGAAGGGCAGAAGGCTTACTATCAAGGAGAGTGAAACAGGGCTGGCTGAAAAAAAAGACAAACATTCCATGCAGTTTGCATACTCTGTAATCCCACATCCAAGGAGATCTCATGGACAGGGCAGTAGGGAACACGCTGTGAGCTTGCTGAGGTATTCTGGTAGGCTATTTCTAGTGTGTATCTGGAAGCTGATCACTGGATACAGCTAATATCCTTTCAAACATAAACCACTAGTAATCTGCAGAATTGCTGTACTGGGAATCATTCAGGTGATTACTCTGCTTGCCCTTGTTAGCGTTGCAGTGTTATCCATGTGCAGTTCAAACATTGGCAGGGAAAATATTTCTCTTTTTAACATGGATGGCTAGAGTCAAAGCTGCCTTTGCCATCAGTTTTAATACTGTGAATGTTCAGTTCAGTAAGAAGTCATGAATCTAACCCATGTACGTTTACACAGTATCTCTCATCTTCAGGGTACAGTGTGTTTTATATACTTCCTGGTGGAAGATATCTCCTATAAAGCTGCACACTTGGGGGTGTGTGTGCAAACGCAACGAGTGCTTTTTGCCCAATATTACTGGAAAGGAACTCTTCATTATCCCCATTCTTACCATTTCAAATTAACCTATTTGCTGAGCAGGCTGAGATCTGCTCCTAGAGATCATATCTGCATTTTTGTTACTACCAGTTTGGAAAGCCTGCATTTCCAGCAACTGATTTAATGGTTTCTAGTGATAGTCTGCTTTGGGGAGAAAAAAAAAAAAAGGAAAAGAAAAAAAGTTTTTTCGTACTAAAACACAACTCTGGGATGCTGACAATCTCATTTGAACTGAGGGCTTCTGTGCCTCCTTACCAGTTTAGTCCATCTTCACCAGGTTCTCTTTTGGGTCTCATGCCCAGCTGTCTTATTCTTTCCATGTCTCTTCTGAAATACGTCAAATGTTTCAAAGCCTGGTATTTTTGACAACATCGCTCTTCCTGCTTCCTACAAAAAAAAAAGGCACCTTAAAAGTTAAAGCCGTGTTTTAAACGTTATCATACTTCTGCATAGTTAACTGGGAAGATACTAAGGAAGGCAGAAAACAATAAATGTGAAGAAGACATTGCATCTTCAGTCTGTGGCACTAATAGCAATTTTTGCTTTTCCAGTGTCCTGCATACATTCATATTTCTACAGATATATTAAAAGTGTTTATGTTTTGAAACAACTCTGAGCTGTAGGTAAGAAACAAACTTCATAATCAAAACAGGTAAATTGAAATTCAATCTCTGCTTTCTATCAGGTATCCACTGCTTGAAAACAAACAGAATACTGTGCAGTGATTTAAGGTAAAATATTATTTAAAGCACAACAGAAAAGAGGTGGAATAGAGTGACCTGAGCTAGAATCTTGATCCAGAGATTGGGGTCATATGCATTCCTACAAAAAGTACTACTGGGTTATAACAAAAACAAACATCTGTTTTCCAATAAATTACTTATACTATATCCTGCCAAACTGAGGTTTCATCTCCAAATGCTGGTCAAACAGAATACACTTTGTATGGAGAATGGTAAAATAGCTGCAAGTAAGTTTTCATCTGCCTTATCATTCCAGCATCCTGCAGTATGGAAGGACTAGTTCCTTATGCAGTCACAGCAGCTGCTCAGGGACAAAAACAAGTACCTAGCTCCAGATAAGGAAAGCTCTGGGCACACACAAAAAAAAAAAAAAAAAAATCTAAGTACAAAATGGAACAGAAGAATAGAAAGAAGAAGGAAGAGGGGGGAAAACAAACTGTGCCTATAACACCCTCCAGAACCACAATGTAGAGAAGGATCTCAGGTCTGATGCTGACTGAGACAAAAGAATATGCACAAACATCACAGATTAATGTTTCTGGCTGAAAGGAACAGGATGACAGGCTTCAGCTGGTCAACAAGGTAGAAATGTCACTGATCTAGCAAAAGGCCTTGAGAGAGGACATTGCAACTGTTACTGTGAGAAGTCAAAGTAATGCTGAAGAACAATACAGTGATCTCTGAACTGAAAACTCTAGACAGCGATATAGGTTGTATGTGACTGAATTTATTGTTCTGTCTTTGGGTGAAAAGGACTACAATGTCCAAAGTAAATATATCCAATGTTTTTAGCAAAACTATTTCCAGAAAAGTCATTCAGAAATATCCCAGAACAGTGCTGTGAACGTTTAACCTGTAATATGTTTTTTGTACATGGACAGTCATAAAACTTTGTATCATCATCCCTGTATTCTTATTTTAATCCATTCTTTAATCCATTATAAACACATATTTAAAAGGCCTGAAGACAAGTCCTAAATCTGGTGAGGAGCAATGTGTGGGGTATTTTAAGAGAAAACAGTCTCTTCCTACCTCTCAAGGCACTCTAGAGTATCATGTAAACAACAGGCTGCTTCTTCACGTACTGCTGTGAACTTTTGCCTCATATCGGCACACAAGTTAGATTTGCTTTTAATGAAAGAGCTGATATAGCAGCTGCAAGTAAAACAACACAAAACTCAAATTAACATCTTGTGGTAACCATTTTGTAGTAAGCACCTGTGTTGCTCAGAACATACAACTATGTGAGCCCACATTAAATTCTGAGATCTCCTATTCTCAGTCAAAATCCAAACTTAATATAATTTTCAGTGTTTTTTTTTAATTCATCAAGTTTATGAAAGAATTTTATAAATAAGAAAATATTTGTAAAGTATATTAAATTTGGATTTGTACCGTCTTTCATTGCAGTCACATCCTTCTAGGAAAGTGCCTTTGCATTGCATTGAAATGCACTACGTGTGCTGCAAGGTTTCGCTGGCCTGCTCGGGTCTCATGTGACAAAATTGCTCTCTGACATTTGCATGCCAAATGCTTTCCACATACAGAGCTGAGTTTATAAAACACATAATGTGCTTCAAAACCAGATTTGTACCCTTACCTCTGCCTTCTGGGCTTCTGCTTTCTTGATATTACACTCTCTTGGTCCTTAATGAATGACATTTTTACCCCGTAATTCTTCCGAGCCACTGGCAACAAACTGTAAGACACAACAAGGTTTAAAGTAGCATACCGTATACCTTCCCCAGAACGTGAAAAATTCTACAGGTTCTGAAAAAATATTCTTAACATTACAGACTTGCTGGAGCCATCCAGGTACAAAATTTATTTCTCTCAACCTCAACTCAAGGGGGAAAAAATGCTTCAGCAAATTCTAATTGTAAGAATGGTTTGTCATGTTGATCTTATAGCTGTGGAAACCATCACAGAACTGAGTAATGAGGGAACACATCTAACAGAAGCTTAGCTGGAAATGTTACAGAGAGACTACTGAAAAATGCAATGGCAGAAACAGAAGCAATTCTACAAGAATAAGATAGAACATCACTTTTCCTACAAAGTTGCTGGAGCATAAGGTATCTTCTGTTTGCAAAGGCAAGATTCATGGGGCATTTTCAAGAAAATACATGCTGCTTGCACAGCTGTAAAATGGGCTGTTCGTCTACCCATGCCAAAAACCGTAAATGTCATCTGCATTCACTGAATGCTGAATTCAGTTGTTCGGGGCGGGGAGAGGAGCCTGGGGAGCGGTGGAAGCATAAGCTCTGTCCTGAGTGGTTGCTTTTCCTAGTCATTCAGGTAACGTACCGCTGCACTCCAGTCTTCTTAACCATAGCATCTCTTCTATGGACCTCTTTTGACACCTCTTCATGTGTTATCTGGTTGACTTTCTGTAGAGCTGATGAAAAAACCAAATCTGTAAAAACATGTCAAGTCAATAGTACATTCCTCTCTTCCTTGCAGAGGATGCCATGTATGCTGGCCTGAATGGGACATTCTAAAGAAACCTGCTATTTAGTATTTGTAAAAATTAAAGTTTCTTCCAAAATTTTTAAAGAGGTTTCAAGATAGATACCCAAATATGAAGGCACCCAGTTCATTAACCACTTCTTAAAACATAAGCTTTGGTCTTTCAGCTGTGAAAAAAACCCACCATCTAGTAGAAGATACTAAATATTTTTTACATTGGATGCTTATAAAAATAGTGTATTAGAAAAACAGGTAGATTTGGAAAAACTATGCAAAAAGTCAATTTTCACTTCCTGTACTGTGCTGTTAGCATCTCAAGTCTATCGTATCACTTTGCCATTCTTCTTTTAAATGTCATATAGAATTTAATACGTTTAACATCAAAAGGTATCTAATTGTCTTTCTGTGTCTCCTTATCAGCATCCACTAAAATTTAAGACATGTCCTCAAGTAGCCTTTCACTTGCTGTAGTTTCCAGATTATGCACCATTCCATTGAGCAGATCTCTCTCTCTCTCACTAATAACACTCTCTTACTTTTTCTGCCTTCCACTGTAATGTGAACACGTATATTCTCCTCTCCCTTGAATACCTGGAAAGCCAATTTAACTCACGTTTCCTTCAAATGGACATCTCTGTTTCCTTTCCCACTGCTGTTTCATTCCTGCTTTGATGCCAAACCCCTGGAGAGACACTGAGACGGCCATCTTCTCTGCATTATTCCCTCTAATCACTCATGCAGTAAAAAACACAACTGTCACACTTAGTTATTAAAAATCCTAGTACAAGCTGCCAAATTGTAAGTCATCCTCTGAGGTGCTCAATATGTCCTACATTGTAATAAGTGACATTTTACTGAGCACTCAAAACCTTGAAGTTGTAATCCCCAAATTCAAAAGGTCCTTTTCCTACGTTTTTGTGAAGCGCCACAGAATATCGCAGAAAACGACTGCTGAACGTTGGCTGTGTTAAATAACAGCACAAACTATTTCTACTTGTTAGAAGTACAGAATATTATACTGTGAATTTATAAATGTAAGACGTGAGTTTGCTGGGCGCCAGCTAACGGGCTAAAATTTTAAGAACCATGCTTATAATGGAGATGCTCTATTAGCTGTAGCCAGGTGAGTTTCAAGAGTGCCAAGATCCCAGTCAGAAACTCAAATTCTAGCACTACCTGGTTGTAGTGACGGTTCCACGGTGACCCCTACTAGTCTCAAATTGTAAGTCTGTAAGATGCTGGCTACACCACTGGGCCTTCTAGAGCGCTAGAGCCGAGGGGCAGGTTGAATACAAAGGATGACCCCCCAGAGTCTGGAACCCGACATCGATACAGGCAGGGAGCCTCTGCTCAAACTGAGCTAAGGCCGCATACAAGTCTCATCTGTTCTTGGCATGCAGTGTCAGAACCCTTCTTAGAAGAACCCAGTCCTTTCTATTTATGGTTACCATTTGGGCAGATAGAGTGGCTGGATATCTGAAACCCATGTAACTCTGCAGATAACGGTGCTTTGGGGGAAGTGGGCTGTACTAAGCAGTGGTTGCATTTGATGTTTTCTCCAAGATCAGTTGAACTGTCTAAAGCCAGGCCTGAAAGCAGTTCTGTTGGCAGATTTTAGAGGGAGATGACAGGAAGCAAACCAGGGCTAATACCACAAAGATATAGCTCCTCTTTTTGGCTGGATCAACAGAAACAGAGGCCACAATACCTTTCTGTCCTCCATTTTGTAGCATTAGAAACTGTTTCAATTCTCCATCTGGAGAAATTTGGAGAACAAATACTCAAACTTGTCTATATTCATAATATTTTTGAAATACTAACCTCTATAGCCGGTGAGGTAGTCAGCTATTAATTAGAAAACAGAAAAAACAGCAAAGAAGAATGTGCTCATTTCATTCGACCTTGATTTCTATGCCTTACTAAATCATCTATGAAATGGGGCACTAAAATTTACCTGTTTTGCAGGGATCTAACAATCATAAATCAATTGAAAATACATTCACCAGTCCCAAAGAAAAGCCCAAAATTCAGGTGTAAGTTTTATAATGAGGATCCTTTGCACAAATATTTATACCTCCGCTTTTAAAAATATGTTTTTGACTGAGAACTCAGAGCTAAACTGCTGGCCAGAGAGCTTTGGGGATGAAGTCCTGTTAGTGTTTAATCTCTTAGATACAAGTCTCGTATTCTATTTCTCAGTGTGAGGAAAATGTATGTCATTTGAACTGATCTGCATACATGCATACTTCATTACACAGTAACTATGAAAAATTAGGCTTGCATTTAGTACATTTAGATCATATAGTCTCTGTCTGCACAAAAAGATTTTTTTTTTTTTAATGTGGTGAAGGAAGCAAGCTTAGAACACTAATCAACTTTGTAAAACCTTTGATCAGATGTGGACTGAATGATAAATGATACTACCTCAGCAGTGACCTGTTGTTACACCACAGCTGCAAGGACTGCAGCTTCCACTTGTACCTTTGTCAACATGATGTAACATTTAAACTGGACTAGTAGAGGTCCTCACACAGCCAACAGTACTGAAAAATCAAATTCGTATAAGCATTCTACAGCAGCTGTCCCCGAACAACAGCACCTAAATTACAGTTGTACAAAACGCTTTATATTAAGTTATGAGTTCTTTCTTTAAAAATCTTTTGGTAATAGACACACTCAGTTGTATCTACTGATAGTTGCCTACTATAGAATCCCTTTCACACTTTTGAAATATATACATATATATGCATACGTGTAGGTTAGGGTTGTGTTTGCTCTCAAAATTATGTCTGTATGAATCACATGAAGCTTCATGTATTTGGGGTATAAGGTTACAAGGCAGCTGTACTTGTAATCCATTTCTAATTTATCCATGAAGCATCCTATAAGCAGAATCCTGGATTAAACATGATTCTAGCAGCTTCAGAATTCATTACAGAATCCAACCTTTGCTACAGAGCTGCCCTGCAGAGACTAACTTCCCATATTTTTTAGAGCTAGGAACATAATACTCGAAAGGAGCAGACTTGTAACTCAGGCCAGTCCCTTGAAATCACAGGCAATCATGTGACGGTGTTCCAAAGGGTACACTGAACATCCTTCCCCTACATCACACATACTACAAGACATTTCTTTATGTCCCACAGCAAATGAAGGCTCACAGCCGTTACAGATCTCAAAATTATTTTCAAATCTCATCTCACACACAAACCAATTGTTCACTTACATCTGTAAACAACTTACTTGAAATTATAGCTTTGAATTCTCCACTACTCTTATTCATGTCATAGGAAGCTATTCATCTGTGCTCAGTGCCAGGGAGAGCAGCAGCGGTGTAGGTACTATATGATATTAGCACAAGCTTCCTGATATAGCCACCCAGCTTTTGGCAGTCTGAACCTAAAGGTCTTTCAGACCCAGAGAATGTGTCCATTCCTTTACATTTAAACGCAATTAATTGTCTTTTCTTCTATTCATTTAATTGGTTTTGGACTTGAATATACTTCCAGCAATATATTGTAGAAATGAGTTCCTAAGTTTAAGCACATATTCCGTGAAAACACTTCCCATTGCTTTAAATTTTCTGACCAATAATTTAATTTGGTGTTCCATAAATCTGGTGTTAAGGTAAGTTGTGAATAACTACCCTCTAACCACTTTCTTCCACGTACTTCATGATATTACAGAAATCTGCCATAACCTTGTATTCAGCCATTTCTTTTCTGTACTGAAGAGCCCTAGTCTGTTTAATTCGTTCTCATATGGAAGCTATTCTGTACCTCTAACACACCTCACCACTTTTTTCCCCCCCCAAACTTTACTACTGCTGATACCTGCTTGTCTGAACTGGAAGGACTGGAACTGAAGAGGCATATACAAAACACTTGTATTTTTGCGTAACAGGTTTTGTGCTTTGTCTTCCACTTCATTCTTAGGGTTCTTTTTGCTTTTTTGATAGCTACTGAACATTCACAGAACTATCCCAAATGACTCCAAGAGCTCCTCCTGAGTGATAATTGAGAGTCTAGCAGAGCATGATGTCAGCCTAATAATGATAATATAAATACCAATTAAAAGACAATTAGCAGTACTAAATGCTAATGTGCTTTTCTGGTCCAGCTTTACTCAGAAGGAAGGGAAAAGACAAGATTACCTAGCTTTGTACTGAAACACATTGCAGAGCTAACAGATACAGACTATTCTGTCAGGTCTGCCAAGTGCAGGTAATCCCTGATGGGAGAAATACAGAGTAAGAAACCCCTAAGTTAAACAGAACCCCCTAAGTTACACAGATACGTATACAGTGGATCAGCTGGTTACAGCAGAGAACAGTTTCACTGTTTTCACCTCCTGCTGGATCTTACAGATGTGGATGACAGTCTGATTGTACAACTGCTGTAACTCAATTTTAATTAAAACTCTTACTTAATATTCACATGGCAATATATCGTCTTTAAACCAATTTGCTAACAGGGAGGGCACAGACTTGTACAAGTTTCCACGCGCCTGAAGAGAAATACACTGGTACCTGTAGTAGTGTCTTTGGCAAGGTTCTCTCTTGTAACACTGAAAGCAAATCCATTTGATATTGGTAGTCAAGAAAAGTAACTTACAGGGGAAAAGAGGTCGTTGTTCTTTAGCTTGTGCCGACTCACTCATAGCATCAGATGAAGCTACATTAATCTCGACATTGTCTTCAGAGCAAAGTACAGTGGAAGGTTCACTGCCATGAGGGGTTTGACCTCCAGGAGATGACTGACAGCTAAGCTGAGAGATGCCTGGAACAGATGTCTTGTTTATCTTCCTAAGTGCACCGATTCGTGCTTTCCATGTGCTTTTCTGTACATAGAAGAAGAAATTAATAGGACAGAGGGGTTTTCTATAGCAATTTGACAACAAAGAATCATATTTCTATAACTAATTCCAATATTAGATCCTTCTGGTCCTCCTGTAACCTTATAGATTTTTCTCCAGTCTCTTCAAAAAAACTAGTGATATCTTGGGTAGGACCTCCTTCATTTTGTTATCTTTCTTCAATACTCCTCTGCTATAGCATTAATGCCAACAGATTAAGCTAATTTGTAAACAAGTAACACTGCAGCTGAAGAGAGGGTTGGTAACAGAGCAACCTTCTCATGTACACGGAAGAATAGGTTAAAGCAGTTTGATAAATGTTCAGGGCTCCTCCCAACACCCAATAACTTGGCAAACAAATTTCCTGTGTCAGGAATGTAAAACTGAAGTTTGAAAGCAGACTGAATTCTGCAGACTTGATAATCAGAACAATACGTATTATAAAGTAAGTGCCCCGAATATGTCCACCAGAAGTTTCATATCAAATACAAAAAGCAGTCTTCAAGTAAGACTAGCCTAAAAAGAAAGGAAATTGTCATTAATTCAGGGAGGAAAAAAAATAAAAGCCTCACCAATGCAAATGCTGAAAGACACATTAAGACTGACATGCACTTTGGTTTCTTCCACTCATGTTCATTTGGACCTGACTTTAGAGAACTGGTAGGACTGCATGGAAAAATCAGAAAGCTTCCTATTTAGAAGTAACTGTTATTTATGTGACTTGCTGACTTTCCCTCTCTGTTTACTAACAGAAGGAAGAATATTTGCATAAAAACACAATCTTTGTCTTTTAAGAGTTTCGCTTTTGCTGCTTATTCCCCAACAGAAATCGTAATCTTATATTGAATCATTTTATGTCATGAGAATACAAGCTGCAGGTGTTGAAAAATAACAAGCGCAAATAACCTGCATATAACAACAGCTCGTATTTCTAAGAGTGCCTCACCCGTGGTTCTAACAGCACTTCACAAAACATGTTTAATTTAGCCTTATCGGGGGCACAACAAGGAACGAAAAGCTTAAGTAAACTGTTGAAGACCAAAACGTAAGATGTGCTACAGACTGAGAAACCCACTGGTTCTTTGAGTTCTCTTAGTTATACTCCTAAGCGTCACTCATTCCCCCTTCGTTTTCCTCCAGTCACCTCAGCACTTTCAAAAAGAAAGTCTTTCTGTGGTTTCAGAAAGATAGTAAAACAGTTACCAAGTGGTACAGATAATTTTCTAGTGTTTAATTTCCTCTCAAGTATTAACTTTTTTTCCTCTTTTAAAAGGCTTTCATCTGAATTGCTTGTTATTTCCTTTCCTTGCCTTTGCTTTGAATGTGGCAAGTGAATCCTGCTTTCTTTAAAGGCCTCAACATTTGGAATTTGTTTCCAAATTTAGCTTTAAATTCTGTGTAAAAAGGCAACCAAACAAATCATGACTAGAACTTACTAGAATAAGGCCTCCAGGATTCCAGTCTGAAATCCCCATTTGACTGAAAAATTTCTGTGAACAAGTACTTCTACATGACTCAGTGATAAAAAAGGGGGTAAATGCAATAAAGAGTCTAGTTATGTTTTAGCCGAATATTTAATTCTTCCCACATCAGTAGTTATCACTAAGACCAGACCACAGTTTCAGTCACCTACATACTGCTCTTCCTATTACCTAGTATCAAATTGTTATTCTTCAAAACCCAGAGAGACAAGTATTCTGCAGTCACAAGATCCAGAGCATAAAATGTGGTATCAGGGAGTTCAATCAAGCAACAAAACAAATGCTGGAAAAGCTGGATTAGGTCCCAAGGAAGAAATTAACAATGAAGTTACCTTTGTGTTTGTAATAAAGAGATCCCACATGTACTTTGCTAACTTTTCCTCTTCGATTTCTTTCGCTGTTTTTTTATAACCACCAGGGTCCCTAAGTAAAAACAATTTAATTAGTTTTCCATTTCGAGAGTTCTTTTAAGAAATGCAATAAATGGATAGTAAAAGGTGGCTGACTGCTACTATGGTGTATATCTTTCCTTATCAGAAATGAAAAGACAATGCAAGGTGTATAAGCCATGACTAAGTTGCAGTCACAAGTAAAGAACCACCTAAAGAAAGCACTGCCCTTCTACAAATTATCACGCATGTACTGGGCCAGACTATGCTCTCAACTTCCTCTGGGCAAGTACTGAAGCATTTTGTCCAGTATAGCAAGATTTCACAGATCGAAATGACAGCAGATTCATACAAGTTTGATTTTTATAGCTATTGGCTAAATGAAGACCGCTATTGGTCCAAAAGTTTAAATGTTACATCATGTTGACAAAGGCAAATGTGGAAGCTGCAGTTCTTGCAGCTGTGGTATAACGGATCACTACTGAGGGAGTCTCATTTATCACTCAGTCCACATCTGATCAAAGGTTTTACAAAGCAGATGTGTTCCAAGTTTGCTTCCTTCACCACACTAAAAAAAAAAAATCTTTTTGTGCAGACAGAGACTATATGATCTAAGTGTACTAAATGTAAGCCTAATTTTTCATAGTTACTGTGTAATGAAGTATGTGTGCATGCAGATCAGTTCAAATTGCACTGAGGGAGAGGAGTGGTGGTTGAAGACAGCAGCAGAGAGCAGAAGGAAGTATACAACAAGAGATTGCACTGCTTCCAAACCTGGAAATTAATCCAGAGCCTGACACATTTATACTCTGCTCTCAGTGTATATCTGAGACTTGGTGACAAATTGTTTCTCTTATCCCAGTCTACTAGTTGGTCCTCATATGTAACGGGGTGAAAAACCGATCCACAATAGACACTGGATTGATTCTCCTCTCCAATTTATCAGGTAATTCTATATAATGCTACTCTGCCACCTCTGTTATACATAGGCACTATTTGTCTTGACTGAGAATATACAGACAAAACCAAACAGCTTTGAAGAGCTCTGCCCTGCAAATCAGAGTATAAACTGTTCACGGTTTTTCCACACACTCATGAATAATTTAAATACGTGTTACGTCAACATGATTAATTGACTAAAAAGGTTGAGAACATAAATTAATATTTACTTTTAACAGTATAAAAGTTCAGAAACAATGCTTCTTTTACAAGTACCCATCACTGTCATACATAATTGATAGACTGAAACCAGCTACTAGACATCACTTAATACTTGTTTATGTTCTGTAATTATAACGTGTCTGAAATTCCTGTTGAGTTCACTGGAATAAGCCTCCAAGGGAAGGCTATGGGAATATACATACATATATTACTACAGGTATTTAATTTGCATAATTATTAACCAGAAGAAAAAAAGGAAAGAAAACACAGCTAAATTTGGCTGGGATAGTTCGGTGTTTTCTCCTGGTTCTACAACTTGCAATAACAGAGGACCATGCTGTGCCTCTGACTTGACGGTACAGCTTCCTGCTGACTGTACAGAGGCAAAGTCAATGCAAAATTTGTTTATGTTGCATGGCACAGAATTAATAAGATTTCACTCAAATAGTTATTACTTCAAAGAAGAGAAACAGCAATATATAAAGGACAAAAGATCCCAAACTCCTTATTCCATCTACTATCATGCATTGTGCACATACGCTGGATTCCAACAGGTAAATATAGAACGCATAGAACTGTTGGATTCAAGAGTCAAAGCTTCCAAAAGCCAGTGTATGGCGCACAGCTGACGGAAGAGATGCTCACTGCAAAGAGAAACAAATATGTTATACTACAGAGTCAGGGAAACAGTCAAACTGGCATTATGTTGGCTGAAGTAGATACATCTAAGCATTTCTGTAGCAGATGTTTTTTCACTGTCCCAGTGAATTCTAGACATCTCTCAAGGTTTTTGTAATATTGATACATAATTCTGAATCCTGAAAGTATATTTTTGGATGTGAAGTTTTCAATGAAGTCATCTCAGTGACATGCTCAGTGCTTTCATACCTATGAGGATTCCAGCATTTATCATTCCAGCTGGAATGATATTCCAGCTCATTTCATACCTATGAGGATTCCAGCATTTATTACGATATGGATTCTTACAGTTTTCGAATTCTACAGTAGCTTTTAAGTTTTGCCTTTAAGTAAAAGCAGTGTGTGAGTTTAAAATGTCAGACCCATCTTTTTCTGAACTAAGATTATCTTTGGCATTTTAGCTTGTTCCACGTGCAAACATAAACTATATAAAGACAGTTTTGGCGAGCAATTAGGTCAATGAACTTAGAACAGAACAGATAGTATGTATTAGTGACGAATACAAAATATATAGAAGCGTACAAGGTACACACACCGTCTTCTCCCTCTCTTTCATAGGCCTACTTTTTTTTTTAACTAGGCAAATTAAATTTTAATTTTGACAGCCTTTCCTTAAAATGAGCCTGATCTTGAAAGCTATACCACAGTTTTCAGTAACTCATAGGATTCCATCATTTAAAGTTAGAAATTAACAATTGCTATTAGTAAAGACAGACTATTTCACCATAAACTCCTGAAATTCTTAGGATACGTGTTTACCAGTTGAACAGCGGCTCTAGGTATATGTGATATCAAAGGGCTGGAGCACCTCTGCTATGAGGACAGCCTGAGAGAGTTGGAGTTGTTCGGGCTGAAGAAGAGAAGGCTCTGGGGAGACCTTATAGCAGCCTTCTAGTACCTGAAGGGGGCCTACAGGAAGGATGGGGAGGGACTCTTTATCAGGGAGTGGTGCGATAGGGCAAGGGACAACAGTTTCAAACTGAAGGAGAGTAGATTTAGATTGGATATTAGGAAGAAATTCTTTACTGTGAGGGTGGTGAGGCAGTGGAACAGGTTACCCAGGGAGGTTGTGGATGCCCCATCCCTGGAAGTGTTCAAGGCCAGGCTGGACAAGGCTTTGAGCAGCCTGGTCTAG
Source organism: Rissa tridactyla (assembly GCF_028500815.1). Taxonomy (NCBI): domain Eukaryota; kingdom Metazoa; phylum Chordata; class Aves; order Charadriiformes; family Laridae; genus Rissa; species Rissa tridactyla. Next base: position 12,880,584 of record NC_071478.1, read on the forward strand.
TGGGAGATATCCTTGCCCAGGGCAGGGGGGTTGGAACAAGATGATCTTTAAGGTCCCTTCCAACCCAAACCATTCTATGATTCTATGATATGAGTTTGTGTTGCTGTGAACTCTGTTTATGTCCTACCAAGGAGGGCAAGACATAAATCTGCTTTCAAATATACCTTTTTGCTCCGGGGAAGCTTGGAATCAAGACACTGGTGTAAACAGGAGTGAAAGACTGTAAGGTCATCTTTTTTTTCTTGTTCCCTGACTTTCTCAGAGAGCAACTGTGGGAAAGGACAAGACTGAAGTTAAAGAGTATGCAAAATGAAGACAGAGCAAATAAAACCATTTATGGTGTTCACATCATCACACTCCCTCTTCTCCTCCTTACATTTAAAAAAAGGTGTATTTCTAAATTGTGAATTACTGCATTTTTATCACTTACTAATATTACAAACCTGACATCTATGTTTACAAGAATATATAATTATTTGTTATTTCTAATATGTTTATTATACTTTGAGTTATAAATATGGTATTATATGTATTTATACTGCTACTTATTATTAGCAATTAAGCACTTATGTGAAATCAAAGTGGGGCAAACACAATAAAGTGGCTGACTTGTCTGAGAAGAGATGCTGAGATAGTGCTTACAGTCCATTACACTTGTGTTGGTATCATGCCAATGGTGTCATTGGGATTATATACACATACAGCACCAAAATTTCAAGATGTGCCCCTAAAATGCTGTTCCGTTTTTCCTGGGTTAACATATTGTACGCACAGAACACAATGAAGATTAAGTTGAAAAGATTCACCCCGATGAAAATGAGTCTCTGTGTTAGCCAAACCAATGTAACAGAAAACATTTACACCTGTGCAAAGCGTTTACAAAATGCTGCCAAGCAAAGGAAATGTTTACAGCTTTTTTTTCCCCAAATATAAATAGCTACCTCCACTTAGTGTTAGACAATGGAGATTCAAGCTTAATGAGCACAGTGAGATATTGTAGCCTTCATATATTAATAGTATACAGAAGATAGGAAGTCCACACAGAACATATAACATGAACTATTCTATGCTGGGTCATAAATTAGTGAAAAACTGAAACAATACTGGCCATAAAAAAAAATTAGCTGAGAGGTTAACTGAGATGTGAGTGGTGGCTGACTCTTACACACGTTTCTTTAGCAGAGACTTCCTAGATGAATGAATGAACGATTCTGGATTAACATTTCCTTTCTAGAGCTGAAGCAGTTTGGGGCCATCAGCTTACCATTGCGTTCTATAAACCAGCAAACAGTTGGAACAAGGGTTGAGGAGAGTATGCCCCAAGCATTCCATTGATAGAAATTTTCTAAAGCAAAGCAGCAATCATAGATAGTGCGTACAATACTGGCATGGGCATCTCAGCACTATATTGAAACAGAGATGAACATGTCTATTTTCTTCAGCTAATTAAGAAATGAATAAACTTACATATTGTTCTGTCTAACAAAGGCGATAGCTAAGAAAGATACAAGCTACCAGGTGTTCCTGTTGTCCCAAAAGAAGCTTCTTACACAAAACTTCAAAGAAGTTGGCTTCTTCATTCAGATAATCTTAAATAAATTGTAACAGCAAATTTGTACTTATTAGAGATGATCTGGCACATCAATTCCACAGTCTTTGCTGTTCAATGCAACACATGTGTCTTGTGCTTCCTCAAATCACACTTCCAGTTTTCTCTTCTCTGTAATCCTAATGATCAACAGAATGCCAGAACAGACAGCGGGACCACTGTACACACATTGAAGTGTTTGACAGAGCCCATATTCTTAATAATGAGGGGAACTTTACTTCCACTTTGTCTACTGTTGTGATGAGAAGCTGTTACCCAGTTTAGAGTGTTGATGCATTTAGAATAGTTGATAACACAATGAAATGCTACAACTTACGCAACAGCAGCAAAAAAGTCCCAGTAGAGGCTTAATATTCGCTGTTGTCTTACAGGGAAAAAGAAGGGAGGTGGGAAAGGCCTACATTCATCATCGGAATCTATGCGTATAAAACCATGCCAGCAGTTTCAGTTGCTGTGAAAGACTGAAACCAGACATCATCTCTTAAAAAGACACTTTGTGCCCCATCAGTTTAACACTGCTTCAGAGCTTTTCTTATTCCATGAAGTTCCTAATTTTTGAAGTCAGCACTGTGAAAGCTAGGAGAGAAGTTAGTCTTCACAACAGATAATAATCTGTATTTTTATATCTAGGCATTTCCCCCTGCTCTGCCTTTTAAAGTGTTTACCACTGCAGACAAGCATATGTGTCACAGCACACAACCGTAACTAACACCTTTTGGCAGGGTTCCTGCATATGTGTAAATCCTATGGGACAGTTTGAATAAGTAAAGGCACACCTGTCAAAGCCACACATTTCTTGTTTCACACATTCACAGTGTGTACTCCTGTCCCACCCAACACATGCTGGAATTGATAAAATTCTCCATAAGACTCCCTAATTTTGACATCTGATCCTAAGTGTAATGACTTCCCTCTTAGAAATGTTGGTAGACATTAGAGGTCTTTCCTCTAAAAATGAAGTTAAACTCTCAATTAATATTAATTCTATGCAACACATTGAAAATATTAAAGGAGTTTTCCAAGTTGAGAGTCGGTTCATGGAAGAAAGGTGAATGAGAGGAAGCTGGTACCTGGGAGTGATAAAAGCCACAGCAAACTGATGAGACAAGACTGTTAGAGATGGATGGGTTTTTGATACCATAAGGGTCCAAAGGTATGTAATCTCTAGAAGAGCTACTCTGTCATGATGAGCAAGTATTTCATCATCTCATCACCTAGTGAGTTGACAGATGGAAGCCAATGACAGCATTACAACAGGCATTAGAGGTGCACTGAAGAGACCCACGTGAGCCAAAGGATTGCAGACTATCGAATGATTAGTGGAGAGAATACCTGAAGAAGGTAGTAAGTAATAAGGCTGAACTATGGAAGAAACCCACTCTGCAACCTAAGCCATTTATTCTGATGAACACAATTCTTCATTATTCTTAATGCTGCGGTCTCAATGTGGGAACAAAAGCATGGCACAAACTCACCAGGCCTCCTCCTTTTCTCCTCAGAGAATCAGTCCTGAGTCAGCTATGAAACCTCCCCTGAGTTCACTGATCTTCTCCCTGCTAAACTCCTAAACTTCCTCCCTATTAAACAGCACCTCAAACTTTTTTTTCCCCCCATGCTTTCCAAGTTTGCAGCTGCGCACTTACGCAGATTTCAAGCATTTTCTCTTTCTGGTTCACACAAGTGGTTATATTCTGCTTCAATGCCAAGTAATGACAGAAACTGGAAATTGTTGCTTTTTAAAACTACTGCCTTCAGACCACCAAAAGCCCTCTGAGTTGACTTACGTGTTTATTTCTTCCTCTGACTCCTCTGCATCAGGGGAGCATTTGGGTAGCTGGAACTCAGTTCTCCAACTCGTGCCCTGATCCTGCTGGGCTGCTTTCAGTGTGTTCTTCCTCTCCAGTGCTTCTTGGTGAAGTATATGAAAGTATTCTCCACCTCGCTTCACAGAACTGATATGATGCCTGCCAAAAATCATCACAAGATGGTCAGTGTACTAGAAACACACTCTCAAATTGATTAATTTCTCTGGTGCCCACCAACTTAACTTCTAACAGAGATTTCACATTCTTCTATATTCAAGAGTTCAACATTAGTATTTCCTTCTGCAATATGATAACAAAGGACAACAGTTCCCCAGTATGAACTGGGAGATTCCCTTATGTCAGTCAGCACTGCACAGGTTAACTATAGGATATCTTGAACTCAGCATCACTTTGTCCACTACTTGATTTAAAAACTCCCTGCCTAATTCTAATTTATAGCAGCCAATTGACCACTGTCAATTGACCCCTCACTGTCTCAACTCAGTTGTCACAGCCTGTCAGACACAGCCCTGAAGCTACCTGTTAGCTGCTAAATTCCACTTGCTGTCAGAAGACTGTATCATTAGTAACTGGGAAGCTGCCAGTAAAGCCTGGGAGTGAGCTGAAGACAACAGGCAGGACATTACTGCAAGGGAAGAAAATGAAGAAACTATAACGCACTCCCTGTATGATGACAACAGAGGTTAAAAAAAAAAAGTGAGCTAGGGCTCTGGAAGGGATATGGCACACAATTGCTCTACAGCCTTTGATGAAAACGTTAGCAAGAATGTAGCAGCTGACCCAAGTCAGCATACTGTCCAGGCACAGGATACATCCCTTTAAGTTAACATGTTGCTGACTTTTGAATCAAGTGTCATCAGGCTGTATTGATTCTTTCAAACACAACTAGGCTTGAAAGCTAGGCCTCATTTGTTTTACTGAGAATTAACATCTCCCTGTTTTTATCAGACATGTACTAAAGCACCTGAAGGTCATATAGGGTGCAAATTTCAAGCACCAAATTCACTAGTTCTCAAGGGAAGCAGTTTACTCCCTCCTTCCTTCCCTTGATGAAAAAAACATTTCCACAAGTTAATGGTTTTGGGATTAGGTTTTTAGTTTTGCTGACTTTTTTTTTTTTTTTTTTTTTTTTTTTTTTTTTTAAGTTGAGCAACTAGAAATACAAGTGTGAAAACATTTCCAGTTCAGGTAGATAACCTGTCTGCTAGATATTTCTATGCTAACTTTGGAAAAAAAAAAGAGACAAGAACATAAGATGTCCCTGATAAGAAATGTTTTTCTAAAGCATGCAGCATAAGGATTTCAGGGTCATGTCAGACTGGCTTTTTCATAAGAACCTAGTATTTTGCATAAAACAGATTTGTCTTGGAATACTAGAAAACATTTAATGGCCTCGAATTCTTGCTTTATGTCCTTTTCCAGTAGTTTTCTCTCTCTCCTTTCTGCCAGCCATCAAGATATTTGTACATAAAGATATTTTTCCCCTTTGTAGTGCTCCTTCCACATTTCTGCCCCCGCTAATGTAAGCATTCCTTCTTAAAGATCAAACTCCCTGCTGTAGCTGTGTTTTATAGTGGACAAATAGTGAACAGTGAGGTTATTACATGAATCAAAGACAAGCAGTAGAGAAAAATAATTATAACCTAGAAAGTTCTTCTACACTATCAGCCATAACCAGTATTACTGGAGAAAGACGCATAAACGGCAAGTACAATCAGGGCATTTTTTAAAGGTTTATCTAATATAGGAGACTTTAACAGGTATATGCCAAAAATCAATGATCATTCTCCTATACCAATAGAAAACGTTATGCACAATTGTGGATGAGCATGTTTAGTCTGACTTCCTTGAAGTCCCAGGTTATTATAAAAAGTAGCTCTACGGTCTCCAAGTACAGAAAAAGACATAAAATAGAATTAACAGAAACGCAGCATGTAGAAAAGTTGTATTAACTACCTGATTTAAACAAAAAAAATCCTCTCATAATTCCATATAATTATTTCTGGGATTTTACGAAAGACCCTAGAGGTTCACAGACTTGTCAGGAAAACAGCAAAATAAATCCAAACTTAAAATACAGAGGTGACCAATGTACTTATCTGCACTATAGATTTACAGTATATTGCTGGAATAGGACATCAAATGTTTCTCCATTTAAATTCTGGCATCACAATGCCCTGTTTATACAATAACTTAATAAATTTACCTGGGCTGCCTATTTGACAAGTAGGTGAGAAACGTTCATTAAAATGCAAATGTAATCGAGATGAAATTTGGAATACATTTATTAAAGTAATTGAGCTTCACTCAACTGTAGTCACAACACAGATTTTTAACTGCCATTCAGACAAAAGGATTTGTCTTATTTTTCTAAGTTAATATCTTTATCAGCATGAAAATTAAAAGAGGCTCCTGAGCAGTAATAACATACCATGGAATACTTCAAGTTTTCTCTACAGGAGTATATTATTATAGATAAGGGTCAACGGCATGCACAAGGGAGTGACCCAGTTGTGTACAACACATACAGAAAATTGGTTGCAAGCTTCTCTTCAGTGCTTGGTGTAAACACCTACTTACTAAATTACTCTTTAAATCCTTTAAGAACTCAAGGTCATCAGTTAACTGTAATACAGGGCCATTAAAGTATTGGGGAACTGAACTTTTACTGCTAAGATTTGGGGATTCTTGGTGCCTTTCTTTGTGAGTACGAAATGACTCACAAAAATAAAAGGAAATAATAAATTTGTCATAATTATAATTTAGGTCCTAGAAAAACATTAGGAAGCTACAATAATAATGCCAGAAACCTTTCCATCAGGGTAAAGACAAGCTAGATATTTACCAGTTGTTTTACATCCTGTTTAAATATACCATGTTTAAGTTTCCTGGGTCATCTTCACTAAACTCAAAGGAATCATTCTAAGGATGTGTTTGTCCCAGAAGATCAAATTTTACAGTTAACAACCTCGCATCTACTGTGTACACAAACAAATTCAGCGTAAGACTGTTTACTAAAGGAATGACATGCACTCCTGAACACATGATGCCCAGTCCTTGCTCAACTAAGCTGGTACAACTCCACCTGAGCAGAATTGCTGGAAAGATGGGCAGAAGGCTGCACACCCATGTGGCTGCCCCTCTACTAAGCAACTGCATTCAATGCAGTGGGTGCACTTCAGCCTCATTAACTCTTCCTGCTAATCCCCCTCGGTCGCATTCCCTGAGGTGCAAAGAAGTTGCAGTCTATCTATACCGGCTTGATTCTCTCTCTCTCTAAGGCTGAACATTACATTATGATCATGGTGAACAAATATTGTGAGATGTAAGTAAAATAACTAGCTATCTATCAAACATTTTAAGTACAGACATATTCCTCTGGTCATAGAAATTGCTACCCACTGGTTCTTAAAATGGCTTATTCAATTTTCTTATCTTAATGGATACAGCCTTTATATCAATAAAGCTAATGACAGAACATGGCTCACTCCAGATGCTATACAGAAAGAATTGAGCCGTTTCCAGAGTCTTATAGCCCATCATAAATACAAGCGAAACTAATGTGGCACTGCTCTGAAAGCCACTGAGAGCACAGGTTTTCTAAATGTCATTTCCTATATTTTCATAAAAGCATTTCAATCTGTGTCTGCAACAGCTCCCTGCTAGACCAGTAAAAGCTCCCTGCTGGGCACACGGCCAGACCCTGCGGAGAGCGTTGCAAGGTGAGTATCAGCCAGGTACCGCCTAACTTATTGTACTAGTGACAAACTGAATATTGAGCTAAGGCTTCCCAGGTGAAAAGCACGGGCAATTTTATCTACACTGCCACTTAAAAGCATTCTGAGTAAGTATTTTCTATAGCAGAAAAAGTAATACAACAACAATCCATTTCTGTATAAAATAGAAAGCACATGAGGCAGTAACTTTGAAACTACAGAAAATACAGCTAAACTGTATTCTGAACATTACAGACTAAATTTGTGGATTAAAAAAACCCAGTGTAATTCTTCTAAATGAACACTTAGCATTATTTGCAGCCATGCCACTGTGAGCTGTGACCCCATCACAAATCTCATATGAGGCTGGTGACTATTTGGATCCTGAAGAATTCAAAGAAATATCCCCTGAAGGAAGTGGTGAGAGCAGGAAGCTTGCTTCATTTGGATTAAACTTGAAATCTGTGCCCTTACCTAGTTTTAGGGGCACTGTGGCACTTTCTTTTTGAACATACAATAAAATGGAAGTTCTGACGACCTGAAGTTATTAAGGATCCTATGGTAATCTCTGCAGGAGCACCAGCATTAACACCTGCATTCTCATCAGATTCCAACTGATTAAATGTTACTGTCCTCACTGCTGTTTCAGTGGGAATAGGACGCTTGTTTTTTTAATCATTCCAGTTGCCCAAAATACTATGTTGCATGTATGTGCATTAACAGACATCAGACTCCACTTAAGCTGTTGCTGCATTCTAATAGCTGAAGCAATTCTTACATGTCCCCTAAATTCTGACAAGGTGCTGTAACACCTAAATAGCTAATAATTATGAAACAGCAGGAAGTGCCAAGATAAAGGAAAATCCATGTGTACACAGTACTTTTCTTATTTACAAAGCACACACAGAACAATAGGAGAGCAAACTCTGCATTTCTTGTAAATTGTCAACAGTGATACTGATTAATACCAGTGGAGAATCTGCTCCATACTCTTATCAGTAAATACTGGAGCTGCTGACCATTTCACTCAGTTCTTTACATTACACTCAGTAATTCACTCTTTACATTTCACTCAGTGCTTTACATTCAGTGTTGTAATGTAAATAAATTTGGGACATACTGGCATAGATATACATTAGGACTCCTTCACAACTTTCCTGAGTTATGTAAGGCAGTCTCATTGTAAATGAGAATTAGTACCTTGCTCACTTAAAATATGCTCAGCAAATTATTACATGGTGTAAACACCACCCAACTTCTGAAATTACCAAAAGCCCTGGAGGCAAGTTTACATGGTAGTGAGCCTGAGCTAGCAAGTCCTACTATTGAGCTCTGCATTCAGGTGATAGCCTGAAAACTTAGCACGTGGACAGAAAAAGCTTGCAGCTATTCACAATTAACATGTAGATATTAATGTAAATTAACTACGAATTCTGGTTTGGTAGTGTTTACAGCCAAGTTAGAGATGCAAATGTATACACATGAGGCAAGGGAGAATCAGGAACATCCTGGTTACTACTCCTATTCAGTGGCTGAGTAATTAATTACACAGTAACGACCAAATGGTTAAATATTCATACATCTAGTCATCTTAAATTCAGTGAAGATGAGATGATAATGACATTAAAATCTATTAAATGTAGTTACTAACCCACAGAAACTCAGACAATATGTGATCATTTACTATACTGAACCATTAACCATTCTGGCAAGGACCTAAAGTAGTACCACATCAACAACTGTCTTGAGTAGATGAAGACAAACAACATACCCACATTATTTCAAATGTAGACTCCCATTTTATTCTCCTGCAGATGAGTACAATATTCTGTACTCAAATGTCTGTTTAAAAAAAACAAAACCAGGATCTGCATAATGGGAAAGATGTATATTATCACATGAAAATCTTCACATGTTAAAATAAGACATCAGTAAATTTGTGGTAAGTTCACAGAATGTTATGCAGCAAGACATAAGGATCTTCCACAGCCAAAACACCGCCCCACATAAAAGGTGTCACCAGGTGAACGTATTCATGTATTTCTACATATTTAAAGATGTCTCAGAGTGGTTTTCGATTAGCTACAAAGACATTAAAATACAGAAGACGCTGCTTCCATTGTGAAATGAGGCAGAATCTCTCCTTTGAAAATGAGAAGAGGTTCTCTAAGATTGAGAAGCACAAACATATTTGGCTACCTGGAGGAACAAAAACCAACCTACCAAAAACCTGGTTTATTTTCGGTTGGAAATGTGTTTTTCGCAACCTAGAAAGAATGGAGGGCAGCAATTTCTCTTTTAAGTAGTCCCAGAACACAAGCATATGCACATACACACACCCCTCCCTCCACTTGTGCCATGCTGTAACTCCCATTTCTGTTGATCTTTGCATAAAAGTTTTCTTTGCAGGTAGGCACATTTAGGTTTCCAGCTCTTGGTGTCTTTGGAGAAGTGCATAAACAAAGCTGAGTGGGGAAAATACTTCCAGAACAGCACAGAGAAGACAGCTTTGTACTGAAAAAGGGCAGAAAAATAAATCTGTGAGATTTCAAGGCTTTGTTTTAAATCCTTTTCCAAAAAGCTGTGGGGAAACTATTACTAAAACTTCAAAGGAAAAAACCACCTTGGCTTTCCAATTTCTTGCTGTAAGAACATATGATAGTAAACTTTATGTTCATATTACTGATAAAAACTCACTGCTTGTTAAGTGGAACTTCACCAAGGTCCCTGATCCTCTACCAGGAAATACTGCTGGTTCAAGATTTTCATGTGAAAATAGATATCAATCCTCATGATCTAGTGTCTTGCCTTACCACATAAAGGTATTTACAGAGCAAGAACATTTTACTATTAAATAATGGAAAACCCATTTTAAGTGTTAGCTTTGTTCAAACATTCAGTGACAATGTGTCATTTTGTATCAGAATACACAGGATTAGACTGTTGTGTTTAGATAGACAGTAAAATCTAATAAGCAGCAAACTATTTCCACTTAGGAAGTTTCAAACATAAACAAACATATTTTTGCACAAAAGGAGACAGACTCAAACGAACAGTCTGGAAAGGCAGAAATGTTGATAGGAATAGCAGTCTTTCCAGTGATTGATGATAGAGATAATGATTCATATATCCATACACTTAAATGGTTGTCTTTGCCCATGACTGCTGTCTAATTAATGTGAGCCATCATTCATGTGAAAGAAAATTTTTGCTTCTGGAAAAAAAATGCTGCAAACTGCCAGCAGTGACAGTGCCAGAAACATGCCAATTAGAGTGATTTCTGCCAAGCAGCAAAAGGGCACAAAACACTGGTTTCCAAGCAACTGACATTATGAAGTATTAAATACATTGGAAACTAAAATTGGCAGATAAACATTTCACCTTCTTGGTTAGTACTGCCTCACTCTCTGCTTCTTAACTCTACATTGCCTCTCCTCCCTGCTCTTACAGACTCCACTCTATCTTCCAGTTAACCGTATGCATTAAGGAATACCAACGTATCATAAACTCTAAACACTAGCATCTTTTCTGTCTGCATCTATTAGAATAGATAGATTCACAGGTAACGACACACAACGTCATAACCAGAACTCCAAAAATAACACATTTCTTGACATTATAAATTTTTCAGTAGTAGCTGCCATTTCAATCACAAAATTTAAATGGTTTTGTATTAAAGTCAGTTACACAGCCACTAGTAGCAGGAAAAGAAGTAGGGGACACTGCTTTTTGGGTGACAGTCTAACTCTTGCTGCAGGCATAAAGAATGCATTAGTAGAGGCTGGGCTTTCTGCGTGAAGAGTGACTTTTAGAGGTCTGCCTTCAGGAAGCTTGAACCATTTTAAAAAGCCATCCAGTTTCTAATTTACAACATAAAAAGCAGCCAGTTAAGTACTGTTAAACTGCCAGCAGTTTGACATTTAGTTTTATTTAACTAGCACAGCTAAACAGATGCACAGAGCCATTTTCTTCAACAGGGATTGTAATGCAGAGGTTTAGCATGCCCTTATTGCAAGGAAAGGCTTGACTGGCTCATGGAATGGCACGGACACTTCCCCTTTGAGCTCGCAGCTCAAAGCTGCCAACTCCTAGGCATCACTGGCTGAGGATGACCACAGTCATTTTCACATGGGCACCTATGACCATCACTGCACAGTTTCCAGATTCTATTACTTTTCCTAACTCCTTTTTACTCCAAGAAAGTATTTTCAACTAGTTTCATTTGAAGCAATATACTTATTTTTTTAAGTGCTATCTTTTGTGGCGATGTTTAACAACAAGAGTATTTGCAGTACACTTGCATGGTCTTGGGGGGCTGAGTTAGTCTACAGAAGCGATTTATGGCAACCTGCTTTTATTAGGGATTAACAACTACAAGCTTCCAATGCTTTGGTAATCTCTTTTGCTGTGTAACTGTTCCTACATCTTTCTACAATTTATTAGTTACAAAGACTTCTACCTTCTTGGTTCTCATACAATACATCCTCATGCAAGTGTGGATTATTTAACATTATTTCCGGATTCCATTTACAGATGTCATTGGAACAAAGCAATAAGAAAGGATCTTCCTCACAGCTGAATGTCATTTACTTTTAGTAAGAACAGCAATAGAAATGAAAACATAATTCTTAGCTCAAAGCTAAAGATATTTGAATGCTCAAGGACAAAGTTGTTGTCTTTTCTGCCATACCGTATTCCACCCACTGAATCTGACATCAGTTTTTCATTTTGGGTTGCACAAAGATAAGCAAATTCCTTCCTACATTTTTATGCTGTCTTTAGGTAAAATGATATCTGAGAGCTGACAAGTGTCTCCCTAAAGTGACTGGGTACAACTCATCAGTAGGGAAGAGCCGGTACGACTTTCTACTTGGGAATAGTGACTGATAGTTGTGAAAGATGAGTAGTTAGAGCAACCTCTGTGTTGTGTCATCATCCTCTTTTATATCATCATAAGGACTCAAGAGAATATTACTGAGAGGAGGTATGAGGTCATAATTATAAGGTTAATCTTCAGTTTAATTATGTTTTTAATGTGTAAGATGGAACATGAAAGCTTTACGAATGCAGCTAAGTCTGTTCCAGTAATGACTCTTCAAACATTTTGAAGATAATTTTAAAATTCATACTACTGCGCTATGTCACTGTGATCATTAACAAACTTCCTCACAGTTGGTTCCATTATACTCTTTCATACAAACAAGCCGCAAGATCACAGACACTACTTCCTGTGAATATGTATCAATTAACATCCAATTACGACAACTGCTGGGTGTTCCTTTTCAATCAGGAGGAGGAAAAGCAGCAAAAGCCAAATCCACAAAGGTCATTTGTATTCACTGACTCCCTGTAGTATGTATTAGCACGCTACTCTGCTAGCCTGACTGCTTTAATTGGAATTAAAAGTTGCTGCCCTAGAGAAGAAAACTCCAGTTTTCTTCTTTCTTTTTTTTGCATTTTCCACTGTGCTTTTTTCTAAAATAGCTTTTTCTATAGTCTATATTGCTGACATGTCCTTTGGTCCAAACCAACAATGCAGTCATACTCACCTGAAATTGTCTTTTCCCACAACTTCATATTTCAATATTTGGTTAAAAAGTCTGTGGGTTTGATTCCTTTGCTCCTCTTACTGTTCTTTTTTCTACATGCAGATTTAGTCAAAAGTAACATTGTGCAAACACTCAAGATGAACGGCCAGCACATTTTCATTGTTAAAAGGTCATAAAATGATACTCAAGGAATTTCCGGGCTTACACAACAGAACAAAAATTAAAAAACACTTAATTTATACCTTTGATTTCCAGATATTAAGTCTGTTGAATATTTTTCTACATTCTGGGACATTTAGCTACTCTACATTTCAGAAAGCATTAGAGAAAGTGAGTTCATATTTCAAAATGACTTTTCTCAAACAAGTTTCTCCATGGCCATTATAACTCATACTACACTTCTTAAATAATATAAAACGTGTAGGATTCATGATTTAATGGCCACAGTAAACTGAATAAGTTATGTAAGTGTGTTACAGGATCACTACTGGTATTACAATGTAAGGATTGCATCGCGTTAAACGATATGACAGGCAAACTTCATTTGAGCATTTCTTCAGACAACGGTGCTTTCCAGAAACTAGCATTAAAGTGACCATTGCCTATACAAGAGGAAAACGGCAAATTTCTCCTGAGTGTACTAAGCAGTGATGACTAGGCCTTGACCATGCTAAACTTCTGACCTTCAAAAAACAAACTGTGTGTGAATATATCATTTACTGTTCAGTGAACATAAGTAAATATACATTTATTTGTGCAGTAGCACAAGATTAAGTCTTCCCTTTCCACCCAGGCATTTGAAATCACATGAAGCTAGTTTTGAATGCAACTGTGATTTAAAGTTATGGGACTAGAAGAAGCTGGCAGAGTTGGAGATGCTTTAACACGTAGGTATTTTCTTACTTAGCAGCACTATCCTCTGTGGGTGTGATGCAGCTACAAAAGGTGACTAGAACACAACAGACAATTCTGCTGATAATGTAGAGGAATATAATCTTGTTTGTCCCTTCAGCTGTATTGACTTCTAGAGGTGAGAAGAGTCAAAAGGGCTTTTAATCACTCAGAAAAGTTATGACATCAAAACACATCAGGATCAAATCTGTTCACATAATTTAAAAAAAAATAATCTACATTTAACATAATTTTGCAGATTGCATTATCATTAAAAATTCAGTGGAAGGCAAATCTGCATTTATCATAACATGGTGCAGGAAACAGATGTGTCTTCAATTAAAAGTAGCCTAGATTAAACACTTCATCTGTTATAGGAAACAACTACACTCACCCAGAGTAATGGGCTAGATCTCTTAAGAAGTCTTCCCCTGGAGCTTCTAATTTAGTAGGCCAATTTTGAAAATAAAAATCAGAGAAAACAGAGGCATCACTGAAGTCTAGAAGAATAAAGCATTTACTTACCTGAGACACACAAGTTCCAATTGTAGCTGTTCCAGAGATAATTAATCTTACATCCTCAATTTGACTTTAATTTACCTATGAGAGTAATAATATTTTTCCACCTAATACCTAGCAGTGCAGTAGAGATAAGACAATGCTTGCATGTATTTAAGTTCTAGCCATTGTAAGATTTATCAAACTAACATCCCTAAAAGCATAAGATAGTGGCAATAAGATTAAAAAATAAATAAATAATTTAAATGAAAACAGTAAGTAAAAATATACTCCATATGTAAAAAATAAATCATTTTTGCCTTCAGTAGCAAAAGCAATCCTCATTCACACTCTGACATCCATACCAATCAAAAAGCTATATATTTATACAGTGAGTTTGGCTCAGATACATTGCCTAGTTTCTAATCCCAATTTACTTGACAGAGATGCAGAGGGGTCAAGTGATTTGCACAAAGGTACATAAGAAGTTAGCTGCTCAGCCAAGAGTTAGGACTGATATCTTCACAGTCCCCCCTTTAATTTCTGACCTCCCCATACAGCACTCAACATAGTGCTGTAATAGTCAGAAACAGAGAACAGAAGAAACAGACTATGTAGAGAGGCAATTGGCTTTGTTCCCTTCTTCTGGCATGGACAATTCACAGAATGGTAGAGTTGAAAGGGACCTCTGGAGATCATCTAGTCCAACCCTCCTGCCTAAGCAGGGTGCCCTAGAGCAGGTTACACAGGACCACATCCAGGCAGGTTTTGAGTATCTCCACAGGCAACTCCACAACCTCTCTGGGCAGCCTATGCCAGTGCAAGATTTAGTCCCTCACCAAAGGGCCCAAAGCACCACCTTCCGTGGAAGCAGTCCTATATCATGTTACTCACTATAATCTCAAAGATGATCTAGACTTTTTATAAAATCAAATTTAATTTCATAGTTTTCTACAATTATAGGACTAGAAACTCACTCTTAATCTACTGAACTGGAGAGAATTTCAAAGCTGTGGAAAAGTTCATCTGATCCCAAACATCTCGAGGATGGCCAAGGCACACAAAAATGCCATGGAGCTCCTAATGGCACTTCAAAAGCACGTTTCCCAACAAGTATCAAATCAAGACCCCCTTACGTTAACCTAGTAACAAAATGACACATCATTTGTTCAAACTGTAAGTTGTAATGAAATAAGCTGTCCAGTTTGCTTCGTCCAAATGTCTACAAATCGATCTGCTAAGATTTTTAAAATCAAGCCTTTTAGTACCAAGGGTGATGGTAATTCTCATCCTACAGAATACTTGCAAGTATTTTTTGTCCTACTCATTTGAAATAAAGACTGTAAAGCAACCAAAAGTAAGCTCTGAGCACCTACAACTCATATATCAAGAAGTAAACTGATCTTAGGCAGGTTATCATCAAAAGAACTTTAACTGGACCTCAAGGAGACAATACCACTGAAATTTAGCAATGAACAATGAACACAAGCAGTCAAACATAACTAAGAGTGCATTTATGGCGAAAATAAGTCATGCTTTACTAAAATTGCATAACCAACCTTTAAAGTACACAGCTTTTATTATTTTGTTTATGGTTTATTACTATTTTCAGCCAAGTTTATCAAGTGAAAATTCACTAAAAGTGAATTAACAACGTGAATAATAAAAATAATTTAGGGCAGAGAGACAAAAAGGAAGAATGTGAAATTTAACGTCATCATGAGTAACTAATATAAAATTTACAAATTGCTCTGATGTAAAAATTTGGGAATATTTAATACCACTAAATTATTGTGAAATGTAAAGTTCTGATTACTCTACAGTACTATATGCAAAGAAGCTACTTTTATCTAACACCCTCGAGTTTTATGCAGTTACAATCTCAGCCATACAGTGCAAGAGCCTAACTTGTTTTCATTATATTATGCTAATCCGATATCATGTGTTCTCTTGACTACCATATTTACTTAGATTTAACCTAATAATTAAGTTTTTATATAGATGCCTGTCTTATTGCTGCTTGCTTTAATTCAACTATTTTTATCCAGTGAATGCTCTTCAAAGACTTAAAGTCTAGGAACCCCGTAAACACTTGTGTAATCCGTACGCTGCTGGGGCTGGCAGTGGTAATTTGTCAATTTTATTTGCAGCAGGCTGTAACTAAACCTTGCCAGATGTAAATCATCTTTTTGTACTACTGCTTGCTGTTTCAATTGCAAACGAATCTCATTTCTTAGTTAAACACTCACATCAAGAAAGCTAGAAGGTTCCAGGAAAATTTAGAAAACCCTAGAGTCACCTACTGCAAGGCTTATTATGCAGTTTAGAAACTGTTTAAGCTAATACTGAGCAAATAGAGTGAATGGTCTCTGTAGGGAAGTTCGGAGTGCAATCAGAATGTGTGATTGCAACAGAAAAGCATACTGAAGCCTCAATCTTGTCAACTTAAGCACCACCTGCAGTGACAATGGTGAAACATGGGTGACAACACAGTCTAAGTACATTTAAGAGTACAAGTGCCTAAATGGGAAGAGTACTCTTTGCTAAAACTATTCCCAATAGGCTTCCCTGGTTTTTGTTTTCTTTTTTAAAATGAGACTATAAGAAATGCCCTGCTGGGACAGAAGTTTATTGTGTTTAGTAGCAATAGAAGATACTCTGTAGCAAAGGCATACACACCCAGCTACTTTCTGTGGTCAGTCCCATAAAATAATGATTGCTGTCCAAACTTGTCTCATATACAGGACCCTAAATTCATGTCCTATTATACCAGGTCACTACCCATCAGATAAGGGGCACAAAAATCTATTCCTTCCATGTCAGCATCTTCCCAAGACTCAAGTTGGTATATTCCAAATGAGTCCATGCAGGTATTTCTATAATAATGGTAGATATTTTCATTATGATTTTCCATCACATAGTGGACATTATACGTCCTAACATTGCTCATTTTTGACTACTTTATTACCAGATCTTGGCACAGCACTGTGCCGTGCAAAAGACTGCAAAGAATTAACAAGCACCTTTATAAACAACACTAAGACAATATAGTATTGATATAGACAGCTATCAAACAATCATTCCTCATACAGCATTGACAAGATTTTGAGCATACATAAAGCCTATAAAGGAAGATTTGTAAGCCATTTTTTCTAGGGTGTTAGTACCATTTATTATTTCGCCTATAATCCAACTGCTGCCACTGCAGAACCAAAGATTTCTTTAGTCTTGACTGGCCCATTTCTGTGCGCTCTGGATTTCCTTACCTTGAGCGAGCTAGAGCTTCACTAAGAGTCCTCAGCTCCTTTCCTGTTTCTCTAGCTGGGGAGAGCCTCTTCACTGGTTCCGGTGGATCAGGCTGAAAATTATCAAATCGAAAAGAAATACTACAGTATTAATTAAGAAGAGCTTAGCATAGAGAAGGTATGTGCAGTCTCAGGGTTCAGTCTTAATCACCAAATATTTTCTGAGATGGTCATCATCTGGGACAACACTGTGTCATTTCACAAGCATGTAAACAAGCTGTATACGATAGTGCAGTGCATGGCCACGTATATGTGTGTTCCAACAGCTTTTAACTCATTGGCTGACTTCAAGTTTGACAGAGATCTTTACAGGCAGTTAAGCACCCATAAGCTTCATTAAACTACAAGACAGGAAGAGGAGATTGTTCAACGGCCTCGACTTAACGAATGACTGCTGCAAGCGCTTATGCATTAACAAACTACAAAAGCATGGATGGGAGAGAAATCTTTTAGAAGTCCCAACCCAGAAAAAATTTCAATCAGACTCAAACCAAAACGCTCCACAGATACAGCTGATTCTGGAGCACAGAACAGAACGGCTTTATTATTTTCTTTCTCACTCTTATTTTTAAGAGTCTACAAACCAGGTCAGCAATTTTACAAAAGGGTATTAAAATCACCTATATGTACATTGTTCAAAATGCCTGCAATATTTTTTCTTCTGAGTAGCTACAAAACTGAAATACATGGGAGATGAAAGCTTCTATTTGTTGTGGAACTAGCCCTGGCTTAGAAGTACTCTTGGGGTTTCCAGAGAACAGCTGCATCAATTTCATAGAATTATGATTGCATGCTGTGCATATGCAGTGGTTTTGCATGCGTTAGGTAAGAAAATATGCAGCTGAGGCAGTGCTCAATGTGCAAAAAGTACAGACTAAATTGCTATCCATTGAGAGGCAATAGCGCTGGTCTGCAGAGACTGAGGTGCAGCCAAAGGTATTCCTTGAAGCAATTCCATGCATTTCATAAGTGTCCCAAGGTATTCAGAAAAATAAATTCCTGGTAAAGGAAATAAAGATCCTTTATTATGCACCTGGGAAAGTACGCAACAGGATATCACAGATCTCAGTTGGATCTGTAGAGAAAATTGCCACCTACTCCAGAGAGGCTGCAATCTTATTTCAAATTTTTATGCACATCTGAGCGTATTTTTTGATTGCTGAACCAACTGGTGCTCTGCATGGACAAAAGCTTCTGTGGTAAGATTGAGTTGCATTCTTCACCCTTTTTTACTATGTTTTTAACTTTCCAGAAAGTTCTTTTGAAGTGCAAACAAAAGAAAATACTTCTTATTATTGAGATGTGTAGATAAAAATGACAGTTGTGAAGGAGAACTGAAAAGAAAAAAAAACAGTAAATGAATGCGTTTGTGGAATGTTTCTGGTATTCAAGCCAGAGTGCTTCTGCCAGTAAAACAGCTGGCATAGGTGCCCCTTTTAGCAGGGCTTCCACTGCCACATCTCACTTTTCAACTTTGTTAGCTTCCACCAAATCTGAAATACCTCACTGGCTGATTCGAATTAGATAAAAAAGGAAATTAAATATTGTGTTATGGTAGGTGAGATATTATCGGATGCTGAAGTCAGGCTAACACTTGTGCTTTCCTCCTTAAAGAAAAACTTCTAAAAAAGAATTTAAAAAAAATGTTAGTGTTAGTTGTCAATTTTCATATAATTGTAAAGAGAAGAGAAAGGATGGTATATTTGCATTTTATTCTTCTCTTTTCTTAAAAAAAAAATTATGATCAAAATCAGATGCCTGGCATTCAGTTTTGTTCTCAAGAGAAAGGAGATGGATCAGATTTGAAACAAGCTAACAAAGACAACATACGATGAAAAATTAAATCTTTTTGCTAGACTGCAAATAAAATTCAGGCAAATTGTTAAATGTGTACAGAGCAATTAAAGTGTGTTTTAATTCCAACATTTTCTTCATATTTAACTTGCTTTGGGCTAGATAGCCACAGACTATATTGTAACTCTGCGCCATAGTACGACTGGCCTAAGAACATACATTTAGGTGGTCTCGGATGAATTGGAACAGACTTGCCACAGTAACTGTTCTGTGCTCACTAAAAAGTGTTATTTAAGTAAAATTATCTCCAGGCCATTCGATATTTAAAATTGTAGGCTAAGGTCACACCAGGCAAAGGCTGAAACCCTGGTATAGGCTAGATCATCAACAACTGTTAATTAGTGCAGCTCTACATAACACCCAAAGGAACAGCTCTTTCAGCTTCAGGTTTTTGAAATCTAAGGATGTGCAATATTGACCTACGTAGTTTAATAAAAATATGAATGTTTTAAATAAAAAGTTTTTTTGAATGTATTAGCCATTTCTGTGCTAAACTGTAATGTAGTTTAAAGGTCAGTCTTATAGAACTGATGCATGGAATAACTAACACAGCTAATCTGAATTTTCAGAACACTATTTTTACCAAGTTACAATAGAACCCTGCATCTCACTCAGCAATTTTTTTTCCTGATACCTTCAGGATGAGTTTTACTAGATAAAACCTATGAAATGTTCAGTCACCCAGCAAAAGGCTGGTTCCTTATGTACAGTAATGCTTTAAACCTTGAATTCAGCAAATGGATAGCTATATGAATAATTAAAACACGATATTTGTCTGTTGCCTTCTTTAACTCCATCTTGAATCAAAGCTTCACCAGTAGTCTCACCTCTGCACTGAAACAGTCATTAGTAGTGACCTCAGCCACTTCTTTGGTTGTTTTTTCCTGCACATCTTTTTTCACAGGTTCCTAAAAAATGAGCAAAACCATGTAACAATATCTGAAATACTGCTAGTTGCCCATACTGTAGCAGGTCATAATTTTCAGAATTAAGTGGTACAAATAAATTTTTCTACAGAGATGCAAACTAAAGCAAAAACAATGGCTAGTCTATTGTAGAAAAACTTAAAGTGTCACTAAGGAAGTTTGGTGCACAAATAGGTTCTCATATGAAGTACCTCCCAACTGTGCAAAATGCATACATGCTTTCTAAATTACTATACTTAAATGCTTAGAAAACGTAACTTTTCTCTTGGAAAACTCTTATATAGACTGCTGTGTCTAACATAAAAAGAAAATCCAATTTCCAAAACCAGGAATAGGAAATTACTTACCTGTAATTGCTCTTCCCTGAAGAAACACACTGTGATAGACCACTATGCTTGGATCTGTGCTTTTACCCCCCAAGGAAGGCACAGACTCATAAAAATCCCTGAAGTCAGACACAAGTCTTTTAGTCCTCCTTCAACCATCAGTTTATTCAAGTGTAAGGAAGACATATTCCCTCCTATTAAAAAAATTATATAGCTAGATTAATAAAAGACTTTAGATCACTCAGCAGTGCACGGTGCTCAGGCTAAAAGGATGTGAAAACAGTAATTCTTTCCTGCTCTAGTTTTAGATCAAAGAGCTCATATATTGATTCCAAGCAAAGCAAAGCTGGAGGCCCTAATGAGTTACATCTATATAGTCAGGATAGAGCTGATGTACAAAAAAGGCTGAAAGACTCCACAGCAGACTCAGAGACGCAGATGAAATACTTGACACACCACATAGTTTTTGCACAACAGAGCAAAGCCTGGAAATATTCGAGTATCAGAAAAAAAAATAAATTTTAAGAGCAGAGCATTTTGCTTGTTGTAATCTTGACTTGAGAAGGCACAAAATTCTTTCAAAATTTATGTTCCTGTGCAACATTTCAGCAGAACAAAGGTTCAAAGTATAACGAACAGTATCTTCACCCACTGGAGAACTGCAAACACCAATGTTCTAATGTAACAACTGAGGCAGCCCACAAAAAAAAAAAATAATAGAAAACTGAGGGAAAAAACCCCAACCAAACAGGCCCCAACCCAGAAATGGTACTAACAGCAAAGCAGCTGGAATGGAAAGAGGATTTTCTGCAAAGTATAAGGATGAACTAATGCAATGTCAAGAAGAAGTCTGAAGGTTCCACCATTTCATGGAGTTGAGGTACACTTGAACAAGACTGGTCAGCAGCAGAGACAGATGGCAAACTGACGCTGCTCAGGAACACAAGCCTTACCAGAGGGCTACCAGTGTACCTGAGAGCATGCCTCACTGAATCCTCAGCAAAATTCTGAATATTAAATGTCTTCATCTGTGAAAACAGGCTTTCAAAAGTAGATTGGAGTTGTAGAAATGAGTTGCCAAACAAGACCCCTTTAAAAAAAAAGTCATTTCCAACAAAAGTAGTCTGAAATATTTGTAACTACATTTCTGTATATTCATGAACACAAATGATCTATCCAGCACATAATGCTAAAAGACAAATAATTATTTATTTCCTCTAATTTGCCCTTCTAAATTTCAGAGTACTCTTAAAGGTAGAAAGGTGTCAGATGGGTGGAACAAAAGACTTTATCAGTGAAACATCTTCAGAGAAGCTGGTTCAGAAGCAGCTTGGTTTCAGAATTGGAAAAATTTTCATATTTTGGGCAATATTTTATTTGTATCAGGGCACACTTTTTTTTTTTTGAGTGAAATGAAAAACCCAAAAAACTCCAGGTATTCGGACGCCTTTCAGTCTCCTTTCCTGTTACTGTTTCCGTACAGGTATCATCTCTGCATTGCACATCTATTTGTAATCTGTAATGCTAACCACCACAGCATCATCTCATAACACAATAAGCAACAAAACCAAAAACCATAAACTTGTGTCAGTTTTCTCATCTTCTCTGCTACAGAAACAGCATGCAGCAGACTAATGCTGGTGGGGAGGTTTGGGGTTTTTTTTTTTTTTTAGATTGCACACATTATCTGTATTTAAAGAGAAAGCTAGAAGAAATCTGATTTGGACTTGGAGCAGAAGCATCTTGCACTCCAGGAACAGCGCAGTTTCCCGTCTGCTTTGCTCCTGACACGACCCCCCCCCCCTTTTTTTTTTTTTTTTTTTTTTTTTTTTACAGCTGGTGATACCTTGAATGACGTGATTAAAACCAAGTGGTAGAACATGGCCCTAAGGTTTCAATGGCTTAAAGGCACCAGTACACTGACCACTGGTATAAGGTCTGGCACCATTTCGTTATATCCATTGCAAGACTAATGCCACAGAGCACTGAAGAAAAGTTTTCTCAGCTGCAACATTTCTCTACATCTTAGCTCTGGCCAGCCAGCTCTGCCAGCTCATAAGGAAAGGAAAGAGAGCTGTGAACCTATCTACCCATAGCACAGTTGCTCAGGGAGGGAGGCATCACATACACCACCCCCTCCACCCAGGCACTGACAATGTGATTCAATCAGCCTTATCACAGAAAACAGATGGGAATAGCTTCCTTTTCTCCATTATCTTTCATTACTATGTGATGTATTGAAAAGGTGCAATCTGAGCTTAAAACAGTAACAGGACCTAATTATAGAACAGCAGAACTCTATCTTTTTAATGTGCAGTGCAGATATAAAAAACTGAGAGAAAACAATACTGTTATGTCTAATTTGTTAAACTCAATATATTAACATGACTATCTGAACAGTCTTTGGAGTTTGGGTGTTGGAGTTTTTTTTTAGTGTTTCCAACTTATGAAGACTTTCATCATAGTTCACCTAATTTGCTTTTAAGCCATCAAAAGGCCTGTTTCAGTGATCATTTCCTGCTTTCATTATAGTGAGGTAACAAAATCTCATACAACTCCATATGTAAGAAACAATTAAAAAAAATAAACATAAAGTAATATACGAAACATCATCTCAAAGTAACATTACATGAAGAAGTGACCCCAAAGTTTTCCATGGAAATGATAACGGTCATTTTTCTTGAGCTCACATCCAGCAGCTCTAGGTGAAATGAACTACAGCAATCCTGCAGTAGGTGGAGCTCGATGCCATGTGATGATCTACAGCTCCGCTCCTGTGGACCTGGAGGTGACCCCTTTCAGTGCTACCACAGGTGGCTAATGGCACACAGGAAGCACTGGCCATGCTGCCTTAGACAGCTCTTTGTGTGTCCTCTTCATCTTTAGAAAGAAAATTGAAGGCTCTTAAGGTATTTTTGGATTAACGAATTCTTGTTAAGAGCTTGTTTCAGTCGCAAACCACCGCCTGCAGACATTCTAGATTTTATCCTAACAATTCCCAAATACTTCCACTTTCTCTTCTAAATAATTCTGGAGATTAAAAATTGTTCAACTCTAACAAATCCTTCCTTTTATTAAGCATTCTCTCCATTTCATACACTTGTCATCTATGCAGATGTCATTCTGTAAATTTTGAGAAGTTCCAACTTCCTTCTAGAAATCTTATTGTGAAAATAGCCTGCACTGGCAGTGTCTATGCCATCTACAGATGGAGAGTACAGGTACAATCAACATGCTTTTAGGTTGTACACTTTCAAATTTTTTGTTTAAGCTGATGAAAGAACCCATTTCCTTAGCAATTCATAAAGGTTCTTCATTCTGGCCAACTCATTAAGTTTATACGTTATTGTCAAAAACAGCAGATTGACACACTTATTGCACTCTTTTTCCTTGTAATATATCACTTGAATAGGAGCATTACGATTACATTTGCAAACTGTGAATGTGTTTTGATGAAAATAAATCAGCACAGCCTCATACAGGCCAACATTTAGCCATCCAAATGCAAGATTGTCCTGATGAAATATATTTTTTAATTTTACAAAAATTTTTAGAAAGCTTTTGTGAAGCACTCCATACAGAGCTTACTACTGCTGTTGTGCAGGTGGGACTGTAAATGTTGAATTTTAAAGGCAGTATTCTAGCCAAGTACTTGGGATTATTTTATATTTTTTCCCCTATTTCTTCATTTACTGCTGCTGCTCAATACTGACCCTTTCTGCCCTTTCACTAGAATGTGGGAACATGGAACAGAGATCAGAACTAAAAGAGAATTTTCCATTAAACACAAGAGGCTCAGAGACAAAGGGTTTCATTAAGAATATATTACAGAAAATTAAGATTGCTTTAAGAGTAATGCTATTTCAGTGCTTCAGCTTAAAAAACCCAAGCCACAACTAAATCTACACACGTAAATATATATCAGCATCAAAGACAAGATACCCGATTTGTTAAGGTTGTACTGTACCATATCAATAATGCAAAGCACTTTGCAGTTGAGAATCTCTGTTGCCAAGGGGAGCACTTGATAAGAGCTATTGCAGCAGCTTCCGTTCCTTGGTGTTTGATCAGAAATGGTCCTGATATCGATGGAAAGGGGCACTCATCCCACTGTTTTACCATAGGTAGTTTTAATGAGCGAGGGAGTTCCAGTCCTGCTAGGTCTCCTTCTGCACTCCAATGAACACATTACTGTCAATATAGACACATCAGGAAAATGGAAGGAGGCAGCTGAAAAGTGAGAGAAAGGTCATCTGCTAGTGAAGGCATGAGAAAAATTTGGAATAAGTAGATTCAATTTCACCTCTGACATCCTAAATAAAACATTTAACACCTTATCCCAGCTAGCAGAAGCCTTTCTTTTTTGATTACAATGAATTTTTGTACAAACTCTACAGCTCATTGTGCCTCTACTCCCCGTGTCTGAAATGGGAAAAGTAACACTCCTTTTTCATTAACATCTATGAAGTATTCAGCTATTATAGTGATGGAAAGCCTATGTACAGAAAAACTGTTGTTTTCATAATAAA
The DNA here is from genome assembly GCF_028500815.1 of Rissa tridactyla. Taxonomy (NCBI): domain Eukaryota; kingdom Metazoa; phylum Chordata; class Aves; order Charadriiformes; family Laridae; genus Rissa; species Rissa tridactyla. The sequence goes on from NC_071478.1 coordinate 12,905,613, forward strand.
ACCAGCTTGAATAGCTTGCTATTGTATATTCCATTGATTTCCCTCTGTCTCTCATATTCCTCGGGGAAATTATCTTTTGATTTTCTTGTCTCCAAAGAATATTTACCTAATTCTGATAAGTTTGGTAAGTTTTGTAAAAATAATTGGATCAAATTAATCTCAGTTGCATTCTTGTCAGTCCATTTACTCTACAGTTACTTTTAACCCCGTAAGCAACTACATTATTTGAGCTGCCATCTTTATAGCCTCCATAAACTGTTTTCATTATGAAGATCTGAAAATTTTGAAATGTGTCCTTGGAAGTCAATGCAAATAAGTAAGCAAAAAAAAAAATATCACTTCTGTATGACATGTGTCTGTACTGCTTATATTTCTGTATTCTGTTTCTGTCATTTACATGGTCTCTGGGCAACATGCAAATAACCTAGGTACATGCAACACTCCCAAAGCATTTTATTCACATTTTTGGTTGCATACTGGCAGTGATATTACTCAGCTTTAGCTAATGTTTTCTAGATATTTTCCCCTACTGAAGTCAGAATTACAAATGTTCTCACCAAATCTTCTTCCAGAAGACCAAATGTCCCAAAGGCATTTTGGATTGCCAAAAATCCATGCTACTAAAAATGAATGTAATCCCTGTTAAACTGAAAAAATAAAAACCTTTTGCACCACAGTAGTGCTTACTTCCTTCTTGCATTTAGTAGGGTTTAAAATAGATTATGAACGTGCTGAAAAGAACCCTTTAGGCACAAAGGATACTCAGGAAGCAGAAGCATCTATAAATCTCTCTAAAAAAATTAGTTTCTTACTTCTGCTAGTCTAACACAGGATTTCTTATTGGAATGCTATGCTAAAAACATGAAAGTTCACGAACCAAGGCAGGAGTACCTAATAAAATTATCAGATCGATATCTGCTACAGCACAGAGTCTCTATTCAATCCAAAAGCAACAAACAAAAAAGAACATGCTATTCTGTTTTATTTCATAGTGAGAACAAAGTTAATTTGAGAAGGAGTTGGGGAAGACACAGCTGGAGAGCAGAGTTACCAGCCTCAGGAAATTCAAGGAAATGTAATTGAGAACAAATTATCTCTTTAATTACTTTTGACCAAATCAATAAAAACCATGGAATAAAAAGCATGATGACTGCCACCTGGTAGAGGACAAAGAACACCAAAGTTGAAAATTACCACAATACTAAAAGACGGCAGTGTTAAGAGCAATCAAAGCACTTCTTACAGAAGAAAAAAAAAAAAAAAAAGAGGGTGAAGGATATTACTTCAATAAACAAGCAGTGCATGTAGAAGTTAATGGTTGTTTTTGGCCACTGCTCACTGTTCTCAGCTGTGAAAATCGTTATCTCTTTACTATGTCACTTCAATTTCAAATTGTCCCACTCAGGGATCAGAAAAAAAAACAACAAAACAACCAAAAAACTCCAAGACCTCCTGTTTCCTTCTGAACTTCCAAGGTTTCTCCCATGCTGGCTTTTATTTACTAAACACCAATTTAGGAATTATTTAAGTTTCAGGCACAGCACTTATTCTTGTCAGTGTGTTAATAAAACAGAGCAAGATCTTACCTCTCCTTTGGCTTCATTCCCAGATATGAATAGTAATACTCACACCTGGAGGTCACAAATATGTAGCTAAGCACAGCTGGCTCTGAGTGTGATGGATGGGACAGTCTTCTGGCTAGGCAGAGATGGAGGGACTACAGTGGCTACAACGGCATCCAGTGGCAGTGACGACTCCAAAGCTTATCTATCTATACTACTTACACGGTCCTCATTACTATAGTAGTTTAGCAGTTCACCACCTTTAAGACATTAATCCTCGCAATATACTTGTCAAGTAGGAGAGTGGTATTATCCCTTTTGTATATATGAAGAATGAAGGTAGAACAAGGTAAGTGACTTGTCCCTGCTCACATACAACATATACAGGAAGAGCAAGATATTGAAAGCAGGTCTGTGAAGCCAAAAGCATGCGTCTTAGTCTGGAATCACCAGATTCCCTCCCTCAGTCTGATTAAATCTTACAGCATTTGTCACTGTCACTGAAGAACATTAAAAGGAGGCAAATTTCTGAACCTCCTTCTTTCTTCTCAACCATGTTTCAGGTTAACATTCCATAACTGTTCTTCTTCATGTGGATGCTAAGCACTGAAGTTAAACTGGATTTCAGATGTGCTGTTGACACCTTGCCCTCTGCCTTTTTTTCCCTGTCTTATTGCAACTCCTCATGGACCTTAAGATCTGCAGATTTGCAAAGAGTTCCTTTAAAAGTCTTGGCATTTATATGTGAGCAGGACGACCTGTTTATTTTACAGGCTGAGTAAAAGAAATTTCACTCTGATATGACCTTTGCTCGGATTTGTTCTTGGAAGGAAGCAGAGCGTCCACTCTCCATCTCCAGAATTCTGTATCTAGATTCATAGCAAATATGCTGAGATGACTGGCTCAACTGACCCGTTACCGAACTCTTCCCAAGGTCCCTGACAGTGAACATCTGCTTTACCCTGTTCCACAGCAGAGCTGGTTTAGCTTGAGATGAAAGTCTATTGTTTAGTAGAAACTAAATTTCACAGCACCAAGGAAGCAGCATCAAGGTGGCCTGTAGCTAAGCACTGATTTTTCTGAGATGTTCCTCTGCTTCTTTCTCACAGGTCCTTATGTCAGGAGTTACTTCAGCTGGAAATGGCAAAGAATTGCAAAGTGCTGAACTGGCTCAGGAGCCTGAGACAAAGTACACTACTGCATAATAATCACTACCCTGTGCTCGCCGAATAGCTTAAATAAACGCTTCACGGAAGTACAATTAGAATTAGCAAAAATAGAAGCCTTAAAAACAAATAATGAAAAAGGTAAAGAAATTAGGCAGTTTAGGAAGATGGCGATATCTCACTGATTTTTAAATAGTAAACTGTCTTTGAGATACACCCTTTCCCTTGCAGTAACTAATTCCTTTCTCCTCTCCTGCCCAGCTTATACCTTAAACTCACGCACAGACTAAATCCTTCACACGGGGTAGTATGTCATTTCAGTCTCACCAACACCGATTATGTATAACCTCTACACAATAGACAGAAAAGGCAGGATGGCGAATGGACTGCCTCTGTTCTCTAAAACCACAGTCACATTAGCTAGAATTTCAAAGTTATTGAAAATTCAATATTACAACACAATTTTTCCTCCCAGGAATATGTGTCTTACAGTTTTTGAATAGGCCTGATTAACGTGCAGGCATGCCTAAGAAGTTATTTACTTTTTCAATGGAACAGATCTGACTTCTACTAAAAGCACCATCATTGGCCCCGAAGAAAAAACCAAACCAAAACAAAACACAACTCAGGAAGATGAGCTACTTCCTATTTCACTGTCAGACCTACAATGGAAAAAAATTTCAAGTGACAACATAATGCAGACAATGCAGTGAGATATGCTATATAGCCTGAGGTAAAAGAAACTGGCTTTGGAGTCTTTTTTGTTGCAAGTTGCTGTAACCCACATAGCGAATAAATGGATTTGGGGCCAAAACCATAATCATCACCGCATCCATTCCCACCGAAACGCATTCTCTAGAGAGGTCCTGGGGGCAAACATGCACCACTCCTGCTGGTTTTGTCGATAAATAGAAAATCTCATTCTGCAAAGACTGTTAAGCGAGCATTTTTTGTAAGATCTAAAATCATTTTAAAGCACAACAACAAAGAAAAACACATTAAAAAAAATACAGTATGACAGGCTTCCTGGCACAATTTTCTCAAACAACAGCTGGTCAAGTATGCCAGACTCACAAGAAAGAAAGAGCTGGCTGTGCTTTCTAAAGGACATTATTTCAAACAAACTAGATCTCAGAACTTGGAAAGAAAAGTTTTTTTAGTTGGCATAGGGACAGGAAAACTATTGGTAGAAGGAACAACTAATTATGGATAAATTCACCTCTGGAAGGAACTGTGGATGCATAAGCAAGACCAACTTTGCCCTTGTAAACAGAATGCACAGTGCATCAGTCTCAAGAACTTCTGTCTCAAGTTCTGAGACAGTTACTTTCTAAACTTCTTTTAGAAAACCTCTTTCATGCAAGAAAGCTGAATTCAAAGTTATCAGCTTTATGTGGGTGATTTTGCTTTACTGATGTCTCAGAACATCAGAGAGCGTATATTAGTAAGGTTTATTAGAATTCATTGTATCCACCTGTATTTGAATTTAAAAAAAAAAAAAGAGGAAGGAGAAAGGGCTTAGAGATTTTTCCTGGTACTTAGAGTCAAATTACTGGATGTTAAGTTCCTCATTATGTGAGCTCACTTTGTGCCTGCCTAGCACTTATTTCTAGAATGTTTCAGCCTGATGAAGTATGCTTATTTTTCCGACAAAGATGAAGCTAGCCAAAGTCTGAAACCCTTCTAATGCGAATAATGATTTGTTAGAAGCCTCACAGTGAACTAAACTCTGATCTCTGGGCAGCCAGACCCAGAAGTGGTTCACACCTGCAAATACGGACACGGTGACTTTCAGAAACATCATCTTAAAGAGGATGGGCAGGACCAATGGAAGCTGGGAACAGCAATGCCATGGAAAACCATGTTTATTTAAATGCTTTAGCTTCCAGAGCTCTACGACACTGGTTGCTCACAGACCACATCTGCAAAACTTCAAAATTTACCAGACAAACATTTATTTTGCTACAAAGTACCAAAGTAAGAGTAGTAGAAAACATAGTCATTTCCACAATTAAAATTGGTTACTCTCAGATGACAGTAGAGTAAGTTTACATGCTTGTGTGTGGGCAACCAAAGAGCTAGAACTATGACAACCAGAACTCTAAAACACTATAATTGATTGTCATTTCAGATTGCATGACCCTATTTACTTTATTTACTTGCAAGGAATATGCCAAAATGTGTTTTACCATGATTCTTCTCTAGAGAATAGCTGTGAATAACTAGAATAGCCATGGTGGTTTTTGCTTGTATTTTTATACTCGCAGGACACAAAAATAAGCCAATAATCTTCATCTCTATCCTAGGCTTTACTTTGGCCTTAGCGTAATAAAAAGAATGGACATTACTGAACCACTTTCACAGTAAAACTTTAAAAGGTCTTGAACTTTTTTCCTGTGCTGAAGGCTGAGGGTGTCTTATTCAGGATTATGCAGAAAAGATCCATCTTGGACTTTTGAGTAAATCAAACAGTCTATAATTGGAGAACTAAGCTAAGAAGCATTCAGTCAGATGAACACACATACCTACCAAAGCCCTGTTGTAGTATACTATTTATTTGGTCACATACCTAGTTTGATAAGAAGCTATGAAGTCTAACATAGTCTTAATCAGTGTGAAAGATTGTATTTACTTTCTTTAAAAGTTTGAGAAGCCTTAGGGATGTGTCAAGAGTCTAATTTCTGGACAATCCATATGGATAGTCTAGAATTAGCTGTGGGACTATGACACATTCTAACAAAATAGCAATGTCTTTGGATAAATGCTTAAGCTAATATGTTCTGTTTCATAGCTCTGTTTTTTGCTAAGTAATAGCTAAACCTCTTGTAACAGCAGCCTGAAGGTGTTGGAAAGGCTGGACAGAATACTGTGGCTGGAGAAGAAAATGTCAAACGTACAGGGAAAGATTAAGCCTGAGCTTGTTAGAGCAATTGTTTCACTTGTATCTCCCCAGCTCACCAGTGGCACACTAAATGTTATTCTGGGATCACAGTGACTCATGTTTCTGTGGAAGAAAATAATAGAAAGCCAACATTAACAGAAAGCTCAGCCGATTAAACTTCCTCCCATCTATAGCTTTCCTAAGAAAACTTGTGTGGAGGAGAGCTGTAACAGATTGCTTTCCAAGTAAGAAATCTAAGTTACTACTCAGGCCAAATAGTTATCAAAAGCCACCACTTCTTTTTTCTAAAGTGGTAGCTGATATCACAGCTGATATCTGTAGACCCTGAGCTTTTGGCAAACAAACATTACATCCAGTTCAGGGAGGGTGGAGGAAGGGATGAAGTTTGTTTTGTTTTGGGTTTTTTTCCCCCTGAAAGACAGCTAAGACTCAGTGACTAGGAATAACAAAATCCTGTAAAGGAATGTTAGAGAAGTTTAGTAATAGTAATTCTCTTTCATCATCACAGCACTTTAAAGCTTTTTTAAAGGAATGCTGTTTTCTAGCCACATCAAGATAGATAATGTCCCAATGCACAAACTACTGATACAGATTCTCTCCTCTAAGACTGCAGACTAGTTAATCAGAATCTCTAAGCGGATTGGCAAATACAAAATTTTTGTTTAGTGTTACTCAGCATGCAGTGATATACCTAAAGTCAGAATGTAACCTCCTATATGGAATAGCTAGACAATGATAATAATACAGTAGGATCACTATGGAATTTATCCATCTTTTTTCAATTTATGCTTTTTTTTTATTCAAAACTTAAACTTCTACATTTATCTTGCACACTGCCACATTTTTGATATTCTAAATCATATTTTAAGAACTCAGATGATTGAGTTTGTATAATGAGAAATTTAATGACCTGTAAAATGAACTGAGTGCATCTGCCAGCCCTAAAAAAGTCATCTTTTCACCACATGCAAGTCACAATATGGGACTGACAGTTCCATTGTTATTCTTCCAGGCAGCCACTCCTGTTGCTTTCCTAAAACAAACGTGCAAAAAACCAACATTTTTTGATGCAAGTTGAAGGCCAGGATTATTAAAATGCTTAAATATTTCTTAATATAGAATAAACAAAGAACATACAATGGTTGCTACATAAATGCACATTCTCCCCAGGTAAACTGAAAAGACAAAGTTTACAAACAAAAAAATAACCAAATTCTGAACCACTGTTTAATTTCACTCAAGCATATTTTTGTCAAAGGGTCAAATTCTCTGCTGCAATAAAGACCCTAACTGAATCCATATTTTGACAGGAATGAATATAGTCCATACCACAACAGCAGAATGAATATGCATCCACAGACTGGCTGGCACCAACTTCATCCATGATAAACATGAGACAGATGAACACGTCAAGAAAAGGATCTTAGTGGCTATGTTTTATGCAAGATCACAGAGTATCCTTTAATCCTGATACAAAGTCCAAAACATGCTTTTTATCTACACCAAGATACTAGCATAGGGCTCTGCATGGGTTGTAGGTGTAACATACTGAACTAAAATGCCCTCTCTTTATTATCTGTTTGTAATTTATACTAAAATTCAAGCATGCATGCGCACACACACACATCCCCCTTATTCATACCTAGTGCAGGCTGGATCATAAATTAAGTTTGCAAGCATTCTGGCATAGATTTGACTAGGTTATCTGCAAATAAAGCCTTATATAATTTTATCTGTTACTTAAAAAGAAAAGTACTAATATTTAGCAACTACTCTACCCTTCTTGTAAAAGAAATTCATTCCAAACTGCTAACATCCAACACATAAATAAGGGAATAAGCCACAGCTAAACCGCCAGAACTCGACTTTCCGAAGGACAGCTATTTTGAGAAGCATTTTGTGATAGCTGTGCCAGCTGCACACACAGACTGCATTACATCTGTGGCCCATTCTCCTTAAGCATTGTCTTTGTTTTGATATCTTATTTTGTATTCCATTAGTTTTAAGGCTGTATGTCATACTGCCATTAAATCACTGTTTTCAAGCAATAGTGTCTTCCAACTGACCTCAGAGCAAAAAAGCACAAAGACTTACATTCATACAATTTGCTGTTACAACCAATAGGTGCTGGAAAGCCTTACTCCAAAGCCTCAATCTTACACAGCTAACTTGCTCTGACTTACCAATTATTGCTGTGCACCAATTCAGATCTCACATAGATAATATAAGCTAACATTAATTTAGGAGTACAGCTGAAAGTGAAATACCCAAAGGGAAAAAAATTACATATACAATAATTTACCAAAAGCAGCTTTCTTAAAAGGGAAGGATGCAAACATTTCTGATGAGCTAATGGAAATGGCAAAGTGACCATTTGGAAAAGGTTTGTTGGTTTTTTTTGTAATCTGTTTTTATCTGCTTTCACCAAAAGATGAAGTGAGGTCACTGTCAGCAAGTGTGATTTCTGACTGCCAGACAGCAGAGTTGAATAAATTCCATGCTGCTGAGCTTCTAGAAGAAGCCAGAGAAAAAAATAAATAAAGCTTTCATCTGATGAACCTGAATAGGGATCACTAGGATCCTGCCAAGATTTAATTTCTCATTTTTCATGGATTAACATCATTGTTTATAGTTCAGGCTGTTGCATAGTGACACAAGCTCTAAACAGGGTGACAAGAAACAAACCCAACCAAACAATTCCAAGATACAGCAATGCCTCTGATGGGAGTTTAAAATGAGCTTATTTTACAGAAATCCATCTATGAGGTTCACCAACAATGGCAGCATTTGTCGAGGCAGAGCTTGCGGGTGAAGTGCCCGAGAACCCTCCAGCGACAGCACAGCTGTCTTCACAGAGGATTCAACTCCCTGAACTGTAATGAGCAATTTGTCTCACAGCTTTGATCCACTGTCAGTTTAGCTGACACTGACTCCAGGAATTAATTTGTAACGTTTCAGGCTAACCTAATAAAACAAATAAAAAATTTAAGTAGTGTGTGGTAGATACCTGTAGATAACCTATCACCTGCTGCAGTTGTTAACAGAAGAGTTAAATGTCTTTCTGTTACAGTACAAAGGCTCTCAGTTTCTTGAATGCATAAATACATAACCCTAAGATATAAAGTATTAACAAGGTAAAGCAGCATAAAGGACAAAATATTTGAACCATATGCTCCAACCTAATACTGTGTTGATCCTATGTATTTGAGAAGCTTCCTTAGAGAAGATACCTCCTTTGTTCAAATAAAGGATCTGTTCAGTTATACAATCTGCCCACTTTGGAAAACAGGTTCGGAACTAGAGGGAGATCAGTTTCAAGTTTTTAAAACCATCACAATGGAGTTGGACTAGAATATGTTTGGGTTTTAATTACAAGACAATTGTTATAGATTTTCAATTACTTTGTCAACATGATAAATGCACTGTGTGAAAGTCATAAATACTAGCTCTGGCATAACTGATCAACCCTAATTAAAGCATTAATACCAGCTTTAGAAAACATTTAGGAAGGGGAATATAAACTCTCTTTAAATTCAGTCCTACTGCTATGCTGTCATGACACTGCAGATGAATCACAGTTCATCTGTTTCAGTCCATTCTGGACAAAAATCTTTGTCAGTAGCAAACTGCCACTATGTTGTGGCTTAAGGTTGTTCACAGTGGTGGTGCGTGACAATGACAGCCACACCATTCTTCACCAGCCAACAAACTTACCAATATTATTACACCTGCAAGAACACACTAGTCCTAAGAGTTACTAATGACTAGACTTCCAGACCTTTACTATTTCCTATTTCCCTGTATTCACGTATGTGTCTGGCAGTAGGTTGGGTGACTGGAGCGAAACATTGCTGCTGGGCTCTCGTGTGTGATTTTTAGTGAGGAATGTTTTGCATGTAGGCTCCACAAAATAATATTTTTTAATGGCAGCACTCTGTCACAGCTTCTCTGTCATATCCAACACAGCCAGTTAGCAGAACTCAGATCAAGATGACCAGTAGCACCTGGGGTCACACAGCACCATAAATACACAAAGTATCAGTCTAGTTGTAGGGGAATTCAACCATGTGTGTAAGTCTTATTCTAAAACTGTCAGACATAACAGGTTTGACTTTCTGCCATTACGTCATCAGTGGAAAAGACAGCGTTTGTCCTTTATTTTTAGGCTATAGTTACGAGATAAATTCATACATTCTTAAATAGCTCCCCAAACAGCAGGGGACACAGCTGACTACGAGGATCATTTGTTATCTAATAAAGCTCTAAGTCTTCCTCTATCTGAACGGGGAGCTAACAGATTCAAGGAGTACAAGCAGTTAAAGAACAACTTTGAGGGGAGAGGGAGGAATCACCAGAGACACAGGGTTCTTGAAGCACTGAAAGGGAAACATTGACACACAGTGGGACCTAATGATGCCACCTAAGAATCCTGGCCAGATCGGGATCCTCAGTTGGAAGACAAATGAGGCTATCTGACCACCAGTAACCATTGGTTGTACCTGCAGGAGAGAAACGAAGCACTAAGGCCAAAACTAGTGAAGTAAATACATTTCAGACTGAAGCACTGTAGTCCAAGGACTGCTCTAACAGACGAGGAATGACATGATTTCACCCTCCCAGAAGTGCCACAGGCATTAGCTCAAGGCCAAAGACACAGTAGAGTGCACTCACAGTGACTAGGATTGGCCAGAGGCTTCAGTGGGTTCTGTAATTTACTGCAACCTAACTTCAATTGCAGCAGAGAAAATATTACAAATAACCCTAACAGCTTTGCGGTCTCTTTATTTCAGCATATGGATTGTTATCTGGAGCCCGACGTGATACAGCTAGAATTTATCTTTTACAAGTAAGGAAACTTAAAAAAGTCAAAGTCATTCTTAAACAGGAAAGATTTGTAACAGATGCAATGTATGAATGAGCAATTACAAATTCAGATACTTCACAACAGCTTTATGAAGCCTCTTTTGACCCTTAAATGAAATTGTTTAGGTGCGTATGAAGTAAAATGCCTGCGGACCAAAATCTAGCCATGTTTCACTTGAAGAACTGTGCCTTACTCCATGATCACTCCACTGAGGTTGATAAGACAAGCAGATGAAATATCCAAGTATTCCACCCACACCAATAAGGACCGTGGAATCTGTCTTTTGTACCTGCTTAGACTAGCAGAGAGGACACATAAACCTTTTAGCAGTAAGTCATTGAGGAATTAAGTTAAAACCTCCCTCTTAATACACTGGAAAAAAAGGTTCCAGGCTACAATACCTCAAACAATATCACAGCCTCGTTTTCACAAATATCATAAAGTAACTCCTTTTTCCAAATCAACAGAAACCAAAGTAACATTATAGCTACTACCTCCATTCCCCATACCCTGCTTTAGTGCTCTTAATGTAAAGACCGACAGTTATATAGCTGCCTAATTAACTTGACTATCTTCCCCTAAAAATACTCTCTATCTTAGCTCTCCTTCTGTGCAAATAGCATAATGTTAATTTAATGGAAAGGTCATATTATACTACAAGGAATGTAGTGACATTCCATTACGTCCTTCTCTCCCTGCTTACAGTCCTCCCCCCCATTGCTGTTATGCATTCAACACTTTTTCTATAGGCATTTCATGAATAATGAGAAGGTACTCTAGACATGGAAAATGCTGCCTTCCACTGCTTGCAATTTAAGAGACATCATTGTATAGTCTCAAGGAAAGCAAAATACCACCAATCTGATTTTACACAAATGGTTTTTCCTCTGCAAGCCAAACAAGCTGTAATTACTATGCTTTTCCCCCTCACTGCTGAATGCCTTCCTTCACTTTCCCTGCACAGGGAAATACTCCAATTTAAGAACAGTTTTCAAAATTCTTGCATTCAGATCAACTTACCCTGAAACTGTTATTTTTCTACATGAGAAGGATGATGCATGCCATGCAATGATTCGGGGGAATTAGCAAGGTGTCATGGCTAAACTTCCGCTTCCTTAAACTGCTGTCTGCTCACTTAAGTTCACCTCTCCTTTTTCAATTGGATATATTATTCTTCATCATTTTCTACGCTGAGTTCTCTGGTAGTATTGCTCTGCTGACCACAGTTAATCAGGGATGGCTGATAGGACCTCTACATTCAGTCTGCAAAGTGCTTTTGGCATCATTTGGGGTGAAACTGATCTATAAATATATTATCCTTCCTAGAAACACAACCCAACCTATCTACAAATCTAGTCCTGCATTTCTACATCAGTTCTGATTAATTTTTTCCTCTCTTGAATATAAAAATCTCCACATTGTTCATGTTCACCTGCCTCTGACTACATACCTACCACTTCCTACTAGTGATCACATTCAAGGACAGGTTCCTAAGTTCCACATACACAAAAGAACACAGCTTTCCCATCTGAAATATGTTCTTACATTTCTGGTACACATACATTCATTCCTGACATAACTCTACTGAACACGACAGTAGAAAAATCCATGAGTGTCTGGTAAGATCAGCATTAACGTTCCTTTGTGCTACCAGAGTGACACAAAGGAATAGGAACCAGAAACTCATCCACAAATTATGAAGTGTTAACTTTACTGTCCAGTGCAAGTTCTAAACTGACTGTACCCATAAACAGTAACAACCATTTATTAACTAGCAATTCTAGTCAAATATCAAAATGCTTTTTCCCATTCTCTCCCAAAAATAGCCATTTGACAAAATGTTTTCATTTGTTGAAGCAATTTTTAACTGCCACACTGCAGCCAGGGGAGCACCAGGTTCTTCAAATACAAGGAATAGTCCATCTCTTTCATTACGTAGCCTACACAGTATTGGTATGCACTATTTAAGAGAAGCAGACATTAAACCTGTTAAAAATCTAATGTTTTGAATATTCACTGTAAAGTGTAACCTTTGTAATGCACTTTTCTGCTGCCCCAGGCATGATATTGCAGATCAATTCCCAAACCTAGGTGAGCAACGCAATTCGCTAAAACGACAACTGGAGCCGTAATCACAGAAGTGTAATGCACCATGACTGTACCAGCAGCCTGACATTTGGCAAGTTTACGAAAACCTTAATAACAATGCATTATTACATTTTATATGCTTCCCTTAATTCATTATGGAAGCAGCCTTTAGGAACAGAAACTGAACTTTTGAAATTGATTAGACTGTTTTGAACTTAATAGCATGGAGATTGTGTGGACCATACCGGTTAGCTGCTGTTCCATAGATATGTCAAACTAGTTTAGTGATCATAAAGCCTTTATTTTTATAGAACATAACATTTCCACGTAGTTAGGCTCAGGTCAGGAGTACCACCTAACATTTAATATTCATGTTAGAAAGTAAAACTACCACTCAACCAAATAAGAAAAGTCCAGTCTTAGTTCCATAAGCACAGGCCCTATCTCTAGTCTCATCTATATCACCATTTTTATTTCATACTCTAAAAGACAAAGCAAGAACACTTGCAGGAAAAACCAAGAGCTCAGGATCAGAAATGTCTTCACTATAATACCGGGTTTACACTTTCCATATGCAATTAGCTAAGATAATTAACTTTTCTATGTCTCTTTCTCCAAAGGTACAACAAAGGTAAAGATTGCCAGTCTCACAAGGCCAAGAAGAAAAACATTTCAACAAAATTCTCAGTACATGAGTAATTAAGTGTTATGGTTAACAGTAATAAAACCACTTCAGCTCTGAAGGACTGTTTCTCTTCTAAAATAGCCAAGAATTTCTAACAGACATGCAACTACAGTGGCAGAAAAAAAACCACAGACAACAAGAAAAACAAATGAAATTCAGAAATTCTGCCTCAACAACAGTTTCACTATGTCTACTAAATCTCAAATACTTGCTTGGCAGTGTTGCTAGACTCTTGTTAGCATTATTGCAATATGATGTAATATTTACCTATTTTGTCCACGGACATGAACAAATAAGAATTTCAGTTCCTCAAAAATGGTGTGACTGACATTTTTCAACTTTTCAGTATGGGTTCTTAAAAATTAAACCCAAGTTAAAAGAAACATATTTATGGCTCAGGCTAACTGAGGAGAATGAAATTAATTAATAAAACCAACAGTAGCCAGTGTATAGTCTAACAGCTTAATCTGATATAACATTTGTTGAAGGAGGCAGAAAACTATCTGCTATTGCAATTTAGGCATATATCCAAAGTTGATAAAATATGTCTAAAATTGAACTTTCCTTCTTATATCATTTGCTCTGTTCCGGTTCCATCTATGACAACACCATTGTCTATCACCTCACAGCTTCTCCTTATCTTTCATTCCGCTCCTTTTAGTACCACTCCCACATGACCAAACTGCTTCAGACCACTAGGTTCAGTAACCTAAAGCTATACCCTTTCTGTTATTCCATAGACAAACTATCCACAGTCTGCTTATTCACCACTTTCTAATACTCCCCAAAACCTTATGCATTCAGGCTTACTAACATTTAATAACGTGTACATAAAAGCCGCAATATAATGGTACATTATCATTACATTGCAAGTGTCTGGTGGGTCAATGCCTCCTCAGATAGGTGAGAAGTCACATAAGAGACAGAGAGATGCCATTAGGCTGTTCATTTCCAAACGTTCTCCGAGTTTGTTGCAACAAGAACTGCATCTGTTACCATTTTTAAAAAGGAAGAGTAGTGTTATGCTTGCTAATATAGTTAAAGGTTATAGAAGGAAAGACAGTTAAAATACTTGAGCAACTCATTCTATTTACTGAAAATCAACATTATGCATAAGATGTGTACAACCAGAGTATCACCTGCTCATTGCTAGCAGCAACCATGGTGAAAGCTGGAAACATACATCAGCTTTCATCATGATAAGCGTAGCAAAGATGTCACCTCAGATGGGTAATGGGCATGAATTCTGTCCTGCCTAATGATTACCACACTGAGAGCTTGCACATATAAGTTCCCCCCTCTACACACAGGCAGAACAGCTACTTCCCTGTATATTCACTCCAGAAAGAAGGGGGGGGACCGAACCCAACCAAAACCATGTCACAAATTGTATCTGGTTAACATCAAAGAAGAAAAAAAAAGCTCACGCCCTTTTACCTATTAAAAACAAGGAATAGAAACCAGAGAAGGTTAGCCAAGGAAAAACTATCTGCAAAATTGACCTATGTTAATTACATACAAGAAGTCTCCATGGAAACCTAAGTCAGGCATACCTGTATACCCATTGTATGGTAGGCTTTCAAATGGAAGCATGACACAGTGATGACAGAGTCTTTCAGACATTCCTTAATGCACATGCAGCCAGGTCTCTCAGAGGCTAAAACAATGTACCCTTTCATTTCCATAACAAGCAGTAGAAACTTTCTTACAATGTGACACTATGAACTTCGAAATTGTAATTACAGTGTCACTGTGCTCACACCTGCTTTCTGTGCTTTCCACTATCTGTACTTAATATCTTAATAATACATAATACTTAATAAATGTTTTGTCAATAGTGAGGTGATAAACCATAGTAAATTGATAAAGGGCAGGTTTCCAACTACTGACTTTTCTTGCACAACCTATTTCTTTCTCTTCTGTCCCTTCTGTCCTGCTCTTCTAGAGCATTTCTAGCATGTAGGCTTACGGACAGCTGCAAACTGTTGTGACTTTGGAAAGCAAGAAAAGGCAAAAAAGCAATAAAAAAAAAGGAAGGAAGGAATTTCTTGAAAATTAGAAGTTTCCCATATTAAATGAAATTTATTTTGTTCATGATCTGCAACAGATAACCAAGATTATTCAAGCCATGACACAATCTATATAGCTATTGCAGTGGTAGGATAAAGACAAACCTGTTTTTGTAGATGCTTTTAGTTTTTGCACCAATTTTCATAACAGCCATGCACTGCTGTTATAGCTTCAAAAAAAGAAAGAAGAACGTAGGCATAGTTTTGTAGTTCTTCATTCCCAATTTTTCATCATAAATGCACAAGGACAAACAGGATAAATTTGGATCACCAAAGAAGCTTAAAGCATGACTCTCACTGCTACAATCTCTTCTGTACCCTTCCTGTTTCTTGCTTGTTCCCTTCTGTCCAAAACATCAGCCCATATAAACATTGTAATTCCTAAACTCACAGTCTTTGTGACATGATGAGTGACAAAATAATGCAAGCAGAAAAAAAAACCCCAAACCTTAAATCAAATAGAAATTAACCCTTGCAAACAAAGGACATATCAAAATTCTCACTTTTGTGCTGCCAATATGCATTTTTTAATTGTTAAACAGATACTCAAACGTTTACCAACAAAGACTTTGAGACCACCTCTCACAAGCAGTGGAAAGGTGTGGAAGGGTCCAATTTTATCAACCAACAATCTACCAAAAATACCCCAAGAGATACTTGAATCTGAGCATCTCTATCAATGCTTTGGCACTTCTGAATAACAGCCATCGCAGTGGTAACTCACCCTTATATTCTACCTCATATAGCTAATATGGAAAAAAAATATGCCTAGAAAGTATTAGTATTTTGTAGCTTTTCACCTCCAAAGCCAGTTGAGTAGCTAACAGAAAGAAATATTGTGCTATCCTCTTTCTTACTAGCATTTTGTTGAAATTTAACATTCTTTAAATAGAAAGTTCCAAGGTATTTCTGAAGCTTATTCTAAATCTATAATAAAGTTTTGGTGTTTTTTTTTTTTTTTAAATTACTCAGGTATAGTGCTTCTTAGATGCAGCTATAAGACTGGGGTTGATCAATATTGTTTACTCATTTCAGAAAGCATTAGGAATGACACCACACCCAAATAGTCCAGCTTGACCAGTTTCTCCATTCTGGAGATTCTAGAAAGACAACCCACCACTAACATTTTCCTGCTCTTCCCAGAGCAATAAGGAATTATGGCTGACCTTCTCATCAGACAGTTGGCAGGAAAATGGTTCTTTGCATTCTAAGTTATGCCCTGAAATACATGTTTTTAGCCTTCTGGAAAACAAGATTTTAAATTGGAAACCCTGATAGATCTTTAACTGCAGCAATAACAAGTAACATCAGCGTAATTTCTCTTGAAAGAAATTGCTCTGTATTCTTATCCAGTTTCCAGCTTAAAACCTTTCATTGCTGATACTGTTGTCAATCTTATCTAGTGACCTATTTACCTAAAGCACAGAATTACACATCAGAATTTGATGAGTACAGAGCAGGCTTTGACACTAATAATACTCAAGATTTTATGGACCTGGATTCTTTTTGGGGCTTGGTCAGAAAGGCCACCTTTCTTTCATGTAAAAAGTCAACAAGCCACCTCCAAGGTTTTGCAAATGAATTTGTCATAGCAATTAAGGGAAAGAAGCTATATAAACATGATAAAAGGTGACTAACATCAGCATGCACCGTTACATTAAGAAATAAGAGAGAGACCTTTAACACACTGCTCTGAACACTTAGGAAATCAAAAATACTGTCTGGATAGCTACAGTCTTTGACTTTCAATGAATCAGTGCTGTCTGCAATGTGCACCTGACCTGTGAGAGAGAGCGGAAAAAAACTTCAAACCAAATGAAGTAACTTCCAATTATTTGTAATGGAAGCTCAAAGGGCTCTAACTCGCAGTATGGGTATGGACCAATATTAACACAACACAGAATCAGGCAGCACCAAAGGGAGACTCCTCCCCAACATGTTTTGAAAAGGCATGAATCTGAAATCCATTGGGAAGATGCTAGGTGTAGCTGCCCTGGTTAAAATACATGGCCCATTCAACTTACCAGGATTCTTTTGATCTTCTGATGGGGCTTTGCGCAACCTGGTCTAGTGGAAGATGACCCTGCCCAGGCTAAGGGGTTGCAACTATCTGATCTTTACGGTCCCTTACAACTTTACTACCAGGAATATTATGATCTCATGGCATCTATAATTAGACATACACAGTATCTACCGTCTTCTCAGTTATTCAAAATATGGGGACTACTAGGTGTGGGTGGGAATGGAGGTAAATAACTCACATAAAGCAAAAATACAGGTAATACAAGGTATTTTTAAAATTAGGTAATAGGAATACATTTCTGTTATCTCTGGAAAAAAACAACAAACAAATAGATTTTTGCAGAGCACGCTAGCAGGTTAAATAGTGAGAGTTTGCGCATGAGCAGCATGAAATTCCTGGGCCTTCCCCAGTTTGTGGGGATGGAGGGAAGTAGAGGCTCAGGTTCACTGCCAGGAATTTTTATTTTAGTTTTTCAACTTAGTAACCATTACCTTTTTGGAAAAGGAAAAAGAAAAGAAAAAAGGCTAGTCCGAGATTTTCAAGACTATCTAGTGCTTTTAGCCATGCTCTCCACAAAAAGGAACAATAGGTGTGACTACATCCCCTCTGATAGCTTCATGAATCTAAAGCATAAGCCACAAGCACACATTTAGTGACCTACATATAGTTTATTTGCTGTACAAACGGTATAGTTTTAACGTGCTAATTTGGTTAAGTAGCTGAGTTCCAACTGGGTTTCAGAGCACCCTTAAGGATCAAATTCCAACATCAATTTTCAATACCAAGCCAATGACAAGCCACCATAAATTAACTAACATTTTCAGGATTATCAGAATTTTAAAGAGTATATCTGCAGTTGAAAAATCTTTAAAGCAACTTCTAATACTCAGAAGGAAAGATGCTTTAAACATTAAGGGTTCAAACAAGAACACTGTCAACACTTGCTGGACCTTCACTAATTTATAGAAACAAGCCTCTGGATGAAGACAGCCAGCAATATGCTGCTTTAGGTAGTATGTAAAAATAAAGTGAATGCCACCCATTGTCCACTTAAAGCCTAGTACACTTGATCTAAAACTAAGCCCTGAATGCAACACACACAGAGTAGAAAATTAAGTAGTGGGTGGACAGAATCTTTCCTGCCTACCCTGAATAATAACTACACTGCTTCTGCTGCAGCTGTCAGAGACTATTCCTTGGGCACTCCATTAGAAAGCACATAGCTAAGCGTAGGCTCAAAGTCACAGAGACTGATGTTACAGATAGTAGGCTGGAGAGACTTCACTCTGTTTCCACAAAGACAATTGCTCTCTGCACAAAACAGCACAGAAAACTGAGAGCTTCAGATCTCCTTGTGTGAGCCAACAGCACTGAGAAAAAGAAAACAAATGGCAAAACACTGCAAGCTCATCTCAAGCATCAGTGACTGAGTTCTTGTCCCTGTGGTTTAACAATTCAAGCTTGACTTAAAAGCGACTTGAGACAGTACAAGGCCCACAATGTTGGTGGATATGCAACACAGAGGAGACCAGGAGATAACACCCAGACAAGCAATCAAAATATCACAGACACAGCTGGCTAATCCCCTTACACCTTCCTGAAACCCAAATACAGATGCGGAGTAAAATATAAAATAATTAATTCACTACCTCCAAAGCCATCTCTACCTATGTAAGTTGTATTACAAACACTTTTATACTATTCTTATTCCCGACTTTTGAGCTTTTTACCCACCTCTCAACTGCCACCATTTTTTGTTCACGCTTTTTAAGCCATCCTTTGCCCTCGTGCCCTAACTATGGTTCCTCTCCTTCCATTTCCAAGGCTTGTTATTTTTCCATCAGTATTTTCCCTTAAGTACATTCTCATTATCTCATGTTTTCATTTATTGGCCTGCTATTGCCTCTGCTCCATTTTAATCGCTCTCATTAAGAGCTTTAAAGACCAGTTCAAAAGCGAGTTCCCAAATCACAATATATACATCAAAGCAGTCCTGCTTTATTTACAAATGCTCTATATCATCATCAAATATTGTATTAGACTGTGATTATTCACAGGAAGGCACAGAATATCATTTCAAACATTTACTTAAAACAAAAATAACAATTCCTTTCCCTGGAAACAGGGGCTTGTAATTTACTTAGAAGAAAAGCCTCCCTGCTTCTCTATTTAAAGCAGAACCAGGAAAGTCAGGCCTACCTGTGCCAGCCGTCCCAAAGCATAGAGGTTGAGTTTCTTCAGGTCCATGTAGAGAACATCTCTAAGCTCCTGAAAAGGCTCCCAAGTGGGGCTGAAGTGTCCCTGAGTGATTTGCTTTTGCCTCCTATGGTAGTTTTCCCAGAACATTTGTTCTCTTGGAGGTTCACTGCTTCTGTAAATTGTTCTGCTTCTGGCCAAGACCTTTCCTTCCTTCTGAGCAAATCCAGGCAAAGCCTGAACACCCACAAAATCCAGAGCATCCAATACTTCAGTAGCTGCCTGCACCTTGGTCCTGCTGTTCTTAGATGGATCTGATACCACAGGTGCCTTGAGTCTGCTGCTTTTATGTGGTTGTGGTACCACAGGTGCCTTGAGTCTGCTCTTTCTACTTGCATCTGCTACCACAGGTGCCTCAACTCCACAGTTTTTAGATGCACCTGGTACTGGCATTGTTCCAGAATGGTGTTTTTACTCCCCAAGTTATTAAAACCTCTAGTTTCCCAGTCATGAAAATACACACCTGCTGCCCAAACTCTGAAGCAAGTCTTTTTAATTTTCTAAAGGGCAGCCCAGCAGAATAACCTGCTGCTAACTAACAACACTACGCTCTCACTCCCCTCAGCAGCCCCTCAAACAACAGAAATAAATCCTGAGCAGCTAAAACCTAACCAGTCTCCAGGGGAACACCCAGAGCACCTCCTTCGGAAGTGTTTTATTATAAATAAAGCTGGCTTTACACAGATTATCAGCACCACCACAACCTCCTCTGCCCACAGTCCTCACGCCACGGGCTTCCCGCCTCCCAAACTCTGGGGAACAGCCAAAACTCCCTCCAACCTTTCTCCGGGCGCCGCGCGGGGGGCGAGGGCCGACCCCTCTCCTCAGCCGCCTCAGAGGGCGGCGCGCGGCGCCGCGCGGCCGTTAACGGCCAACGGTTGCCCGGGAAACGCAGACACAGACACACACACACACACACACACACACGCACACGCACACGCACACGCACACACCCCCGCGCGGCGCCGCGCACGTGCACTGCCCGCCGCGCGCCTGCGCGGGGGGCGGGGGTGGTGCGGAGGGGCACGAGGAGGGGCACGAGGAGGGACCTTGCACGAGGCTGTGCACAAGGGCCCGAGCACCGGGCGTCGTATTGGGCTGAGCACTAGGGCTGAACGCTGGGCTGTGTGCGGGGTGCTGAGCACCAGGCCTGGCACGGGGCCGTGTGCAATGGCCTCAGCACTGGGCCTTGCACGGGCGCGCGCAGAGTGGCCTGAGCGCCAAGCCTTTCACGGGGCTGTGCACAAGGACCTGAGCACCAGGCCTTTCACGGGGCTGTGCACAAGGACCTGAGCACCAAGCCTTTCACGGCGCTGTGCAGAAGGGCTTGAGCACCAGGCCTTGCACGGGGCTGTGCACAAGGACCTGAGCACCAAGCCTTTCACGGGGCTGTGCAGAAGGGCTTGAGCACCAGGCCTTGCACGGGGCTGTGCACAAGGACCTGAGCACCAAGCCTTTCACGGGGCTGTGCAGAAGGACCTGAGCACCAGGCCTTGCACGGGGCTGTGTTCAAGGTGCTGAGCGCTAGGCCTTGCACAGGGCTGTATGTAAGGGCCGAGTACTGGGCATTGCATGGGGCCAAGCACCAGGGCTGAACACCGGGCCTTGCACAGGTCTGTGTTCAGGGTGCCGAGCACCGGGCCTTGCATGCGGCTCTACGTAAAGGTGCTGAGCACCAGGCTTTGCACAGGGCTGTGCACGAGGGACTCTGTACCGGGCCTTGCACGGGGCTGTGCGCAAGAGCTGAGCATCAGGCCTTGCATGGTGCCACGCAAAGGGCTGAGCACCAGACCCTTTGGGTGACCGAGGGGGGAGCCTTGCACCTGAGGCCATGTGTTAGGTGCCCCATGCCCCCATGGCACCTTGCTCAGCCTTGGGGACACAGCTGGGCTGTGTGGCTGTGCCCCACGAGCATTCCTCCAGCCCCGAGGGGCCATAGGGGGAGAGTTGCAAAGGGATTCCTCTGGGAACACCCCCCCGGGGGTCACCAGCAGGCAGCAGCCAGGTTAAGGTTTCTCCAAGCATGAGGTTACCAATGGAGCTGACTTTTTTCACCTTTCTTTCAAATGAAGGACAAGCTAAGGTGTCCCTCCCAAGCTTAGGGACACCAGAGCTTGTGGCCAAGGGCGGACAGGGCTGTAAGTAACAAGTCTCGCTTTTAGTAAAACAAAACTATCGCTTCCCAAAATTGTTAGAAGGCTCGGTGGTTAAAGCACTGGGAAGTAGGAGACAATGTAATTGTAACAGTAAAGGTAATATTTACCAGTATTTCAATTAATTACATGTAATCCTTAGCTTCTGTCCTGGGTGGCAGCTTGGGACGCATGGCAGAGCACCCCCAGCGCCCCCTGTGCCCGGTCCCGGTGCCCCAGGCAGATGCTGTTCAGCTCTTGAGAAAACCCATCAAATCTCACTCCTCCTACGACCGTTTTCAGTAAAAGCCTTTCAAACTTCACTCAAACCTTGTCAAACAAGCAGTAACTGGTGGCAAATGAGAACTTGAGATGAATTTAATACTGTATCTATTCAGCCCTAAAATACAGGGACAATCAGCAGCAATAGCACATTATCTGAGATATATGATTTCCAGCAGATTGGGTTTTTAGCCTGTCAAGATCACTCTGACTATTTGAATCCTGTGAGGTGTCTGAAGGGATGGGATATCTGGAAACACCTCCTCCTTCCTGTCTTCCCCCTCAACCCTGAAAAAACCCACCCTTGCTATTATTTCCTTGCATTTTAATGTGTCCAGCACTACTTTGCTGTTACAACTTTTGGTTTAGAGTGATGTGACCAGACATGAGAGGGCAGAAGTGGTGAGCCGTGGCCCGAGGAGCAGAGCTGTGGGGCTCCACAGCCCCGAGGCTGCAGGAGGACTCGGGGGACGTTTGCAATTGGGAAGGTTCCCCCCACCTCATTTCCCTCCCCGGCTTTATATTTTCTGCAGGATGAATTGTTCCCCAAAACCTGGTGTCTCGCGCTGCTTTGGTTTTCAGGAGAAATTTCCCACCCATGTGCTGATCCGGACCAGAGGTACTCACGCATGGATCTGCTGAATTGTGGAGCTGGAAATGCAATTTCTGCTACTTTTCTCATTGGCTGCAACTTAATCATAGATGTTTCCAGCTGAAAAGAAATATTCCCACACACGGTGTTTGAGACAGCCACGAGAAACACCACAATTTGGTAATGATGACCCTCTGAGCACCTGCTTTTGTTGTACCTGGCTGTATGAGCGTGTTTTCAACTAAAACATTTGAGAAAGAACTAGTTTCAATGACTTCCCTAATACAAATGGTGACATCTCATCTAGCACCGGGATTTCAGCTCCGGGGACTTGAGGGAAATATCTGCTAGACGATCACCACGTGGAAAATATAAAAGCGGCATTTTGAAGCAGCCTAAAATGTGCTTCTACAGCCGTAGAGTGATGCTTTTGCATCAGAAAAAGGTACTTGATTGGTTTTGCTGATTGGTTTGCAACGGAAGAAGCCTCAGCTCAACCTTCGGCTGCTGCAGGTTGTGTCCTGCCAGGGGATTTGGGTCCTGGGGCAGGAGGACCGTGGCTGAGCCACGTCACCCCCAGCACCCTCTGCTTATTTACCTTGGGGGAATCCAGATGCCGCAAGTGCTGCTGAGGACCGGGGTGGGCGTGTGAGAGCCGTCCTGCACCCACACCCCGCAGGCTTTAATGCTGTAACGCTTTGGAGTTGTGCCCAAAGCACACTCTGCTTCCCCGGTGGATCCATTTTTTAATGGCCTTGAAATAACCAAAGCACAGTTTGGCTTCATCAGGATGCTCAGGGTCCAGCGGGGCCAGGAAGGGACCGGAGGGGACATGCACAGGGCGACGTCCTGCTGCTGCTGGAGACACCCCATCTCTCCTGGTCTCCACACCCTGCAGTTCGTGCCCAGGTCCCGCGTCCTACCGTCACGGGCACCCACACCCCACGGGCAGCGTGCGAGCATCAGCCTTGGGTCAAGGCTCTTGCAGAGATCATCACGCCTTTCTCCAGGCTGTTTGCAATTTGTTTCCCCAAAAGTTTGTCACTGGGAGCCCACCCTGCAAACTCCTCCTTGGCAAGAATTTCCCTCCGGAGCCATGGTGAATAACAAGCCAGCAGCTCGGACACGTGCAAGCTGCCTGTGCCTGGCTCCTTACTGCCATTTCCATATAAATAGGCTCCCCCCAAGACAGGGGAGGGTGTATTATTCTGAAACAAACAAAGATGGATCTATGGGTTTGTGTTTTTGGAGACACACGAAACCATTTTCCTCCTACAGCCCACAGAGTCTTCCCAGTAAAGCTTTTGTGGTGACCAGCTCCTGTCACCCAGCCCAGCCGGGTGGGTTCTCACAGCTCTTCCCATCCTCAGCTCCATTTCTCCTCCACCCTGTTCATCGCCTAGTCCCATTTTCAAGAAATATTCCAGGAACAAGTATGCATTTGTCTCTTTTTTCCTTCTGTGTCATTTCTCCATCCAGCTTACAATTTTTGGTGGCAATTTAACAGCTTTTACAAATTACATTTCTATCTTTTTCTCAGTTATTGTTACAGAGGAGAAAGTCACATTTTTCACTGCGATCCTTCAAGTTTCTGCTGTCACTGTATTTAAGACTTTTTTTTTTTTTTTTTTTTTTGTCCTTAGCTTTTCTTTTCTTATCCCTCAAGGGCAGCCTTGGAAATTCAAAGCTGTTCCCTGACTATCAGCGGATCTGATATTCTCTCTTGGCAGTTCTGCAGCAACTGTCTCTCTTCCTTCCATCCTTCCACCTAAATGACACCCTTTTCTCAATAAATTACCCTTTGTCTTTCAAAGCGACGTTTCCATTTGTGACAGTTCGGATGTATAATAGTTGCATCCCAGCGGATACCTTCAGGAGCGTCAACTAACAGGCCAATACAGACTCAGTGGTGCAGAAAATAAAGAAATTTACGTATTTTTGGGCATTCTTTCCTCCCCAGTAATTGGGCTGTGCTCTGAATTTTCAACATTTGAGTTTAAAGGTATGGTTTCTTGTTACCAAAAAACCCTCTCCTGGACCAGAGGGATGGCTGAAGCAATGGCAGGATTCCCTTTTTTCAACATAACATCCCTTGGGGTCCCTGGAAAATGTTCTGGGACAGCCAAGCCAACCCAGCTGTGCCCCCTGGCACAGGGTTTCATAGGCTTGGTGTGCTGACCGCAATGCATAAAGCACCAAAACCTGCTGAAAGCACAAATCTGGCACCGCACACCCAATTCCCCTGCTGGATTTTAGGCATTTAGCAACATTCATGCAGCACTGGGAGGTGAGCAGCACCCTGAGCAAGGGTGCAAGGGGAAGGTAAGTGGAAATATCACCTGCAGTAACACCCATGGGCATCTCGCACCGTCCTTAAACACAAGCAGGTGACCCGGGAAGGTTTCCCCCTCCAAAACGTGCTGGGTTACTTCGAGCGTTTGCAAAGCCTTGCGTCGTACTTCGCAGTTATCCAGCATTTTCCGCTCTTTAGGGCCGAAACGTGCCTGAAAAACCGCCGACCAACAGAAGCCCTGCTTGCTTGTGCGACAGGGGAAAACCATTGACTTTGCAAACCTTTCCTCGCAATAAGGACGGCGATCGATTAGCGCTGCCGTTGCTCGTGATCTCGCTTAATGGAGGGGAAATGTGTGGCGTGGCTGGAGGAGGCTCAGCTGGAGCAGCGGCTCTGGGGTGTCCCCAGGATTCCCATGGGCAGGGAAGGCTCCTGGGGACCCCCCCACTGCGCCGGCAGTGGGGGGATCCCCAGGAGCCTTCCCTGCCCATGGGGACACACACGCGCCTCCCCCAGCGCTGCTGGAGTGGGGATGCAGCAGATAAAGCTCAGGAAAGTTGGATGCTCACGCCCCGCTCCCATCGGATAAGGATGGAGATGTCCAAAGCCAGGGTTGGCAACAAGAGCATCACACCCCCCCCAGCTCCCACAATCTGCCCAAAAGCAACAGATTGGACACTTTTATCAAAGTTGTCAAGATCCAGACCTTGGCTTTAGCAGCCTGGGACTTGTGCTCTCGCAGCCCCGCACCTTTTGTCTTCTTTCCAAACACCAGACAAGCCAAACATTATTTTACAATCCCGGCATCTGGCACGCAGCTCTGGGCAAGCCTCTCCGCCTGTCACTGCTGAGATAAATGAGCCCGTTTCAGTGGCCGACTTCATAAAAGTATATGAAAAGTAGTTAACAAAAGGGTATTTCACAAAGCCGGGAATGCAAATGCAACCTCCGAGATAACTAATTAACTGAAGCAGCCATAAAAAGGGGAAGCAGCTTCCCATCTGTGGAAATAGATGTCATTTTATAGAGGTGCTAATTAGTTATGCCCAGTCCTGCGGCCGTTTCATCGGCACCGCACACAGGCTGCCTCCTGCTCCGCAGCTCCCAGGGCTTTCGAGGTAAAGAAGGGGAGAGCAAAGCTTGGGACAAGAGATGCTTCATCTTGCAAAAGTCCCCTACAAATGTCGTGTTTTCAGCTGGTACCCAAGCAGCA